>NC_073302.1:248363413-248963413 GCF_027595985.1 Sorex araneus
AACCTATGGTCCCCTTACCATCACTAGGGGTCATTCCTGAACATAGAACTAGAAATAGTTCCTGAGCACTGCCAAATGAATCCCCTTTAATACAAAAGAAAAAGACTAGGGGCTGGAACAATAGCACAGTGGGTAGGGCATTTGCCTTGCACACAACTGACCCGGGTTTGATTACCAGCATCCCATACGGTCCCCTGAGCACCTCCAGGAGTAATTCCTGAGTGCAGAGCCAGTAGTAACCCCTTAGCATCGCCGGGTGTGACCCAAAACGAAAAAAGAAATGGAAAAGGAAAAGACTAAATAAATTAACTGGCTAACCTGGCTCCCCTCCTCTTCCCTCTCCTTCCACCATAACATAAATATATAGTAAATTGTATATATATATGTATATATATATAAATACACACACACACACACACACACACATATATATATATATATATATATATATATATATATATATTCCTCCATCCACATTGACTTCGCTGTAAGATCAGGGGCATGAATTGCCCAAACAAATGTGTTAATGATTAGATGTAACAGCCGCAGTGACATAAGCCAAGCAGGGAGAAAATAATTGAAAAAGAGAGGTGGTTTTTTTTTTTCAAAATGGAACATAGATTGGGATATCAACAAATTAATGACCGAGCCACGAGAATGAGGTCTTAAGCATCCTCTGCCATGTTAAAGTGGTTTTTGAGCCTCGGCTTTGCAGCCTGACTGGTTACTGCTCACAGCGGGTGTCAGACAAGCCAGTCAGATCCCGAGGTCACATCCAGCCAGGAAAATGTCAGCACAGTGACTCAGGTGCCCATTCTGGCAAGTGTGTGTGACAGCTGCCGAGGGAGGCTCCCGGGGTGGCCCATATGGCCCTGCTGGGTGTGTGTGTGGTGGGGGGGGTGCCCTTGCCAGGAGCCAAGTCTGGGCCTCCCTCATCCATGAGGTCAGGCTTTGCCTCATGCAGGAGGCCTCCTGCAACAGAAACAATAACCTGGTTGCTATGAGAGTGGAGAAAACCTTTACCATGGCAAAAGAAACAAATTTTAAAGGAGCCCCAGGAGGCAGGGACATTTGCAGAAGCTCCTGCCAGTTGCAAATGTACTTACTTCTGTACTGCTGTGGTTGGGGGGCGGGGGGAGGGGGGGAGCTGATTTGGACAGCTCCTTGTCTGTTCATTTGGGCTTCCACAGCCCAGCTGGAAGGCCTCCTCTGATGCAGAGGGTGGAGGGCCGAGGGGAAGGCACTGCCCATGTGGTGCTCTGCGGGGCTGCTGCCTCAGAGTTGGGGGAACATGGTGTGTATGGAATGAAGGGGCCTCAAGTAGCCCCTTGATTGGCCTCAGTGTCACTCCTCATGAGCTTTCCACATTTGGCCCCATTCTGAGGTCAGGGGTACAAGACCACACTGTGCAAAATGAGGCGTCAAGGCAGCAGCAGGGAACACGAGCCAGTTGATACCACACAGGCCATAGCACTGTATGTTTGCTGAAAAGAGAAATATCTGGGTAGAGAAAGGTGAGACTTCGCAGAGCACTTATGGGGGAGTCTGGGATTTTAGTACCCAAGCCTTATAGGGTGAGAGTGAGCAAGACCCTAGAAACTGGTAATGTGGCACCTCCCATCATGTGGGAAGCGCAAACCCTCCCCACCCAGTGCAGCTTTCATCTGCCAGGTGCTGGTTGCAGTACCTCCTGTTAGTCTCTGTGGCAGCATGTCTTTAATATGACTCTAGAAAATACGTGCTCTCTGCTTGACCATTTTGCAGTGATCACTGCACCCAACACTCCCCTCATTTTCGAAGCCTGCCCTCAATCTGCCCACGCTTTTGTTCGGCCCCTTAGAAAACCTATCAAGGTTTTCTGGCAAAATCCACAGTTGGTGGAGGAGGACTCTGGTCACTGTGTCATGCCTGCCGTCACTGTTGTAGCCATGACGCTTGGGGAAGTCAATTTTCTACCCAGTGTAACAGCCCTTCCCTCCTTAGAACCATTGGGTGGTTTGTGGACTTGTCTTCAAGTTCAGCCATCAGGTTTCTAACCTCTAAGTCCCTCCCTGGTCTTCGTTGGCAGGGAATTGAGCCGGTCTTTGCCCGGAGATAGGGAAGCTATTGGCTGTTGTTCCTCTCTTGCTACTAAGGAGCAGTATATAGTCATTTTCAACTCTGATTTACCTTTACGTGGCCATACAGAATTGTTCTTTCTTAGATTCATTCACATACACATAAAGTCTCTTATATGGGGCTATGAATTTTGACAAATTCACACGCTGAGAGAACCACATTACACTACAACCAACATATAAAATAGACTGATACATAAAACATCTATCAACCCTCCTCCGCCCCCCAAATTTCCCTCTTTTTTTTTCAGTCAATCCCAGTCCCAGAAACCATTGACTTTTCTCTTTTACTTCTGGTTTTGTCTTTTCCAGAATGACATCCAGGTGGATCATGCAGCATGCCACCTCTCAAGCCTGGCTTCTTTTAGTTAGTGTAAGGAGTTTAAATTGCATCTGTGTCATACTCAGTCCTTCCCACATGGAATAGTGACCCATTTTAATAGAAACATCATTTATATATCAAGTCATCAGTTACTGGATGTTGGGTGGTTTCCTATATAGGGAAAATAGGAATAAATCTGCAGTAAACAGTCTTTTAAAGGGTTTTTAGGTTGGACAAAATATTTCATATAACTTAGGTTAATACCTAGAAGTAACAGTGCTGGGTCAAATAGAACATGTGTTCAGCTTTTTAGGAGACAACAGCACTGATTCTCAAAGTGCCTGTGACTTTATGCATTCCCCGGGGACTCAAGGAGGCTTCCAGTGGTGCTTTGTCCTTGTCAGTCAGCAGTTTGGATTGCTAAATGGTTTGATTTTGTGTTTCTAACCACTATTTTGTCATGCACTATCTTGTCCCAGATAAATTTAAACAAAGTTTATATTTTTGTTCATGTGGCTAGGTCAAAATATGCCTTGTTTTTTTATGGCCAATTTAAGAATCAGAATTCTTTCTTGAAGCCTTGTGTAAATCATATTGACAGCATTGATGCATATTCAGATTAACACTGGGAGACCTTTATGGGCTGCTGGTCATAAAAATGAGAGGGACTAATGATGATTATGTCAGAAGGCTCCCTCATAAATACTTTTAGCTGTTGCTGTTTAAGAGGGTTAGCAACTGTAATCTGAAGACCAGCTGTCCTAGACCACGAAACACTGGGATCGAGAACAGTGGTGCTCTAACACTCTTGATTTGACATTAATTTGTGAAAACTGGAGCTGGGGACTGTCTTGAAAGGTTTATGCAAGAAAGGATCAAAAGGAGAAAAAATTGAGGAAAGACGATTATTCTGATTATCACTGCTTCAAAAATTAAATAATCCATGCTTTCCCTTTATGCTCCAATAGGAACTGTGTGTGCATAGCAAAACTTCATTAATGTAGTTTCATTCTGTAGAATAAGATAGAAATTCTCTACTCTTTCTAAAGTAAAACAACTCCGTGGTAATGTTGCCAGATATTGGGCACCAGAAAATAAATGAAATCAGGTGGAAAGGACAGTATCAAAGTTCATTTAGCCATTTGATTATGTTAAACATCTTCTGAAATCTTTACATTATTTCACTGCTTAGTTGATTTCAAATCTCTTTTGTAACTCAAATTATATCTCTCTTATAAAAGAGGAATATATGTATTTATATACAGTATATGCATTAATATAGCTTAAGTGCATGCTCTGCCCCACTTCCAAAATCACATGTAATGACATCTGATCTGTGTGCATGTCAAAGTCAAGATCATTGGTAGCAGGAACGTACTGAAGGGTTAATGGTGGTGTTGATATTGGTGGCCATGATGATGAAACTGGCTGTATTGAGGATGCCATATTAAAAATTTTCTGGAGGGCAGGTACATCTGAAAACATCTTGGAGGATTTTTATGCCATATCTGAAGAAAAAATAAAAATAGAATGAAATCCTTACAAATTGTGAGAATTCTCTAGCCCCAGTAGGACTTCTTTTTACTCCCATGGGCCTTCAGAAGGCTCCTAAAGAAAAAAGAAAAATTAACAGAACTTTGCAACAGGAATCTTTCTGTTCTCTTGATGATTTTTGTTTTATCTATATTTTCTTTCTGAAATAGCCACCAATAATGAACTTAGTAGTGTGGTGTTCTGAACCATTATCCTTTTTCTCATATTATCTTATTTAGCCTTGTCTTTTTACCCATTGACATACCTTTTCTGATGTCGCTATTTGACAGTCATGTTATTTTATTTTCAAATGAAATTTTGGCTCTTGAGTTATTAGACTCTTATGCATACTTATTTTGTGATTCCAGTATAACCATTTTCGAGAATATCAATGAAAATTTTTAAAATTCTTTGTTCCTGATTTATTTCTATTGACTCCTGATCAGGGGTTTTATCCTTATGGCTCATCTGTCTTTCCCACTGCATGTTCTCCTCACATGAGGCGATGCTTGATGCAGTGTATTGGCACTAGGGAATGAAAGGCTTTGGTGTGCTTTCCTAGGAAGACTTGTGGACTTGCTCGTGGCTGAGTCCTGGTCTCCTTCTTGACTGGCTTCTCCCCTGCAGTGCTCGTGAATGGCAGGCTTCACTGTAAGGAGAATTGGGGACCTCACAGATGCCAGAATCTACATGAGGAACTCTCTGGAATTCTCACCCAAATTCCCTTTGCTTTTATCAGTTTATTCATTGACATACATTTTCAATGATGTCTCTGGAGTAATAAAAAGGAAAAAAATCAACCACTCATGCACTGCATTTGACATTTCTTTTGAACAGGAGCCTGTCCTAGACACTTTGAGCTTGAATCTAGTCCTTGAATGAGTTCTCTGTTAGTAGGCAGACTGATATGGGAGATGAGGGAAGGTTATCGCAAATTATTCTGGCTGCTCAGGAGCACATAGAACAAGGGGGGAAAGCAAGTGTGTTTTGCAGAATAGAGGAGGAAGAATCATGGCAACCACAAATCTTTACTTTGGGAGCAAAGATTGCTCCTTCCTGTTGATCAGGCAAATACACAAACTAGAAAGACTTCAGTGAGAAAGAAAGGCAAATCTCCAGGTGATTGAAAAACTGGAATTTGTAATTAATGACATTGTTACTTATTTTAAAGTCAATTATTGGATTTTAATTAAATAAATATTAATTATTTCAGTGATTACATGTTAATTGTGTAATAATTAAAAAGCAATGATTAACTTGTTCTCCATTCTATTTTGAGATTCTGTCCTAGAAAAGAGAAGGAAGCAGAGAATAGGAAAAGGCTGATAATTATGGAGGAGAGCAAGCTAAAATCCAGTGAGTGAACAGAGTATAAAAGTAGTAGTCCACCATTCAGATGCAGGAAAACAGGTTTGCATAGATTACATAGTAGAAGACACTGTTTGGGAGACAGTTCTTCCTGTAAAAAAAAACAGAAAGTAGCAGAATGACAAATTACATTTTAAGAATGTCTTTGAAATATTTAAATTAATGACCAGATGTAGAAAGTAAAAAATGCAAGATGGATTAGTTAGGAAATTTCAGTCGCAAAATGTCATGAGCATTTTCCTTCTAAGTAGGGTTCATGAACTTCAGAATGGTTAGATTGCAAAGAAGAAACAGCAGATGATTATCATTCAGGAAGGAGCAAATAATGATCTTCTTATAATGTCTTTAATATATGAAAACATTATATATCAGTGCAGAAATTCACCCAGTACCACCGGACAGTGCAAGGAAATTACATCATTACCATTTGGAGAAAGAGTCTTCTTCAAAACTTTATGTTCAAGTGCCAAATCCTTTAGAATTCAAAGTTTAAAAAAATATGTGCATAGACTATGAGTGTAGAAGTATGTCCTGTAGCTAGTCGATTCTGTTTATCTTACCCCGAGGACTTCTCTGAATAGAAAACAATTAACAATGCATTCCCCATGTTTATATTTAAAATCTGTATCATTTTACTAAAAATCAGGGGGGGAAATACATACATTTCTCAGATCCAGGGGTTTTAAGAAAGGCTCAGGATCTGGACATTGGGATTCCCAACAGCTGCCAAATGTGGGGTCCACTAGGATCCGAGAGCTCTCAGTAAGCTCATACTTAGCTACTTCAATGTCTGTGATTTTATTTTCTACTCACTCTTCCCAGTCTCTTGAAAGGGTGCATGGGATATTGATGATGATCCACATTCACCCTGAGCACCTTTCATGAGGCTAGGAGAATTCCTCCTTGCACCGGAGACTTTCTAACATTTTTCAGACAGCCTTCCTTGGCTCATGGGAAAGTACAAATCATCTACAATGCGAGGCTCTTGAAGGAACTGTTCATGCATTTAGAATCAGAAATCAAAACCACTTCTCCAGTTCTTGGCTCTGGACTTGACATTACACAGCCTACCTGTTTGAGATGATTGCACCTGACATTTATTTGCTAAGGGACACGGGGGCTCTTAAAGCACATCCCCATTTGCCTCTAGACAACGCAGGAAGACTGCAAGTGAAGATCCTGGAGAGGACAAAGCCTTCCTTGGTTTTCTGTAGCAGTTTCAAGTAGGGGCTCACCTCTGGGTCTCTTGCTGCTTTCACTAGGAAGAGACCATATTATAAAGAACTTCTCCCCAGGGGGATCCCAAGATTTTGAACGAGTAAATGAAACTCCTGAACCAGCTGAGGTAAAGGCTGGTGCCGGCTCAATTGTCCTTTCTATAACTTTGCAAAAGTCAAACTATGGGTTGGAGGTGGGAATAGTGTTAAGAGACTCCATTCCCAGTGATGCTTGGTCCAGCTAAGTCGAAAGAGCTCACTGCTCTGTCCCATCAGTGCTGGACCCCCATGGTTATGCCCATCAGTGTTCATTCAGGAGGGCCATGCAGTGCCAGGAATAGATCCAGGATCTAGCGCATGCAAGGTTTGTGCTATACTCCCCTGCACTATCTCACCAACCTCTGAACCTCTGCTCTCTCCTCTGGAAATTGGCCCTACTCATTTTCATCATGGTTTGTTGCAACTAAACGTGATCATGTCCATAAACACATTTTTGAGCAGCTGTTACACATCCTGTTGTACATGCTTTGTGCATAAACAGGTATGAGTACAAAGAAATTCAGGGCTTGAAGGGAAGATGCGAGGTTCAAGGTGTGTGCTGGACAATGCCAGGTGTGAGTTTTTCATTTATGGTTAGAGGGTGCTGCTTTCTACTGCTGTCTGACTCTCACTACTTCCCCTTCCTCACAGCTCTGCAGTGGGTGTCTGTGCACAGGAGCATTTACCACCTTCAAGCATACATATTAGCACGATTGTCAACCATGCTACATCCATTAAAAATAACAGGGCAGAGAGACAGTACAGTGGGAAATGTGCTTGCCTCCATCCCCAGCATCCCATATGGACCACCACCACCACCCCCGAACATCACCAGGAGTACCACTGGTGTGGAGAGGGAGGGAGGGAGGGAGGGAGGGAGGGAGGGAGGGAGGGAGGGAGGGAGGGAGGGAGGGAGGGAGGGAAGGGAAAGGAAAACAAAAATTCAATAAAGAAAAAAAAAAACATCTTGAGACCCAGAAAGGACCAGCGACTTGTCCAGCATTGACTCTGCAGAGCCAGAATTCCCACCTAAGTGAGTCTGATCATAGCTGTTGGGTCCCTATAGAACCTCATGAGTTTCCAGGAAAGTCTCTTGAATGTGGCTTCGGAGCTGCAGTAATTTCAAGTGCAGACAGCCAGCAAGCTCCACCCTTTCAAGTTTTGTTGGTTGCTAGAAATAATATTGGCAAAAAACCATGGCTTGTTTTCTGTCTTCATGTCACAGCCCCTCATTTGCTCTTTACATGAGCAATATAAGAGCTCGCAGAAAGAAAATAACATACATGCAGCTTCTATTTATTAAATTTAAACTGTGAAAATAAATCTCTTCATTTCTGGGAAGGCAAAGAGAAGCCCCTAATAAAATTTAACTCTGGGAGGCTTCATCTCATTATGAGTTATCCTACTCAGCCATTCATTAATTTAATCATCAAATGCATCCTCATTAGTAATCATCCCTTCTGAAAATAATGAGACTAGCAGATGACTCAACATAGGAGCCAAGGGTAGAAGTAATGGGTATTGCCTTGCAGTTCGTTACAGTCCTTTGACTTCTACCCTTTGCTGCTTCCCTGTCCTTTCCCCCCACCACACCACCAATGTCTGCGACAGAAATACAGACTAGACTACTGGCCTGGGCTCTCAGGATGAAGTAACTCAGCCTTTCCGACACTGTGAGCTGCAGTGGTTGGATGACCTTTGAATGACCCCTCCCTCCACCAACCTCTTTCGAAAATTGCCTCCTGACTTATAGGCCATAGCACACCCAGGGTACCAGATTTATAGTGAAATTGATCTTCCCTTAAATATCGTAAATCAAAATGGGCTTTTGCTGCAGACACAGACTGGGTTTTTTCCTTGTGTTTGACCAATGTCATCTTCCCCTCCAGCCATGGATGCTGAAATGAGTCCTTGTAGTCTGGCCTTAGCTTTCTGGACTTCCTTTCTGCGCAGTCTGCCAAGGCAAAGAAGCAGAAGCGTCCTTTTTGAACTTGGCAGCACCCCCCCCCAACAGCCCACCCCGTTGCCACCGCCGGTATAGGACAGGTGTGACACTCCCAGCCAGACTGATGTAATTACGAAGCTCTCAAATTGGGCTGCAGTTGGGAGGGAATCGGACTCCAGGGCTTTCTCTATGCAGCTGGTTAGGAGAGGAAACATGAGGCCCGGGAAGACCAGCCAATTTCCTTCTCCTCAGAAGTGAAGGCTGTGAAGAGCAAGCGGGAAGAAACCACGGTGGGGGCGAAGGAACATGAGGTGGAAACAAAAAGAAAAGCTCGGAATGAGTCAGAGAGGGATGCTCTTGATCTGAATAAGAGAATAAACAGAGTAAGAGAAATGTAGGTGGGAACTGCAGCTTTCCTGGGCCCAGGTTTGCCATTTTCATTTTTGGTTTATTTTTCCTTTCGACAAAAGAGTAGGTGTTCAATGCCAAAAGCCTGGGAAACATAAAAAGAAACCTATAAAAGCAAACAAATCAGTGTCACTACCCAGCCATCACTGCTGGTAACATTTTACATCTCTTTTTACCAGCCTCTTCCTCTGTGCTCACATAAATGTGCACTAGTCATTTTTAAATATTGACCAATGGAGTAGCCCAAGTTAGCACAAGTTTCTGGAATTGTAATCAAAGTGTGGAACTGGGAATTCAGTTCCAAGATGTTAGGTAGTTAGTTAAAGACTATGTTTTCTCCTCTGTTTCACAAAGCACCTTGAGTAGTCATCAAGGGAAACTTAAAGTTAGTGCCCAATCTGGTCCTCACTCTATGGACCAGCCATTTTGTCAACTGATGGTTAAAAGGACCCTTCATCCCCAAGCTATTATCCTGGTATAGCCTCTTTCTCCTTTGAGGAATTATCTCTACAGATTTTTTGTGAATTTGTGTTTCTGGTTCTGCCTCTCTCCTTCCCACTCTCCCTCCGGTTCTCTCCATCCACCTCTACCATAACTGCAGACCATAACTTCTTGTTAAGTATCCACATTAGCCTTTTCTGAAAGTGCTGGGACTGGAGGCAAGAAGTACTGAGAGGAGGAAAAGATACAAATAAAGGAAGTACCTTGCGCTGTGGCTGGAGCAATAGCACAACAGGTAGGGCCTTTGCCTTGCACACGGCTGACCTGAGTTCAATTCCTCCATCCTTCTTGGAGAGCCCAGCAAGCTACCAAGAGTGTCCCACCCGCACAGCAGAGCCTGGCAAGCTACCTGTGGTGTAATGTCTCACAATGGAGACATTACTGGTGCCTGCTCAAGCAAATCGATGAACAACGAGATGACAGTGCTACAGTGCTACAGTGCTACCTTGCGCTGTGGTTTTCATGGGTCTCTGCAAATACAGTGTATGATGAAAAGAACAACATGACTTTCCAAAGCTTTCTTCCCACCTCCCCCAACTTCTCTTTGTTCTGGCAATTCCTTTCACTCTCTCCCCATGCATACTCCTTCCACTAGATATGTCCTAAATGCCTACCATCATCACCTAAATTTATTTTAAGGTAATCACTACTCACGTATGTGAGTCAGCAGCGGGTCTTCCAAGGACAGGGGTACTCATTAATGGCATTCTTCGGGTTGTGTATTTCCCCTGAGATTTCCATTCTGTCCTGAGCTGGTCATTTCTTGAGCCCACATGTTTTGTTTCAGCACAGAACAGTGCTCTGCAATTTTGTCCCTCAGTAATTCTCTGTGTGCCTTGTCTTTTCTCCTGGGTTTATATTGCTTTCCTAGTAGTTTGTATTCCTTATCTTCAGTGCTACTCACAATTTATTTCAGGGAGGTTTTGGTAATGACCTACCTGTAAAGTCCATAAAAGAAAAAAAAAAAAGCTGCCAGGCTGAGTTTCTTTTTACAATATCATTTCCCCCTGAGTAATCCTATTTATCATTTTGAAAGAAGCAGGAAAGTGGGGGATGGTTCACAATATAGTTTCACCACTCCCCATAGGATCACGTGACCTGAGATTGATTTCAGAGAATGGTCAGATCATTTAAAGAGCTCTCCTGGGTCTGATTCCACCCCACCCACCCCACCTCCACTTTGTGAGTTGCTGGCCCTGAGTTGATGAGGCTGATCTTTCCTGTCTGCATTTCTGCCTAGCTGGTGATCAACTTGCTTTAAGTCTACAATTTACTAACCGTTTCCCATGTAAAGCCCATGTCTTGCATTGCCTCTATGGTCCACCCACACTGCAAAGCAGCCAGTTACAAGGTCATGACAAAGGGAATTCTGCTGCAGTTAAAAATGTAGGCCAGGGGCTGGAGAGATAGCACAGCGGGTAGGGCGTTTGCCTTGCACGCGGCCGACCCGGGTTCAAATCCCAGCATCCCATATGGTCCCCTGAGCACGGCCAGGGGTAATTCCTGAGTGCAGAGCCAGGAGTAACCCCTGTGCATCGCCGGGTGTGACCCAAAAAGCAAAAAAAAAAAAAAAAAAAAAAAAAAAAAAAAAATGTAGGCCAGACGTGAGCTTAATTTTACCATCATTGTCACAGCAAAGGAACTAACCGTACAACAGTATATTGAAACCAGAAGTGGCATTCGTGAGCCCCCTTGTCCGACTCACGTATTCTCTACTTTAAATCAAACAGTTTCACTCATGGAGCTTCCCATTGATGTGAAAGCACCTGCCTCTGCCAAAGATCCAAATTCCTGGTTCTTTTTCCTCTCACGATGCCTTCTCACATTCTGAACACCTTCTCCTCTTACATCTATTTGTATCTCAGGCCACTCCTGGAAAAATAAGTGGAGACACAGAAGCCACAATTCCACCCACCCACCTATATACAGAAGCAGTTACTTGAGAGTTCCATTTGTTTCTTTTGATATTGAAGTTTAAATAAATTCTGGCATTGAAGACCAGTATTTTTATGACTGGAAAAACTTTAGCAGTTCATATCCAACAGATAAAAAGTTGCAAGGACAGATTGTTGAGTCATCCCATACGTTTTGTTCTCAGACTGAAAACTCTAAACATGCTTCCTTCCTTTCTGCCGCCCTCCCTGCTTAGGCTGCAGTAAATATCAGTCTTGTCTCTCTGATTGAATGAAGCAAGCTTTCAGGAAGGCTTTGTTGAGGTGGAGAAATTAGATGGATGAAGCCATTCTCTTTAGGTCATGAATGTACTAGGTCACAGTTGCCCACATTTATTTGGCTTACAGCAGCCCCCACCTCTTAGGTCAATTTAGGAAGCCAGGGAAAGAACTCAAGCGATAAAGCATGTGCCAGAGGCACTGAGTTCAAACCAGTCACTGCATGCCACCCCCTAAGCCTGGCTATGGTGTCCCCTGAGCACTACTGGGGGCAACCTCAAAACAAAAGAGTTAATTTTGGTATTTTACAAACCATCAAAGTAGATTCATCCTTGGCGTTGACTTGAATTTACTAACACTCATTGGTTCAACATTACAAAAAGTCTGATCCTACAAAATGTCCCATGAATAGAAGAAACCTCAGTGGTCCAAAAATATCCATTCATGATTTAAATCTGTAACAGTGATGAACCAGGAGTGGTAGAACACTTGCCTTACATATGTGAGAACATGTATTCTAAGTCTGGAAACCCAAAATATAAAAACAGAAATAAAACTTAAAACACCAAAATAGAGCTCTTAATGAATGAAAGAGAACTTCTCCTATCAGGTAAGTGATTATTCATGATGAACTCAATGACTAAGGTATTTTTTTTATAACACTCCCAGAGTAATCCCCTTATAATCCTTCATAATCCTGATGTAATTACTTGCACTAGAATGTAACTGCTTTGTTATCACTTGCTTTGTAGCATGATTTACATTTCCAAATATTATCTGTAAGCAACAACAAAAATAAAATCAAAAACAGTGGCAGTAGCAGAACCAAAAGAGGAGAGAGAGAGAGAGAGAGAGAGAGAGAGAGAGAGAAAGAGAGAGAGAGAGAGAGAGAGAGAGAGAGAGGAAAAGTGCCTGCCATAGAGCATAGAGCAGGCTGGTGGCAGATGAGTATCTCCGTAAAACTTAGCCCCTCTAGCCCAAGCAGCAGGACAGTGATAACAAACTTTTGTTTTAGATGTAGCTGGAGCATTTACAAAAATTAATCTCACACTCGACCTTAAAGCGAATCTCAAATGTCAAAGGACTCATGACTTTGAAAGGGTAAATGAGAAGCCTCTAAACCAGGCAGTACAATGATTAAGGGTTTTATTGTGACCAATGAGAAAAACATGGCTAAGGCACAACTTGAGATTGAAATGTCATGGGGAACATGGCAACCCCATTCCCTCGTGGGAACCCTAGAAGAAGCCTGGGGTTAGGCGAAAGCTGCTGGGCAGCTCTGTCTTCCTGGTGGGGGATGGGGGGAGGGGGGCTTCGGAGGAGGGATACAGGGGATATTGGTGCTGAGAAATGTACACTGGTCGGGGGATGGGTGTTGGAACATTGTTGACCGAAACCTAATCATGAAAGCTTTATAACTGCATCTCACAATAATTTAATTTTAAAACAATTTAAAAAAAGATAAAAACGGTGGCAGACCCTAAAAGTATAGTTTTCTATTCTTTGCTTTTGAAAATGTAGACATCCTCAGCAGTGACCTTAGTATCACCTTCTATTTTTAGAATGCCGAAGTAACTAGGTTTATCACAGGTGAGAGTCTTTCCTGTGCCTTCACTGGGAGCAGCTGGACTTTAAGCTGAGTCCAGCAAAACCTGCGATTGAAATTTGCATTAATAGGACGTGGGTAGACTTCCCAGGTGTAACGTTAAAAGGCACACAACCCCCTTATCACCACAAGTGGAGCATTTCAAGGTTGGAGAGAGACTTCATCACAGAGTAAGCTCATAATAAGCCTAAAGCTGCATTTCTAATTTCTCTTAATTCTTTTATATCTTGGACATTCGTGTGTGTGTGTGTGTGTGTGTGTGTGTGTGTGTGTTTTCCTAGTGATCAAACCTGCGGCTTCATGCATGGGAACCCTGAACTCCCTCTATGCTGAGCTGCATCCCTGCCTTGAAAGCCTTTTCCTGCTGTAATCACTCATGGCCATGCTGACACCGTTTATTGTAAAGGATCTGAGTAATTTCAGCTCTCTTCCTTAATGTTTCCTATAGTTAATGTCTCTGAAGCAGAGAAGATTGGTTTAAAATGGTAATTTTCTGACTGAACTTTTGAGATCTGTGTGAGATGGAGTGGTGCTGTATTTTACCAGAAGGTTCTCAGCTTTCTCATATTAAGAATATATGGAACATTTTACACCAGTGCTATTTGCGGAGGTTTTCTGTCGTTGCTGCTGTTGCTACGGCTACAGTTGTTTTTCCTTAAAGACAGCCTGCAGTTCAGAGACAGGCCAGGCTGAGCTAGACCAGAGGCTGACATGGGGTAGGGGGGCGCTCAGGAAGGCTGTTTTCATCCCTGCATCCCCCATGCACAAGGTACTTGGCCAGGAGTAGGATTAGGTGTGACTTGGTAGGGTCTCCAGGAGGTGCTCAGTCCTCTGGCACTCCCGTAGGGTGGACTTCCAGATGCCTTTGGATATTACATAATTCAGAATTGGGGGGAGAACCAGCAGCTACCCTCTGCCTTTCACATTTTCTGTGATATATGAAAAAAAAGTGGCTACATTTTTCCTAAAGTGTGTTTCGCGGCCCCCTAAGATTCCAAGTGACAATTTTAGGGGCTTGTTCTCCCTTTGTCCAGTTTCTAAAGTCTGGGGTAGTAAAACAGTTAACTGTGTTAACAAAGGAAAAACACAAATACTGTTTTTTTGGTTTGGAGGCATAACTGGTGGTGTTCAGGACTTATTCCTGGTTCTGTGCTCAGGGATCACTTCTGACAGGACTTGGGGGACCATATGGGGTGCTGGGAATCAAACCCAGGTTGACTCTCTGCCAGGTAAGCACCCTACCTGCTGTATTATCTCTCCAGCCCCACAGGAATATTGTCGTCATTGGGTTAACTTCACTGGACTTCTGCAGTTCATCAGAACTTAACAGAGTAAAGGTTTTCTCAGATTTTTTTAGCCTTTAATAGTTATGACTGGCATAGATATGAAATGGTATTTTTTTCTCCTCGTATATCAGTAGAACATGATAGATCGTGACAATTTCTTCACCATTAGGATTCAAATAAAAGTTCTCAAGACCCCAGCACATATTCTCATTCTATAACCATTAAGTCAAAACTGTTTCCCTAAACCTGCAGTCAAGGAGGTCACAGTGGCAGCCGCCCCTACTGCTAATGATCCCAGAACTGGCATGGTCTGGCTCCCCACTAGCAAAACGGAACATTTCCCAGACAACTTCAGGAAGTTATGTGCAAAGATTAATAAAATGAAAAGTCCCTAGCACAAAAAATTAAGGACCTAATCATAATAATGACAAAAGAGGACACATTAATGCCTCAGGACGAGCTGACCAGAGCCATCTGCAGAGACACAGTATGTGGGTCATGAGTCACCCAAAAGGGTGTTCTGACTCTACACTCAGAACATGACTGGATTGTAAACCCTACAAAGAGGGGGGAAAAAGATTCTCAATTGGTCTTTGGAGCGTACAACAAGACCCAGCTGTTCAATCAGCTCCTTGTTTGAAGTAAATGGGCCAACCTGGCTGGGAAGAATGTTAATATTTTAAATTCCCACATTAACAGCTGTACATGTGCCCCGAGGCTGAGGTGATGACCGCCTCATATAATTGCAAAGAAAAAGTGATAAGAATAAATAAATCCCAGCAAATTGGGTTATTACTGCAATTGAATTACCAGCAAAATAATAAGAATATCACCAGGATACATAGGTATATATGTGTACTCACACACGCACACACGCACACACACACACACTCCTTCTCCAGCAATGCATTGGGTACCTTCACTTGTGAATTGAAAGAATCATGTTTTCCAAGTTGGCTGGCTCTGTGATCTGAAATTGGCTGTCAGAGGAGGACCATTGTGGCTTGGGAGGAGCTGGGTTCCAGGCCTCGCTCCGAATTATTAATCCCCAATACTGCCAGCTCACGTAAGTTGAAAATGCTTCACCCTGCTGGGTCTCAGTTTCTCTGTATTTGCAAAGAGTTAGTGGCAGCACTTTCATTTAATGCTGCACCCTTTGCCATAGAAGGAGCCTCCCTCACTAACAGAAGCTTAGTCACAAAATTCCATGGGTGAGCACTGCTCCCTTTGAGAAGGAAATGAGAAACAAAGCTGAGATGATCCTTCAAATTAGAAGCTTACAAAAAGATCATCTGAAGTCAGAAAGTAAGTTTAGTTTTAAACCCCTTTTATACCTGTTTCACCTATGTTCCATATTCAGAAAATTGATAGATCAATTTGCTAATGAGAAATTATTCCTGAGACTGGAGCAGTCAATGGCTCATTCAAGAGCATACAGCAACTCAGCAGCAGAGCTAACCGTGCCAGGCCAGCCTTTGAACTGCCAAGCTGGTTCTGATTGGGCTGGGTTTGGGGGTGGGGGGTGAGGGATTGTTTGTCTTTTGCCTTTGCACCAATCCTTGAGTATATGTTTTCATGTTATCTTGTCTTAAGAGGACATAGCATATCAAGAAGAGTAGCTCCGATAGATTGCACAAATGCCAGAAGATGTCTTGCACACAGGTTCCTCACTGCACCCTCCTCGGTCATACTAATGAATGGAGTCTCTAAACTGGTATTTGATGAAACTACTCTCCATTCCCAGAGCCTAGCCGGCCACACCTGGGATCACTCTGTCCTTACACTAACCTGCCCCCAAGTAAGATGCTAATGTACCTTCACACCCAGAAAGGATCCTTTCTTAGCCATGCTCCTCTGGGTGTGGGGAGCTAACTCAGAGCCTGGAGCACATACCTATCATGTGTCAAGCCGAGGGTTTTGTCCCTAGTACTATATGACCCCCCAGGCATGGTTTGGTCTGTACAAGTATAGGAAGGACATAGATGACAATACTCCTTCTGTATTGGCTGCTTGGCAGGATAATGATCTATTGTCAGCTTCTTAAACGGTAAGATACAGCCCACAGTAATAATGTGGAAAGTTGCAAAACAATTTATTTTGGCTTTCAAATATTTTTCTGAAGTATAGACCCAGAATGTAGGATAACATTGGTTTCTGCTTTCTCCTCTGCCATAAGAAGTTTAGGTTTACTGAGTAATACCCATCACGATGCTCCTGAAACACCTCCAGTCCTTCGTGTTTATTGGAATACAGCTTTAAACATTTTAGAATAACATTGTTATGTCCTATTTCCCTCGCCACAGGGAGCTTAGGTTGATCACAGTGCTCCTGAGGCACTTTCGTTCCTCTGTGTTTATCTGTAAACTCTTCTCTGTGCCCTCTTCCCCAAACCACCTATCACCTTTTTCCTCTAATCAGACTCTGTTAACTTGTAAGGTCAGATTCCTCAGAAATCTATGATTTTTTTTTAAGTTTATTTTATTGAATCACCATGTGGAAAATTACAAAGTTCTCAGGCTTATGTCTCAGTTATACATTGCTCAAACACCCATCCCTTCACCAGTGCCCATATTCCACCACCAAAAAAAAAAAAGAAAGAAAAAACCAGTACACATCCCACCCCCCACCCCCCAGCGCCACCGGCATAACTGATAAAATTCACTTCATTTTCTTTTTTTTTTTCTTTTTTGGTCACACCCAGCGATGCTCAGGGGTTACTCCTGGCTTTGCACTCAGGAATAACTCCTGGCGGTGCTCAGGGGGCCATATGGGGTGCTGGGAATTGAACCCAGGTTGGCCACGTGCAAGGCAAATGCCCTACCCGCTGTGCTATCGCTCCAGTCCCTCTTTTTCTCTTTACCTTGATTACATTCCATATTTCAACCCAAAACTCACTATTGTTGTGGGGGTTTCAACACTGAACTCACTATTCTTCTTGGAGTTTATCCCCCCAAAATACGGCCCTATTCACAAGGAAACATGTGATAATTAGTTCTCCATGAATGAGAATAAGGAGGTAAAAGGTCGTGCGGACGCTACCACACGGTTCAGGATTTCTGTGTTTTAGTAGTTAAGTACATGGAGATTTTAGTGGGAAATTTCATCATTTCCCTTCCTGGGGCAGCATAAAGCAAAAGTTTAGTTCATGGTCTGGGGACATGGTTGCAAGCACTTGCTGGGTTCAGAAGTCATCTAGCTGGGTCTGGATGTTGGGCGTTCATCAGCAGAGCAGTCGTGCAAATGCATGGCCATCCGGTTTGAATCTCGGTGGAGCGCCAGAAATCTATGATTCTATATTTGTGAATGAAATGTTACTTTTTCTCCCTTAGGTCCTTTTACATAGTTTACTTTAAAGCGATGTCCTTTTTGTATAGACACAGAAAGACAGTTAATATTACGCTCTTATAACTTGGGAATTAATTGACCCTGAATAATATTCACCCCTAGGCATCTGCTTTCTTGACTTAAGCCTCAGTTATCCTTAGTTCCTAGCACCCCAAATGCAGGATCCCGACAAGGGACTGCATGGATCTAGGACAAGCTGTGAGCTACCCTGGCATTGAAATGGACCAGGCCAAAGCACCACAATACTTAACTATAAGTTAAGAGCATGGTTATGGACAAATTCTGTCATGATCCAAAAAGTAGCAATTGAACTAGAACCTTACTAGGGTTAGGGAAGACTAATCTGGCCTGAGCACTATAGTCTGAGATCTATAGTGAGATGTACCCAGGAGAGCCATCCTATAAGCTTAATGTATCTCTTACTGTGTCCATACAAAATGACTAATATTATGAATGTTTATCTGTTTGTTGGACTAAGGAGAGGAGAAACACACCCATGTTTTGTCCTTAGGATAGTCGTCTTCCTGGATGAGAATCTGTCCTAGAAGAAGCTTCCCTGGAGGGAAGGACCTTACATCTTTTGATTGTATGGTGACACCTATGTGTAATTGTTACCCAACCACTCATGTTTTGGGATTTAACAAAGGCTGTAAGAGTGGGCTGTAGGAGGCAGAAGCAGGAAGGAAAAGTATGAAGGAGCAGGACCCAAGAGGAGGATGAGGGGGATCAGAGAAGGGGAAGATCGGGAGAACCCAGAAGGAGAATCAGGAGAGAATGGAGATGAGATTGGAATAAACTGCAGTTGAGGCCAACCAGCCTGGCCCTCGTTTCCTCCTTCATCCACCCATCGCCATCGGCTGTCCAGGGCGTAGGGGAAGCAGCCCGAGACCACCAAATGCAAGCAGCTAAAGAGAGCCGCAGCAGCTTTCATATTTATTTTTTGAATATACACCAGAACACTGCTAGTGTGGCCCAAGCATCCCCTTCCCTCCTAAATTAGTTAATTATTAATAATGTTTGACTTGCATGCCTATTTTATATACCTGAGGTCATGTAGATATGTCTCAGAAGGGTTTGCAAGTGGGAAAGTTTATGCAACCCTGGTTATAGCTTGGTGTTATTGTGGCCTAGGCAGCACCACAACACTGATTTTCCTTTCAGTACCTCGAGGTGAATCTGGTATTTAGTCTTATGATTGCCTTCAGTTTCATTCAATCAAAAATTCAGATCTTCAGATACTGGCTGATCTCTGGTTGGTCTGAAGACCTTTAGTACAAAAAAAAAATGTAATTAAAGTGCTCTTAAGAGAGCAACACTGGGTCAAGCATTTCTGGGAGTAGCCCTTATAAAACCAAATTAAAATAGAACTTAAACACATCTTCCTTCAAATTTTATTTTAGTAATAGTCATTGAAAATGGAACAAATAGTAATAATGAGCAAGAAAGAATGCAAGCAATGAAATGTTTCTTTATTGAATCTCATACATTTGTTGCTACAAAAAATTAAATAATACAGTAAAAGGAACAATATAACAACTATTTAATATTAATTTAATCCATCTAACAGTTTGAACCTTCTTTGGTTATAGTTAATATAGCTATGTAAATTATTGTCCAATAAACAGGAAAACTATAAAACCAATGCACAAGTAACAGCTTAAGTAACTACTAATGAGATATTTTCTTCTTTAGTTTTAAGGCAAACAATTAAAATTCTTAAAAGAATAGATTTCATTTTTAATTATTAAAATTCAATAAAAACTTGCATGAACTGAACTTGGCACTTAGCAAAAATAATACAACTTACAGTTCTTCAAAGTTTCACTGTCTTAACATTTTTTAATTAAAAGTTCTTTAATGGTTTCTATGTGATGAAGTAGCACAGGTTCAAGTTATTATCTTCACTGTCACTGCCCTGTCATTGTTTATTCCAAACCTGCTGTAGACAAGTAGGAAACTGCAGAGCAACAAGCATTGGAGACAGTGTTGAAAGCAAATTTAAATGAATGTAGCACTGTAGCACTGTCGTCCCATTGTTCATTGATTTGCTCGAGCAGGCACCAGTAACGTCTCCATTGTGAGACTTGTTACTGTTTATGTATGGCATATGGAATATGCCACAGGTAGCTTTTCAGACTCTGCCATGTGGGCAGGATACTCTAAGTAGCTTGCCAGGCTCTCTGAGAGGAATGGAGGAATTGAACCTGGGTCAGCCATGTGCAAGGCAAACGCCCTACCCACTGTGCTATTGCTCCAGCCCAGTGAATTAAATGAATATAAACCCCAAAAGCGAAGTCCTTGGGATATGTGTCCATGTGCAGTGGGGAGCTGGTTAGAAGTAGAAGTAGGAGCAGACTCTGAAAAAGCACATATTCCAAATTAGTTTCCAATTAGCATATATTCGTTAAAGGGCAAGGAATGAAGTGCGCTAATTTGTAGATGGCATACATATTAAATCTTAATGAAAATGGCAACAATTGTTTTGGTTAGAGATCAACAACAACAAAAAAAGATGTTTCATCAGAAAGGAGAATTTTATCACAGATTCGGTTTAGAATTGCTGCTGCACAGTTAACTTAAATGGAAGTCTCTTTCATTTGTCTCATTATTTTTCAATATTGCCGTTGCTGTACCTGCTCACTTCCAGCACTGAGATACAAATCTCCCAGGGACCCTGGGTATTACTTGGAAGCAGTGATACCAAGGAGTGCCAACTCTCTGCCATCTGCAGACCCAGGCCTGCAAATATATATACAGTGCATCCCTGTGTATCCCAGCTCCTAGGTCACTCCTAAGGTCCTCGAGAAATAGATCCTGAGAAATAAATTGCTTCCCTTTGAAACTTTGCCAGACTCATGGAATCCTCTGCAGCAGAAGAAATTCCAGTTTACTAGCCCATGCCTCCACCTTTTCCCTTGCCCCCTCACCCCCACATACACATACACACGCCTGTGACAGCCTTCTGACCTTGTTTTCTTCCTGTGGCCCTCCCATTAGTGTAGTTCTCACCAGTGATTCCCATGAAATACTCTGGTGAGGAGCCTGGAGTGATAGCATAGCAGATAGGGCGTTTGCCTTGCATGTGGCCAACCGGGTTCGATACTCAGCATCCCTTATGGTCTCCCAAGCACCGCCAGGAGTAATTCCTGAGAGCAGAGTGCCAGGAGTAACCCCTAAGCATCGCTGGGTATACCCAAAAATAAAAAAAAGAGAGAAATACTCTGGTGAGACTCAAGAAACCACATGGCTCTGGGTTGAGACAGGCTGCTATGAACCAATCTGGAGAAAACAAGATGACCCAGTGCCAAGGTTCTGCTGTCCAGGCTCTTAGTCTTGCCATTCCAGCAAAATTCACAGCCTGCCCTACCTGCAGCCACACCCCAGGCCATCTTGCTCAGCTGGACACACACTCCCTGTCCTTTGGTGACAGCCGACTTGTACATCTCAGGCTCCCCTTAAAGACTCAGACCCCGGAACACCTCTCTCTTCCCACGGATCTCCACACACTGTGCCATGATCCTCTCATTTGCCTGACCCCGAGGGGTTGGAGTCTGCCCAGCTCTTGGAGGCCAAACCCAGGTCAGGCCTGCCCGGGGGCTGCGTGACTCTGGCTGACATTAGGATGTAAACAGCTGGGTCAGAGAACAGGGCTGCCTGAGGGCCACTTCAGGCTGTAAACGGAGCCTGATCCCATCACCAGCAAGAGATTGCATTTCTGCCAAGCAATGAGACTGGCATTTAAAATTCAATATCAGAGAAGATATTGACGAGATTAAGGGCCTGAAGGAATTGATTTATGAGGAGAGACCCAAGAAATTAAATATGTATAGGCTGGTATAATAGGATATTAGGCGCTGAGTATGGTTTCATTTCTATGATCCAGAGTTGCTGTTATCTGTCATCTGAATGGGTGGAGGCCTGCCTGAGAGAGATGTCTCTCCCCCCCCCCCCCCGGGGTCACTGTGCTGCAGGCAGAGAACACCACCCCTCCCTAGTAACCCAGCTGGTGAACCAGGTCACCGGCCTGCTCACCCCCCTACCCAGCCACAAATTGAAGTGCAGCATTTTGTCCCCAGGTGGAAGCAGATGACATTTTACACAAGAATAGATCTTGCAGAGTCTTACTGCCTTGTGTGACATGGAAATTCAAGCAAGTTCTATTCAATCTTTTTTTTTTTTTTCCCAAGGAGAAAAGCGAGCATTATACCAGGTGGTAAATGACTGTCCTTCCCGTGAGCCCGATTTCCTCCTTTGTCAGGAATACTGTCAGATGTGTTTGCCTTTAGGCAAAGCCTTGCTCTCTGGTTGTGCAAGTGTATGCTTGATTTTTTTTTAATAATATCTCTACCTTTTCCTTATGGGCAGGGAGGAGCACAGAATTTCACAGCATTAGATGTCACACAGGCACCAGTAGAATTCATCAACAGGATCCTCGGCAGATGTTTTTAAGTCATTCAGTTGTCCCTGAGAACCAGAAAAGGATTGAGGGGATCAGGGTTGAAATTATCCAAGAAACGAAACAGTGGGTTGTGTTTAAGTAGCAGGATAAAGGATTATTGGGTGTATCCTTTCAACTTATAGCAGGACAAAGTGACAAGGGTCCAGAACTGGCAACAGTTGAGGTTCAGATTACAGACTGAAATAATCGGGTTGGAGACAGAGCATAAACAAGGTGATAGGTAAATATGATCCATAGACTACATATTAAAACAGCTGCTAGAAATGGCCCGTCCAGAGCAAATCACATATAACATGGTTACAACTTTGGTGAGAAATTCTTTTTGGAAGTTTGTGGATCTCATTCCTTTATATGATATTTTTCTGGCCTAAAAGGCATATCCATCTGAGTATGAGGGCATATATTTATTGCATAGTTAAAGAAATGGTTTAACATTTATTAAAATTAAGTCAAATGAGCATAAACACATTACATTTAAGTTGATGACACTCCATGGACTCAAATGTTTCAGACTTCTTATACATGAATAATCATAATGGCTCGTGTCTAAGAAGTAAAATAAGTTCTGATTTAAAACAGATTCCCCAAGGCCATTCTCATTATTCGTAAACTGAACCCCAGACTTTCCTAGGGAAGCTGTGCTAGTTATAGTTATTATGAGAGTATTGTGTGCCACCCTTTTTACTGCAGTGAAGGTGTTATTATCCTTGTGACCCTGCTACCAGAATGTGTGTTTCCTCCATATTACCTAGCCCGGGGCTGTGTACAGAGTTAGATCAGTGTTGACTGTGGAATAAACGAATATTATTGAATAGTGAAGGTAGAGGGGGAAAAAACACATGTGTACACAGCGGTGTGTAGGAATAGTATGCATCAGTCACTGTCAGGGTACCTGCCTGGTAGATGAGTTCATCTGACGCACCCTCCTTTACAAAAGGAAGTCCTAAACCTCCACAGAAGATACAAAATCAGTGTTCTATTTAAGCTTCTCTCTGTCCATTTCCACCTTCATCCCACAGTCTCTTTGCTGTCCTGCCAATTATCCTTGAGTTCCTTGCCAAAAACCCCTATTCATGAGTGACGGCTGATCATGAAGTGTTGCTGGTACATTTCACGTAGGTTACTTACACTGTAGCCTGTGACTTTCATGAAATCTTACTTTATATCATCTCTAAGCTATAGAAAAATGTTCACCTGGGTAATATAATTATAAAATTTTAGAGAAAAAAAAGATAGCGGTTCCATTTTATAATTGGATGATAAAACCCACCACACAACTCACAACAGTTGAAGAAAATAACTTCTCTCCATCAGCTTAGCTCTTGAGCAGAAGTGGCAAATGCCTGGATAGCAGTAGTTGATAAGAAGATTTTGTTCTGTTTTATTGTTGTTTGGGGACCACAACTGGCTATGCTCAGGGCTTTCATCTGGAGTTGCAGTCAGGCATCTGTCCTTGAATGCTCGAGGAACCATTTGTGGTGCTGAGGATTGAACCCAGGCTGGCTGCACGCGAGGC
This sequence comes from Sorex araneus, assembly GCF_027595985.1. Lineage (NCBI taxonomy): Eukaryota > Metazoa > Chordata > Mammalia > Eulipotyphla > Soricidae > Sorex > Sorex araneus. Next base: position 248,387,247 of record NC_073302.1, read on the forward strand.
GAGGAGTGCCCTACCCACTGTCCCACGGCTCCATGCTGGTAGGAGGATTTTAAGTTGGGCATACCATGCTATTCATCCCACTAGGACAGAGCAATGTGGCTGCCTCGTGTGAAGCAGGAAAATTGAGTTATGCAAGTGGTAGTTCTCTCCCAGACAGTGTGGCCTTTGAGACATGGCTTGACCTCTTCATGCCAACCATTCACCCATCTGTAAAAATGGAAATGTGACCTCACTTATTCTGGAGCTCCAAATAACATTTGTAATGCTCTTTGAATTTGGCAGAGAGAAAGACCTATTATGCACTAAGTCTGTATCCCCAAAGAGCATTATAAATGATCCTATTAAATCAGTGGCCTGGAAATATCAAGATGTGTCAGGTACGGCATGTATTTACCTGTAACTGTCCGCCAGAGTGTTTGCCCTTGATTGGCATATGGCTAATTGTCTAATCGGAACACACTCAATTGTCGCCAACCAAAAAATGTAATAGTGCATCTGTTTAATGCCATCCTCTCCAATGTTAAATTAAAATTATGCTGCAGTCAGCCAGTACAACCGAGAGACTCTTCTGATTAAGTTCTAGCTGCCTATGAACTTGTATAATTGAGGCATTTCAGTACTTAAAAATTCAAAACTAGAGAGAATATTCTAGAGTCTCATAAATTTCAAGTGAAAAAGGGCCAGAAAGACTGACTTAAATTATCTAGTTGTGGACTATTGTTGCTTTTACAAGCCCTCTGGTCAAAAGGAGAATAGCAGTTTTTGAATCACCCTGTTTTGAATACATAAATATCGGATTCACGAGTTTATGCTTTGTAAACAAAATAAAGCATTAATTTTGAAGAATGCAAAAAACAGGAGAGTGGTGTTGATTTTATTTTTCCTCTAGTAGTAATTATGCTCTACTTTTGGTGGAACGGGGGGAAGAAATCACATAATTATAAATTCATTGATTAGATTTCTTTAGCCTTTTAAGAAAGATTCCACCTTAGATCAAGAAAGATGTCTGAAACTGCCAGAGTAATGAATCTAAATGTCTCCATTGGAACTGCTGTTTTCCTCAGAAAGTATCATATATCCATGTGTCTAGAATTATAAATTACACAGAGATAGATCCTGAGGTAGTTTTTCTGGAAATGGTGTAATTTTTATTGTTTATATTTTTCTTTCTTGAGATTATGGTTTAATCCTATAGAGGTGAGGAAACCAGAGAAGATTTATTAATCTTTGTATTTATTCAGTGAATACTGTATGTTAGCTTACCAAATTATTGAGCTTTTCTTGGTGTATATAGTTTAGTGGGAAATAGGTATGGAATATAAGTTCTGGAGAGCAGAGAAGTTAGAACAACTTATTTTGCTTGGGTGACTGGAACTCATACCACAGTCTTTGATGAGAAAGAACCAAAAGCTATGGAGCAATGAGATAGTAGTAGGGTTCAGGCACTTGTCTTGTGCATGGCTGACCTCAGTTCAATCTTATACTACATTTGCCCCCCCAGAGCACTGCCAGGACATGTGATCCCTTAGCACAGAGCCAGTAAACCCTGAGAATCACAGAATATGATACCAACCTCCCCCAATACCCCACCCCAAAAAAGAGACCCAAAGGCACTATAGATGATTATATAGATTCTGAAGTGAACAAGATAACCACACCAATGGGTCCAGTGGGAATAAGATAAAGCCCTACTCTTGTGCCCAAACATGTGCTTTAGTTTGGGATTATATCTCCTGGGGGACCTGGGTTTTTTATCATATTCCTTGGTGTTGGCCCCAAAGCCACATTTGAATTTGGGCTTAAAGAATGAATAGGAGTCTGCCACAAAAAATTCTGGGAAGGGAGATGGTCATATAGTTTTCAAAGGACAGGATATATCCAAGAAAGGATGAGAAGGCCAGTGATTTGTATTTTATCCAGTAGACATTAAGGAGCCAACAGTAGTTTTTAAGCACTGAGCTTCTGACTTCTTTGGTGACTCCAGAGTGTAGGTTGAGTGTCAAGGTTGATAAGCAGATCCACAGGAGAGGACTTTTTTGCCATGACAGTGTGGACACATTAGAGAGATAGTAGAGGGTTGGGAGCAAGATCATAAAGGTGACAGAAAGCATAAGGGTTGTTTTCAATGTCTTAAAAATGCCACTCATGGAACTATACAGAGGTGTGAAGGGTGATAAGCACCACTGGGAAAAAAATAGTTAGGGGCCTCTTGGTTAGCAGGAAGGAGGCAGAAGCTATGAAACTACTGGTAAAACAGAAGAGCAAGAAATATATGAAGTAGTGGGAGAGAAGGGAAGAACCCATCATTGAGAACAGCAGTGGTGACATAAAACTACTTGAGTATGACACTCCGGATGGATGTCAAGTATATCATTGCTTGGGTCCCTCCTCTAAATATTCTGAAAAAGGTGGTCTTCTCTGTGACCCTAGGAATCCTTCTTGGAAAGTTTCCCAGACTAAAGAGTCACTGCCATTGATGATTTTAAAAACCATAAACAATGTAAATAATTCTCAATCTCTTGGAAGCACAGGATAAGGTATGGACAATCAAAGACTAGAATTGCAGCATTTTATAAAGGCTTATTAGATCCACTATACTTACTTGGATAAAGCCAAGGGTTAGCATGGCAACTCCTGTGTAGCACTGGCAGGTGAGAGGATTGGTACCTGGTTAGAGGACCTTGGGAAAATTCTGAAGCTCTGGCAAACTTCAGTCCTTGGATGCAGTACACTTGAAGCAGTGCATCCATTGCTGGACACATTTCCCCAGATAAGTTCTCCTACAGATACATCAGCGAATATGCACCAGCATCTTCCTTTATAGTCTTGCATAGGGTTGAAAATCTAGAAATAATCTGAGTCACCTTTCTGGGATGAGTGAATTTGGTGTACGTGAATATATGCACCCTATTCACTAGTCTCTGTCCAATTCATGTGTGTGTGTGTGTGTTCATATGTGTTTACTTGTCAAATTTTATCTGACCCTGGGCTCCTTTCAACTTTACTTTCTTTCTGTGCCCCACTCCCATCTTTTACTTTTCTTTTTTTTTTTTCTTTTTGGGCCACACCCAAAGGTGTTTAGGTATTACTTCTGGCTCTTGGCACAGGAATCACTCCTGACAGGATTTGGGGACCCATATGGAATGCTGGGGATCAAACCCAGATTGGCTGTATGCAAAAGAAAAGCCCTACCTGCTGTACTATCACTCTGGCCTTGCCTCTGCTATTGTTTGGTTCATTCTGCATCTTACGCAATGGCCCCCATTTACACAACTTTGATGTGTGGAATTTTCACCTTCGGAATATCTTGGTGGCCTCCAGAGTGTGGAGTCATATGGCTGCAATTGAGAAATGCTGCCATAGATTATCATGGGTCATAAAGGCAACAGACATCAGCATAATAACATGGATGAATATTTAAAGCAATCTTTCATAAAAACAGATTAGACAGCAAATAGGGCCCATATCGCTTACATTAAAAATAAAACACACAAAAGCACAATAACACATGTTTTTGAAAAATAGAAAAGATAGAACCCGAACCACTGAATTGATATTTTTTTAAAATATAAGAAGAGCAGGAAGTAGCAGGGAAGAGATGTTTTTATCTTAAAAGTGTGATTCCAGGGAAGAATGAAAGAAGATGGAAGCTTAAGTGGGAAGTGAGGACAAGGCGTGTGTGTGTGTGTGTGTGTGTGTGTGTGTGTGTGTGTAGAGGGGAGGGGAGGAGAGGGGTGCGTGCATGCACATACGTGCACACACTAATGGAATGGAGATATGTTGTAAATGTCAGAAAATCCAGAAGACTCCCATGGGCTTCTCATTTCCCCTCTCATTTATTCAGTGTCAGTAACATCACAGCAAGCTGTGTCCATGTCGATATCCTTTCTTTGTTCTTTGTTCTTTCTTTGTCCTTTCCCCAACCTTCAGTTTATTTTATTATTTTTCTCATTACTACGTAGAGACCAGAAAGTTTACCAGCAAAACTAGCAGAAAGATCCAGAAGCCCATTCATCCTGATCCCTTTCTGTGGATGTGGCACTGAATTTTCGTGAAACCTTTTCAGAGTCCAGACACTTGGTGCAGGGAACAGGACCCTTACTGGGAGCTGCTGCTCTGGCCAGAGATGTTTTGTGCCACCTCACATTTGAACTGGCAGTTGAGTGAGCCCTTGTCTTAATGTACTGTCATGGATGTCACCAAACTGCCTCTGCTGAAAGTGAGCTATTTCTCTATTTTTCTTCCAGATGCCTTAACCAAACGTAGCCACCTATCTTGACTTGTTTCTGACCACCATTGAGCCCCTTGTAAAAGAAAGATTTGAGATTTTATTGGACAGTGTCTCATGATATAAACATCCAGTCAGCATCATGGAAGTCCGATGCTAGGAGCTGTTCATGAACAAGAGCGAAGCCATCACTCTCTGTTTGAAAACAGTTATCTGAGGTCCTTATTATGGTGCCAGAGTACAACATGTACTTCTTGGTTTCTGTCCTCGCATCATCTGGTGCACCAGTGTATTGCACAGTATAGGGAGCCATTGGGTACTGCGTGCTTTACCCGTGGGGGACCTTGATGTGGGCAGATGGTGCAAAAAGGAATCAGTGAGTCTTTAGGAAATTGCAAGAATATTGTTGTTGATTATATGGGGAGGGGGAAATGTTCTATTTCTGTGTGCCAGAGTAAAGAACAAGTCCAAAAGAATGCAAGTGTGTTCACCAGAGTACTTCCTACTTTTCAACATACCCCAAAACTACTAGTGGTTTTTGAAGATTTGGTCTAATACTTCCAGTTGGTAGGTTTACACACCAAAAAACCAAGCGCTTGATTGACAAGAACTGGCAGGCATCTCTGAAGTGTCTTGCCTAAGCCCTGAAGCCACAGGCCTGAGGCTGGAGACACTCGTGCTTGGCTGAAATACACGGACACTCTCCTGTCTTTAGGGCAGCGTGTGTGTGGGACTGAAGCTGGAAAAAATGCACTTCTATCTTCCAAACAGCTCCTTGTTGTCAAGAAGCTTTGTCTAGACATCGCTATTCCCAGGGCTGGTCTCGAGGTTCTTGAATATATTCTCCAGCCTGTGTATTTATAAACATCTAACCTTGTTCTGAAGAATTAGTGCCGGGAGCGTCGTGCTTTGGGGCTACAACGCAAGCCTCCACATGAGTTACAGTTGATAGGGCAAGGAAAGCTCAAGGCTGACCAAAATCCCTTCAGTGGCCCTGCTTAAAAATAACAGCAGAGGCCATAGCTTAGTGTTTTGACAGCTTATATCAGCAGTTTTCGCAGCTGATATATTGATTGCAGTTTGGACTTCAGTCTTGCTGATCTAATAAAACATCACCGTCATAACAGAGAAAGGAAAAGGATCTTTTGTGGCTCTCGCCTCTTGGTAAAGTAGCTTTCCAACACTACTATCATGCTAGCTTATACTGTCATATGTAAAACGACAAAACCTTGGATACATTGACCTATCTCTTTTTATTACTTAATTTCACTTATCAACATATGAACATTCTTCATGTGTCTTTAATAATATACATTTGTTCAGAGAACTCAAATGGTGCATGTAGAAGGATTAAGGCATGGGTGATTCAAACAAAAGAAGTCAATGTTCTGGAAGCTTGGTGATGTGTAAATCACTGTCACTGTCATCCCTTTGTACATCGATTTGCTTAAGCAGGCACCAGTAATGTCTCTATTCCTCCCAGCCCTGAGATTTTAGCAGCCTCTCCTTACTCGTCTTTCCCAATGATTGGGGGCTTTTTCAGGGTCAGGGGAATGAGACCTATTGTTATTGTTTTTGGCATATCAAATATTCCACGGGTAGCTTGCCAGGCCCTGCCCGTACAGGCAGGATACTCTCAGTAGCTTGCCTTGCTCTCCGAGGGGTATGTATACAAATATGGTGTGGTAATTATGGAAAATGGGTAGAAAGTGTCTTATAATGTGTCTTGTAGCCGCTTTGTGGTTCCGGAAAGCGGCCTGGAGCTTGGTGGCGGTTGGGTAGTGGAGGTCGGCTGCTGGGGCTGGGTCCCATGGGGCAGGCAGGGTTCTCACCTGGCCCCCTCTGGGGTGCCCTGAGTGAAAACAGCCTGGCGCTGAGTCCGGGTGTGTAACTATCTTGTCATATTTTTGAAAGGGTGCTTTTAATATCTTGCAATCACCTGGCCTTCAAGCCTGCTTATCCCAAATGTTATTTAATTTCACAGCAATTGCTCACCATCCAAGAGGAGTTAAACAGCAAAAAGTCAGAACTGGAACAAGCAAAGGAAGAGCAGTCGCACACGCAAGCGCTGCTCAAAGTCCTCCAGGAACAAGTAAGTGAGAGCCCTCTTCTGGTTCACAAAGAAGCCTGAGTGCAGCTGTGGAGGAAATCTGCCCTGTAGTTCACCTAAGCTGGTCACCCTGCCCAGCCTCTAGGAGCTGTGCGTGCTGAATTTATGATCTTCTCCCTGGCATCTGTGTTCTCCTTCCTGTACCTTTTTGAACTGCCCAAGTCAGCCAACCAGATGTGTGGACGTTTCTTACCGAAAACAAATGGGTTTTGATAAAGTTTTCTAATGCTGACAATGCATATATATATTTCAAAGCAAGCAGTTAGCTTCCTTTTAATGCTAATAGTGAGGAAAATGAGTTTTGCCCAGCATCCCCACTCCCCTGACCCCCGTACCCAATACTCATGCAGATATATGAATAAGAAGGACTGATTCATAAAGGCATTTAAAAAAATAGCTTTCCTGTGCATCAGGGCACTTATCTAAGCACAGTGAGCTGCAAACCTTTTATATGAAGTTTGTAAATCTGATCGTTTCATCCAGGCTTTCTTTGATACTAAAGTGTGGCCTGACATTGATAAGTGGATTTGAAAGTATTGTCTTACAGCCTGGTAAGATGGATCGCTTGGCAGCACAGGGAAATCTAAGCCTAGTATCTACATGGGAGAAGCAGGAGAGACTTGAAATGTTTTCTTGCTTCGAAGCCTCGCTTGCTGCCAACAATATAATGGATTATGACTTGGAGATGGGCACAGAAATTACATATAGAAGCCCCAGTACTCTTGAGGGCAATCAAATTTAGATGGTTTAATTTTTTTTTTTTTACTCTCAGTGGTTTATGAGGTACTTTATCCAATGCGAATAACTTTGAAAGTAATATTTTTAAGCACGAGATTGTGGACCAGGAAAGTAGTACAGGGTAGTACAGGGCATGTGTGGTTTCCAAGACTCCAGTTCAAGTTCCCCAGCCCTGTATTTGATCCCCTGAGCACAGCCACGGGTCACTCTTGAGCACAGAGTTAAGAATAGTCCCTGAGCACCACAGACTGTGACAAAAGTAAATAAATATACCTCAGTAAATGAAAGAATAGGGAGTGTAAGGCCCCAGTCATCTTGACTCGATTGCTTTATAAATTATTTTAATAATTTACTGGTTTGGATCAAGGAAATATATTTTCCCTAAAAGGGTAAGTAATTTTTGAGGGGAAAGTAAAGATGTTAGGTAATTAGAGGAAATTAACTATTATATTTATTTGGTTACTGTAGAGTCAGTAACTTCTGCCAATAAGTAGTAAATCTGTATGGCTTGAAATAAGTAGGATTGAACTAAAAAATATTGCTGACCAAATTCATTATGACATATGATCCTCATCTAAGAACAGGAAGTCATTTTTCTGTTCTCCTTTACATTATTAAAGACTTCAAAAAAAAGTGCAACTGATTTGGACAAAATTTTCTCCTGATCTGATGTATCTTTAAACTTAGAAATATCATTTCCCTTTCCACCCTTCCTTCCCTCTCTATTATTTCTTCCTTCTGGATTTATTGCAAGGAGGTGAAAAATTCTTTCTCAAAGACATATCTTTTATTTGGGGATTTTTCAGTTCAAGACTGACATTGATAAGTGGATTTGAAAATATTGTCTTACAGCTGGGTAAGATGGACCACTTGGCAGCACAAGGAAATCTAAGCCTCACATCTACATGGGAGGAATTGTTTACCATGAACCCATGGCAAATATCTTACTCAGTGATGAAAAACTAAAAGCCTTCCCACTGAAATCAGTCACAAGATAAGGTTGCCCACTCTCACCAGTACTATTCAGTATACTTCAATTGAAATTCCTGGCCATAGCAATCAAGCAAGAAAGAGAATTAAGATCAAGAGCACCCAGATGAAGATGGAATGATACTATACTTAAAAACCCAAATGACTCCCAAAAAATAAAATCCTAGAAACATTAAGCTCATACAGTAAGGTGGCCAGCTACACAATAAATATGCATAAATATGTGGTTTTAGGAGGCTGGAGAGTGAGTGAGGTGCTTGCCTTATATGTTTCAACCTGGGTTTAATCCCCAGCACCCTGCATGATTCCCCTGGGTCTGCCAGGAGTAAGCCCTGAGCACTGACTTCCAGGTGTGGCAAATAAACAAAAAAAATTAAGTTCATGCTATTTTATTTTCAAAACAATCTAATAGAGGAGAGAGGAAAAAAATCATCTCCTTCACAGTTGCACCTCAAATACCAGACTTGTCTGCACGAGTCTTGTCTTAGCAGACTTTCTTAGGACTTGAGTGGAATATCTACATGTATATATATACCTTTTTGCAGTTTCTGCACTCATAGAATCGAAACGAGTAGCTTCATTTCTTAAGAGAATAACTATGGATGGAGAGTCTTTCTCTCTCTCTCTCTCTTTCTCTCTCTCTCTCTCTCTCTCTCTCTCTCTCTCTCTCTCACACACACACACACACACACACACGGACATTATGCCACCCTTCTTTGGAGACTTGATATCTTTTATGTTTATTTTTGAAAGTTTTTTTTGGGGGGGTGTTATTTGAGGCCATTTCCAGTCATGCTAAGAGGTTATTCCTGGCCCTTTGCTTAGGAGTGACCCCAGACAGTTCTCAGGAGACCCTTTGTGGAACTGAGGATTGACCAGGGTTGGCCAAGGCAGCTGCGTGCAAAGCAAGTACTCACATCATGTACTATTTCTACAGCCCGTGACTTGGAATTTCGTGAATTGATGTGATTGTCGCAGGGCTAGGAAAGAGAACTCACGGACTGAACACATGCTTTGCTTGCAGGAGGCTTAAACCTGGCACTGCACAGGCCCCCGAGCTCTCAACACAGAGGAGCCCCTGAATACTCCTGGGTGTGACCCAGTGAACAAACCCAAACAAGCTTTGTATCTCCTTGATGAGCCTTTGGACACAATGCTCAGACCTCTTGGGAGAGAAGCAGCTAGAGGAGATGGAGCAGATGGATGAGGGCCAGCAGCTTCCTCTGTGAGGAGTGGAAAGTTTCCTGGGGCAGGCCTAGAAGAAAGAACAGGGAAGTCCCCCAGTGCAAAGGGAGAGCAGGAAGTGAGATGGCAGCACAGAGGGGTGGGGGAATTTACTTAGAGGAAGAAGAGCTGCTGGCCTGCTCGTGCCTGGTAAACACGGAAAGGGAGACAGACCTGAACATCGCAGCCTTTGACCTTTACTGCAAGGAGGCTAAAACTTTTCCTGAGCAACCTCTCCCAACTCTTGTCTTCCCAAAGCACAGGGAGCTCAAGAGATTTCCAAGTGGGTAAGGTGCTGGCTTGCCTTGCAGGTGGCCTACGCATGTTCAGTGCCCATATGATCCCCTCAGCCCCAGCACAGAACCAAAAGTAACCTGGTGTGACCCAAAAACCAAATCAAAAAACAAAAACTAAAGCATGGGATACAGGGTCAAGGTAGGGATGGACAGAGAGAACCAACAAAGAGTAAAAGAGGGTGCTACACATAGGAACACTTAATAAACCTGTGTTTTCCTATCATGTGTCCTTTTGTGTGCCCTCTGTTACTCCCTGGCATTCTTATTACTGCGATGTCCTTATTCCTTTCACATCCCTCAGACATTGTATCTGTTCTGTGTAGGACATCAGTGATGTAGCCCTGAAGAGCAGAGGCAGCCTTTTATCCTCTTACACAATGGTGTTGTAGAAATGAGCCAGAGAGCCTTTATTCCATTTCTCCCCGCTGCCTTTGGCCGACTCCCTTTCTTAGCATCAAGAGTATCTGGGCTTTCCTTGAAATTCTTTGAGTATGAGAGTGCCTTCAGAAAACTAAAGCTTTTGTTATGTGTAAATTGCTAGAAAGAGGGTCCCAGTCAAAAATAGTCGTATATATACTTATTTTCAGGCTTGAAGTATTTTTGTCCCACCCTGAATCCTTTATTTTAGACATTATTTTAATCCTTTATTTTAAACTAGAAAGATTGCCAGCAAGTGGCTTCCAGAACTGCTCCTATCTTTCCTGAGCCCCTGCCTCCCTCCAAATGTCTGCTTTGAGCCTGGCTTGGATAAAATGTCAATTAAAGGTTTCCAGAAACCTCTTGATAACTGATCACTCCTAAGTCCTAAGCCGAGAGAGAGAGAGAGAGAGAGAGAGAGAGAGAGAGAGAGTTTGTAGCGAGAGGAGTGCTTTCAAATGTTGGCTGTTAAAAATCTCATTTGAGAAATAGCTTTTCTTTGTATGCCTCAGCAGCCATAGAGATGTCTTCCTTTAAAAAAAATTAAAACAGGAAAATCATCATCATTTTTTTCTTTTTCGGCCTCCGGAAACAATGTCAGTCACTCAAATGTGTTTTTGGGGTAGCCATGTTCAGTAGCGCTGCGGCATGTTAAAAACCCCCCAAAATGCATCATTCAAGAATAATCGTTAGTATAACATCATTTAGCTGGTGGCAACTTGCAAACACTGCAGGGTTTAAATTAATAGCAGCACAACTAGGAAATGAAATCATTTATTATTCTTAAGAACCAATTTTATACATTTTATGCCTATGGAACTGCTTTCTAATCTTATTATTTAAAAAATAATGACCAAGACCCATTTATTTTTTTTGCCAGCCATCATGTCTCATAAAATACTGGTCTCAAGCTGGTTTCAATAAGACTCATTAGAATTATGTGCTCCATCTGTTGTTTTTTTCTTGAAGTTTCATAAAGTGCAACCTCAGATAAATCAGAGTTAATAGGATGATATATTTTTAACAGATAGCCTTGCTTATTCTTTTTTGTTTTTTCATTTGCAGCTAAAAGGTACCAAGGAATTGGTTGAAACCAATGGGCACAGTCATGAAGACACAAATGTAAGTGCCCCTCACCAGGAATTTGCTCTTCCTGTGGGATGTGGGTTGATGTCCATGGGGATGTGGGACTGTATTGATAACACAAAGGAAATCTGAAACTCCATCTCTCCATGGCTTATTTAGAATACTGTATATGGGTTAGCAATAAAATATGGTAGATCGGGCCCAGACATTATTGGCATACGTTGTCAAAAATTAATTCAGAAGTACCCCAACCCATTTCAAAAATTTTTATCTCAATGAATTTGTTTGAACCCTTTATATTGTCAACACTATGGAGTAGTAACATATTGGGAGGGCAAATGAAATGAAACCTAAAATAGTAACACTGTGTGTGTTTTAAGTACATTTTCTTGTTTGCCTGTCGATCAATGAAGACAGTAATGAAACAATTTCCAGGCCAAAGTAGTCTTGGGCTCATCCCTTCTTCCAAAAACCTCTTGACAGTGAACCCTCTTCTTTTCCGGCTCCAAAATAAAGGCATCCATCCTCTTGCTACAGTGTACATGGTACAAGATTAGAGTTTGCACTTTTAAATCCCCGTTGGTATTCCTTGAATATCCAGCTGCCCAAAATTAGTTAAGTGTTCTCTTTGCCTGGGATGTTCTTTTGTCTCAGGTTAAATATGATACATGTGAATTGTTGTCTCTGCATACATTTGATGGACTTTTTGGTCATTTTATTTTTCAATTTTTTTATTTTTATTAATTTATTTTAGCCACTGACTTTTTGTGCTGGGTACTAGTACTTCTAGTACAAAATACTCAGTGCAAAAATACTACTGTGTATTACTCCCAATAGGAGATCTTGTGTTGTCAGAGATTAAACCTGGCTTCCAAAATGCAAATCAAATGCTCCAGCCCTTTAAGCTATCTCTCTATCCCCTTTTGTTCTTTTATAAACTCTTCCTTGGGGGGGGGGGCTGGAGAGATAGGGCACTTGCCTTGCACATCAAGAATGATCCTGAGCACTGGTAGGTATATCCCTCTTCAAAAACAAAACAAAACTATTTTTGGTATTTGTATGTAACAGATTCTTTTCATTACATACAATGCTTACTAAGCACTTTTCACATAACATGGTATAAGTCATGGTAATGAATACCTGATTAGCCTAGAGAAATTATACATTTCTTGTTTACTCTTATTTTAATTGCATGATGCAAGAACCTGACATCCAGAGTACCCAAAATCTTTCTTAATAATTATCAAATAGACTTCTATTTGTCTTATCTTCACACACACAAAACAAGTAACACTTGAGAATATGTTGTGTACATGGAGTTTTGTAAAGAATTAGAAGACTTGGGCTGGAGTAATAGCACAGTGGGTAGGGTGTTTGACTTGCACGCAGCTGACCCGGGTTTGATTCCCAGCATCCCGTATGGTCCCCCGAACACTGCCAAGAGTAATTCCTGAGTGCAGAGTCAGGAGGAACCCCTGAGCATCGCCAGGTGTGACCCAAAAAGTAAAAAAAAAATAATTAGAAGACTCGTTTCCAGTCCTTAAAGAACATAGAGATGAGTTGGGGAAACGAGGGGCTGTATGTGATTTACAAAAGATGTGCAGAGTGTGGAGAGCTGTGAGGCAGCTGTTGTGTGGTGTGGTTTGAAATCTCACTTGGCTACAAGTTCCTGGACCCCTCTTAGTGTCATCTTCCTTATTTGTGCTAGAGATAGGAAAGCCTCCTTAGTGTGCTGTGCTAAGGCGTCTACAAACCCTGAGATGCTATTACTGTTGTCTCTATGCTGGATAGTTAAAATTGAGCTTCCCAATATGTGGAATTTGGGTTGACTTCGAAGATTTGGTAGGATTGAGGAAGAAGAAAGCTAGAGGATGCTATTCTTGTAAAAATCTCTGTGGGAGATGTTGTATTGGAAGTAGAATCTGTCTTCCTACTCCAGCAGTGCATTACACCATCCTTAAGCTAAAACCCTTTCCTAGGTCCCTGCCTTTCAAGAATACACTGCTTCACATGATCAAACCAAGCCAATCCCTCCATGCTTTCCATGGAAGCTGCTGCATAACTTGGATAATTCAGTTTATGTGGCATTTCACCTTGGTTTTCCTGGACAGAGATGACATACCTTACCTTTTCTTTATGGAAAATTCATCATCAGAAGTAAATGAGATAATGGATGTAGAAGCATGTTGTTAACCACAAGATTCTATCTGCCTAGGTTGTTAACCATGAAATTCTGTGAGGATCTATCTGCATAGGATGTTGATATGACTATAAACTCATTTACTGATTTAAAGTTGATGGTGTGTGCATAAAGATGGGCACATGCAGTATCTGTTCCATAGGCTTTTTTTGGAAAAGTATCAAAAGGTTTATCATTAAGTAGAAATAGTAAAAGAAATAATCCTTCATCCTTTCTGGGAGAATGTTTTAGCTTTTAAAAATACCTCTATTTTGGAGGCCGGAACAGTAGTACAGCTGGAAGGGTGCTTGCCTTGCACACAGCTGACCCCGTTTGGTCTCCAGCACCATATATGGTTGTCCAAACCTGCCAAGAGTGATCCCTGAACACAGAGAAAGGAAGTAAGCATGGAGCACCACCGGGTAGGACCAAGAAAATCTTGCAATAAAAAATGTTATATTGCAACATTACATAAATTTCACTTGTGTATCATTTAAAATAAATATTTACACAAATTATATTAAGGTCGCCACAAGAAATCTAGTTATATTTTTCACTATCAGATTGGTCCTTGTGTACATGTTTTTCCTCCTTCCTTACTTCCCTTCTGATAAGCACTGATTGGTCTTATAGCCCAAATATTCAATTTGATTTTATTTAGTTCATCTGATTATTTTCTCTATAAACCACCTGATGGAAATCATACAGCATTTTTATTTTTTATTTTACTTTCCTGGTCAGAGGTTCCCAAACTTATTTAGCTTACTTTTTTCCCCACCTTTTCAGGAAAAAAAAAATCACTCAGCATATGCCTCCCCTGAGGAAATCCACTTTTTAAACAAACAGGAGACACACACACACACCACCAACCCCCCCTTCCCCACCACCACCATACACATATACACAATCCTGCCACAATAGCATCCAGGGATGTAACCACACCCTTCCTTCTAGATATTCCAGAAGATGCTAGGAGAACTATTTCCCACTTGGAAAGCATTTGTCTAGATCCATCCATTTTGTTGTATAGTGGGATTCCATCTTTTTTATGGCTACATAGTGTTCCATTGTGTATGTATGCAACAGCCTTATTATCACATCTCTATTGATGGACACTTAGATTTTAGATTGTTCCCAGTTCTCGACAGTTGTACACAAGAATGTATTACCTTCAAATTATTTTTTTCACATATTCTTTAGGTAAATGTCTAAAAGTGGGATAATTGGAACATATGGGATTTCTGCTAATTATGAGAAATTATGTACTGTTTTCCATAATTTCAGCACCAGTTTTCCATTCTCTCCATACCCTCTCCAGTAGTATTTCAAGTCATTTGAATGATAGTCATTCTCACAGATGTGAGGTACTAGCCCATAGCTATCTAGATTCACATTTCCTAATAAAAAGAAATGATTAACAACATCTCTTATGCCTATTGGCCTTCTGTATGTCTTTGGAGAAGTGTTTATCAGGATCCTCTGCCTATTTCATAATAAGGTTGTTTATTAAGTTGTATAAGCTCTTCATATCTTTTGGATATCATCACCATTCAGATATGATTTATGGATATCTTCACCCTCTCAGTAGAATACACTTTGTTTTGATACTTTCACTGTGTAGAAGCTGTTTAACTTCTAAAAAAATATTTTTAGTATGATTTTCATTGCTGTTGCACGCAAATCTCAAAGACATAGCTAAGTCTGTTCCCAGGCAGTGAATCATCTCTTTCCTTGTTAGATAGTTTCAAATCTTACGTCCAAGTCTTTCATCTATTTTGAATTAATTTTATGTGTGGTATTCATTTCTTCCTTTTCTTTATTTTTTCTTTTGCATATGACTCAAGTTTTCCCACACCATTTGTTGAAAAGACTCCATTTCAGGATTTTAGCTCTCCTTTCTTTTTTAAATTTTTTTTATTAGTGAATCGCCATGAGGTACAGTTACAGACTTACAAACTTTCGTGCTTGCATTTCAGTCATACAATGATTGAATACCCATCCCTCCACCAGTGCCCATTTTCCACCACCAATGGTCCCAGTATCCCTCCGATCACCCCCAACCCATCCCCTCCACCCCACCCCACCTCTGTGGCAGGACATTTCCTTTTGCTCTCTCGCTCTCTCTCCTTTTGAGTGTTGTGGTTTGCAATAGAGATATTAAGTGGCCATCATGTTTGGTCTATAGTTTACTTTCAGCCCGCATCTCCCATCCCGGGCAGGCCCTTCTAGCACCCTTTACTTGGTGGTCCCTTCTCTGTCTGAGCTGCCTTTTCCCCCAGCATGCGAGGCCAGCTTCTAAGCTGTGGAGCAATCCTCCTGGTACTTATCTCTACTATTCTTGGGTGTTATTCTCCCATTCTGTTACCTTATATTCCACAGATGAGTGCAATCTATGTCTGTCTCTCTCTTTCTGACTCATTTCACTTAATATGATACTTTCCATGTTGATCCACCTACATGCAAATTTCATGACTTCATCTTTTCTAACTGCTGCATAGTATTCCATTATGTAGATGCACCAAGGTTTCTTTAGCCAGTTATCTGTTCTTGGGAACTCGAGGTTTTTCCAGATTCTGGCTATTGTAAACAGTGCTTCAATGAACATACAAGTGCAGATGTCATTTCTACTATACTTTTTTGTATCTCCGGGATATATTCCCAGAAATGGTATCGCTGGGTCAAATGGGAGCTCAATTTCTAATTTTCTGAGAAGTGTCCATACTGTTTTCCAAAAGGACTGAACCAGTTGGCATTCCCACCAGCAGTGAAGGAGAGTCCCTTTCTCCCTACATCTGCACCAACACCAGTTACTTTTGTTCTTTTGGCTGTGGGCCAGTCTCTATGGTGTGAGATGGTATCTCATGATTGTTTTGATCTGCACCTCCCTGATGATTAGTGATGAGGAGCATTTTTAATGTGTCTTTTGGCCATTCGGATTTCTTCTTTGAGAAAGTTTCTGTTCATTTCATGGCCTCATTTTCTTATGGGGTTGGATGTTTTCTTCTTGTGGAGTTCAACCAGTGCCTTGCAAATCCTTGATATTAACCCCTTATTATATAGGTATTGGGTGAATATCCTTTCTCATTTGGTAGACTATCTTTGTATTCTGGTCACTGTTTCTTTTGAGGTGCAGAATCTTCTCAGTTTAAGGAAGTTCCCTTTGTTTATCTCTGTTTCCGTTTGCTTGGCCAATGGAGTGACCCCTTAAAGATATCTTTAGCTTCAATGTCCTGGAGGGTTTTTTTTTTTTTTAATTTTTTATTGTGGAAAGTTACAAAGTTACAAAGTTTTCAGGTTTAAATCTCAGTTATACAATGCTCGAATGCCCATTCCTTCACCAGTGCTCATATTCCACCAAGAATCCCAGTATAGCTCCACCCCGCCCCCTCACACCCAAACCCCCCCACGCCCCTAGCCCCCCCACCCTAAGCCCCCCCGCCTGTGTAACTAATAAATTTCACTTTACTTTCACTTTGATTGCATACAATATGTCAACAAAACTCACTATTATTGTTTGGAGAGTCTCTCCCCTAAAGTCAGACCTGCTGAAAAGGAAGCATTAGATAATTTGTTTTCCATTGCTGAGGATGAAGAAGTATGAGGTCGAGTGACCACACTTAGTGGCCTCTCAGTTTTGGGTTTCTGTAATTTAGTATTTTAGTAACTAAGTCCAGAGAGATATCTGCCAGAAGTTTCATCGTTGCCAACTTGTACTTCACAGTTACATTATATTCCACATATGAGTGCAATCTTTCTATGTCTGTCTCTTTCTTTCTGACTCATTTCACTCAACATGATACTTTCCATGTTGATCCACTTGTATGCAAATTTCATGACTTCATGTTTCCTGACAGCTACATAGTATTCCATTGTGTAAATATACCAGAGTTTCTTTAGCCAATCATCTGTTTTCGGGCACTCTGGTTTTTTCCATATTGTGGCTATTGTGAACAGAGCGGCAATGAACATGGAAATGCAGATGTCATCTCTACTATACCTTTTTGCCTCTCCGGGATATATTCCCAGGAGTGGTATTGCTGGGTCAAATGGGAGCTCAATTTCTAACTTTTTGAGAATCGTCCATATTGTTTTCCAAAAGGGCTGAACCAGTCGACATTCCCACCAGCAGTGAAGGAGAGTCCCTTTCTCCCCACATCCACGCCAACACCGGTTGCTTTTGTTTTTGGGGATGTGGGCCAGTCTCTGTGGTGTGAGATGATATCTCATTGTTGTTTTGATTTGCATTTCCCTGATGATTAGAGATGTTGAACATTTTCTCATGTGCCTCTTAGCCATTCGGATTTCTTCTTTGGAAAAGTTTCTGTTCATTTCATCAGCCCATTTTTTGATCGGGTTGGCAGTTTTCTTCTTGTGGAGTTCAACCAGTGCATTGTATATCCTTGTTATCAACCCTTTATCGGATGGGTACTGCATAAATATCCTTTCCCATTCTGTAGACTGTCTTTGTATTTTGGTCACTGTTTCTTTTGAGTTGCAGAAGCTTCTTAGTTTGAGATAGTCCCATTTATTTATCTTTGTTTTCACTAGCTTAGCCAGTGGTGTGTCTGCTTTGAAGATACCTTTGGCTTCAATGTCGTGGAGGGTTTTGCCGACCTTATCTTCAATGTACCTTAGGGATTCTGGTCTGATGTTGAGGTCTTTAATCCAGTTTGATCTGATTTTTGTACATGGTGATAGATGGAGGTCTAAGCCCATTTTTTTGCATGTAGCCGTCCAGTTTTGCCAGCACAATTTGTTAAACATGCTTTCCTTGCTCCACTTCACATTTCTTGCTCCCTTATCAAAGATTAGATGATCATATATTTGGGGGTGTATGTCAGAGTATTCAACCCTGTTCCATTGGTCTGCCGTTCTGCCTTTGTTCCAGTACCATGCTGTTTTAATGACTACCGCTTTGTAGTAGAGTTGGAAGTTGGGGAGGTTGATTCCTCCCATTTTCTTTTTCCCAAGGATTGCTTTAGCTATTCGTGGGGGCTTATTGTTCCATATGAATTTCAGGAGCGCTTGCTCCATTTCTTTGAAGAATGTCAAGGGTATCCCTATAGGGATCGCATTGAATTTGTACAAAGCTTTGGGGAGAATTGCCATTTTGACAATATTAATTCTTCCAATCCATGAGCATGGGATGTCTTTCCATTTCCTCGTGTCCTCTTTTATTTCCTGAAGTAGTGTTTTATAGTTTTCATTATACAAGTCCTTTACCTCCTTTGTTAAGCTGATTCCGAGGTATTTGATTTTTTGAGGCACAATTGTGAATGGGATTGCTTTTCTCAGGTCACTTTCTTCTCTCTCATTATTTGCATATAGGAAAGCCATGGACTTTTGAGTATTGATTCTATAGCCTGCAACTTTACTGTACGAGTCTATTGTTTCTAGGAGTTTCTTGGTAGAGGTTTTAGGGTTCTCTAAGTATAGTATCATATCATCTGCGAATAGTGAGAGCTTGATTTCTTCCTTTCCTACCTGAATGCCCTTAATGTCTTTTTCTTGCCTAATCGCTATTGCAAGTACTTCCAGTACTATATTGAACAGAAGTGGAGAGAGTGGGCATCCTTGTCTCGTCCCTGTTCTCAGAGGGAAGGCTCTTAGTTTTTCCCCATTGAGGACAATGCTTGCCATAGGCTTGTGATAAATGGCTTTGACTATATTGAGGAAGGTCCCTTCTATACCTATTTTGGCTAGTGTTTTCATCATAAACGGATGCTGGATCTTGTCAAATGCTTTCTCTGCATCTATTGATATGATTATATGATTTTTATCTTTTCTTTTGTTGATATGGTGGATTATGTTGATTGATTTCCGGATGTTAAACCATCCTTGCATCCCCGGGATGAATCCCACTTGGTCGTGGTGTATGATCTTTTTGATGAGTTGTTGAATTCTATTTGCTAATATTTTGTTGAGAATTTTTGCATCTGTGTTCATCAGGGATATTGGCCTGTAGTTTTCCTTTTTTGTGGTGTCTTTGTTTGCTTTTGGTATTAGGGAGATATGAGCCTCATAGAAACTGTTAGGGAGGGTTTCTGTTTCTTCAATTTCCTGGAAGAGCTTGAGAAGGACTGGCAAAAGGTCCTCTTTAAATGTTTGGAAGAACTCACTAGTGAATCCGTCTGGACCTGGGCTTTTGTTTTTGGGGAGACTTTTGATTACCATTTCAATTTCCTTGATGTTAATTGGACTATTCAGGTACTCCAGGTCTTCTTGGTTCAGCCTTGGGAGATTATAGGAGTCGAGGAATTTATCCATTTCTTCTAGATTCTCTTGTTTCGTGGCATAGAGATTTTCAAAGTAGTCTCTGATGATCTTTTGAATTTCATTGGTTTCTGTTGTGATGTCCCCCTTTTCATTTCTGATTCGGCTTATAAGGGTTCTCTCTCTCTCTTTCTTTGTGAGTCTTACTAGTGGTTTATCAATCTTGTTTATTTTCTCGAAGAACCAGCTCTTGGTTTCATTGATCTTCCGGATTGTCTTTTGGGTTTCCATGTCATTAATTTCTGCTCTAAGTTTTATTATCTCTTTCCTTCTGCCTGGTTTTGGCTCCTTTTGTTGGTCCTTTTCTAAGGTCTTGAGCTGTGAAGTCAAGTTATTTATGTGGGCCCTTTCTTCCTTCCTGAGATATGCTTGCAGAGCTATAAATTTTCCCCTTAAGAACAGCTTTAGCTGCGTCCCACAGGTTCTGGTAGCTCGTGTCTTCATTCTCATTTGTTTCTAGGTACCTTTTGATTTCTTCCTTGATTTCCTTCCTGACCCACTCATTGTTCAATATCGAGCTATTTAATTTCCAGGTGTTTGATTTGGTTTTCTGCATCTGTCCACAGTTAAGTTTTATCTTCAGTGCATCATGGTCTGAAAAGATAGCTGGTACAATGTCTATCTTGTTGATTCTGTTGAGGTATGTTGTGTGGCCCAGCGCATGGTCTATTCTGGAAAATGTTCCATGTGCACTGGAAAAGAATGTGTATTCCTTTTTTTGGGGATATAAAGCCCTGTATAGATCTATTAGCCCTCTCTCTTCTATTTCTTCCTTCAAAGCCAGTATTTCATTGGTGAGTTTTAATCTTCTAGATCTGTCCAGAGGAGACAGTGCGGTGTTGAAGTCTCCAACTACTATTGTGTTGCTCGAGATGTCCTTCTCGAGGTCTCTTAGCAGCTGTTGTAGGTATTTAGCTGGTCCCTCATTGGGTGCGTAGACATTTAGGAGTGTGATTTCTTCCTGATGTACACATCCCTTGATTAATAAAAAGTGGCCTTCACTATCCCTTCTAATCTTTTTCAACCTGAAGTCTATGTTGTCCGATACTAGTAAAGCCACTCCGGCTTTCTTGAGGGAGTTGTTTGCTTGCAGGATTGTTTTCCATCCTTTGACTTTGAGTCTGTGTTCGTTCTGGCTATTCAGATGTGTTTCTTGCAGGCAACAGAAGGTTGGGTTGAGTCTCTGAATCCATTTTGCCAGTCTGTGTCTCTTAATTGGTGAATTCAGACCATTGACATTAAGGGAGATTATTGTTATGGGATTTTGTGCCGTCTTTGTGCAAGGGTTTGTTGTGCTTGTAGAGGTTGTTCTTGTCTTACAATAGCCCCTTTAGTGCTTCTTTTAGGTTTGGTTTTGAGTCTATGAAGTTCCTGAGCTGTTGTTTATCCCCAAAGTAGTGTATGATTCCTTCTAGTTTGAATGAGAGTTTAGCCGGATAAAGTATTCTTGGTGAAGCGTTGATTTCATTGAGTTTTTTCACTATATCCCACCATTGCCTTCGAGTTTGGAGGGTTTCCTCTGATAGATCTGCTGTGAGCCTAAGGGGTGCTCCTTTGTATGCGATTTCCTTCTTGGACCTTGCTGCTTGGAGTATTGTGTCTCTCTGGAAGATGTCCATCATTGTAACTATGATATGTCTTGGGGTTTTTCTGTTAGGATCTCTTTTAGCTGGCACTCTTCGGGCGCCTTGAATCTGGATGCCCGCATTGTCCAGCTGTGGGAAGTTTTCCGCAATGATTTGTTTGACTGTGTCTTTTTCGTTGGGGTTGGTTCCCTGTGGTTCTGGTAGTCCAATGATTCTAATGTTGTTCCTCTTGAAATCATCCCCTAGGACTCTGATTCTGGCTAGAGCTATTTTGAGGTCTCTTGCCATGGTTTGATGTTGCCTGTAGGCCTCTTGCAGCTCATCTTCAAGCATACTGATTCTGTCTTCGGCTGCAGTCATCCTATTGTTGAGGGCAGTCAGAGAGTTTTTGATTTCATGTACGGAATCCTTCATCTCTTTTTGAAGGTTTTTTATTTCTGCTCTCATTTCTTCCCGTATTTTGTCGGCTGTCTGTTGTATTGTTTCCGCCAGGTCTTCCTTGAAGTTGTCCATCTTTGCATTGAGTTGATTGAACATGTTGAGGATTTCAAGTCTGAATTCTTTCTCAGAGAGGTCAAGTTTGTAGGAAGCGCCCATTGAGGTTTCCGGACTCCTTTGATCGTCCTCTGGTTGCAATGGTGATTTTCGCTGTTTCTTCATGTTGTTTGTGGTGATATGAAAGAGGGCCCTTGATGATGAGTGTCCCTGTTTCCTTTTGTTGCGAAAAAGGATTGTGGATAGGCTCAGTTAATAGTGGTTGGCTTTTTACTTGCCGTTTGTAGAACCTGGTCTCTTACTGAGATGTTTCCTTCGGTTCTTATGTGAAGTCTTGTGTTTTATTGTCCTACTGCTTGCGAATAGCTATGATGTTAGTCTTGTATAGGATGTTGAGGAAATTACTTGCCGCCGCGTTAGCGGCGCCACGCCCACTTTTCTTAGGCCACGCCCCCTGGTGGTTAGGCCACGCCCCTTTCCCACAACCCGACAGTGGTCAACGTGCTGGGGGTGGCGTGCCGGCCACTCGGCCGGCAGTCCGGAGGGGAGGGAAGCCCGGGGTGCTCAGGGCCGCGGAGCAGGCTGGGTCCGGAAGGGCGGGTCGAGGGAGCGTCACAGACCTTTGCCGGAAGACAGGACGGCGGCGGCGCTTGGGGTCGGCGTGCCGGCCACTCGGCCGGCAGTCCGGAGGGGAGGGAAGCCCGGGGTGCTCAGGGCCGCGGAGCCCCTGGAGGGTTTTTCTGACCTTGCCTTCAATGTGCCTAATGGATTCTGGTCTGATGTTGAGGTCTTTAATCCATTTTAATCTGAATTTTGTGCATGCTGTTAGGTAGAGGTCTGAGCCCATTTTTTGCATGTAGCTGTCCAGTTTTGCCAGCACTATTTATTGAAGATATTTTTTTGCTCCCTTATCAAAGATTAGATGATCATATATTTGAGGATGTGTCAGGATATTCAACCCTTTCCATTGGTCTGAGGCTCTGCCTTTATTCCAGTACCATACTGTTTTAATTATTACTGCTTTGTAGTAGAGTTTGAAGTTAGGGAAGTTGATGCCTCCCATCTTCTTTTTCCCAGGAATTGCTTTAGCTATTCGTGGGTGCTTATTGTTCCATATGAATTTCAGGAGTGTTTGCTCCATTTCTTTAAAGAATGTCATGCGTATCCTTATAGGGATCACATTTAATTTGTACAATGTTTGGGGAGTGTTGCCATTTTGACAATGTTAATTCTCCCAATCCATGAGCAGGGGATATGTTTCCATTTGTTCATGTCCTCTTTTATTTCATGAAGTAACATTTTGTAGTTTCCTTTGTACAGGTCCTTTACCTCCTTAGTTAGGCAGATTCCAAGGTACTTGATTTTCTGAGGCATAATTCTGAAGGAGATTGCTTTTTTCGTGTCACTTTCTTCTCTTGTATTTCATATAGGAAAGCCATGAATTTTTGGGTATTGATTTTATAGCCTGCAACTTTACTATACAAGTCTATTGTTTCTAGGAGTTTCTTGGTAGAAGTTTTAGGGTTCTCTAAATATAGGATCATATCATCTGTGAATAGTGAGTTTAGCTCTCCTTATTAACTAGTAATCCGTATATTTGTAGATTTATTTCTTTTTTTTTAGTTTTATTATTTTTTTAATTTTTTATTGAGTCACCATGTGGAAAGTTACAAAGTTTTCAGGTTTAAATCTCAGTTATACAATGCTCGAATACCCATCCCTTCACCAGTGCTCATATTCCACCACCAAGAATCCCAGTATAGCTCCACCCCACCCCCTCACACCCCTAACCCCCCCACGCCCCTAACCCCCCACCCTAAGCCCCCTCCCCGCCTGTGTAACTAATAAATTTCACTTTACTTTCACTTTGATTGCATACAATATTTCAACAAAACTCACTATTATTGTTTGGAGAGTCTCTCCCCTAAAGTCAGACCTGCTGAAAAGGAAGCATTAGATAATTTGTTTTCCATTGTGAGCTCTCATTTTTGTTCTTTCAACTGTATGAAGTTTTATATTACGTAAATAACATGGGCTTTTTTTACTATTAGTTTTATAGTATATTTTGAAGATTATTTTGAAGAACATAATGCTTCCAGTTTTTTAATCATCTTCTCTCAAATATGTTTTTCATACTTGGAGTGTTCCATAGTTCTAAAGTTTACTACTTTTTGTGTTTATGTATTTGGTAGGAATTGCACTGAATGTTACCTTAACTAAGAATGTGATTTCAATAGTGTTTGTTCTTCTAATCCATAGGCATGGAATATCCTTCCATTTCTTTTTATTTTTTTGTTTTTAAACAGTAGTTTTAGTGTACAGATCTTTCATCTACTTGGTTAAAACTATTTGTAAACATTTTTATATAATCCTAAATATAATTATTTTTCTGATATAGTTTTCTGTTAGTGTATAGAAAAGCATTTTTGTACAGAAGTTCAAAGTGTTTTTACATATAGCCTGAGAAGGGAGTAGTATGTATTTTTATGGGTTCATCAGATTCAAAGTCTCTATCTAAGAGATTAATATTTGAGACATGTAGGGATGCTTTTCTGCTGTAATTATTCATACATTAAGCAGACATTTTACACATTATAATTTATTAATAAATATATACTAAATTGGTTTTGAAATTTTTGTGATATTGGACATTTGTTTTCTAAAAACTATATTTCATACAAATAAAAAATTGTATAAAACTGGTAAATTAAAGAATACAGATATAGAGAATAATATTTCATTATTCAGCAATAATCATTGTTCATACTTTAGTTCTTTCCAGTAATGTGCATCTACATAACTAGGAGGAAAAGCACATTAATGAATGAGTGAATAAATTTGTATTCAATTTTATACTTTTTTGGCTTTTCATTTTATCTTAAGTATTTTTCTTGTCACCAAATGTTCCTCATAGGCATAATTCATAATGGCTGAATAATGTAGATATGAAATAACTGAGCCATGTACTGATATGTTAGGCTTTTAACTTCCAGTTTTCTTATTATTGTAAATAATACTGTAATTAAAATGCCCATAACTCTTAGCCTGCATCTTGCATATTTTTTTCTTGGGAATTCCATGTATTAATAGCTGTGTTATAAAATCCATTAGTGAACTTTGACTTATAAACTTGTTTGGCATTTAGCATGTTAGTATAGTAGATGCATGCTTATTATATCTGTTAGTCATCCTGAAGGAATTTATGAAAAGTATATTTAGTCCAACAATATACTCCATTTTCTTAGTCTCAAAAATTGCCTAGTTTCTCTGATGCTAACCACACTGAGATTTGGCCCATTTCCTGTCTATTGTTTTAACATTTTATTGAGCAATACGAGGATTGAATAACACCTTATTCCATAGTCTTAAGGTTCCCAAACAGAAGCACCCATACTCAAGCCCCTATTACAAGATTTTCTGCAAGCTCAAGCCCATGAGAAATGTTTCCGGAAGATTAATTAAAAGCCAGTAGAGACTGAAATTGAAATCAACTGCGAGGCCTTCTTTCCCAAAGTACTGCCCTTCTGCCGTTTTTTTCTTTGTATTTTAAATGGATATATTAATAATAGCTGGATAGTCCATCCATTTATGTGTACTCAGTTGAAAACTAGTCTTGGTCACAGTTCCTTTTGCAATTTCAATTATTCTGCCCTCAATTTTCTATCCTAATAATGCAGAGCAATACATTTTCTTCTGATTTCTCTCTCTGATCTATTTCCTAATACCTAGAACTATTGAATGTCTTGCCTAGTGGAGGCAATTATACATGAAAAATATAAAAAAATTGGGATGGGGTAGGATCTACCCCAGTGTTGCTCAAGGATTACTCCTGCCTCTTTACTCATGGAGCACTCCTGGCAGTGGTTCAGGGACCATATATGATAAATAGAATCGAACCATGGTCAGCCACATGGAAGTCAAGCACTTTAACTCCTGTACTAACTCTCCCATCTGACAAATAAGATTTTAAATTAAATATATATATGTATTATATATATACATAATCTGCCCTCATTTTACATGCTGATGACCTGGAGATATCATCACCAATAATCCTATGTGTACACATCTGCTAAGAATATGGGGTGTAAAGTGAGAAATCAAGAAGCAAATGAAAGAAATCATAAAAACACAGTTTGAACCTGACATAGAGAGCAATTTGGTCTAAAAGTTTCTCATGTTTTCTCTCCTCCCATCCTTGCTTCTGCTATGGGAAATCTACCTCACCTCCTCTATTTGCACAATTTCGATGCATACACTGGGGTTAGAGAAATCATGTGCATTATGTTTAGAGGTTTAATTTGTGATGCTAAGGGTTCTTTCTGCCAAGGAGAGGAGTACACCCTTCCCACCCCCACAGTAAAATGAAACACAAAAGAGAAACGACTTTTCCAGTTTTTACATCGCCTCATAATAAAGTAAATCTTCAGAGTTGTCTTTAAATCTGTCAGAGTAAAGATGTTAGGAATGCGTAGAAGAGATACTAAGTGGAGGACATTCTTCAAGTTTAGTACACCAGAGAATGCTATCGTTTAAGCATGTATTTCACGGTGCATGTGGCAGGTCCTCTGCAAGTGCTAAGTCCTCCATCCAGTGTTAGAAGGTGGTACTCTTGGGTTAGGCATTTAAGCAGGAGTCATCAGTATTTGTAGAGATGTAATAAGCCAGTGGAGACAGAAAATGAGAAGCCTCACAGGAAACCCAGCCCATCTCACAGGGCAAGGACACCTCAGGCTCTTTCCTTTCTCTCCATTTGCTGTGCACTGACTGCTTCTAGGGGCTCCAATCTTGAATGGGAAGCTAAGGTAGTAAAGGCCACCTCAACATTTCAACAAAGAACATCCTTTAATAAGCCCATCTCATGGGCTCTGGCAGTAAGAATAAGAACTCAACCCAGTGAGAATCATCAGCCTGTCAGATTTTAGTACAAAATGACCGTGATTTGGTCCCAATCCCTTTACTGTCTGGGCATGCCTGTGTGTTTTAGTGAACTCCTGTACCACCACTTTTTCTCACTTCTGAAATGTAAGTATAAAGTCACTCTCCTCAGGGATTTTATGAGCATTTCTTTGAAGTGTTGACTTGATAACTACATGCTAAGTGTTACCTTTATTCCAACTTCCCCAAGTACCAAGCATTGTGCTAGGTGTGGTGACTAATGGCAGTTAATACAATTAATACATTGTGCTGAGTTGCATCATCAGGCTGTGCCATTAACACAACTAGCATATTCCTGGGTATCGTCCCTGAGAGCTCACTCTGCTGCTTAAGGTCATTGTCATTTGGGAGTGATGACCTTGGCAAAACTTGCTGTATACTTCCGGCAACTCTGGAGAGATGAGATTTTGATGGAAAAAAAGTGTCCCCAAGCAAAAGAGATTCTGGTGGAAATAGAGCATGATGTATAGATCTGTAGTAATACCTTAAAAACTGAAAATCTAGTAGTTCTATCTTCCTTCAGACCCATGACTGCAATACCAAGGCTACCATTGTTTGTAGATATCTGAAATCAAAAAGGTAGAGTTTTCATAGAGTAGCAATTTCTTTTTCTTATTAAATGCCCACCCCAAGATCTTCATCTTCTCTTTTACCTAGAGCTCATATAAATTACTGTTTTCTCTTGTTGATGGCTTCTTTCTCCACTTTCAGCCTGCTAATCACCTTGTGTCCACACAGCTTTCTCTTGCTAGGCTTCCACATTTTCATGCCTTGTTGTTTGACATGAAGTTCACAAACCAACCTGAACAAATTCTGCAACAGTCCCCAACCCAGCACTGTTGAAAAGGATTGGTGTCTGGAAGAAATTCTGGTGGTGCTTCCACCTTCCAGCACATCTGGAGCCCAGAGGGAAGGACTAGAGAGAGAATTTCTCTCAAGAATAGACAAATTGACTCCATGGTTAATACTTTATGTTTCTAGAAAACACTCAAGAAAACACTCAAAAATTTTTCCTATCTAACATCTAACTGCTGTTCAATAATGTCTACTGTAACTGACACTTGGGGCTACTATTTATCCATTTTATCAGGAAAGGAGTTAGTAGTAACTACTTAGCCACTGGTGGAATTTGGGAGAATTAGATAGATAATAGATAGATAGATAGATAGATAGATAGATAGATAGATAGATAGATAGATATACATATATATGCGTGTATATATATATGTATGTATGTATGTGTGTGTGTATATATATATATATATATATATCACTGTATCACTGCTAGCACCGTGGCTAAGGAGTTTGCCTTGCATGCAGCCGACCCAGGTTCAATTCCTCCGCCCCTCTTGGACAGCCAGGCAAGCTGAGAGTATCCCACCCACACAGCAGAGCCTGGCAGGCTACCCGTGTCATATTCCATATGCCTAAAACAGTTACAGCAAGTCTCACAATGGAGACGTTACTGGTGCCCGCTTGAGCAAATTGATGAGCAACGGGATAACAGTGATACAGTAATATATAAGTCTAAACAGGATGATGTTTAAAGTAGTGAAAATATATTTTTCTGCCAGGCCAGGTTAGAGAAAAACAGGCAAAGATGATAGAAATTTCAGCTCCATATGAAATGGGCTATTTTTCTATATAGCTAAAACTAAGACCTTGAACTTTTTCTTTCATAGACTTATTGTACTTTCCTCAAAAGGTTAACAATAATCTTACCAGATGGAGAAGCAAAGGCAATTGTTCTGGAATGCAAGATTGGTAACTTTTATAGATCCAATATACATACATATAAGTGCTCCTATCTTGAAAGTGTCATTTTCATTTTATGGAAAGTACAGAAAATATAAAGAAAAAAATAACCATCTGCACTCTCACCAGTGAGAAATTAGTGTTTATTGCCTATCTCCGCCTGTGTAAAGATAAATAACATTTTACCAAACTCACAGAATCCCATATGGGCAGTTCTATAGCCATTGTTTTCTCTATAAATCATGAGCATTTTCTCATGTTATTAAATGTTTTTTTTAATATGACTTTTAATGGCTGCCTAGTATTTCATGCCACAGATGTGCTCTGGTTTATTTAATCAGTTCCAGCTGTGGAGCCTCAACATTTGTTTTTGCTGTCACAAATAGTAGGTAATAAATATTCTTTAGTTGTGAATTAGTTCATTCATCCACCTTTATAAGGACTTTTAAAAGGGGGCACAATTTCTGTTGAAAGCAGAGCTCCCAATTCCTTCTAAAAAAAGCAAAGCTCAACCTCTGTATTGTATGCAATGAAATAAACAGTCAATAATGATATTTTGATGTTACCACAGAGAGCATACCAAGTTCTTCAACCAGAGAGAAAAATCAGTTCCCAAGGATATCTGCATTCTAAAAGAGAAAGGCAGCTGTGTATACTTCATAAATAACTAAGAAGAACAATACTGAGACATGCAACTTGAGGACTTAAAGGTGGAACTTAAGACCACCAGTCCTCTTGGTGGTCTAGGAATGTCTATTTTTCTGTACAGATCCAAGACAATGGCTCTCAGGACTAGGCTGCCTCTACCCATATGATAAATGCCCAATCTTTTGGGAAAATACCATTTAAAAGCACAGAGTAACAGGGGCCTGTGATGGGCTTAGTGGTAGAACACCTGCCCTGGAGGCACAAGGCTACCAGTTCTGTCACAGTCACCACCTCATATACCAAGTGCAGTCCCTGTGGCACTGCAATTTTGATCGCTGGAGCCAGGTTGTCCAGTGTACCACAACCAGTGTGTACATCAGCCTTGTCTTCATGACAGTAACATAAGGAAGGGACGGGGTTAGGTGGAGAACAAGTTCTAGCCCCAAGCAGAAATCAATTTCTAAATTCTGATATCACCAAGAAGATATATGAACCCCAAACTATCCACAGAGAGATGTACCCACCAACCCTCAGGCTGTACTTGAGTGCAGCAACATTTTGAAGTCGAATGAACCCCAAGGTCACAGTCACAGTAACCCTGCGTCCCAGCAACAACTGTTCAGCAGTGCTTAATAGTCTGATCAGAAATGAACAGGAAGAGCACTTGGGACCATTCATGTGGAAAGACCAAAAGTTGTCTGGATGCCTAAGTTTGTTCTCCAGCCTGTGAGGAGGACAGGGGAGAAAGCAGAGCCTTATTCTTGCACTAGAATCACTGGCTGCAGGACAGCCAAACATGAGGAGTCACCATAACCTGGCCGTGCCCTCTTCTGACTGGAGCCATCGGGCTTCCTATGTGCCTTTGGTGATTAGGGGAGTAAATCTTGCCAGTCATCCTCACACTCTTTGTATCTGCTTCCTGGACCTGGGACCTGGAAGGGGGAAGGGCATGAAACAGAGCCCCAAGGCAGGGGCTCCACATAAGTCACCTGCCTCTGTACCACTGCCAAGACCTTTTCTTGAGTACTCTTGCTCCAAACCATTCCGCACTCTCCCAGGAGACATCTGCAATGCTGCGAAGGGCAGTCGTTCTCTATTTCCACACACATTGCTCATCTCCAGACCTCATCCGTCATATCGCCACATAACTCATTCGACTGTGGCAGCTCTTTGAGGAAATGTGTAGGGAGATGACGAAAAAAAAATATAAAAGTAGATGGAAAGGTGGGAAGGAGGAGGAAGGGGCGGTGGAGTGAAAGGCAGGGCAGGCAGAAATGGAAAGGGGTTTTCTGTCTCATCACTCTGGATTGCCCATCAGTGTGTCCATCACCCATAAGTCTGTGGAGCAGTGACAAGACCTCAGGTGAACCTGATAGCTCTAGAAGCAAAAAAATCTTCCACGCCAAACTGGTGTTTCTGATTACAGAAATAGGTACATAATTAAGGAAATCTTGGTTCAAAGTTAAGTTTCCTGAATTCAAAGCAAAAAGCTAAGATGTTATGCAGCAGGTAAAATGTCCGAGGACAGGACAGAGAGACAGCACAGGAGTTAAGGTAATTGCCTGTTACACAACTGGACCCTGGTTCAATCCCCAGCACCATATACGATCCTCAAAGCTCTGTCAGGAGTGATCCCTGAACAAAGAGCAAGAACACAAGCCCCAAGTACCTTTAGGTGTGGACACCCCCAAAAGACAGCCCCATTCAGAAGAGTTTATGGGATTCCTCAGGGATGCAACAAAGGTTGGACCTGGGAAGAATTCATGGATTCAAACTACCCACAGCAAAGTAAAGTGCATCCCAATTCTTCAGCCTCAAAACCAGCCACCGGCACCCTCCCCTGCCTCCATCTCTAGGGGTGATTCTTAGCAGGTGAGATTCTTCCCAGCTGTGAGTCCACTGGCAGCTCAGTATAGCTTTGTGGCTGTCTATCTTGACCTGCCCACCGTGTCCAAGGGGTTCCAGCCTGGCCTAGCACTAGACATCCTCTTCATAGTCAGATGCAACTGGGTGCTGTGATCAATCCCCACCTTGAAGGAGTGAGGGAAGCAAAGCCCACACTGGTGACTTTTGACCAAATTTAGGATTAGAGGGAAACATTTCAGAACCTGAGCAAGTTCTGACCCTGAGTGAACCCTGGCCCCACCAGCTGAGCTCCGACCCTTGGAACCATGGAGCAACACTATTGCTCAGAACAGGAAGCTTTCCTCTGCCGGAGAGACTGGGAGATTTTCCCATGGAAGTGAGTGAGTCTGACTTCGAGCTGTGCAGATATCACAGCTGGGGTCTTTGTTGGTCACCCCTTTCTCAGGCATCTGTAAACATGTAGACCTGCCAGGGGATTTGTGAGCAGCACCTTGCCAGACATACAGCAGCTGTTTTCTGAAAACAACACAGGTTGCCCTGAAAAAAGACTCTCCAGCTTGGGAACACTTCACTGGGCCTGCTTCTTTCTTTGTTCTTATGTTTCTGTTCACCCCCACCCCTAAGAAAACCCTTTAAATCTGTCGCCCCAAACCCTAAAACCGCCTTGATAGAGGGATTTGTGATGGGAAGACCTCACCCATGGTTTTTATTGTTTTGCAAGGTTCCTCCATGAGATCCCAGAGTGACTTTTTTCTTTCCTGGACAATTTCCAGACAGTTCAGTGTATGCTGATGAGCTACTTAGGTTTATGAGACTTTCTGAATCTAATTTGCACAGACAATTTCTTTCCATGCCAACTTGCAGAAAGATGACTTCAAACAATGAGAAAGGTCCAGAAGTGCAATCTATATAAAGCCCCAAACCTATGTGGGTATAATTCCCTGTTCCCCTCAATACAAGTAAAACACATTTCTGGCACATAAGCAAAACAGGCCTCACAGCTCTAAGCTTATAGATTGTTCCTCACTAATTTTTTTATATAGCAATGTTCTAGTTGATCTGCTCAGTGAGGCCAGAATAATTATTGGTCTGGTATTATGGATAAATGGCTTTAATCAGCAGGTCAGGTTAAGCTAGGTGCAGCATTCATTACAAATTTGAAATAATTAGATTTTGTATTGATAATTCAACTTTCTTCATCTATCATGTCATCCTTTTTTGCCGGCAATGTAAATTCTACCTTTTTTAAAAGTCTAGCTCAATTACTGTTTCTTGGGGACTTATCCAAAGAACAGCCGTAATCAATCACCATCTCCTCCGTAGGCCCACAGTATTTATCATCATTCCAAACATTCTGAACAACCCAGTTATGATATGCTATTTCCTCAACTTAAGTATAAGTAGTTTAAGAGTGGGTGTTGTGTAACTATGCCTTACAGAATTTAAAACAATGATTCTATGTAGGTGGGAACACTTCTCATATATTTTTAATGTTTATTGATAATTGAATTGGCACAGAATTCCCAGAAACTTCAGGTAGCTTGGTACATCTAGCCTCATCTAAGGAGAGAGGCAAATTCCATCCATGCATATCATCTGCAGGTGATCTTAAAGATGTACATATTTCATTCCAGTTCATATGATGCACACTAGTTTTATAGACTGAAAGAAGTTGGGGAGTAGATAGGTCATTTTACTCAGCTGTTTTATTTTCCAGACTTGAGTTTGATATGTTTTATTGCCTGTTGTAGGCTTGTGAGTCTAAGCTCCCCAAAGGCAGTACTTGTAAAGTGTAGAAAGCATAATCTTCTAAAGGGGATTTATGTAGGATCCAATTCTAGAGTCTCAGATTGGTAGATGTGGGCTCAGGTCTAATAATTAGCATTTTGAGTAAGTCTTTAGATGCTGGCACTTCCACTCTGTGGACCACACTTTCAGTAATAGCTTCCTCTTTCACCTAAGTCCGTATTAGTGCTCTGTGTTTCTACAGCATATATATTTGCTTTTTGGGTCACACCCAGCAATGCACAGGGGTTATTCCTTGCTCTGCGCTCAGGAATTACTCCTGCGGTGCTCAGGGGACCATATGGGATGCTGGGAATCATACTCGGGTTGGCTGCGTGCAAGACAAATGCCCTACTCGCTGTGCTATCGCTCCAGCCCCAGAACAATATTTTTTGAGACTGGCAACAAACTAATATATCTTACATGCCTCTTTATCCTGTCAGACCTTACATTCTTTGAGAATCAGAACCATGACCGCCCATATTTGAATATTGATGTCTAGCACAAAAATCTCTATGTATAGTTGATGCTCAACAATATCTGGTCAATTAAAGTGTTGTGGGGATTGACAAAATCCATTTTTAAAAAAGAAAATGAGGCAGACATGTCTCAGCTTTGCATGTGTGATGCCTTGGGTTCACTCCCTGCCACCACAAACACACATACAATTCTTATCAAACTATACTGAATGAGGGGGCAAGGTGAGGGGGGAATCCAGATACTTTAATCCAAATGTTGAACTTTGTTGCTATTCAGCCATGACCAACAAACTTTATAGTAGTTCATAAGAAATCCCCGCTCTTTGGAGAATACACAAAAGATGCAAGACTCACAACCAGATTTTCCTCATCTGTCTATGTCAACAACCAGTCATGTCCACACCATGGGCAGTACAGTGTTGTAAGTACAAAACTGTGTGTGGGCATGAGCATATGGTTACAGAGCAGTGACCACCCTCAGGGAGCCCAGGCCCCATTGAGGGGACAGCAGATGACTGGAAATGAGAAATACCACAGCTGGCTTTAAGCCTCTCAAAAGGAAAAGGACTTGGGTGAAACAAGGACTTGAACAAGTTGGAGATGTGATTTTTGGTGGGTATCTTGGAAGTAAGGCAGTGTAGACAAATAACACCAGAGTCTGAATGTTGAAGCCACTAGTTTTCAAGGGAATTTACATAGCTTCTTTCCTTATTTGCACCTCAGTGTTTCATCTATAAAACATTTCATCTATAAAATGTTTCATCTATAATATGTATAGTATGTATGTAGTAGTACATACTATACATATTATTGAGAATATATTATTGGGAGATGCACTTGGCATCCACCAAGCACTCAGTGAGGGTTAACCATTGCCATAATTCCTGGTTTTTTATCATTCACGAGATCCCAAATTCTACATTCATCATTTTCCATGCATCAACAATCCCAAACTCTTGGAGTCCAATGTATTTTCTTCTCTGGCATATGCAAGAAGGAAATAGCAAAGTTAGGGAGAGAGAGACTACTTAATAATCCCTGAGGTCTCACAGGAAGCCTGGCAAAGCTTGTGAATTTTGATTTTACCTTAATAACAATTAAATATCCCACTCATTTATCAGATTGAATCCGATCTATTTTCATGACCTAATTTACTACTATAAAGGTCAAGAAACTCTAAATGCTAATATTAGTAGTAATAACATAAACTCAGCAGGTGAAAATTATGATAGGGGGTGCTTTGAAGCAGAGAAAAATAAGAAATGTCATCCTGAGAAATGGACTGGGAAAATAACATGCCAAAAGCCCCATAATACAATTAATCTTTACCAGTGAGAGAGTCAGTATCATATGAGATAAATCAAACCAACTAATTTTGAATGCACGTACATTTTAAAAAATTCTCTTCAGTTCCTTCTGTTTGCTGCTGCATTCTTATTGGTTGAAGAAATTTTTCACGTCAGTATTTTTAGGCTATAGAGGGTACGGACGTCAGCCTAAACACAGCAGTGCCTCCATGCACATGGAGGAAACACATCCAGGTCGAGGTCTAACATATTCCCGTCGAAAATAACCTCTAAAATATTTTTTTCATCTGGCAACATCTACCCTGTCAGAAAGTAAGCCTAAAAATAAAATACTTCCATGGAGTAGTTGGAATAAAATTATTTACCCCCCTCATTTTTAGATAGTCTCCATTTAATATTACTGTCACAGAATGACACCAAAAGAACATCATTATAGACCACAGCCTGGCATGAACTCTGATCGCCAGAATTAAGTTATGACTCAGGCAGCAGTGATATTCTTAAGTAGTTAGTGGGAAATATTTAAAAATAGAAAGTCCCCTCTCTTATCAAAAATCCCTTGTTTTCTTACTGGAAAACATATGTCAGATAATCCTACTTTTCAAATAAGGACTAAATAACAATAGTAAACACATATATATGCATGATATGTATATCAAGTGTAAAATGCAACTATCTGAATTTTAACAGAGCTTAATATGGGCAATGGAATATTTTATTTATATACTTTATATGTTGCTTGCATATGTATAGACATACAATATTTGTATTGAGTAAAAAACAAAATGATTAGGGATTAAAATGAATTAAAATGGGACTGGAGAGAGAGTGCAGTGTTAACAGTTGCATGTGGCCAGCCTGAGTTTGAGCCCTGGCACCCCATACAATCCCCTGAGCGCAACTAGGTAATGGCCCAAATACCTCTCAGAAAATAAAAAATGTGCACTAATAAAGTAAAATAGAGAACTGTCTTAAATTGTGGGGATAAGGCTCTAAGCTTACATTATGGTCTCCAAAGGAAGTTCATATTTCAACAAAAATATATTGAGAGCATTAATAATACATAAAAATAAAACTAAAAATTAACTTCACTTCAAACCAACATAGTAAATTTAGTCTACCTACAACAGATACATTAAAAGATCGAATGGATGTGAAATAGCAAACATTTTGTTGTTTTGTTGACAGCTGTTGCTGTAGTTAACTATCATACCTATTCTTCACAGTATTTTGATAAATCACTTCAGTCCAAAGGTACTGATTGAACGTTTCGCTAATGAAGTTTATCTTGTACATAATAATAGATGCATACATTTTAAGTCACTTTAATCAATATTACTAAAGGTCTACTCTTCTTTCAAAAAATATTGGCTGCAGTATTACCACACGCAAGAGATTCCACTCTGCACAGAGGACACTGCTTGTGTAGAGAAAAATATTTCAGCTAGACAATCACAAAATTTAGGAAAGGGCACTCTGTGGAGTAACAGTGAACACTGGGAATGCTTTTCCTGGGACAACAGAGGAGCACTGGGACTGAGCAGGAAGGCGAGGGATCTGGAAGATCATGGAAAGTCAGTCCCAGCACAGAAACTCCTGAGCGCCTTTCCCAAGACCTCACGGTCAACATTCTCAACCCTCAAAGCCGGCATCGTCTCCTTCCTAAGATCTCTGATTCCAGGATGGTTACTCTGCTAGTGGTCTTGGCTTGTTTAAATTGTTTTTTAAACTTTATTGTTGTTGCTGCTATTGTTTGGGGGCCACACCCAGCTGCCTTTAGAGCTTACTCTTGGCTCTGAGTGCAGGGAACACTCCTGGCAGGCTCAGGGGACCCTTTGTAGTGCAGGGATCAAGCCTGGCCAAGGTGCTTAAAAGGAGAGTGCCCTCCCTATGTATTAGTCTTTGGACCCTTCTTTATGTAATCATTGTTCTTTCATTTGTAACACTCTGTCATCTCATTTGTTTCTTACTGCCATCCCAGAGGTTCCATGTCTCATATTACAAAACACCTGGGCTATGGCTGGAGCCCCATAAGTGTCTACCTGCCCCAGCCTCTTCATCTGTTCTGCCTGTTCTCCTGTGGCACAAGCATGGTATTTAAAGTGGTTTGACCACACCTCTGCTTCCTCCCTCCCCACATCTTTCCTTCCAGGGGATCATATTATCTGTTCTCTTTCTTTGTTTCTTAGTATAACACATATGAGTGACATCCTCAAGTATTTGTCCTTTTTCCTCTGACTTACTTTGCTTAACATGATACTCCTCTATTTCCATCCAATCTATAGTTCTAAGTAAAAAAATATTTCACTTATAGTCGAGTAATGTCCCATTTTGTGTGTGTGTTCACTACTTTATCCACTACTGTTATTAGACATGTAGGTTGTCTCCAGATCCTTGCTATTTGTAAGTAGTGCTGTGATGAATGAAGGCATATATTTATCTTTTGAATTGATATTTTTATTTTCTTGGAATAAATGCCAAGATGTGGCATTACTGGGAGATTTGACCTAGTTTTAATTTTTAGAAAAGTCTCCATCCTGTTTTCCATAAAGAGGACAGTGAATTTGAGGTTCCTTGCTCAGTGTATCCTTGCCAGTACTGGTTATTTCCAGTTTGAGGAGATAAGCCATTCTCACTGGTATGAGATAATATCTATAATAACTAGATTGGGTCTTCACAGCACTGTAAAAAATATAAATAAATAAAACCATTTCTCTGATTTAGTGTCATAAACTGATTACAGTAACCTCATTGTCTTGAGTATTACTTAGTTACCTGCTATAATGTATCTTTTTATTAAACTATTTGAGTTTTATCTTTTTTTTCTGTGATTTAGTGTAAAGTTTGTCAGTCCTGTTTATTCTCAAAAATCCAACTTGCCCCCTTTCCCCCCACCTCCCCAGAGGTATATCGTGATTCTTGGTGGTGGAATATGTGTACTGGTGAAGGGATAGGTGTTTGAGCATTGTATAACTGAGACTTTAACCTGAACACTTTGTAACTTTCCACATGGTGAATTAATAAAAGAATTTAAAAAAAATTGGATACAAAAAAAAAAAAAGGATGGAAACTGGATCAGCTACTTCCCTATTGGACTCTCTGAGCCCTGATTTTTGTTTACTGAACTGAACTTCTAGTTGCTGGAGTAACTTCAACTGTTCATGATCTCCATTACAGTAGCGAGCTAGAAACTAAGTGAATAATCTGGCCCTAAAGGGGTTCTGGGATGACCCAGAAGAGGACTCAGGAATCGGTGATGACTGGGAAAGTATTACATGTGTAAGCAATAATCCTGTATGCATTTGTGTGTGTTCATAGTCATTGGTGTTCTCAAGCTATTCCTCTCTGTGCTCAGCAATTGTTCAAACAGTGCTCAAGTTCAGCAATGAACTGAATTCAACTGAAATCTAAAGTGGATCAGCTGCACAAACAGAAAGGGCCTTCAGGGGCTGGAGTGATAGCACAGCGGGTAGGGCATTTGCCTTGCATGTTGGATTCCATTCCTAACATCCTCCATGGTCCTCTGAGCACCGACAGGAGTAAATCATGAGTGCAGAGCAGGAGTAAACCCTGCGCATCACCAAGTGTGACCCAAAAAGAAAAAAAGTTCCTTCACTGTTGTGTAGCTGAGTCGTCACTTAGTAGTTTAGTAGTAGATGAATTATGAAGCAAAATTTAAATTCTTCAACATTTGAACCAATGGTGAAGAACAATTGTACACTGGGTGTGCAGGGGAAAGTTTCTTTTTCAGAAATTTTGGCCTATTGCTTGTCTATGATGATTTGATATTTGTTACATTGTATCACTGTCATCGGATTGCTTACTGATTGAGACTTGTTACTGTTTTTGGCATATCAAATATGGCATAGGTAGCTTGCCAGGCTCTGCCATGCAGGCGAGATACTTTCGGTACCTAGCTTGGCTCTCCAAGAGGGATGGAGGATTTGAACCCAGGTCAGCCCTGTGCAAGGCAAACACCCTACCCACTGTGGTATCACTCCAGTCCCTTTGCTACATTAAAATATAAAATTTAATTAGCTAAGAAAAAAAATCCAACTTGTGGATTCATTGACTATCTTTTTTTGGCTTTTATATCATTTATTTCTGTTCTGGTTTTAATTATTTCCTTCTAATGTGTCTGGTTTCATTTGTTATTCTTCTGCTAATTAAGATTTGATTGTTGGTTATTTAGTTGATCTTTGCCTTGTTTCCTGACACAGGTCTGTATTGCTATGAGCTTTCCTCTTAGTATTGCTTTGGTTGTGTCCCACAGATTCTTCAGTCTCATTTTTTTTCTTTTAGGAATCTTTTTTCCTTCTTTTATTTCATCTTTACCCAGTGGTTATTCAACAGGCATTTTTCAATTGGTATTCATTGTGAAAAGCATCACGAGCATTCAGGGGAGGCAGCCTAGCATGGGGGTTAACCCTCTGGAACGACAGCATCAATTCAGGTCTCATTTCTGCTTCTTGATGTTTGTGTCACCTCAGAAGCCATTGATTTCTCTCTGCCTGATTTTCCTTTTATGTAAAGTGGAAATGAAATAATACTGACCTCATAGAGCTGTTATGAGGATTAAATGAGTTCATATGTATAAAGTTCTTAGAATACCACCTGTACAGTGTGCACTTTAGCAGAGTTCATTAAATATAACAAGGATGATCCCAAAAGATGGCCACCAGGAGAAATACTGTATCTGAATACATTTGGCACCTACTTCACTGTCTGAGTTTTCTTCTGTCTTTATTTAAAGGTCTCTTTGTTGATCAGTGTCTGATTTTCACTTTCTTTCATCTTGGTGGTTATAAATTTTAAAATGCATAGTTCTTGGGGCTATCTAGGGACATAATGCCTGCACTCAGGACATTCAGTGTTTCTCGTAGTACTTTGGGGGAAAAAATGTAAGTAGAGAATTTTGAAATAGTTTATTGACATCTTGACCAGGATCTAACAGGACACCTAGATTTGTGGAGTGTGATGCTTAAGAGTAGGCCCAGGGGACAAAGTTCTCTTTTTATTTTTTTGTTCTTACCAAGGCTACAGAGCAGAGAAATCAGAAGAAATGAAAGCCTGGTGGTGGTGTAACAGCCAAGTGGGAGGTGACATGGCAAATTTTCTCCATGCAGAGTTTGACAGTGTTCCCAGTGCACTAGTAGTGATCGAGGTAGCTGCCCTTGGAAAGCCACAGGGGAGGTCCACTGGTGATGGTTTCTGTACTCAGAGTGGAGGTGGGGATGCATTAAGTAAATTATTCAGTGAAGCAGCCATCAGTCAGAGTCTGCAGAGAGCTCTTAGAAAAGTTGTCTCCATGTCAATGACTATTGTCTATAGAGAAAGAACTCTCAGACTCATCACCCAATAATCAAAAATCGCCCTCTTCCAATTCTTCCCACCCCACCCCTCTTTCCCTTGCATATCCACAGTATTTTTCACTGAGTCTAGAAGTGAGATTTCTTGCATTTTTGTTAGTTAATTTGCTTTAGTTACTTGTATCCAACTTATGAGAGAAAGCATCAATAGTTATCTATTCCTTACATATTACTTAGCATTATCATCTCAAATTACATTTTATCTTATTTACATATATTTTATTTTGTTCCAAAAGGCGCAGGTGTTTTTGTTTGCCAGAGTATGGTGATGGGTAAATAACTTGTGTTTCATCCTGTAGTGCTCAAAGGCTATTCTGAACTCAGTGCTTGTGGGTGGCTCCTGCAAGTGTCCAGGGGGGTGGCCATACAATAGTTGGGATAAAACCTGAGTCTGCCTCCTGTATGCAAAGCATATACTCCAGCATATTGATTTCTCATACCCCCCCCAAAGGCAGAGTTTTAGTTTTTTAATGGCAGAGCAGTATTCCACTGAGTGCCTGTAACATGGCTTTTTGTATTCCATTATCTGTTGATGGGTATTTAAGTTGATTGTTTATCTATTATAAATAATGCTCCTATGAACATAGGAGTAAAAATATCTTTTTGAACTCACATTTTCATATC
This sequence comes from Sorex araneus, assembly GCF_027595985.1. NCBI lineage: Eukaryota > Metazoa > Chordata > Mammalia > Eulipotyphla > Soricidae > Sorex > Sorex araneus. The sequence goes on from NC_073302.1 coordinate 248,427,640, forward strand.
CTTCAGATAAATGCCTGTAAGTGATATACCTAGACCATTTAAAAAGTGGCACTTCCACTTTTTGAAATAAATATTGACACTGTTTTCATAGAGGCTCACCAATTTAAATTCTACCAAACAGGGCATCAGGGTTCCTTTTTCTCCCCATCCTTATTTTGCACACATTTCTCTGTGATAGCAGTTAAGTTATTCCATAGAATTCTAGCATAGATTCTGTACCAAAAGTTTGTGTTATGCTGCTGTTTTGTATCCGGTCAATCCTGATAATAATAAAAGTGAGTAATGGTGCTAATAATGATGCCACCGTATGTTCAGAGAAGTTTATAGTTTTCCAAAGCACCCTCTCACATATGACATTTGGTCTCCACAACAACCCTGGATAAGTAGCAAAAACTATTATCCATGTTTTATATAAGAGAAAGTTAAGAGATGGCCTACCTAAAGTTATTCAGCCCATAAATAATGGTGACAGAATCAGAACACGTGTTCCACTCAGCCTGCTGCCTCGCTTGCTCAGCCTTAGTGACTGATGTAAAGGAGCTGGCGGTTTTCTGGAATAAATAAACATAGATGAGAGTCAGTTCTGTCCAAATGTATAAGTTATCAGCTGTCACATAAGTGACATGTGAAATGTGTTTAGATAAGAAACATTTGCAAGTGGCCTGGAATAAGAGTCTCTGAGAGATATGGGACTTGTGCTAAGAGCAAATTTGCAAGTATGTGAATGTGATGAAGAAAAGGGAGTAAAGGGCATTTTAGAAGCAGAACTGGACAAATAGAAGATATAGGCTATTTTAGTAAGATTGAACCTGAAGTGCCAGTCTTGGTCACTTAACTTGGCATTCCCCCCAGGAGTTCTCAGAAAGCATCTGAGCTTTTAACTGGAGACTGACGATTTGAAGGTGGTATTTTAGAAAATCAGTCTGGTGATCTTATTCCTGGAAGAGGAAAGGATTAAATCCAAAGACAAAGGGATTCTTTCAGTGGTCAAAATAAGAAAGGTGAAAACTGATAGTAGATCACTGACAGTGAAGTGAGGAAGAGGCATGAAAGACATTTCACAGAATTTAAATCTAGAGAGAACATATAAATACTTAAGACACTGTTTCCCAAAGTGGGTGTCGGAATGACGCAGGAGGGTTATAGCAGCCTGGCTTCAGTTGGGTGGGGATGGGGGAGTGATAATTTTGTTTCTAAAACATGATTCTGTAGACCAAGTGTGGGAATCTTTAATTTAGGTGATAAGAGAGAACGAATCAAAGATAATGATAGTGCTAGTAATAGGAATAACAGGTAGATGGCAAGATAAATTGAATTTTATACACAGAAATATAGAATTTAAGAAGAATCATATCAGGAACAGCTTGATATAAGGACTTTTAAAAATTAAGGACATTTAGGACATTTATTTAACAAAGTTTTACCTCAGAGTATTATAAAACAAAATAAAGCAGAAGAGTAAAATTTCTAAACCTCTGACCATAGGATCTCCCATATCACCTCTGAAGAGCTAATGAAATTCCATGGGGTATAGTTGGAATTTAGCTAGACCCCATCTAGTACCTTTATTTTTAGACACAGCATTGAAAACTTAAAGATGCTGAGTAACTTGTCCAGGGCCAAGAAATTAGTGAAGAGTCAAGGCTGGAACTTAAGCATAGAAGTATCTCTCTACCTCCTCACAGCCACCTCTCATTTTGAATTTGAAACAGGCAGTGGTCAATTCAAACAGACAAGCTCAATGGTTAGCTGATGGCAAGCAACAGAACATAAAGTGTGATGATTGTTGAACCCATGAGAACTCTCTAAAAGGATATAGGAAAGTGACAAATGAACTTTGACAAGTACCAAAGTTAGCGTGTAAGAAAAAATTAACTGCTCCTTGTGTGCTAGGCTGACTGAGAAATGAAAAAGTCAGTGAAATCTAAGCAAACAAAAGACTTGGGGATGGGGGCTAGGGGAGAAAACCAGGATCTCATATAATAGAAGCAGGTGAAACAAGTGGTTATTTATTTATTTTCAGTGTTTGGGTCACACTCAGCAGTGCTCAGGGCTTACTCCTGACTCTAGACAGGGGACTAGATGAGGTTCCAGGGAATGTACTTGGTTTGGTCAAATGCAAAGCAAAAAGCAAACACCCTAGCAGCTGTACTATCTGCCCCCTCCTGAGGTTAGTGGTTTAAGGGTATCTGGTAGGAGATGCCAAATATCACATGGTAAGAAGACAGAGAAAGAAGGTCCATGGCCAAAATTTTTTCAAAAGTGAGGATATATATTTACCAGCTATATACCACATACTCAGAAAACTTTACAACAGTAAAAATATATCATTCAAGTTGGAGTGGGTGCACATATAAATAATGAAATCTGAGGGATGACTGGGATTTCATAAGCTAGGGAAGCCACAGTTTTTGGTTCTTGGAAGTCTGGGTAGGTGGAAAGTTTCAAAATAAAACAACAAAGCACAATTCTAGCTCAGTGAATTACTGAGAAAGAGGTTTTCTAAATGGATGAATTACTTTGGCCATTTCTCAGAGTAATTGATAAAGACACTTAGAGGAGAAATTTCTGCCTACAAGTGGCTTTTTAAGTCTAAAAACGAAGTCTAAAAGAAGTCGTCTTAAAAGTCTGTAATATCTAGTTTCCAGCTATTGAAAACCTCCTCCAGCCCTTTCATGATTCCTTTTAAGTGTCACAGAAATTAGAGTTAAGCGATAGACTGAGAAAAGATTTATTAGATAACCTTGTTCATTCTTCTACCAAGTGCAGATTGCTACCTATGGTACATTTTCTAACTTGGTAGTTTTTTTTTATTTTTACTGTGTTAAGTGAATGCTATTCTCACCACTTCCCTTGCAATACAACTCCATAAACCTGTTGATCTCACAGTGAGGGAACTCTTAATCCTTGTCCTACTGTTTCCTTCTTGCTATATAATTTATATACCATGAACACTATGTCCCTAGCAGCCTTCTTCATTTCTCAAATCCATCCATCCTTTCTACATCCACTTTGAAGTCTATATACCTTCTCTGGAAACAGTTAGTAAACCCATCATTCTTCATGGCATACTATTATATCAAGATAAAATATTTTCATGTGATAAAGGAGAGAGTTCATAATTGTATGTTTCTAATATGAAAACTTTGTATTCTGATAAGATTCATTCCATGTCCCTTAAATTTGAAGTAGAGAGTTGGGCAGAAGGCTCAAAGGTCTGAAGCACATGTTTCACATTCATGACCCGGAGGTTTAATACCTAGCATGCTATAGTCCTTCAAGCATCACCACGAGTGGTCGCTAAGCACTGTCAGTTGTGACTCCCCACCAAAATAATTAGAGGTGGAGGGGAAGTAGTAAAAAGAGTAGTATTTTCAAGAAAAGGGCAACACCTTACCAATTTATGACCCAATATACAAGTAAAATTTGCTACCCAGTTACTAAATAGATAAATTGGGACATCTCACACTGGTAGAGCTCTACAAGAAGAAAACATCCAACCCTATCAAAAAATGGGGTAATGAAATGAACAGAAAATTTCTCAAGAAAGAAATATGAATGGCCAAAAGGCACATGAATAAATGCTCTTCATCACTAATTATCATGGAGATTCATATCAAAACAACTATGAGATATCACCTCACATCACAGAGACTGACACACATCCAAAAAAACAAAAACAACCGCTGTTGGCATGGATGTGGGGAGAAAGGGACCCTCCTTCACTGCTGGTGGGAATGCCAACTGGGTCAGCCTTTTTGGAAAACAGTATGGACACTTCTCAAAAACTTAGAAATTGAGCTTTCATTTGACCCAGCAGTACCACTTCTGGGAATATATCCCGGAAATACAAAAAAGTATAGTTGAAATGACATCTGCACTTGTATGTTCATTGCAGCACTGTTTACAATAGCCAGAATCTGGAAAAAACCCAAATGCCCGAGAACAGATGACTGGTTTAAAAAACTTTGGTATATCTACACAATGAAATACTATGCAACAGTTAGAAAAGATGAAGTCATTAAATTGGCATACAAGTGGATCAACATGGAAAGTATCATGCTACGTGAAAAGAGTCAGAAAGAGAGTGACAGATATAGAAATATTGCACTCATCTGTGGAATATATAGTAACAGAATGAGAGACTAACACTCACGAATAGTAGAGATAAGTACCAGGAGGTTTGGTCCATGGCTTGGAAGCCAGCCACACATGCTGAGGGAAAGGGCAGCCCAAATAGAGAAGGGAACAGAAAGTAAAGGGGGTCTGGAGGATCTGTTTGGGATGGGAGATGTGTGCTGAAAGTAGACTGTAGACCGAACATGATGGCCACTCAATAACTCAATACCTCTGTTGCAAACCACAACACCCAAAAGGAGAGAGAGAGCAAAAGGGAAGAAGCGGGGGGGGGGGGGATGGATGGAGGGTGGGTGGTGGGAGGGATACTGGGATCATTGGTGGTGGAGAATGGGCACTGGTAGAGGAATGGGTACTCTATTATTGTATAACTAAAATGCAAGCACGAAACTTTGTAAGTCTACAACTGTACCACATGATGTTTCACTAATAAATTTTTTTTAAAAAAATTGGGACATCTCAGTGGTAAAATATGAAACTCTAAAGGGAGAACTTAAAAATTGAGCCATGTGTTTTCTAGACTTAGAGATGAAGCAGAAACTGGTTATGTTCTCTCATGTTCTGGAAAATGTGCTCCTTTGGTGTTACTATTATGGTCAAGTTGTCCTTTATGTGGTAGGGTGGTTCCCAGAGAAGATTTTGGCAGCTATCCATTTGCAAATTTTTATCGTCCGCCAGTAGGAAGCCATTCTGGATTCATTAAAGTGGCCTTCATGAATCTTACTCCTTCATCATAGCCTTCTGATGATCGCACATGCAGTGGTTTGTTTTACAGGATAGGAAGCCCAGACTGGGAAACTCACCTTTTTTATATCAAGGTGTAAACAACCCTTTTCTTTGTTTCACAGGAAATATATTAACACAACCCTGAGAAAGGACTAGTAAAAGTGGTTAGAGCCTTGCTTATAAGCCAAAAAGCTGCCCACCCTAATTTCTTCTGAGATACCTTAGAAACTGTAGATACAGCATTTGCCAAATTGAATTTTCCCTGTTTGATTCTTTTGTTTTTTTTTCTAATCATTGTTCTCAACATTTTCTTCATTTACCAGCTCACCAAATCATTTTTGATTTTATCTTCTTTCAACTTCCTAGTCTATACACTATATTGACTTGTGACTTTCTCATTAAGAAAAATAAATGGAGGGACAGAGAGATAGTGCAGGGTTAAGGTACATGCAGGACTGAATTCTTAGTCCTGAGAATCTCTGAACACCGCTTGAGAAGCAAAAAGTAAATGAGTCAAAAATTTAAGACAGATACTGCCTGGCCCTATTTGGTATCTCTGTTTCACTCGCCTCCAAACCAACATCCTGAAATACAGTGTTCATGTAATTCCTCAATGGTATAGTTTTCATTTGTTAAGCTTTCTTTATAAAATCCAAATAATTATCATAGCCTATTTATTTTGCTTCACTTAGTGACATTCCCTATAGATTTCTTACAAATTTTTTTGTTGACACCTGTGTTTTTGCCACTTTGGACATATCCTTAATGAAAACTTGCCTTGCCATACAGTAGGCATGCAAGATGCATATTTATACATACACATACAAAGTACAATGTCTGTGTATAAATATTGTTGTTTGACTCAAAATTGTTTTAGCTTAAATGCCATAGAACTTGGTTTGGGAAATTATTTCATTCTATTTTCTCTGTGTATATGTCCTTATCTTAACCAGTAGTGATGACTGGAGTTGTTGTTGATCAATACCAGATGATAATTTAGTTAGAGGCACAAAGTGCCAAACATGAAACAGAGTGTGGACGTTGCTAATGTCCACTTATACTTTGTAGACTACCCTAAACTCTCAGTCTACCAATAATTACAGTTCTCCTGTTCGGCCATCAGCCCTATTAAGAATTCAGAGAAATCAATTTTATTCTATTTTTCAAAGGAACCCAGGACTCATCCTCTTTCCCTTTTAGAGTGAAGAAAGTTTAAAGACAAATAACTGTCTAAAATAATTATCTTCTATAATTTAAAATGCAGTTTGTTAACTTTAAATTTTGTCTAAAAATATGGTCTTAGCATTTACCCATCTCTTAACTCTGTGTTTATCATCCAGAACCCACTTTTCTGTCCCATACCAAAGTAGGTTTAGGCTCCAGTGTCCTTAGTTGTAACTTTTAAGGGGCCACACATTTGTTCCCTTCGGTAAACTGTGTTTTACACCCAAGTCTCTTGTTAATATGCTTGGACATACCTAAGACTTTACAGAAGTGAAAGGCCTTTGTTGAATGTGGAGAACAGTGTATTATTCTGTGAAAGTACTCTGCTGAGCCTGTCCAACGTCCTATAACATACTCCCAGCATAGTTCTCCGCCTCCCTGGGCAAACCAGAAAAGTCGTTCCCATTCCCTTCCAGAGGGAACTGACAGTGAGCATCCCAAGACTGAAGCCTTTGCAGGCCTTGGGTTTGTCAGATTCAGGCCTGCTGGACTGTTGAAGGAGTGGTAGAAAGAAGTGTCACCACTCCACAGTCATTGGCGAGGATTTGATGTAGGATTACATGCCGCACTATCTGCATAGAAGTGTACCTCAGAGAGGGAGTTCTCAGATTCTTCTTTATCTTTTCCCACCCCAACAATGTTATCAAAGCAACTCGCTGTCTGGCCATACATGACTCCTAGTAGACCGTAGTAACTCAGTGTCATTTGTGGGGTCCTGCTCAGAGTCTCCCTTTTCTAATGACTGCAGCTTTGGTCATGAGAGAGCGGCCTAATATGTTGCCTGTTAAATGCTTCTCCATCCTTTCACTTGTCCCTAGTTATCATCCAAGCAGTAAACACTTAATCCTGACTTGTGACTTTCTCATTAAGAAAATCAAATGGAGGGCCAGAGAGATAGTGCAGGGTTAAGGTACATGCAGCATGTATGTACTATCTTAAAGTACATACTATCTCTCCGGTCCCTCATTCTCCATTTTGATTTTTTTTCTTTTTGGGTTACACCTGGCGATGCACAGGGGTTACTCCTGGCTCATGCACTCAGGAATCACTCCTGGCAGTGCTCAGGGGACCATATGGGATGCTGGGAATCGAACCCGGGTCGGTGGCATGCAAGGCAAACGCCCTAACCACTGTGCTATCACTTCAGCCCCATCATTCTCCATTTTGAATCCCTATATCAAGTCTGGAAAGATCTGTATTTTACTCCTTTTTTCTGTTTTTAAATTAAAAAGACCAGAGAAAGATCTAAAAATAGACTAGATTTAGTGTTTCATATGTTACTGCTTGTTGTACGATTCTTCAGTTTTGTTTCCAAAGAAAAGAATCTCCAAGGCTTTGCTTTATCTTTCTTTTGCAGTATTTATAAAAGAATAAATACTAACTCAAATTAAACATTCCTCACAACCATTCTGTCTCACCTTTCCAGTGACCCTGTTTCGCCACATATAAGACAAATTACTAGCAAAGTATTATAAATTATATTGTGTATGCTTCTCAGGATATTTTTTATATTTGAAATAAAACGTGATGGTAGCTAGAGTAAATACAATTATTTTTTCTGAGTTTAATCAAGACATGTACAAAAACCTAAGATAATTTGTGCCAGAGTTGCCAATTTGTGGAGAGTTTTGTGGTAGGAGTCTAAGTTTTGGGATTCTAGTTTGTAGTTGAACAGAAAGATCATTTCTTTATAAATGTTTATATTCAGTTGTCAATTAATCTGCTGGCTTCTTTGTAGCATTTAAGAGACTTGGTGACTTTTGTTGAAATGTACAAAATCCACAATAATAATGATATGGTTTTGTCTTTTAAATATATAGGACATCAACATGTTGACCGTCTCATTGGTTAACCAAGATCGAGAGAATAATACTGAGAAAAGAAGCCAAGGCTTAAAATCAGAGAAAGAAGCTCTGCTAATCGGTAAGGAAATCCTGTTTTCCTCATTGTGCTCTTAAATAATAATTAGGTAATCGCTTAAATAATAGTAAAGTAATTTGCTTCAAGTTTTTCATGATTTGAAAACTTTGCCTTCTGGTCAGAGAAAGATTAATTTCTTTAAGGTAGGTTACATTGTATTGAAATTAGAAGGATATAAAACAACAGGAGGAAGTTTTGCTTTTCTGCAACCATGTATGTTAGCAGGTTGTCAGACATAAAACTGAGTTCAGGAAAACATGTTTATAGCAGATTTGATTCTCAGAATTTAGACACATCATTTCCAACTAGAGGTTAGACTTGACTTAGTCCAAAAGTTCCAAACCAAGCCACATCCTTAAACTAATGGAATCTATGTCCTATAATGCTGAAGAGAGAGGAAAAACCAGACAACTGATGCTAAAGTAATCAGGTATTTCCTCAATTCCCTATATCCCAGATAGATGAAACATGCTTGCTGCTAAAAGGGGACGGGGTGGGGCGAAATGAAGGTTACTATTCACCTGAAAACATACAACCATTCCACAAAATATGTGTTTGTAGCTAGCATCTTCCTTTTTCCTCTTCTAAACAAGATACACAGCTCTACATGTTTTCATTTTATAGTCCTCGTCAGCAGTTTCAGCAGTATCAGTCATTCTCAAAAGCAAGAGATTCTAGGGGGATGTGTTGCATCCCTAGTTCTCCAAGAAGCCGGTGTGTTTAAACCTGTCTCCTAAGCCGTACAGGGAAGGGGAGTTTATTCACTTCCTGAAGCTCAGCGTTGATTCAAGCTATGCCTTGGCACTGACTCAAGTGAGGGGTTCCAGGTTACTACCAGCTCCTCCACGGTGAGGTGAAGAGTGAAGAATGAGGCTATTGTACCTTTAGACAAATGGTTGTTTTGCAGTTCATTATCTGGCAGAGATAGCACCTGGTTGCATTTTCTAAATACTGCATGCATTCACCTCAAAATGACAGGTACACTGAGATCTGTGGAAGCTAGCACAGGAGAAATTGAATTCAAATATTGTCCAAAGTTCATCTATCATATATAGATTTTTCAACTACAGAGTTATATTGAATATGACATCAACTTAGAGCTACTCTATGGAAAACCGATTTTTTTCCTCCCTGATGATATACAGCTGTAATAACATGCCGTGCACAACTTTCATAAGACATGCTGATGTGCTATCAGTTCCAGGATCCCAAAATGAACCCATATATAGTTGGCAACTGGATTTTCCTCTATTGGAAAACATGTCAAACTTTGACAACTGTTTCTCCTTTGCTCAGTATGAAAAATTGGTGATTTTTCCCTTTCAGTGCTTTTAGGGTATGAACAAAGCACATAGTGATCATCAATAAACTTCCCCTTTGTATTTAAGTCTGAGTAACATGGACCTCTTAAAAACTTTAAAAATGGGACTTGGTCTCCATTTTCTTATTTCTTCCCTATCACTACCAGTTACATCTTCTTTTCAATACTAGATCGTTAACACATTTAAAATATCTTCCAAATATATCTCTCCTCCCCCCACTCTCTCTCTTTTGCCTCACAACACACACACACACACACACACACACACCCCTCTTTTTCAATCTACTACCTCAGAGTTTAAAAAATAATACGCTTTATACTCTCTGGGTTAATGGCATTGGATATAAAGGTTACATTTCTAAAATATCACCTCTGATGAGGTCTTTAGGGGAGAAAAGTTTTTAATTTATAAATAATTCAAATATGTTAGAAAGAGAGGCCAGGGAGATAATATAATAGGTAGGGTGCTCATCTTGCACATGGCTGACCCAGATATGATCCCGGATTCTCCATATGGTTCCCTGAGCCTGCCAGGACTAATCCCTGAGCACAGAATCTTAAGTAAGCCAAGTGTTTTAGACAAATGTATTTGAAAGCAAGCTCTATCCACATCTTCAGTAAAAAGTGGGCATAAGCAACGCTAAATTATTCTAGGTTATTTCCCCCTTTTCTCTAACTGGTGTCTACTTATATTAGCGCACTAAGTTTGGCTTGAACAAGAGATACATGACTCTTGGCACTCTTTCTTTTTTAATAAATTGAATTACCATGAATTACAAAGTAACAAAGTCATTCATGATTGAATTTCAGGCATACAATGTTGGGCACCAGTCCCTCCACCAATATCTCCAGTTTCCCTCCTGCCCCCAAGCCTGCTCTATGGCAGGCACAATTTTTCTTTTTTTCTTTTAGGTACTGTAGTTTGTAATACTGTTGCTGAATATCATGGTTATATACTGAATATAGGGTATTATGAATATCACTTTACCTCCTTTGAGCATCCATTTTTCATCCAGAGAGACCACTTCCTTTTGTGGTGGTCATTTCTCTGTCCTATTCCCCTGTCTCCAACTGTGGTAAGCTTCCTACTAAGGACCAGTTCTTCTGCCATTAATTTCTATTGTCTTTGTGCATTAGTTATTTCCCCACTATGATTCTTTGTATTTTGCAAATCAGTAAGATCACTCTGTGTCTGTCTCTCTCCCACTGATTCATATCACTCAGCATGATACTCTCCAGATACATCCATGTATATTAGCAAATCTCGTGATTATTCACAATAGCCAAAATCTGAAAACAACCCCAGTGCCCAAGAACAGATGACTGAATCAGAAGCTATGGTGCATATACACAATGGGATGTTGAGCAGCTGTTAGAAAAGTTGACACTCATTTTGAATTAATAATTAGTAACTTTAGATAGATGAGAGACTGGAGATTTGTGTTTGAAATAAACGAAGACATTAAATGTTCTCCTTCATTTCTACTTTACCTATCAACCTTGATATTTTACTTTTTACTCTACTTATGAAAGTTTGATTACAGATGCATAACTTTCTTTCCCAGACTACCCCCTCAAGATGCCTACATATGTATATTCTTTTGATAGCAGAGAGTCTCATCATCCAGAAGAATGCCAAAGTAAAGAAAAGTTCTCTCAAGCCTGGCAGAATGGATCCTGCCAAAGAATAAGATTATACCCTGCAGTTAAATGTACCTCTGCTAATTGAGTTTGGTGACTCATTTGTAGATATTTGAACATTGATGTCACATGGATAACCCAAAATTACAAAGACCTCTCCTACAGTTTCTGGTATCTAGATAAGGATTGTGATGGGGAAATTATGACAAAATATTTCTCAGAATGCTCTTGACCAAGCTAGGGAGTGTAAGAAATTTCTTGTGCAAAGACTACATTTTCCTGAATAATTCTCATAAGTTAAATAATTGTGGAAGACCTTGGACTGATAATCTTGGAAATTCTTCTTAAAGCATCCCTCTGAATAACTAAACCCATCAAGGATATATATTATAGGACCTCTGTGTCAATAAACAGGACTGTAACTTATCTACTCCATTTTAAAAGACAGAGTGTGTGTCTAGAAGGCCATGACCACAAGGGGAAAAAATCTTATCTTGAAAAACATGTTAATAAAATCTTCCTCATATATGAACGCCTATAATATTCAGATAATCAAACACTCACTTGGGATACATAAATGTTAAAAATGTGCAGAGCACAAATCTTGATTGTGTAGAAGAGAAGCTATGCAAGTGGGTTGCAGCTATAGAGAACATATGGTGAGGCTAGAACTTTGTAATTCATGAGAAATACTAATTATCTGTAATTATTTGTAATACAAAATTATCTGGAGAAAAGCATTTATTTACTCCATACATTTTAATGTCCATTTTATAAAATTTGAGTATTGTAAGATACATTGGTTAGGAACTGCAGATTATCCATCAGATTTCACAAATAGCATCCTTAGGAGCTTTGCAAGTTTGGAGCCCAAATCCTTTGGAAATTTCAATCATTGTGTCAATCTTTTTGACTATGAATGAGGATTAAGAACTATATTTCAAATGAACTAAAAAGATAGGCACTTAGAAAGTACTTTCATCATGATTTATGATTTATTTATTTTTCAGTCAGTCCTCATGAAGAAAGCTTGTCATATAATTGGATCTAAAATAATTTAAACTTTGGGGGGCATTTCTGAATAGCGTTTTACATCTCACAGCTCTTATAGTACTACTCATTTGGTCAGCTTGAAACTGCCCAATGTCCATGGTGGAACTCTTAGTTATTTCATCTGTCTATGTCTTGGATTTGGCATACACTGAACTTGTGTGATAAAGTATGTCAATACTTTTGATTTAGGATGGGAGCTATGCTTGGCTGGAAACCACTATTGGAAAAGAGAATGAATCAAAAAAATTATTGATAGTCTAATGGTTCTGGAATGTTTACAGTATAACTCTGGTTTTGTGTCGTTTCATCTTCTCTGACTTCTTAATTCTGACACAGTGGATCAATAGATTTTCAATAGCAGCAGGCCTGATTGGCAGCTTTTCAATGCTACCCATCACTGTAAATCCCGTTCTGATATAGTGAAAACCTTCAACTGTTTATAAAGTAACTTTTATTTAAAACTTCCGACATGCATGAGAACTGTCCTCAAACTTTGCTGATCAGGCAAACTTCTTTACATACCAACACACCCTATGCTGGGTGTCCAGCACTGTATTGCCATGGGTAAGGCTGGAACCTCAGAAATCTCTTCATGCTTGCAGCCTGTTAACTCACAGGGGGGCTTCTCTACTCTTTTATTGCATCTGTCTGTCTTGTCTTCTTGGATGCGGTCTTTTTATTCCTTTCTGTGCAAGTCTTTTTCATTTGGGTTTTAGAAGATTGGCATCTGTGTAGATTTGCTGTGAATGTGAGCACATATTCTGTTACATCATCTGCTTCCTGACCTAGAAGAACCCATTCATAGATATGAAGACCTGTAGTCCATGGAAATAGCCAAGTCCAATTATTTAGCCATTGCTTTGGAAACTCACTAGAAGTTCTCCATCTTTACTTTCTAGTATTCCTTTAATCAGCCCTTTCGGTCCCTCCCAGAGGTCCATAAAATGATATCAATTTACTGGATCATTTTTTCCGTTAGATAGCTTTAACTCAAAATCTAATGAAAAATGCTATTTTTTTTCATTTTCAGAAAATATCCCAGTTCTTTGAAAGGGACTCAAGAGATGTTTTAGTTATTTGTTCAGGAAGTTCCTCCAGTGTGACCCTGACTCAAAATCAGGCCCTACAAACTCTAGTCCCAGTACTATCATCACTGTTGATACTGGGATGGGCTCCTATAGGCATGTGTAGAAGAAACTGCATTATGTATTAATAAGTCAAATAAATTTGAAAAAAAATGTTTTTCTTGGTAAGACTGCCCATCTATGGTTGGAGACTTAGTTCCCTTTGGAAAACTCATCCATCCTTGTCACCCCAAGAGCTGCAGCAGCACTTTACTCCATTGCATGGCCAGCATACCAAGGAATGCTGCTTCCCAGGCTTCCAGTATCCCTGAGGTTTCTATGAGATATTGTCTTAGAACAGCTCTTCACTCCCTTAGTGAACCTGTGTGGGAGGAGAAGAAAGATGTGGGCAAAGCCCTTGTGTGATCCCTAGCACTAAATATGGTTCCCATAGCACAGCAGGTAGGGTGTTTGCCTTGCACACGGCCAACCCGGGTTTGATTCCTCCGGCCTTCTCGAAGAACCCGACAAGCTACCAAGAGTATCTTACCCGCATGGTGGAGCCTGGCAAGCTACCCATGGCGTATTTGATATGCCAAAAACAGTAACAAGTCTCACAATGGAGGCTTTACTGGTGCCCGCTCGAGCAAATCGATGAGCAACGGGATGACAGTGACAGTAAGACCCCAAATAAACCATCCATTCACAACCTTTTAAGATAGATGATCTTGTAAATTATAGCAAAGACTAGAGCAAGCTGGATCCCTTTAAGTATCAGCAACAAAGGTAGGGAGGGGGCTAGCAAATATTTCAGGAAATATTTGCGTTTCCTTCAGTGGCAGTTAAAGGAAACGTGGATTAAATACTTTTCATAACTCCAGGTTATAATTATGAGGAAAATTGGAGGTAGCATGATTTCTGACACAGCTGCATATGCCATTTTCATAGTGCAAAGTCCACCGAGGGAAAGAAAAGAGATCATTTTATCCTTCCAATAACTGTAATTTTATATTGGTAAATCAAGCATAAAATTGGTAGTTGAAATGCTTCCAGGAATCTTTGTTTAGAAATAACGTTAGTCTTCTATATATTACCTCAGAGACTAGTTTTCCTAACTTGTACCTTTCCAGGAGCTCGCATGGGCTGTTAGAAATGGTACAACCTGATGAAACCACCCCTGGGGTTACATCTCATTCTCTGACTGTGACTCTTACTTTCCTTTCACTAATGTGCAAATATTTATCTTTTTAATCTAGGCATCATATCAACATTTCTTCACGTCCATCCTTTTGGCGCCAACATAGAATATCTGTGGTCCTACATGCAGCAGCTGGACTCCAAGGTAAATTCTTTATATTGAGTGAATTTGCCCTTCTGGAATTGGACCCTGAATGAGAGCTGTAAGGTTTAATATATGAAGTTTGATAAGTCCTGCCTGCTCCATTGCAAGAAGGACCTTAGTTTTGAGCAGTGACCCTCATTTTACTTGCTTTTAGAAAGAAAAGCACTTTTCAGGGGTCAGAGAGTTAGTATAGTGGGTAGTACTGTTCTTGCACATAGCCCATGCAGGTTTGATCTGTGACATCCCATATGGTTCCCACACCATCAGAAGTGACCCCAGAGTACTGCTGAATGTAGTGTATCCCCCCTAAAAAAGAGAAGCGGTTATCCAAAATAAATGTGGTCTTCAATAGGGTCAAGCTACTTTAACAAGCAGATGTAGGATTACAGATTGGCCTGAAAATTCCAAGGGAGGAATCATGCCAGGATGGTTAATTTTTTTATTGAATCACCGTATCAGTCTGAACCCAAATTCAATTACACAGTTACAAAGTTATTCATTATTGGGTTTCAGTCATACAATGTTCCAACACCCATCTTTTCACCACCAGCAGCCTCACTTATGGCATACACTTTTCTTCTCCCTCCATGTAGTTTGCAATACAGATACTGAAAAGTTATCATGTATATCATTTTACCTCTTTTTCAGCACTCAGTTCCTTTTTTTTTTTTTTTGCTTTTTGGGTCACACCCAGTGATGTATAAGGGTTACTTCTGGCTTTGCACTCAGGAATTACTCCTGGCAGTGCTTAGGGAACCATATGGGATGCTGGGAATTAAACCCGGGTCGGCCGCCTGCAAGGCAAATGCCCTACCCATTGTACTATCACTCCAGCCCCAAGCACTCAGTTCTTGTCCAGAGTGATCATTTCCAAATATAACTGCCATAGTGGTTCCTTCTCTTACCTACCCTTCCCACATACAAGTGGGGGTGGAGCGGACTTCAGTAAGCTTTCCACTACGGACCTGTCATAGGATCCAGAAACAGAAAATCACCTCACATAACCAAGATTTTACAGTGACTCATGAAAATTATATTACTTTATATTTTACTGGTCATTTTTTCAGTATTATTTTCCTGCCGATGCAAAAAAGAAAAGAAAAAGAAAAATACTTGTACATTTAAATTTTAGCACTGCTCACACAAGACTTGGCTCTTTTCTTTGAGGCTCAGAGAGGAGAGATAGTATAGAGTAAGACACTTGCCTTGTAAGCATCAGACCTGGGTTCAATCCTGTCACCACATGTGGTCCAAACTCCAGCCCCCCTGCCCCCCACAAAAGAGGGGACAAAAAGAGCTCAATCTAGGTATCAGATGCCAGTGAACAATGAGAAAGCCTACATCAAAATAAAGTCCTCGGCTGGGGAAGCCCTGGGGAGGGATGGGCTCAGAGGCCCCTGATTAAGTAGCTTGTTAAATGTGCTGCTGAGAAGGGAACGGAAATGAAGTTCTTCATGGAGCACAGCAAAGCTCAAGGCCTTCACAGAATTGTGCCCACAGCTCAATGACCCTGGATGCACAGAAGTCACTAAATTTTCAGTGACCGGGGTCAACTGAATCATTCTACTGAGTCTTTATTTTGATTCAAATAATTATTTTACCAATTCATGAACCCAGACTGCCTGCCCTTTCCATCCGGTCTGATGCTTCTCCATGGAGAGAAATCATCTGCAACAAAAAGTAATTTTTAGTCTGAGATTTGTGGCCGTCTTCTCTCAACTGCTGGCCGTAGGGTGAATCCAAATAGAATAAAAGGAGATGACACGATCAGATGTTTAACACATTGATGCTGGCACTACAAGATGTGTTGATTAAACCACATTCAAGTGTGATCCAGTGGTGGTTGGTTACATGCAGTGTCAGTGTGGTAAAGTTCAGAGGTACACTATTACCCTGCCTATAGCCTCACCTCACTGAAAGTAGTGATAGAAAAGACGCCTTCTAATTCTGATGAAATTAGGGGCTAGTCCTGGCTGCTTTGTTTTGTTTCTTTCACCTGGAAGATGAAATGAAATATGACTTGTACCAATGTGCTTATGGGCTGGAGCAATAGCGCAGCATGCAGGGTGTTGGCCTTGCACGTGGCCGACCCAAGTTAAGATTTCTCTGCCCCTCTCAGAGAGCCCGGCAAGCTACCTGTGGTGTATTATGCGTGCATGCCAAAAACAGTAACAAGTCTCACAATGGAGACATTATTGGTGCCCGCTCAAGCAAATCGATGAGCAGCGGGGTGACAGTGACCAATGTGCTTGGCAAAGACCAGGATCTTATCATGTATGTTGTTATTCTCCTTCCCACTGTACTGTGGATGTTCCCTGTCTGGGAAGCAGTTATTGCATTCCTATGAGCTGACATGGCCAAAGACCCTGCTTGTTATTATCTCAGAATTCTAGGGCCTGTTTCCTCTGCTCCATCAGTGCATGATAAAGGTCCAAGTGTCTACAAGATGTATGTGCGCACCTGCATGGGTCTGGCAAAAGGCATCTCGGGTCATGATGAATAATGAATGATTTGAGGGGGATTAGAAGCCCTCATTCAGATCCTGTCCTGTCCGCAGGGCAGAATGTCTGTCATCTCTCTATAGATGGTATATCCTCCCTTCGCAGTCTCTGCCCATTACCTGATGGGTCTTTCCAGGAGGTATTTAGACAGGGGGAATTCCATTTCCTCTCAGACTAATACTTGATATTCAAAGAGAACGGGGAAAGTATATCCCTCGCAGAGGAAATACCTGATTTTCCGCCCAACAACTCTCCTCTACCGAATAAAATGCTCAATGGATCTGTCAGCTCCAAGCCCCAATATCAGGGGTAGAAAAACTGGGAAAGTGTTCTGAGTAAAACTCCGAGGTGGAACAAATACTCTTTTGAATTCCTGGGAGGCTGAAAGGATATTCGGGCTTTTAAAACTAGAGGGCAAATTATTGCTGTATCCTGGAATTTCATGTCCTTGGGGCTGTTAGTAGAAAACAAAATAATGAGAGGTTTGCCCTCTGAGTATCCAGCAAGGCCTTGTCTCTGCATCAGCTGCCAAAAGACACATAATCCTCAGGCTGTAGCCATGGGCCGATGTGGAGTTCCTGAGAACAGTGGCCTCATCCTTCTGCCTCTGGTTAATCAGAATGAACTGAAGGTCAGCAGACCCCAACAGAAACTGGGCTAACATTATTCTAAGGCAGTGGGGTTTGCCTGGCCTCTACAGCACGGGGGTTGCTGGATTTAGTAAGATGGCTTTGAAAAAAAATTCCACGTGGGGTTAGTGCACACACTCCTTCCCTAGGTGACCCCCTGCAAGTTGGACCAAAGCAGCATGGTGTCTCAGGTTCACATATTTAACTACTAGTGGAACTCTAAGGCCTGCCTGACGTTCACAGTCACCTTTAGGTTCTGCCTACTCTGATGCTGGCAAGGACAGGGAAAACAGGCTCAATCCAGCCTGTAATGGAGCTGTTTTCATTAGGATTTCCCCAGGGGCCACAGTTGGGTAAAAGAATAATCAGAAATGGAAATAAGAACTCAATTACATTGGACACACGTATCGCACGTGGCTCCCTAAAGGTATAGCAGGCCATTTTACAGTTAAATATGATTCTCTTCTTGAGGAGTTGTTTGCATGTTTTTCTCAGCCTCTTCTAAATTACTTCCTCGCAGTCACGCATCTTCCTTGTATCAGAAACTTCTGGCCATATCAGAAAAATTTATTCGAGGAAGTTGGGATGGTGGGAGGCCAGCAACCTCAGAAAAAAATTCATTCCAGGAAGTTAGGGCAGGAACAGTGGGAGCTTTGCACATTAAAAGCCATGCCCTGCAGACAGGAGGTAAGCTCTTAAAAAAAACCAAGCAGTGCTATCCTGAAAATGGGTATTGATCAGTACTAGAATCTCCCTTCTTGTCCCAGAGCCCTCAAGCACTCTTGCACACTGATTCTGAGCACTAAGGAAGTCACACTTACTTTGAGCATTAGGAAATGAATATTTCCTGACTCACCATTGAGAAGATATTATTCTGTGCTGCCCCATCTACAAACAGTCTCTTCCAGGAAGCAAAGCAGGGCCAGAGAGATAGTGCAGCAGATAAGGTGCTCGCCCTGCACATAACTGACCCAGGTTCCATCCCTGGAACCAACCCTCCTCCTCCCCGCTCTCCCCCCACCCACATCGAGGAGAAAGCCCTGAGCACAATCAAGTGTGGCCCCAAAATCAAAAGATGTAGAGCATAAATATTTATTCCACAAAGTACATTCTACATAAGTTCACAGCACTTAAGACAAGACCTTAACCCCTGTCCTATTAAAAATCTGACATTTTGGTTTGTTCACTCTTATGCAGTGATAAGCATGAGTACCTTTCTCACCAAAGGGACAATCAGTTGTATCTCTGTACTAAAAGAATACCTCTTGAAATACAAAATTTTAAAATATGCTGGCAGTTCCAAGAAGATTCAAATGAGAGAGTTGGAGAGTGTTATTTATCAGGCTGTAACTGGCTAACAGGGTTGAAAAACTACTCCCAGTAGTGTCTGTAAGATTACCCACGTGAATAATCTCCAAAAGCTTATATATTCTTGAATGAGGCCCTAGACTTGATCCCCTGCCCCACACCAAAAAGGAAGTTTCACCCAGATGACAGAAATTAACAAAGTTGCCAGGGATCTGGTGAATAGTCAGGCGTGCTACTGATTATTACTTATGGAGCACTGTCCTAGGGAAAAGGGAAACTAAGAATGGTTGGAACACAGAGAAATCTAAGAAATAAAACTGCTCTCAAAAAAAAAAAAAACCTCAGATGTATAGTTGATTAGTTGATGAATATTGATATCTTGATTCTCCTCCTAAGAAACAAAGCAGAACTATGAAAAAGCAGCAACTTGGAGCTGGAGAGATAGTTTGCTTGCCTTGCATATACCACTGATGAAAGAGAGAACGAAAACCCACACTAGAAGCCTTGTACCCACTACCACCCCCTACACACACATAGCTGTACCCTCTATACAAACATGAGCTTACTTAGAAGGAAGTTGGGTGGAACCCAGCACCACTGGTGAGAAAATGGGTAAATTTCCCTCTGGTCTGGGCGGCAAGGTCAGGGTGCTCTGTTTTCTATGATGACTTTTTCAGTTCTCAAAACCAGAATTATTGGTAGGAAGATAAAGGACACTGTGACAGCAAAATTGCAAGAGCTATTTATGAAAAGGAGGAGAAAAACACAAAGTATATGAAGTTGCTTTGAAAGTAGAGTGTCTTTGATCAAAAGTGAAATAGTCCAATTGAATTATTCTCACAGAAACCCCCCTAACCCCCACAATGTGCTGTGTACTGTTTTCATAAAGGTTTTCTTGTTAGGACAGAGAAAGGCTTAAAACGTTAATAAACCTGGAAGCCATTTTCCTTCATCTGTTGGCATGAGACAACCACCTTTGAAGGAATGCACCTGCATTTAATTGAGAGTCTTATTAAAAGGACTTTCAGGATATAATTATAGCCTTTTAAGATACTGTCATTTTTGATATCTTTTATTGCTTGATTCTGGGTCACATTCAGCAGTGCTTAGGGCTTACTCCTAGCCATGTTCAAGGAGTCATATGCAAGGGCAGAGATTAAACCAGAGTAGGCTGCGTGCAAGGCACGCACCCTACCCACTATACTATGTCTCTGACCACATTATTTACATAGTTACAGAAAAATCAGATTGTGACCTTGTACTGCCCAAGTAATGTAAATTTAACTGCTATGGGGGATACTAGTGACTCTGTAAAAAATCCTAAGTATGGCACATTGATTATCCAACCAAAGTAATCATGAGAATTTCAAATCTCACTTTTACTACTCCTTAGCTGTGTGAACTTGCTCAATCTGTTTGTCTGTATCTCACTTTTACCCTGTGGCAAATGAAGGTTTTATGGGTTATTGTGTGTATTAAATCACTGAATAGGTTAAAAAAAAAACCCTCAGGACAGTGTCTGACACCCAGTAATTGCTACCAAACATTGTAATTTGCTTTGTGTACCTATGTGTATGACACATTCAGTTTAAGACCTTTGCCACAACCTAGTGGACAGCTGAATTTTAAGGGGCTTGCCCAAAGACCAGTACTTCCAGATGGTTGGAACAGCACTCTAATCCTCTCATCATCGTTCTGATTCCCTTTCCTGGCACATCAGAAAATGCAAGTGATTTACACAAGACAATGAAACTCTGTAGTGGCCATCTCATAACTAGAATCCCATTTTTCCTTATGCGGCAAGGAAGTGGGAGTGTTTGCCTGTTTTCCAAGTGCTAAATGAGTTGGTACATGCAAACCATGTACGCAATGCTTGGCGCACAGTCAGGACTGCACATAGCAGCTGCCTGTCTTTAGTTAGAGAGTCATCTCTTGCTTCCAGGTTGGAGTCAAGACCAGATACTGACATTTTCACTCCTACAGACCAGTACCATTAGCTGTAAACCACTGATCTAGACTGAGATCAAAAGATATCACTAAAAAAAGGTCTCCTCCCACATCCCCTCTCCCCCAAAACTGCACCTCTTTAATTTTCTTGCTCTTCTGACAAATGGTTCATATGGGACATTCTGAGCATTAGCGTTCCATATGAGCAATGTTAGTTGAGCTGGGAGTTTTCTGGGTGGACTTGCTCTTACTGTTGATATCACTATTAAGTACTGAAAATGTTCACCTGGACAGAGCCATCTCTTCCCTGAACCACGCGCAGGAGAAGAGGAGCAGTAAAATAAGAAGAATGTTTTAGTTCTAACTGCATGGTCCTCAGTTCTCCGCCTCCCATCCTGACCCAGTGTGGTAGGCATCTGACTAACTGTGCTACTCCTGTTAAACACACTTTGGACCTCAGTCTCCTCATTTATAAATGACCCTCTTTATCGAGTGTGTGGCAAGTTGTAACTCTTTATCGTCAGCCACAGGGCTACCCAGTACGAACGCCTGACTGATCCTTGCTGGCCTCCTGCAAGTGTTAATATTTTGGGGTGACACCTGGCAGGGACCATATGGGGTTCCAGGGATAGAACCTGGTGGCCTTGAGCAAGACATGTCTGCACACAAAGCACTCTCTCTTCAGCCCTGATTATCTTTAGATCATGTCTTTATCTTGCCCAGCAGAATTCCACTTTTTCCCCCTTCTCTTTCCTAATGAGCAACACAAGGTTTCTTCCACCCTTTGCCAAAGGTTGTGACAGATGAGCTGGCAGCTGCTCTGTGGACTCTGCTGATCTGGGGGATCAGGATCATCCCAGGAGTGTCACTTATTCTAGGGGACTGCAACTGTTCCTATGGATTAACTGTTTCACTTTCCTCCAAAAGAAAGAAGGAACCTTGTTAAGAGGATAAGTAGCCTCATTAAGCTTAAGGAAAAGTGCCTCAGCCAATTAAAAAACAGACTTGATCACATACTTCTCTATACTTTTCTCCTTAGGCCTATGTTCCCATACTGCTTACCCCCAGAAGATTTAATACTACTGTCTCATAGTCTCTCAGCATGCCAGGCTCTGCATTACACTTAAAGTATAAACCTCACAATTACACTAGATGAAATATTATGTCCATTACACACATGACAACAGTAATAAATAGAGCCTTTAAATGACCTTCCCAAGGTCACAGAACTTGCTCATGATCTAACCCAGGCTAAAATCCAAGTCTGTCTGATTCCATTGTGCACTCTTAATTCTAACATGCCTGTTCATGAAATGATTAGTGCTGGAACCCAGATAATCAGTATCTCCAGAGAAGAGTCTGGGAAACTGATTTAAAAAAAAAAAAAAAGAAAAACAGATTTCCCAGTACTCCTGGTAACTAAACTTTAGAAAGAACACTCTATACCTCTCTTCTTCATCAATAACTGTTGTGCTTAGATTATACCAATGCCCAGACCCCAATTAACTTGCAAACAATAATTTCCCACATCTGTTTTTAAATATAAATAAAATAATGACTTAATCCTTTGTAATTCACTCAGTTTTCTCAACTGGGAGCTTAAGAGTCAGTACAAGATGGCAGCATAGCATTCCAAGCTCAGCCTACTCCCATAGATGCACCAAATATACAGATGTCTTGGAATAGGTTTCCCTGAAAAATGACTGAGAATGAGCTGAACAGCTCCTCCACAACAGTGTACAAAAATAGAACGTACCCCCTCAACTGTCACACACGCACACACAGCCCATCTCCTGTGTCTATGATGGGGAGGGATTTCACATGAAGCTGCTTCATGAGGAGTGAGGGTTTCATGTTCCATGCCAGGCATAAAACATCTAGCTTAGAAAACCAGTAGGAGTTGCAATCAAGGGACCCAGGAGGCAGTGACAAATGGAGAATCAACTTTTCAAGGATAAGTACCTTAGTACAAAAAAAAAAAGGAATTTGATGGGTAGAATTTGATGAGGTAGATTTGGGGAATCCACACCTAGCAGTTCTCAGGGCTTACTCCTGGCAGGGCTGGGGACCATCTAGAATATCAGGAACCAAACCTGGGTCGGCCACGTACAAGACAAGCACCCTAACCACTGTACCATGACTCCGGCCCTTAAAAGTAGGAATTTGAAAAGCTTGTATGTCACATATGAAGGCTGCTTCTTAGCTAACCTTAAATGTCACCTGCCAGGGGACAAACACTCTCTCCAGGAGGGCACTAGCGGGTGCCACGTCCTTCATTACTGGAGCCTGTGCTCTTCTATTCCAGTGTCTAAGGACTGACTCAAGATACTAACATTGCTCTTGTTGCTGATGTACCACCTCTTGCAGATACCTCTTAGAGATGAGATGATGTATTCTCTACTTTCTGCATCTGTTCCCAAGAGATCACATCCCCTACCACTTGTCTGGTGTCCTGCAGTATTTACCTCTACAGCCATCTAGGGCCAGCCATATTGGCACAGTTTAAAGTTTGATACAGGTTGGCTGGAGATCAAACCCTCAGGTAACTCCATATTAGAAGTACTCCCTTATCAACCCACAGGATACTGATAGGGCTGGGCACAGGCTCAAGAGTGAGGATCCATCGTTAATAAACCAGGCTGCTTAGACCAGGAATTGTTAACCTTTTTCCACTCACAACCCCTTTTTGCCCAAAAAAGTTTTGTATTACTCTGAGTACATAAAATTAGACTATAAAGAAATATATATTGTATTATCACTGTCATCTCGTTGCTCATCAATTTGCTCGAGTGGGCAACAGTAATGTCTCCATTGTGAGACTTGTTGTTACTGTTTTTGGCATATCGAATAAGCCACGGGTAGCTTGCCAGGATCTTCCATGCGGGCGAAATACTCTCGGTGGCTTGCTGGGCTCTCCGGGAGGGCGAGAGGAATTGAACCCGGGTTGGCCTGTGCAAGGTGAATGTCCTACCTGCTGTGCTATCACTCCAGCCCAAAAAATATACTAGTAATCATAAATTTTGTAGCTCTCATCTGGAGTCAGAATCTGCATTTTATAAAGCTGGGGCTTAGGTGGCAAAGATTTGAGAAAGAACATGTGCTGTTGGATGAATACTGAGGAAAGAGCTCAGAGACCCTGTAGCTGGCAAGACAAAGGAAATCAAAGCTATGAATGGACAGGGGCAAAACTCTGGGCACACCCACAGTGTTCCAGGCTCCCGAAGAAACCCTGAAGAAAGAAATACCTAATCAAGTGTCTGAGGTGCACATATGGGGTTGCAGGGCACCTCCCCCTCCCCCATGCTATAAATGCTAACCCTCTCTTCAAAACCTGCCCCATGCCCTGCCAAGCAGAGAAAGGTTTCAGCAGAGGGGGACTGTATTTGCTGTGTTGATTTGTCACCCAAGCAGGGCAAGGTAAGGGCATGTCTTTCAAGGCAAGACATGAAAGACCCCTTCACAGATGAGAGAAGGATTGATAGAGTAGCCAAGCCAGAGAAATCAGCGGTAGATGAAAGTTTCGAGGAGTTTCGGCACACAGAGAGAGCATCACCAAGAAGCCTGCTTCCTTTGAACGTAACTGATAACATCTGCAGCTATTAGAGCCTTAGGTATGAAAACCCTCCTAAGAATGACAGCCTTCCAACTCTATTAGAAATGCAACATAGTTATTGTCAGAGCCCATTGCCAATAGCAGATATTAGTGGCTGGGCCCAGAGGAAGAGTCTATTGAACTCAATAGACTGGTCACAATAGGACAGGCAACAGCTCAGGATTTTGTATTCAGGCTGGTCCTCTACACATGGGAAGTGAATGAAGGAAATCTTTGACAAAGCAGTTCTTCACACACACACACACACACACACATCCTGAAAATACAAAATATCTTGAAACTGAGAGTGATACCACCTCCTAGTGGTAACAGAAAGCAAAGGCCAGAAATGGTTACATTTGTTGGTAAATAGAGAAATTTCTTCCGAAATCAGTCTGAATGTCATAGAAATGGAGAGTGTAACTGACAATGAGTTGTAAATAACTATTACTAATAAGAGAAATACATAAAATGTAGTCAAAGACCAAGCAAAATCACTACTGAAGAAAAGAGATGCAGTGCAGAGGTAGTTATTTGCCAAAGCAATTGGAGCTTTTAAATTTTTTTCTGGTGATCAGAGGCTGCAAAGGGGAGACCAACGGGAGAAAGTTGAGTGAAGGGTCCCGCATGGTTGAAGGGATCCTGGTGCTGCGGTTCTTCCTCTAATGGGGCAGCATTTGGGCGATTTGGTGATGGCGAAGGTGCAATAACTTTGTATATAAAAGTCAAGGTTTAACACTCTTATACACCATAATTTTAAGAAAAAGCTTTTTCATTCCAAATGATGTGACACAGTGAATGAAATTAAAACCTTCAAGAAATTAGGGGCTGGTCTTGCATCCCACCAGTGCTGGTTTAGATCCCTGGCATCACATATGCTCCCTCTATACCACCAGACCAAAAGTTATTATTATCATCATTATTATAAAATATCCCCCACAAACAGAAAAATAATGTTCAATCTCACAGGGAAGTAGGACACTGAAGACAAAGTTTTCCTAATGACTCAAATGGAAGAGGGTAAAGAAAATTTAAGAAAAATGAAAATTCCATTCAATAATGGTACCAATATTTCATTAAAAATAGTAATGCTAGGATAATGGGAGAGAGGAATAGAATGCCTCAAAGAAATAATTTCTGACAAATTCCTAAACCTCAGGGAGAATAGAAATCCATCATATTGAGTGAACATCAAAATTTCTAAATGGAAAATAATAATAATATGCTAAGATACATATTGCCCAATTATGAAAAGACAATAATAAAAATAATTGAATGCATTTAGGGAAAATCAGACATATCATACAGTGGTACTCTAATAAGGCATTTATCAAACTTCTGAACAGAAAACTTACAGGATGGTGGGAATGACATATTTAAGATCATAAAAGATAAAAACTTCCAAACCCAACTAAATAACTATTCATACATGATAGAGAAGTAGAGGCTTCCCCAGATAAACAAAAGCTGACATGAAGTATGCCAGCACCAGATCTGCACTAAAAAAAATAAATTAATTAAAAGGAATGTTTCTAAATGGGGGAAAGCAGACTCACATCACACTTTGTACCTGGTAATGAAGAACAACACAGAATCAGACATAAACAAAAATAATGTGAGTCAGCAAACATCAATGGGAAGAAAGAATGAGACAGAATCCATTTAGATGACCAATCAATGCCAGCGCACACACAAAGAGTATTTTAGATTACAGAGACATTGTTATAGTCCTCTTGGTAACCACAAAACAAAAATCTTGAGCAGAGACACTCAGAAGAAAATATAATGAAATTGAGAGAATCACCAGGGAAAACCACCCAAATGAAAAGGCATATAAAAACAAATAGAAAAGGAAACAACAGAAATATACAACAAACAGGGAAAAAATGGATAGAATGGCAGTAAGTTGGCCTTATATTTCAATAAACCCTAACTTGTGAATGTCTTGAATTCACCTATCAAAAGACATGATGAAATGGGTAAATAAGCAGGAGCCATCAAAATTATGCACAGATGAGCCTCACATCAGACACAAAACACACACAATATATCACACCATGATATTCTTAGCATGCCCTTTGCTCCTGCAGAGAAGTCTCTCCTCCCAGAGGGTCCAGTCAATACTCTGGGCCTGGAATTCTGCACCTCAAAGTTTATCCAGGGTCCTCAGATGGGTCCTATATTTCAAAGGCCTTCAAGCTTTGGTTTGGTTTGTCTGGTTTGGTTTGTTTGGTTTGGTTTTATTTATTAATTAAATAAAATTAATTAATTTAAATTAATTTTAAAAATTAAAAAATTTTCCAGAACGTGTTTTGTCCCATTCCACATTAACAGAATCTCCCTATCTGCCTGCCTGCAACAATTCTGTTCCTCTCATGGCTGGTAAAATACCTTTTAACTTAAAATGGTAAATAAAGATAATGATAGGTAGTATATAATGATCAAGATGATATCATGATCAGTCTGTACCCAAATACATAAGACATACTTCAAGGAATACATTAACCACAACACAACAATTGAAGAGAAACTCAACATACCATTTGCAGCAATACACGGATCATCCAAGCAGAATTAACAAGGAAATAATGGTATAAAATGAAGTAACTTGTGAGATGGACTTTGTAGATATTCCAGGGATTATTATCCCAGAAGAAATGAATACAATTTTTTCCTCAAGTGCACGTGAAGTATTTGCTAGTATTGACACTAACGTCCTAATAAATATGTGAATATAGAACTCATACTAATTGAACCGAGTCAGGTATAAACAAATACTGTATGATTCACTTATATGTGGAATCTGAAAAACAAAAATCACTGAGACAACAAGCAGATTGGTGATTACCAGAAAGGTGAAGGGTTTGAGTAAACTAAGTGGATTTAGGGGTATACAAATTGCCAGCCACAAAATAAGTCAATGAGATAATGTACAATACAGGATAGGCTGTAATTAATAATATGCTATTGGAAATTTGAAAACTAAGATGGTAGATACTTTAGTAATTTTTGGACTGTATACAAAAGTTAAATCATGTACATCTGAAATTAAATTTATACTGTAAGTTATTTGTAGTAAATTACATTCATAATACATTAAATATACTATAAGCAAATTTCATTCAATTTAAAAATGGAATGAAAATACATTTCTTAAATAAGGGCTGGAGCGATAGCACAGCGGGAAGGGTGTTTGCCTTGCACGCAGCCAACCCAGGTTCGAATCCCAGCATCCCATATGGTCTCCTGAGCACCACCAGGAGTAATTCCTGAGTGCAGAGCCAGGAGTAACACCAGTGCATTGCCGGGTATGACCCAAAAGGCAAAAAAAATTAATTAATTAAAAATAAATTTCTTAAATATATGAAAAGGTACTCTTAAGGAAAACTTAAATTGTAGCACAGATTATGTATATTTTTCATCAGCAAAATATGAAATGGATGAAAGGATTTTTAATCCCAAATTAAAAAGTCTTATAACTCAATATGATTTAAAAAATTAAAATGAGAAAATATTTGAACAAAAACCACCACAAATGATATGCAGATGTTAAGTAAGTGCATGAAAAGATATGGATTATCATTATCCATTAGGGAAATGAAAATTAGATCCTCAGCAGAAGAGTTGCCACGAGAGAACACACCCAGTGACCTAAAACAAAAAGATGCCCACACTTTGTCTTTTCCGGCTGAGCTGTTATTGGGCTTTCACACACTACTTTTAGTAAAGGAAAATGAAGCAGTATCTTCAGAAAGGAATTTGGCAAATTTGGCAATTTTGTTGACGTTGTAAACTTACCACATATGGTCAAGCAATACTTATTCAAGGTCAGTACCAAGAAAAATGAAGCTGAGTTCAGAAGAAGCAATATGCACACATTTACAGAAGCTGTATCTACTCTAACCAGAGCGTGGAAGCCACTCAAATGACCATCAGGTGTATGCATATACAAACTGAAGTATACCCATACAATGGAATACTGCTCAGCAATGAAAAGGGGCTATTAGTACATAATTAAAGAGTCTTACCCCGTAATTAAAATGAATGAAAGTACACACACACAGAAAAAGGCACCCATAATGTTTGAGAAACCACAAGCAAAGTGACAAACAACAGATCAGCTGTGGCAGGAGGAAAGGGTGAGAAGTGACTACAGTCATGTAGGAAAACCTGGGGGGAGGAATGCCTGAGTTTATTATCTTGCTTGTGGTGATGGCTGCATAGCTGCATATATGTCAGATTTACCCAACTGTATACTTGGAATATATGTAGTTCTTGTCAGTTGAGCCTTAAAAAGGATGTAAAGCTAAGACAAAGGGGGCTAGATCCCTACAGGCTCTGCATGGTACAGGAATGTTATGAGAATGATGTGAAGACACAGGTAGTGGTTGTTTTAAGAAAATGTATTTTCCAGTATCACTGAGCCTTTTAATAATATTTAATAGACTTTTGTGGGCCAATCTGGGAACTAATAATCTTTTAACATGGTCTGATAGAGTAATACATTCAATTTTTTAAATAATTTACACCAAAAAGAAATCTAGAGTGGAAATAATTTAAATTTCCATGACTGCCTCTATTTGACTAAAGTTTTGTATTATAGGCTCAGAAATATTGAATAGTACGTGAAATCTTCGTGTGAATATTAAGTGAACAATTGACTGAGCTTCCTGGATATTGTGGCCTCACTTTAAAATGCTTTGAGTAGAAAGTATAAATTCTAAAATCATGTCTGTACAGTGACTGCACCATTAAAAATAATAGGTGTGATTCATCAAACATTTTTATGTGCCTAAATCTGTGCTAAGCCAGTATTCACCACATTGTAATAAACAGTTTGCTAAGCCATAGAGACTAATTATCTTGGTAGGCATCATTAAGCTCATAACAGTAAAAATATCACACCCCCCAATTCCAGAGTCTTATCCATCTTGTTTTATGATATGTTTTATGTGTGGTTTTCTAGTTCCATGAAAACCACAAGGCCCAGGTTTGACCCCTGACCTCACATGGTTTGGCAGAGCACAGACCTGGGAGTAAGCCCAGAGCACCACAGACTGTAACTCAAAAATTAACATTAAAAATGTGTTAGGGTGCACTCTGAGGGGTTGGGGAGATGGGACATGAGTCTGTTAGGACAGGGTTATATGGTTGATCTTTAGACAATGAATTCTCTCTTCAAAAAAATGTATAAGGGAACTACTTAAACTCCTTAATGGCCAGGATCCAGAGACACACAAAAGAATCTCCAAACCAAGCAGTTCACTGCAGAGATGCCTCTGGATTCTAAGCCAGGCCAACTTCACCAGGGTGCCTTGGACAGGGGCAGGCATCATCCCTCCACCTGCTCCCTAAAATCCCCAGCCACTGCCAACTTCCAGAATCCAATGAGAGGAGCAGGTATGTGGGTTCAGTGACAGTAAACCCCAGGCCTCAACAATAGGGGATGGGCCAGTCAGTCCCTCTCATCCCCCTGTCCCCATGGGACCTTACAGGTCACCCCCACAAACTTCCTCCTGCTGCTACTCAAGCTCCTTTTAATGGCCATGATCCAGAGACACACAGAAGAATCTCCAAACTGAGTAGCTCGCTACAGAGATTTCTCCAGACCCTAATTATCTAAAATTTTAGAATTCCAGGAAGCACAAGGCCACTCTCACAGCACATAACATCTTATGCTATTCATAACAAGCAATACAAAAGAGTATAGGGGAGAGTGTCTGCCATGGAGGTGGTGGAAGATGAGCACTGGTGGAGGGGTGGGCGTTTGATCACTGTATGACTGAAAATTAAACAGGAAATCTTTGTAACTATCTCACGGTGATTCAATTAAAAAAAAGAAAAAATTAACAATCCGAATTAAAAAAATAGTATAGTTCATGTCCAATTCAATCAGCTTAATCAATGGCTGAATAATAGCAGTACCCCTACATTTAAAAAAAAATGTGTAAGGAGAAAACCTGAGAGGAGAGAGAAATTGTATTGAAAATCAACCTAAGGCTGGGGAGATGTCTCAAAGGTTTGTCCGAAACCCAGGCAGGACCCTGCAGCATGAGAGAAGGAGGTCTGGGAGGGTCTGTCCCTGCAGAAATCACACAAAGACTGACCTTTAGTGAAGTCTGTGGCCTCCTCTGTGAGTGGAATGTCATTGTGTGCCAGTTCATTACAGTAAACAAAGCTCCATACTGTGACAAATCTAGTTCCATGAAAACCACAAGGCCCAGGTTTGAACCCTGACCTCACATGGTTTGGCAGAGCACAGACCTGGGAGTAAGCCCAGAGCACCACAGACTGTAACTCAAAAATTAACAAAAATATCATCATCCCATGTGACTTCTATTGTTCTATAACATTTAGGGTTTCTTTCTATTTCCGACCTTGTTTCTCTCTTCTGATCCCTGAGAGAAAGGAATTGGAGTGGCCAGGAATCAACCCCAGGGCTCTCGGGGAGTAAAGAGCACTGGCTGTCCTTTGTAGAGAGGATGAGGACGCGAGGGGCAGTAATGAGAAAACTGGGCCTTTCTCCTCAGCACCCCCATCTCCTTTGATATCACAGGACTGCCATCCAAGGCTGGTGTAGTGGAGGGCAAACATCCACAGGCGTGGGAACCCTGGCTGGCCACCCCGTCATCTCAAGTCTTCCCAGCACTTGTGCCCTTTTAGAAGGACGTGGAAGGCCATTGCTTGACAGGCGCTGGTCTCCTGGAGAGCGTGTGCAACCACTTGCCTCTTCTAAGATGCGATCCCCCCTTGCCCCAACCAAAAATGACTTTTCCTCTTTCTCCACAGATATCAGCGAATGAAATCGAAATGCTGTTGATGAGACTGCCACGCATGTTTAAGCAGGAATTCACAGGCGTGGGAGCAACACTGGAAAAAAGGTGGAAATTGTGTGCCTTTGAAGGAATTAAAACTACCTAAGTATGAAGGGAAAACAAAAACAAAAAACAAATAAACAAACAAAAACCCTCTCTGGAAACGAAACCCAACCAGGACTGTGCAACGTGGGAGCAGGAGGTTTGGGTGGTTCCGTCCACGCAGAAATTGCGCAAAGCCTGAACTGTAGTGACATCTGTGGCGTTCTCTTGTGAGTGGAAATGTGATTGTGTACCAGTTCCTTACAATAAACAAAGCTTCATACTGTGACAGATCTGTTTCCTATGAAAACCAATGACTCCGCAGCCGTAACGATGGCACATCTCAAAAATAGGCCACATTGGAACACAGCTCACCAAGCAAAATATTTAATTTAATAATGGTGTAGTAATGACTGTCACTAGGCTACAGAGTTGTATATGTAATGTATAGCTGAAATCATTCAATGACATTTTCCTAAAAGTCTTTCTGTTTTAGTAAGCTGTAGTTTTACAGTGAAAAAAAAAAATCATACCAAAAGAAAACTTGAATATGTGTCTCAATAGTTATTGTATTTTGTAAATTAAGTTATATGCTGTTCCAGGGACTTTAGCCTTATTGAAGAGGCAGAAAATGTGATGGGACTCCTTGAGAATGCTTTATCAAGAATATTATTTTTCTAATGTAACAATTCTCCATCGTAAGTTCTTTTAACATGTACCGCATAACAATTTTCATAAAATGTAAATAAAGGAAAAATTAGTGCTACTGTCTTGTATTGGTATGTAATATTCAGGTTTATGCATCAAAATAAACATCCAGAAAATACTCCTGTTATAAATTTTATAGCAAATATTAATTTTTTTCAATAAATATCACTTCTACCATATTGGTTTTTCAATTTCTTTGATATACTTTAATTCAACTTGATAAATATTTCTTACATTGTTCAGGCCTGTTATACCATTTAAAAATTATTAAATTCCTGAGTGACATTGAGACAAAACATTATTTCAAACAGAATTATATCAATACCATGGCATATAAAGTACCAATAAAAGGAGATTATATAGTATTAAAGTAGATATGATTTGAAAATATTAACTATAATCAACAGATTTTTTTGTATCCTTATGGGCAGGTACAAATAGTTTCCTGCATATATTTTCCTCTCTGACAAGATAGTCATAATTTCCAGTTAGACGTTATTGTCCTCAAAATCTTTCTAGTGAACCCTGATAAAGTAAGGTATTTTCTTAACTCCCATAAATAGCCACACACATGTTCAGGTTTGTTTAATGTCATAGATATGGAGATGAACAAGAAAAGACCCAACATTAATGAGTTCAGAGTTCAATTGGCTGAGTCTGGGGGCTGGGTGTGGGGGGGTTAACATTATACTAAAACTTTTTGTATGATATGGCCTAGATTACTGGAAAAGTAAATGTGAAATACCATGAGACATTCTGTTACCATCCATTATGCCCACTAACATAATCATCCTGTCACGCAAATAAAGACAGAGCACTCAGAAAAATGAGGGGTTGGAGATAGTAAACTAGACAGGTGCTTACTTTCCTTGCACATGTCTGCCCCAGGTTTGATTGCCAGCATCCCATATGGTCACCCAAGACTACTAGAAGAAATCCCGGAGTGCAGAGACAGGAGTAAACTCTGAGTAGAGCCAAGTATGATCCAAAACCCAGGACCAACACCCCCTCCCCCCCAAAAAAAGGAAAGAAAACAACCTTATTTCTAGAGGTCATTGTAAAACAGGAAATCTAGGGCCTGGAGGAATAGTACAATGGATAGCTTGCTTGCCTTGCACACAGCCTACCTGGATTCAATCCCCGCCACCCCATACAAATCCCCCAAGCTATCCAAGAGTGAGCCCTGAGCACAGAGCCAGAAGACACAGAGGAGGTATCACAATTTAGACTATGAGTGAAAGTATAGGATATAGGAGATGTTTTCAAAAGTGCATTCAAACTTTCAGGTATTGACTCATTGCTAACAGTCACTTTAGGAGAAGAACAGAGGTCGCAGGGTCAAATGCTAACTTAGAGCACTGATTAGGAAAAGTGATTGGAGGGAC
Organism: Sorex araneus; assembly: GCF_027595985.1. Classification (NCBI taxonomy): domain Eukaryota; kingdom Metazoa; phylum Chordata; class Mammalia; order Eulipotyphla; family Soricidae; genus Sorex; species Sorex araneus. Next base: position 248,460,995 of record NC_073302.1, read on the forward strand.
CTTGTACTTGACCAAATGACACTATGTCTAATCACATGGTTCACAGTCTTAAATGGCAGCTCACAGGTATGAAATGTTTAATACGGCTTCCAAAATTATTTGAATAATCCCAAGCAAAGTTTATACCAGAGAGAATTTTATAGGCTTCTTTCTACTCAGTAGAATCTATTTGCCTATGATTTTTACATGAAATCAATTATATTGTTTGTATATGGTATATTAAATATTTAACTTCAGTGTATAATTTCCAAACTATTTCAAAGACATGTAAATCTAGGATTCCTGGGAAGAAACAAATATTGGTATCCTGGAAAGTTAACTGGGGCCTACACCTTCCATTCTCTTTAATCTTCTGATGCTAGACAGAGATATAATCACCCTCATTTGTCACAAAGGGAGAATGAAGCACAGAAGGTCGACCTAATTTGGCAAAATCTGCACAATAGTGAATCTTGAATACAGGATTTGAACCTAGTACCAATTGTCTGAATGTTCTCTTTCTAGCTTCTGGTTCCTTTAATTCCTGATCTTATAAGCTAATGTCCATTAACTTTGAAGAGATATCTCCCTCACTCACTCAGTTTTTGAGAAAATCATGGCGTATTCGATATGCCAAAAACAGTAATGGTAAGTCTCATTCCCTTGACTCTGAAAGAGCCTCCAATCGTTGGGAAAGATGAGTAAAGAGAGGCTGCGAAAATCTCAGGGCTGGGAGGAATAGAGACGTTACTGGTGCCCACTCGAGTAAATCGATGAACAACGGGATGACACTGATGACAACAATGACAAAAATTGTAGCTCTGGAGGAGGAGCCTCCATCAGGGCTGCACCGAGTCCCAAAGACCTGAAAGGCCTTAAGTCCCACAGCCTGAGATTAAAATGCAAGAATTCTCTGCCCAACCTATGGATTGTGCCTTTGGGTTGGGTCACTTTGTGTACAGGGCAGGACTTCAGGGCTAAATCCCGCAGGTCCACCTGACACCTCCCAAGTTAGTGAGTAAAACCCTAAATTTCACCATGGCTTGTGTCTCTGGTTACCTTTGATTTGAAGGGCTGTGTGGCAGGCCCCCAGGGGCACAGCCCAAATTCCACCCCAGGCTCTGTGGCCTGTGCCTTTTGCTTGGACCATTTTGATGAGCTGTGGGGCAGAAATCCGGTGACCTGAGTCTTCTGCCACTGGGTAGTGAATCCTTAATTGAGGGGTTAAGGAGGGAGACACTACCTGGCAGCCTGTGACCTCTGCCTCCAGTTTTGGACGTGTTGCTAAGGGGTCTAGTGGTTAAGCTCCTGGCAGGACTGCAGGTCTGAAGCCCGAAGTCTTGAAGGTTCTTCCCCAGCAATTCGTGAGGAAAACAGAAAAATTGCATCAACAACTGAGGCTTGTGCCTCTGTGTTGGGCTGTTTGTTGGCAGGGCTGATGAGAGGCACCTGAAGGGCTGGCTGGGCTAGAGCCTCTCCACATGGTGAGAAAATAAGCATTTCACGTACTCTGGGGTGGACTATTTGGTTTTCGGAGTTGGGGTAATGCTCATGGTGTCCTGTGGCCTGTGTTTCTGCTTTGAGCCATTTTGTTTGGTGGCTGAGGGGCAGGGGTGTGACTCCCTCCTCCCCTGCCACATCCTTCCTTGGGTCTGCACAACCCCTGCCTGTTATCCCTGCCATTTTTCCCCAGGGTCCTCAGACACCTGAAGCTCCAACAAGAGACATAAGGGAGACTTCAGTGACTGCTCTGTCCCGGGCTGCTTTCTAGTCTATGAGTGTGCCTGTGTCTTGAGAACAGCAGCAAAAATAATTATTCTCCACTGCCTTGTGTATGGGTACAGGTTAAGTGGCTTTTTAGCTTCCCTCTAATGAACCTATGCAGTGTTTCTTAGATTATGAAACTAAGAATATTGAGCATTCAGAGATTTGCTTTTTCACTATTTCCCTAAGTAAACTAGCATGTTCTGCCTTTCAGCCTTGGTTCAAATCTTTCTATCCAAATGAAATACCTTCATTACACCCAGTGAACATAATTCTACATAGCCTTATAAATAAAACAAAGACCCACCCTCTCCTGTGAAGCTTTTTTTCATCCCTCAAAAGAAGTCATTTCTCCTGCCTCTGCGGGACCATAAGACACGAACATTTAAGGCACTCATTCCCCAGCTGTCTTTGCCTTGTCTCCCTCTTAGATGTTAAGCATTAATGGGCATCCAAGCATATCATGTTGACTTTGAGTTGTCTTCAAAGTGGTTTTGCTTATAATTTAGAACACGGGCAGAATATGAAGCAAAGTATTTCTCTGTCTCTGGGGAACAGTTTGGTTACACACAAGGGAGGATTATTGTAAATGACTGGAAATACCTTATATCCAAGATTCTGAAGCAGAAAAGGTGAAAAAAAAGTGCTATCTATTATTGAAACATGTGCACATAAAATCATATTTGTGTGTTGTATCCATCGCAGTCTTCAAACTCAGCCAATGATCAACTCTTCCTATAAAGTCATACGTTCTTAGGGTTCTCTCATTTTCCACACTACTACTTATTTTACTTCTACTGTCCTTATCCTATTTTTTAGTCATTGGACTAAAGCTAGATTTCTAAGTTTTAGACGAAAGAATTTACTGAGCCCTTCTTGACCCCTCTAGTTCCTCAGAGTCTGACAAGATATACCATGACTTTAAAAAGTTATTATCTGGGGCTGAGATGATAGTACATTGGATAGAATGCTCACCTTGCACACAGCCTATGCAGGATTTATCCCAGATACTACATATGGTCCCTCTAGCTCTTCCAGTAGCTGATTGTAGAACCAGGAGTAAGCCCTGAACACTCCCAGGTGCATCCCCAAAAAACAAAAATTAAAAGCATTTTTTAAATGAACTAAATGAATTAAAGAAGAATGCACAAAGCATACTTCCTGAGTTTGATAAATAAGCACACGTTCAGGTGCAAGGTAGGTTCAATAATAAAGGCTAGAACTTTCTGTTCTAAATTGTACAATTTTGGCTGAATTCTTTTCTTCCTTTTAAAATCATTATGAAAGTACCTAACAAAACAACAAAACCATTTATATTTGTAAAATTCCATGACATTAAATGCAATCTAAATGTTACATAGCCAATCATATCTATATCTAAAACTTTCCATCATCTCAATGCAAACTTTAATGTGCCATTAAGAAACTGTATATACCCTTCTCCCAACACCAGGAAACTTCTAATCTATTTTGTGTCTGTTTGAATTTGTCTATTCTAGGTCTCACAATAATGGAATTACATAATATTTGTCCTGTCTCTTATTTTACTTAGCATAATGTCTTTAAGCTCATCCACAGTATAACCTTTATCAGAACTCCATTGCTTTCTAAGATTGAATAACTCTGCACGAAAACTCCTCTTCCTGCTTTATTTATCCTTCACCTATTGAAGCAAGGAAAAGTCAGTGGTCTATTTTAAATTTGGGGATTTTTTTTGCTTTTTGAGGGTTGTACCTGGCGATACTCAGGTTATTCCTGGCTCTGTGCTCAGGAATTATACCTGGTGGTGCTTGGACCAGGTGAGGTGCCAGGGATCAAACCTGAGTTGGCCGCATGTAAGGCAATTGCCCTACCCATGGTACTATCAACCCATCCCCTCTTTTAGTAACTATCAAATGCTACATAAAATAAAAATCATTCTAAAGTATAGAAGAGATTGTTTTCATCCAGGTAAGCTTCTCATTCTCCTTAAGATAGATTCTAAGTAGACTAAATTGTCAGAAATTTTAGATAAAATGGTACTGTTTAAGCAAAGTCCATACAGCAAAAGGGATATATAAGTTATTATTTTCTTGGTAAGAGTTGGAAATGTTTGACTCTGAGGTGAGATTTTTATTCATCCCTTTTCTAAAAACTCACAGCTGTATTTTTTTTATTCCCCAAAATATAAGCACTATTTTACTACAATACTCAAAGTTTGTCAGCTAAGAAAAATGAAGCAAGATTAGTAAAATCTTATAGTTTGGATCACTTTATATCGCATGGCTTGAGGTTCACATGTATATTCAGGCCATTATTTATACCGGAATAAACTACAGTTTTATGTACTGCACACCAAATAAATATTTTGTAATTAAATTAGTTATGGCAAATGTGTTTGTACATTAAATTACTACATATTTGGCACTCTGGTATCAGAAGGCACCAGTTCCAGGCTCACCATAGGACCATGTTAATGCCTCCTTCACAGAGTTGGTGGAGACTGAATAAGAAACAAGACCAGTGGAAAGCATCTAACTTGGAGCTAAGCAGATTAAAGACATGAGTTTGTTCCCCCCCCCCCAAAAAAAGGTACTTTTTACACCTTTATTTCAAGGAACAAAAGTAAACCCTCTTCTGGCTCTCTCTTTAGGGAGACATAGTCAATACCATGTTTCTAAATATAGACACAAGTGCAAAACAGTCACCATCCCCACAGATGGTCAGTAATACACACATGTAAGATGGACATCGTGAAATAGTTATAATTCTCAAATCTTCAAACACTTTCACAATTCTCATAGGCCACTGGAAGTCACAGTAACCCGACCCTCGCCAGGGAGAAAATGTGGAGCAGGAATGCTTTGCTGCAGGACCCCTCTTAGTTGTTTGGAATATTTCTAGTAAACAGTAATTAGGGTCAAATACACTCAGCTGTGAAGGAACTATATGACTCTGGGCAACTGCCATTTTGAATGATGGTCAACTAAGTATACAATATGCATGAATTAAATAAAGTATTAATTAGGTTTCTTTAAACCCCACTAAGATATTGTCATGAAAAATTATAGTTGTAGCTGGTGCCTGCAATAGTATTATTTTGAAAACATACATATCTATTATAGTTGCTGAGAGTTTTGAAGTAAAGGACTCCAGTAAATCTAGTAATTACAGACCCGTTTTGTTAATAAAATTAGCTGTGCTGGTTCAAAATTTGAAGTCTGTTTGCCTACTCTCAGAAATACACAGATACCCAAACAATAAAGCTAACACATTTGTACTGCACATGTCACCTTTCGCATAATGGACATTTATTGCTTCAGGAATATATAATAGAATGTTCTTACTTCATGGAGAAAACAGACTCATAAAAAGAAATTGCAGACATTTTACAATAGAAAATCACACTTTTCTCTACAAAGAAAAAGTGCTTAATGTACAATACAAAGTACTCTGCATGTAATGAAATGCATTTTTGGTCTAGCAAATATGTTTGTGTGTTAAAGATTCTAATATCTTCCCCTTGCACAAAAAAAAACTTCTGTTATAAACATCAGTTGCTATTATAGAGAGTGAAACCCTTTTTCTTGTTTAGTAAAGTAGTCTGTCTTAATATCAGCCCACAACTCTGTCAAGTTTACTTGAGAAGAGCTATGTGTAGATAAGAATAGGACTGAGTCAGACACCAGAATATTCTTTTTCTTCTGCTTTTCATATCTGAGCAAGTACTGCTATGTAATCCACCACATCTGGTAGAAAGCTCTTTTTGGATATCATTCTTCTTTTCAAAAGAAAAACCAAAGAAGTCATCTGTTTATGCTTTTATCAATACATTTTTTGAATATAAATATGTTTTTTTAATGAGGGTATGTTTTTCTAGTTTGTTATTGTTATTTTAGATGTGAAGTGTGGGCTGGAAAGCCAAACACTCTTCAGGTAGAGATAATGTGTGAAAACCTTTCTCGGTCATTTATTAAACAGACATTTATTGTTACATCGGATCAACACATCATACATCATTTTTATGACTTACAATCACAATAAATCAACTTTCAAATAGAAAGTGCTGTGAATTCTTAGTGAGCATAATTGTTGCTTCCTAAAGCTGAGCAGCAATGGAATAGGGTTTTTCTCTTATTATCTGTTTCTTAGGAAGTAAAAGATAATTTTTATTCAAATGCCTCCCACAGAAAATGCTTTGTAATGTTGGGTCTGGTAAGACATCACATGTAGAGTATTGCTGGACAGCAAAATTGAGTGTGTTCATCTACATTCATTTGCAAGTGTTCATTAATTATTATTATTATTATTATTATTATTTCTATTACTAAGAGGTCATAGGTAAAAATGAAAGATTTTTGAATTCTGGGAAAATTATATTGTCCGGTCATAGAGGCAGTATAGTGAAGTGTTCAGCAATACTGTTCTGGAATTATTCCAAGTGAATGATAATAGGCATTTGACTTAATCTCCAAAGCAGAGATAACATTAATACCTATCACAAAAATTCAGTAATTGTCTCCATTAACTAACTCACTAGGTAGGTGATATAAAATTATAGAACTCTTCCAGCAAATATTCTTAATCTCCTGGCCTCAGAGTCTCCTGCCAATGGAAAAGTATGTCAAGGTTAGTGGTGACCACTAACACATTAGCTTTTTGATTCCTCCCCGCAGTGCTTTAATACAACACAATAGGAAGCCTCCCACATTCCCGAGAGACTGCTGGGACTGTGTATAATTAGTACTAGGATTTCCAAAGAGCACTAGATTCCCGTGGCCTCACTGGGAGGTTTTAGGTTTTATTCATCACAATATCAATGAATAACAAGTTTTAATTCAAACCAGGCCTCTTGGAAGAGACTCTTGGCAAAGACAAAACTGATGTGTTTTCTCAAACCTAAAATATTTCAGAAAAATAGAAAGACATTAAACTCTTAGAACAAAGAAATTACTAAATACCTCCCACCACCACCACCACCACCACCACCATTTCCCCCTGGTCCAATAAAGATGGGAAAATCCAATTTGAACTGGGAAAAATCAAAAGGATAAAATAAATCTTGTACTTTTCTGTATCATACAAATTCATGAAGAGTAATACAGATGGTTCACCAATATTTCCCCAGACTACAGGTTTAAGGATGAACACAGATTTAAAAGGGGTCAGGGAAAGCTCATTACTGCTGTTTGTAATTTCTCAAACCTGAAAGTATAGAATGAGGCACAGAAGCCTACACCTACTGCTGCTTTGCCATAACACTTTTGACTCTGATTTTATAGTTCCTTTTCCCCCAGTTTTCATCTCACTGTCTCATTTATCTGGTCAAGTGTAGTGATGTTTCTTAATAAACTTGGAATGTGACTTATGGGCCAAGAATTCAAATACTGGATTCTTCCAAATGCTGGAGGAAGGCAATATATAGTCAACACTGTGCATAGAGCTGTGCCCTAATGAATGTATACACATGTGTATTCACATATCAATTCTAATAAAAATTCATGTACACATAACCATGTGCATATAATAGTGAAAATATATATAAGTATATCTAGGTATATATATATGTATACATATATATTTGTGTATTATAGCACAGTGGGTAGGGTGTTTGCCTTGCATGCAGCCAATCCGAGTTTGATACCTCTGTCACTCTCGGAGAGCCCGGCAAGTTAGAGAGAGTATCCTTCCCACACAGCAGAGCCTGGCAAGCTCCCCGTGGCATATTCGATATGCCAAAAAGCAGTAACAGGTCTCACAATGGAGATGTTACTGGTGCCCGCTTGAGCAAATCGATGAACAACAAGATGACAGTGCTACAGTGCTATAGATTTATATTTCTATATTCTATATAAAATATATGCAGACATTTATATATTTATGTATATTTGTGTATCACGATCATGAAATCCTGTTAATCATCGATTTCTCGAGTGGGCTCAGTAACCTCTCCATTCGTCCTTTCCCTAAGATCTTAGCAGTCTTTCTCGACTCGGCCCTCCCAATGATGTCACACTGGAGGCTCTTTCAGGGCCAGGGGAATGAGATCCAGCTTGTTACTGGATTTAGCATATGAATACACCATGAGAAGCTTGCAAGGCTCTCCCATGTGGGCAGGAAGCTCTCAAAAGCTTGCCAGTTTCTCCCAGAGGGAGGAGTAGGCTACAAGAGCTTCTGGGAGCTTGCTTTTAAGTCTCTGGATGTTGGCCATTGATGGGATTACACACACCTGGGTTCCTCTGCCGGTACCTTCATGCATGAGGCCTGTCCGAACGTGTGGAGAGGGGCCTCAAGTATGGCTATAGCTAGGATCCTGTGGTCTTCGGCTGCCGGGAGCTCTGCTCAGGGTGGGGAGGGAAGCTGGAGCCCATACCCTCTGAAGGGCCCCAGGGAAGACAGCCAGGCATGCTGGCAAGAGACTTGCTACATATTAAATATCTGTGTATATAGATATATATTCAAAACTTTGTTCACAAATAACTCTTTCAGCAATGATGTTTATTCCCTGATGTTTTTCCCTGCCCTCCTATTTTTGTCAGAATTTTATTCTTCTGGGTAGGAGAATTAACTTAGGATAAAAAAGGAGGAAAATAATACTGGCAAGAAATATAGGTACATTAGAAAAAATATGGGTCTATTAGAAAAACAAATTAATGCAAGAGCAAGAAGAAGCAAAAGAATCAAAGATAGCTAACTGATATCAGTGAGCCTGTCCCAAGGAGACAGGCATTAGGCAGAGTTCCCCAACTTATTTGGGAAAAATAAATAACATTCAGTGTCCCACCCTCACCCTGGAAATCTACAGTTTTTAAGTAAACAGAAAACACATACCTAATTGCCACCAAAAACTGTCCCCCTTGAATTGTTCCAGTGACCCCGACCCACCTCCCACAAAGGGAGGAAGCATTATTGCCCACTCCAGGAACTCCTGCACTTGAATTTCAGAAGCACTTTTCCCACTTTGGAAAACAGGGGAAGATTCTAACTCAACAAAAAATTGTTACATTTCTAAAAAAAAACAATTCCAGTGGGAGAGGAGGTTATTAATAGTCTCATTAAACAGCAAATCTATATCAATATCTCTTCCCCTGTAACTTTGTCATCTACCACTCCAATTCTGGTCTTAAGCCACTTCCCCTGTTGTGGCGAAAGAGATAATTACAGAGTCTACTTGTGCTCTTACATAACTGGACTGGCTTACTCTTACTCTTACAGTCATGGAAGCATACAAGAGAATGAACAATTTACTTAATTGAGATCATTGATCTGAACCAACGCCATCCTAGATAGCTGACAATCAGTTGATCTTTCCAGAGAACACATCAGAGACAAAATGTACCATTCAGCCTCAACTGTTGATAGGTTGACTTGTAGGCTAAGTCAATGGTTATTTTACAAGCTGAATTTGGGGGTGGCATCATTATAGCATTACTTATGCTATAATAGTTATATGTGATTCATTCCCATCAATATTTTATATAACATTATTTGTGGAAATAGATAAGTGGCATAGAAAATGTATATGTGTTGTTGAAGCATGCACAAACTGATATAGAAAACATAACAGAATCAATGTTATTTTAAGAAAACAAACAAAACCAAACCTAAAAAATATGACTTTGACCTTGGGACTAAGGTGGGAGCAAAGTCTTAGAAAATAATGAAGAAACCAAGGATGGAAAAAAAAGGTCAATATGCTTATGTAGAAACAGGAAAAAGATCTGGTAAAATTGCCACCAGATGTATCAATTTTGACAATACAAAATGTCCTAATGAATGCTAATACTTAAGCAATAATCTTCCTGGGGAAACATTACTAATTGAATATTGATACAATTTTTAAAATAAAAGGGTTAGAGAAGTATCTGACTGATGTAGAAACAAATTTAAAAGAACTGAAATTACTTTAGTGGAAAATTATTCTCATCTCTGTTATCCCCAATCAACAAAATATTTTAGGAGCAAAATAATTCCTTGATTAAGTTACCTTCAAAATTTTATTTTTGACATCTAAAAGTAAGCAGAATTTAGAGAAGACACTAAAAATATTTAGAGTATTGCTTTACTGCAAACTTATTTGCCCAAATAACTAAATCTAGAGAGAGATCTAACTTTATGTAGGTGTAGGTACAGGTGTTGCTCTTGACTTATCAGATCAGAAACCAGATACAAAATCTTGAGGATACTATATTGGAAAGTTTTTAATTAATTGATCCAAACAGAAGACAAGAAAAAAATGAAGACCTGAGGAAAATAGAGAAAGAAATTCAGACTAGAATGTGTAAGATAACCTCTAGTTTCGTTTCCACAATTAGGAAATGTGCAGGTAATAAAGCACACAGAGGTGACCAAGAAAAATGGAAAAACAAAAAACAAAAAATCCCAGATGGTTGATAACAGATACATAGAAAATAAAAAATTAAATAATTATATTTAGAAATCAGAACTGAGTCATCTTCTGAAATAGGAGGTCTTGGCACCCTTTGCTAGAAGGTCCTGGCACCATTGATGTATGTAGATTTCATAATTGCCACAAAACCACAGTGCTTGTGTTTTTGATTCTTCCTCTTTTTAAATGGAATTATTTACTAATATCTCCTATTTTTTTTAGTTTATTTTTAATTAGAGAGTCATCGTGAGGGTACAGTTACAGATCCATACATCTTTGTGCTCATGTTTCCCCCATACAAAGTTCGATAACACATCCCTTCACCAGTGCCCATTCTCCACCACCAGTAAACCCAACATCCCTCCCCCCCTCCCCAGTCCCATCTCCCCCCACCCCACCCTGCCACTATGGCAGGGAATTCCCTTTTGTTCTCTCTCTCTGATTAGGTGTTGTGGTTTGCAATAAAGGTGTTGAGTGGCCATTGTGTTCAGTCTCTAGTCTGTTTAACCCTACATGTAAAAGGTTTAGAAGCAAATAGCTTGCTGTTTTATCTCTTTTCATTCATTGTCTTTATCACATAGAAATTCAAGGAGATTCAGACCCGGCTTTCATTTTGTCTTGTTTCATTTGGGTTTGGTTTCAGGTTTCTTTGGAGGGCATACTGACATACCTGGCTGTACTCGGGGGACACTCCTGGCTCTTTGCTCTGGGCTCACTCCTGGCAGGGCTCAGGTAAGCATATGGGATGCCAGAGATCAAACCTCAGTCAGGCACATCAAGGTAAGCACCCTACCTGCCGTACTATCACTCTGGCTCTCAGATCTGTTTTTATCTCAAGATCCTGGTCATTGAGCCAGATACTGTGACTAGATGAGATATTCCAGAATATTACGAAGGAGGAAATCTATTTTGCATGTGGGAATATTTAGGAATATTGTAAAGAAGTAAATTCTATTTTTCATGAATTTGGGGGATCAAACTATAGACATTTCATGTCTGTATCAGTTTTTATTCCAATTTTTATATCAGTTTTCTATTGCCACATATAACAATACATAGCCTATCACTTAAAGCTGAAGAGCTTAAAACAACAATAATTTAATTCATGGGTTCGTAGATTTATGTTGAAATTTTCTTTTTATCTTGGCTCACTTCCATATTTTTATGTCATCTGACTAAAATGTTTATGGTAGTAGTTTTACTTAGATTTATACGATCTGAAGATTTAGTGCTACAGTTTGACTTAGGACAATGTGTGACTTAGATGATCTTTATGGAAACAAATTCATTGTCTTCCACAAGTCTCTCATGCTTCCAGCAGACTAGTTCTAAGAAAACTTATAATTATCATGAAGAATATGACCGATATCATGATTATGAGAATTAGCAAGAAAACATGAGTCAACACACAAGAATTTTCCAAGTCTCTACTTGCATCACACTAACCATTGACCAGTCAAACAAATCACAAAACAAAACCAGAAATAAAGAGTAGCATTATAAATTCAATCAATCCACCAGAATTCCCAAACTGCTTTACATAGAAATTAGTGTCCCACATGAAATCATAAGATGACTCATCATCAGATGTTTCACTGAAAAAAAAAGTTCTATGGTCACAAATATTTATAAAATGCTGCTTATAATTTCTTATCGAGCCATAATATCCTATTAAAAACTGTGAAATTCTTACATATGTTCTCTAAAATGTTACCCTTGATTAACTGCTGTCTCCATCCTCCAGCAATAAAAACATATTCAAAGAAAAGTTTTTAACACATATGGCAGAAAAATTGGTCCCTGTATCACAGTCTGTCAAACACTAGTCTAACTTATTAAAACTTATTGTACTAATGGCATCATAATAAAGAGCTTTAAGAGACCTGGAAGCTTTTGTGATACAAATAAACTGTTCATACTAATTATTTAGTTTCAGAGAAGAATAGCACAGAAAAATTAAGCCCTAGATAAAAGAAGCTGCAAACTGGGATGCATACCCTATGCCTATCAGCTATTTATCTTCCTCCCTAGTGGTGGTAGACTGTCATATCCTATGACAAATAACAGGTGAAGTAGCACAGAGCAAGAGTCTACTAATTATGGAGTTTGTTTTGGTCCTTGGACTTGTCATTAAATGACCCTGAATAGTTCACAACCTTTTAAAGTTGATATAAAACACTTTATTTTTTGCTGCCTTCCTACTTGAGAAATCTGGAAAATATTTTGACAAACAGTTCTCTGAGACCCAAGAATCCTCTGAAGAATCCCCATCTGCCACCATAAAAATGACCTCAAATGTGTTGCCTTATGACTAATCTGTTCCTCAACATAGCAAATTTATTTTCAATTTGGTTAGTCCAATCACTTAAGTTATTCATAATATTCTTCAAGCCTGAAACTCTTCCCTTGCCCTTTCTAATTTTCCAGTGAAATATCAATGATATATTCCAGTGAGGGCATGTTATTAATATTCTGAGGAAATATACCTGTTCTGCAGACTAATTTTAGAACATTCATCACAGAGGATCATTTTCTTCTTCCTGCCCTAATTTTTATTTTCAAGTTGTCAGCCTGTTGAACTACATTAGGCTAGGTGCTGACTTTCCTTTATTAAACACTGCTTTTACTTGTCCTTTGTGCAGAAAAGACGGAGGCCAAGAAAAGAGAGAATCCATAGCCCCTGACCTCTCTGACTTGCCTTCTAACAAGGTGGATGAGACCCAGAAATAGGAGTCCACACAGAGTACCAATGTGAAAATAGAGATAGGGCCACTTTGTCAGAGAAGATATTTTCCTGTCATGGAATCCTTCTTGGTTTAACTCAACACCATGAAATCACTATGAAGAGGTGAACTAGAAAACTCATTTCTATCATTTTTATCTAATATCTAGTTCTGATGAGGCAGCCTCCACAGCATCACATTGAGCATTCAGCAGAATCCTTTGTCACAGAAGAGATTCCTGAAACACTTGAGTCTCTTATTGTATAAGTAGCAATGCAACTCTTTATAAATAGCCACTAGTGAATTGAACTGCAAGGCCTCTGGGACAGGATGACTTAACCTCAACACTTCTGTTATTTTGGACTAGGTATTTTATCATGATGTTGCTGATTCATTGTAAGTTGCTTAGCAGCTCTGACTGCCCTGCTGGATGACAACAATCCCCACCCCAGGCATAACCATCTGAGCATCGAGCATTGCCAAACATTCCCAAATGTCTCCAGGCTAAAAATTCATTGCTCTAAGGCATGATTTAAAAGAATGTTAAAAAGGGATAAATGGATTCCACTACCACCACCAACTAACATTCCGGGAGTTCCTACCTTCTTTCTAAACCCATGCCCATGTCTGAAGATTTTTCTCACAGCTATTTGGGTTGAAGTTCTCTATTTTCCAACAGCCAAATGACACTCAATTGTTCTGCCACGCTGTGCCTTTGAGCATTCTACTCACCAAGTTGAAGCTCTTTATTCAGCTTTTCCTTAGCAATCAATCAAGCACAATTTGGGACAAATTTAATAGCAACACAAAAAGAAATATTTCCAGTAGCATGAATAGAGTCACATTCAGAAGTCTTGCTTCCCAGTGATGACCAGGCATGAAGACTCGGTAAAGTGAGCATCCTTCTGTCCTTCCCTCTATAAACCCAAAACTTCTCTGCTTGGCTAGAATCTAGCTTAGAATCTTAAAAGACTTTGAGGTACAAAGAGATAATACAAGTTACTTGAAATTATAAGTCTAGATGATCGGAGAGCAGGACTTGGAGATGGACTTAACTATCTCAAATTCTCATGTTTTTACCATTACACCTACTACATTTCTTTAAAAAGCTAATAGCTGTTTTGAAAGCACCATAGAGATACTCGACATTATTCTGCACTACTCACAGTAGTTCATATATGAACTTCTTTAAATACCTAGGACAACTAAATGGTAGCCTGAATACTAGTTTAATAGAATGCGTACTGCCAAGCAGCTACACCCTTATTTGATCTTATTTGATCTCCATGGCGACCCAGCAGCAAATACTCTATTATTATGTTTATTCTGAACTTTTAGAAAATATTTCACTGTGCTACTTCAGAAGTATGAGGAACTGCTTAAGAGCACATGATGATTGCTCCTAACTATTCCGTGTGTGAGAGTATGAGAGTGAGTGTGTGTATGTGTGTGTGTGTGTAGGGGTGGGTGGGTGTGTGTACACATGCATGAGAAACTGAATAGCAATAAACTTGGGAGTTGGAGAAGTTGCTCACACTGCCATTCTTCTTACTCTCAACTTATTTGACAGTACCCTTCTATTTTCATCTCCTCAGTATCTCTAGAGACCATCATGGATGGCCTCTGGAAGGTGCTTATGGGAGACAGTGCCACACATGTGCAGAACTTCCTCTCTCCTGAACTACACACTCTTTGAACTCCTTTGTTTCCTGGGATGGCAATGCCTCCATAACACCAAGGAGCAGCTCTGCCAAAGAACGTTAGCCAGAAGACTAAGCAGGATGCCTTCGAGTGAGACTTGTGTTCAACCCTGGGATCAGTGACCAGCAAAAATTAGAGATTTCAAAGGTTCCCTGGTTTGGGTGAGTAAAGGTACCAGGAGACAAGTGACATGTGATTGAAATGAATTGAATGGCAGTGGCAAATTTCAACAGCTTACTGGTCAGTGTTCCTGACAATCTTGCCTTGACATGAGCAGGGTTATCAGTGACAACAATGGTAAAAGCTGGCAACAGACATTTCTCCCAGGTTCTCCAGATTTGTGATGCAGACACCTTTTGTACAGTTCACTCCTCCCCTTTTGAACTGTAAGGTTCCATTTATTTGGTAGCCAAAATCAATACCTTCGAAGAGATTTCTTGTTAAAAGAAATTTGAGAAAATCTTTCCTTTGTGTTCAGGCCTTCAAGGGCTGAAGATTTTGTCAAAGTTTCCCTTTAAGTTACAATGGGAATCCCAAAAAACACAAGCATCCCTCCCTGGGGACTTTGCATTCTGATTCAAATATTGAGTAAAAGGCACTGAGACATTTGAAACTTGACCAAAATCACACAGTTAGTACAAGGCAGGATTGAATAAGCTCCATCATGTTTTAATTAATTACCTGCCAATGCTTTGGAGAGAAAGGAATGAGATTTTAGAATTACCCAAGCCAAGTTCTCCAAAGAAACAGAAATAATAGATAGGGCTTTCGGTAATATCATGAATATTATGTAATGTTTTGGAGAGTAAAAGAGAGGGAACTAGGGAGAAAGATTTATTTTTAAGGTATGGCTGATGTAATTATGAGCCAAATTTCAAATTTACAAGGCAGGTTGACAGACTAGAAATTGCAGTTGATGTTGCAGTATTGACAAACAGGCTGGACCAGCATGCTGAACTTGGGTAGAATTTCTGTGTTATTCTTACAATTTAAAAACTGCTGCTTCTTTGAGGAACATCTTTGTGCTCATGGCCTTTACTAGATTGGGTAAGCCCCCCACATTAATCACTGTATCACTGTCACCCCGTTGCTCATCAATTTGCTCAAATGGGCACCAGTAATGTCTCCACTGTGAGACTTTTTGTTACAGTTTTTGGCATATTGAATACGACACAGGTAGCTTGCCAGCTCTGCCATGTGGGCGGGATACTCTTGGTAGCTTGCCAGGCTCTCTGAGGAGGCAGAGGAATCAAAACCGGGTCAGCCGCATGCAAGGCAAACGTGCTACCTGCTGTGCTATTGCTCCAGCCCATTAATAAGGGCAATATTATTTATATTTTTACATTTAAAAAAATTTTTTTGGTCACACTTGTCTACACAGAGGAGTTTCTCCTGGCTCTTCACTCAGGAATTACTCCTGGCGGGGCTCAGGGGGCCATTCCCAAACCCAGGTCATCTGCATGCAAGGCAAATGCCCTACTTGCTGCACTATCGCTTCAGCCCCTTATTTATATTTTTAAAGAAGTTTACTAATGTATATAATGTCCACATCTAAAAAACTACCTTACAGCAGTACATAGACCACCATTCTTCAATCTTTTAACACCAATAGATCATCATTGTTCCTGCATACTGGTCCATGAACTCATAATCACCATGACAGAACTTATAACTTATAACCAGAGTGACAGGACAGTAGTTTTCAACCTTTGTACACCTGTGGACTGGCACTGGTCCACAGAAAAATGGTTGAAGATCCCTGATCTAAACTACTATTTGTCCAAACAGTTGAGTACCCAAGTTGACACTTAGAATTCACTATCACCCCAAAGAATGAGACGAAAGTTTTCTTCTTGATATCACTGATTGTCCAAAAGGAGCTTAAGTTGTACCTTTACTGAAGGAGTGCTGAGAGGGATGGGGGAGGCACCAAAAAAAACAAAGGGAGGGGAGGGACTGGAGCAATAGCATAGTGAGTAGGGCATTTGCCTTGCACGCGCCAACCTAGGTTCAATTCCCAGCATCCCATATGCCCCCCTGAGCACTGCCAGGGGTAATTCCTGAGTGCAGAGTCAAGAGTAACCCCTGTGCATCGCCAGGTGTGACCCAAAAAGCAAAAAAAAAAAGTGAGGTGGGGGGGAGTGCTGAGCTCATTGTGAAGGACAAGAACAAGAGAGTAAGAAAACTACAAGAGATTAACACAGAGACAAAGAGGAATCTCTCAAAGCCCTAGGCACAACCCAGTGACTCTGTTCCTGAACTCCAATTGCACAGATCAGATCTAACTTCTTTAGAAACTCTTCATGTTAAGAGACAAGCTGTGCTACCCTCATGAAAATAATGGACTTTCAAGGGCTCCTAAAACCTGCTTTCCACTGAAATTCTACTCCTATCACACAAAGTGGTTTTTAAGTGTGTCCATTGTTGTGAGCAGATGGAAATTCACTCTGAGCAAAGAGTTCCATCTAGGAACAAGCATGTGGAGACCGAATGTAAGTTAACAAGCTTCCTGCACAAGAGGCTGTTTCCGCAGCCTACACTCCCTTCTGGTGCTGTCTGAATCCTTGGGTTGGTTTCAGAGATTTTATGTTGTTGAAGTTTTATTGGTTTTGCTTAGTATGTTTCCCTCTTGTAAAAATGATTCAAAGAGAGAAGTTCTAAGTGCTGCAAGCAAATATATTGCAGGATGTTAGAGTAAAAAATGAAAACTTGGAATGTAGCATCAGCTTTTCCCTATAACTCATCTCAAAATGGGTTCCAATTTTCTTTTCTTTTGGTTCTTGGGCCACATCCAGCAGTATTACTTCCGGTTCCATGCTCAGAGATCATTCTTTGTGGTCTCAGGACCATATGTGGGGCAGAAAATTAGATCTTGATCAACTGTACATAAAGCAAGCACCTTAACCCCTGCAAATCTCTCTGATTTGATCCAATTCTCTTTGCTATGTTTCAACTGGTCTCTTCAGAGTATAAGTCATGTATTTTGTGAAAAACTAGTGAGGAAGGAAGGATAGGAGGGAGTGAGGATAAGAGAGAGGGAAGTAGAAAGGAGACAGAAAACTCAACTGAGGAGAAAAATTTAATACCAGCTTAAAATCATTTCTATTTCTCTGCTTTGGCTACCTGACTTTGCACACTATTCCTGCCTCAGTTTATCTACCATAAATACTTTAATGGTAATGACATTTGTCTGCCTTCCTCTCTAATATACAATAAATCAGGATGTTGAAATATTCCATAATCGTTGATATATAAATCATGCATGGAAAAATATAGAGGCCATCAATATCAATAGCTTAGGTCAAAACAAAAATTTAAATTCCAGGCTCCAGTGATGAAAAGTAGTGGGTAGATACATTGTCAGTTAGTTCATAGCTCTAATCTCCATGTTTTACATGTTCCCCTTCAGATCAAGGAGGCTTTAGTGAAAGACAACTTCCTGGTACAGTAGCAATGTTAAAATAGCAGATTGACAAAAATGGAGACAGATGGCTGCTCAGCAGCAGGTTTTTAAAATGAATTTACTGTTTATGAAATGTGCTAGATTGATGACACCAGTGACTAAGTCTGCTGCTCTAAGGGAGTGATCAAGGGGTTCAGTGACAATGACCTGAGTTGCCACTCAACTCCTGAACCACCATTCAAAGTAGGAGGCTGGAGCTAATTGCCAAGTTCCCAAAAGGGAAAAAGTATTGCCACACCTGGTGATACAGGAACAAGAGTACAGAGTCAGCCCCACCTACTCACACAGAACGGAATTGATAGGGGGGAAAAATGTCTGTGTCAATTGGGAAAAGGTAGGAGAAATCCTGGAACTTTTCTCCTGGTTATTGTCCTGTGTTCATTTGGGGGTGAATACTGTGAAAGGCAGAGGTAGGGTGATGACAATGCATACTTCCAAAGAAAGCACCAACTGAATTGTTTTGGCACGGTCCTGTTGATGGAGAGTGTTATCATCGCGTCACCTGAAATTTACCAAGCTCCAACCACCATTTCAACTAATCCCATACAGTCTTTTTCAGTTCTCCCAAGGCAATATTGGGTTTTATGATGTCTTTCTTTCATAATGTCGAAGGATTTATGCCAATCCCTAAGGACCTAATTCTGTTTTCGGAATCATTTTCTTGAGAATCAAACTTCAGGAAAATACTCCCACATGGAATTCTCCCTTGGCATTTTGTAGGCACTTCTATCACCTTTTGTCAGCCAATGTGAGCCAAGGATATAAAGAGAAATTACAGCTCCATAAAGGCAGCTGTCATCATAGTGAACTAGGACTCCAGAATCTGTGGATAACCCGCTGGCCGAGAGCTTCCATGGTTCTCTCCACTGGATGACCTGTTCTATTGTCCTTTGCCTCATTGCATGAGTTCACTATCATATTGGATCTGTACCTGATCAGAGCATTTCTGAAACACAACTATAATCTTAAACATTTTTTTCTTTAATTTTTTATTGAATCACCATGTGAAAAGTTACAAAACTTTCAGGCTTAAGTCTCAGACATACAATGATAAAACACCCATCCCATCACCAGTGCACATATTCCACCACCAAGAACCCCAGTATACCTCTCATCCCACCCCACCCCCACTTGTGTGGCTGATGATTTTCACTTTAATTTCTCTTTTCTTTGATTACATTCAATATTTCAACAGGAAACTCACTATTATTATTTGGAATTTTCTCCCAACAATCAGACCTGCAGAAGAGGCAGCATTTGATAATTTGTTTTCCATTGCTGAGAATGAAGAGCATATGAGGTCGTGCAGCCATGATAGCGGCCATGCGCTTTTAGATTTCTGGTATTTTAGTAACTAGGTCCAGAGAAATTTCTGCCAGAAATTGCATCCTTGCAAGCTCATACCTCTCTTTAGTGTGCTCTATAAGATGGTGGTCGCCATGCCACCACCAGGGAAAGGAAAAGCCGAGAGAGAAAAACCTTTCCCCTCCTGGAACAGCATGGGGCCGTAGCTTAGTTCACAGTCTAGAGACATTTCTGCAAGAAGCTGCTGGTGCCAAAAGTAGTTAGTTGGCCTTCAGGATCATCGTTGTTCAGCAACAAAGGGGCCGCTCGTGTGCAGCCGCTCGGGTCACATCTGGGTGGAGAGTGGTGCCAGTGATGCTCCCCATCCCAAATCTTAAACATTTTGGTTTGACTTCCAACAAATCTTAGCCTCAGAGCCTGAGAAATAGTTTGGCTTGCCTTTTGCATGGAGGACCCAGGTTTGGGTTTATTTTTCTTTTTTGGGTCACACTTGGTGATGCACAGGGGTTACTCCTGGCTTTGCACTCAGGAATTACTCCTGGCAGTGTTCGGGGGACCATGTGGGATGTTGGGAATTGAACCCCAGTCGGCTGCATGCAAGGCATATACCCTACCCCTGTACTATAGCTCCAGCCCCAGAAGATCCAGGTTTGATCCCTGGTTATCTCAGATGGCCCCCTGAGTCTCATTAGGAGAGATCTCTAAGCACAGAGCCAGTAATGAACCCCAAGAATCCAGTAACAGCTCCCCCCCACCAAAAAAATATCAAGAAGATAGTTTCAATTATCACAAGGCATGTAGAACATACCATCTGACCACTTCTGGAAAGTCCCAAATACCTGTTTCCTATAAGTTCTTTTTTAGGGGTTAAACATATTCAGGGTACTGTATGTTCCCTGATGCAGCTCTGACTACTGCAATGGGACCTCTTCTGGATATGGCAGCTAACTCATCACAGACCCTCTATAAATATTAGATGGTGGACCTACAGAGAAAACCATTAGAAGGGAAAAATTCCTGAAGCCAAGAGACACTCCAACACCAGATACCAAGTAGAAGTTGTGAGTTTGAAAGACAGAAAAACACCCATTAATCACAATAGCAGAGATAAACCAAAATTGCTGTTCCCACAGGGTGGAAGTGGCAGACCATGGAACATTCATTGTTGCTCTACCTTTTCTTAAATTTTATTTTATTGAATCACCATGAGATAGTTACAAGCTTTCATGTTTGGGTTACAATCTAACAACGATCAAACACCTATCCCTCCACCAGTGCACATTCCCCACCACCAATATCCCAGGTATACCCCCCCTTTCCCACCCTCCCCCTGCCTCTATGGAAGACAGTATTCCCCATACTCTCTCTCTACTTTGGGGCATTATAGCTTGCAGCACAGACACTGAGAGGTCATCATGTTTGGTTCATTATCTACATTCGGCACACATCTCCCATTCCAAATAGTTCCTCCAGCCATCATTTTCTTAATTATCCCTTCTCTATTCCATCTGTCTTTTCCCCTCCACTCATGAAGAAGTCTTCCAGCTATGGGGCAATCCCACTGGCCCTTGCATCTACTGTCCTTGGATGTCAGCCTCATGTGATGCTACACAACACTCCACAAAATGCATGCAGTCCCTCTATGTCTGTCCCTCTCTTTCTGACTCATTTCACTCAGCATGATACTCTCCATGTTTATCCATTTATAAGCAAATTTCATGACTTCATCTCTCCTAACAGCTGCATAGTATTCCATTGTGTAGATGTACCAAAGTTTCTTTAACTAGTCATCTGTTTTAGGGCACTCGGGTTGTTTCCAGATTTTGGCTATTGTGAACAGTGCTGCAATGAATATATAGGTACAGATGGCATTTCTACTGTGCTCTTTTGCATCCTCAGGATATATTCCCAGAAGTGGTATTGCAGGGTCATATGGAAGCTCAATTTCTAGCTTTTGAAGGACTGTCTATATTGTTTTCCAGAAAGGCTGCACCAGTCAGCATTTCCACCAACAGTGAAGGGTTGCTCTACCTAACTTGAGTAACCTGGCATGGCCTGGTTCTATGGCTATTTGTATTGGCTTTTCATCTCTCTAGCTTTCCCTCTGAACTTCATGGGAACTTTGGAGGGCGTTGGATAATTGGTGCCACATACAGCATAGCTCAGGAGCTATTCTTGGCTCTGTGCTTAACAGTGGCCCATGTCAGAGCTCAGGGAACCATCTGTAGTACCATATGAAACCTTGGTGAGCTAGGGTTGGCTGGATCTCCAGAAAGCACCTTAACCCTTGTATCATCTCTCCAGCCTCACTTCATGCTTTCTTTAAAACAGACCTGACTTTAGATTACTTCCAACAACTCAGAATAGCCCAACACAGATGCCATGGCATGGTAAGTGGCTAGCTGAATGTTAGGGTGATTGTACCCACCTTGGTGTGGCCTTATGATCACTAACTTTAGCATCAAGATGTGTCTTAAGGCTGGAGCAATAGCACAGCGGGTAGGGCGTTTGCCTTGCATGTGGCCGACCTGGGTTTGATTCCCAGCATCCCATATGGTCCCCTGAGCACCACCAGGGGTAATTGCTGAGTGAAAAGCCAGGCATAGTGCCTGTGCATCACCAGGTGTGACCTGAAAAGAAAAAAAGAAAGATGTTTCTCCTTGGCAGCCTGTAGTTAGAGGAGGATTTATTTATGCAATTCCATGGATCATTTGATGGTCTTAATGAATGCCTAAAATGTTCCAACCAGGGTTCAAGACATTAAATATATCAAGAAATTTCAGAACTAGAGCTCAGTCTCAAGTCCCCTAAAACAAGTCCCCAAGTTCACAGTTTCCTGATTGCCTGGCAACTTGCTGAAGCAAAGGTTTTCCAATCCTCAATATTTCCAGCCAGAGATTATGGAATAAACACTGCTGTTAAATAAACACCACCATTGCCAAGGGATCAGCAAGAGCTTAGAGGCTTTAGTTATATAGACAACCGAGAGGAGAAAATTAGAGTTAAACATATAAGGTAAGTGATTGAAAGGTTAGCTCTCCTACTACAAAGAGTCACAACAAAAATAAGGATCAACAGCAGGGGGACATGAACAACAGAAAAAAAAGTGCCAGAATCTTACTGAAACCCTTTTAATGGTATGTGCTGATACCCGTGCAAATCCAGCCTACCCAGGTTTTGGTCAGCAGGTGGAAGACGGAGGGCAGAAGAGGTTCCTATTGAGATTCTAAGGCAGTCTGGGTCAAGAGAAAAATAAAAATGATTGCTTCTCTTGGGAATGTTCTAAGGAATGAACGAGCTGTTGTTAGCCCAAAAAACATGCCTGTGTAAATTAGAAAAAGATGCATCCTCTGGAGAGACAAAACCCCACGTCAGTACTTATGCCTCAGCAAGCAGTGTAGGCTGAATTTCTGCCCTCATTTCCCCTCTTCCCAAGGTGCCCTTGTAGCAACCAAAATTTCCTCTGTAACACAGGACTGCAGGAAGAGAAGAGAAAAATGAAAAAGAGTATGAGATCAAAGATGATGGTACAGGAAGTTCCTGGGCTCATCCCCTCCCTAAATATACAAAATGTCCCTGATACAGAGCTATATATGGAGCAACTCTCCCTAAAAAGAATGAGTCAGAAAGTCCCTTCATAACTAGAGGGAAATGACACACCAACACAGGTAGGATAGGCATAGATCCAGTCCTGCCAAGAAACTCCATCCCTGGCACAGCAGCCCACAATTAGAAAGGGTTGCCTAAATATGATGCTCCTACCCAGGCAGAGAGGAACTCAAAGTCCCTTGAAAAACTTCTTAGACACACATAAAGGAGACTCATTAGCTCATCTAAGGCATCTGCCAGGGCCACAACCTCTGTTGGAACTCCTTATAAGAATGGCAGCATTGTGGGTACCATGCTGCATCCAAACTCTACAAGAGCCAGAGCTGAAGGTACAGTTTGGTGTACCCTTTAATCTTGTTAAAGCCACCATAGCAATCACAATAGCATCCCCTCACTCCACCATCCTAATAGAGCGTTTATAAAGCCAGAATAGCTGTCAGGGGATATAGGTTGAGGGGTATCATTTTTGTGTCTATCCTTAGTTTACTACAGCTCCTCCTCAAATCCAATTACTGCAACTATCCCAAGGGGACATACCATGGTGCTGAGTCTGATGGAAAGATAGTTTATGACTGCAGCCACAGAATAAATAGCATTTATTACAAAGCTGAAACCCAAAGTCCTATCCTCTAGACAGCCTAGATCTAGCTACTAAAGAGACCCTTCCCCTTGGAACAATGACAGATCTTGATACAATCTTAAGATATCGGGCCTACGATAAATTGTGTGACAGTGGTATGTCTGTGGTATATGTGTATATGTATATGATAAATTGTGTGGCAGTGGTATATATACATATATGTATACATACATATATGTTCCTACATATATATACATGTGTACACATACACATGTACACACACCTAGGAATACCACTTAGTCATGAAAAATACTAAAATCTTGCAAGCTGTAATCATGTGGATGCTTTAAGGGTACTAAGCTAAGTTAAACAAATCATTCAGAGAAAGACTGATACCACTTGCATGCAGAATCTAAAATTACAGAAACAGAAAACATATTGGTGATTACCAGAGGGGTAATAAGCAGAGTATTGAGGGATGAGTAAAAAAGAGAAAGGGGATAAATAACAAAACTCCAGCTATAAAATAGATATGACAAGAAAATTTAATATGTATCATCAGCATCATAATCAATAATATATTATTGATTTGAAAATAGCTAAAAATGATGATCTGTAGGCTCATAGTGATTCTTAATGTATACAAGTATTGATTAATGATGTTATATATCTAAAAATAATATAATGTTGTAGGTCAATTGCACTTCATTTAAAGATGAAACAAGATAAAAACAATGACCAGAAACTAAGACACAAATAAGGAAAAGGGAAGCATGAAGAGAAAAAGGGAGGAAGAGGAGGAGGAGGAAAAGGAAAAGGAGAAGAAGGAGGAAGAGGTGAAGGAGAGGAGAAGGGAGGGAGAGAGAACAAGGGAAGGTAAGATGAAGGGGAGGGTGGAGCAGCTAGATGTATGTTTCTTCATAGCTGATCAATACTTAGTAGCAGGAGATGGGCCAGATCAAGTGATTATTTGGGTAAACTCAGTTCTGTTCAAATCAACAGGCCTGTTTCAAAGACTACATTGTCTTCAATACACTGATACTCTGCTGAAACTCAGGACATGGATCTGGATGGAGTTTCTGTCCTAAGAGGCTTGCTGCTTGCTCGGAAGAGAAGAAAATGAAATAAAATGTCTAGCAACCACTCTAAGAGCATCAAGACTCATGGGATTAATTCCAACAGAAAAATCCTTTTGAGACAAGGTGTTCCAGGTATTATGACTTGTCAACTGGAAAGTCAAACCTTGACCAGAATAAAACAATCTCCCAATTAACCAACTATCATCCACCCACCAACTGACTCACCTGAAACCCACCAACACAGCAGAGGCCTGTCTTGCAAAGACACTTAATATAAGGGGCATTTTAAACAGCTGGAAGCTTAATAAAAATACCAGATGTCTAGCCAGGCATTTTCAACTGTCGCAATTTTCTATTAAAAACAAAAGCAGCTAATCCCCTCCAGTATCACCACATACACACACATATACACACACAAATTCTCACCCATCCATTCCCATCTGCCAAGTGTCCTGATTTGGGTTTCCTTTCATTCTATGGAATTTCCTAGATTAGTGCCATGGTTAATAATTTAGAATCTTCTAAGCAGGTAAAACTTAA
This sequence comes from Sorex araneus, assembly GCF_027595985.1. Lineage (NCBI taxonomy): Eukaryota > Metazoa > Chordata > Mammalia > Eulipotyphla > Soricidae > Sorex > Sorex araneus. The sequence goes on from NC_073302.1 coordinate 248,486,106, forward strand.
AACTCTCTTATTAAGATTCCCAAATAAATAAATAAATAAATAAAAAGCTTAAATATAACTCCAGTCTTTATCAACTCAGTTCCTTACCTAAAAAAATAAGTGAACTAAGTTCTACACATATGGGCCTAGGACTGGTGCGTGTTTGCAGCAATAGAAATGCTAGATGAGGAATAAGATGTACTGAAAGTAAAACCAACCTGTGGAGAAATCGTCCCACAAGTCCCACTGCAAAGAGAAAGTCTAAGATTTTTTGGATCTTTCAGCCAACACATACTAAGCAGCCCTCCTATATGAAGTTTTGTACACTTTGTACACAAAGATTTAAAATTCTGTCCCCAAGAAACTTAAAATTCCATTAAACAATTATGTAATTAATTATTTAATAAGCATTACAAAATAGTGATGCTAAATAACGACCTTAAGAGCGGATTGTAGGCCTATGTGTAACTGAGGCATCTGCTCAAATCTGTCAAGTTAAGACACTTAAACTGAGAACTGAGGACTGAACAGAAATTGGGCAAAGAGGTAATGAAGACTATGAGCAGGAATAGAGACAGTCGCAAGAAACCCATGAAGCCAGTGTGGACCATGGGAAGTTATGGAGAGTAGTAAGTAAGGGATCAGCCACTACATTCTAAAATGCCAAATTATACATAATTTCTCTATTAACTTTTATATCAGATTTTTTTTCTTTGCTCCACTGTCTACTACCTGCAAATACCTCAAGATCAGGATATAACACAAGGGGTTAGGGCCCATGCTTTACACACTCCTGCACATGGCGCCTGGTGCCCTAATTCCTCAGCTGAGTGTGGCCCTGGTGGTCCCCAGCACCACAGGGGTCAAGTAGCACCACATCCCTTTCCTAGCAGTTATTCATCCTGACTTATGGCCAAGAATTGCTAGAAATGGTCCCAGGGTCCCCTGAACCTTGCTTGAGAGGCTCCCATAACTGCCTCTACACGCATATGCACGCACACACGCTTGTGTGTGCACGCACAGAGACATACACACACACAAATACCTGCTCTCTAATGTATAAGTTGACTGCAATGAAGACCCATCCTAGAGATTCTCTTGGAATCTCTTGGAATATACGAAAATTAGCCTTCAGATTTTAATCATGGACTATCCAAGACACCAATAACCCCCCCTTTTTTATGTTCCCAGATCTAAATAGAGTAGATGCACAACCCAGGAGACCCCTCTGTTCCTCTTGGCAGTAGATTACATAACTTCCAGTGACTTCCAACAGCTTGAGTTTGCTGACAGCACTTCTAAGGCTGCCCTGTTCCTCTGTGCTGGGAGCCAAGTACAGCCTCTCGACATTAACACTGTCAGTTTCCTCTGAGAAGGTTAAATATGGTAAATGGCTTTACTATATCCTTTTTGGCTCTTATGCCTTCCATTTAATCTTTTTAATTCCTTTACCATTCATTAAAATGGGAAATGCTAGGAGAAAAGAAATCCCAGAATTCATATAACTTTGAGTAATAGCCTGAAAAAAGTGTATAAAAGATTTCCATTCTCTTCCCTTGCCTTTCTCTTCCCAGAATCACCTAATGGCACATACAAGAGTTGAATCAGGTGCTCCTCTAATAGTTTACAAAGTGCAGTTCTGTGCTAAGAATAAGAATGAGGTGTCTGTTCCTGAGGACGACAGAATTTGAGGTATAGAGTAGTCTAGGGAAGGGAGATGAGTTCTGCCGTGGAATTCAGCTGTGTTTAATTGGAAGTGATGGCTCAGGGCAGTCTTGACGATTCTGAGGTTATGCAAGCAGAACTCAGCAGGAAGGTCTGTGCAGTTGGCCAATGGCAGGGCAGGAGAATGGGACACGGCTCTCATGCTACACATTCCCCATCCTCCAACGCTGTGATTAAGAGAATTCAGGGGCTTTGAAGCTTGACAGCCTGCAGTTAAATTCTGGCTTAGCGACTTGCTAGGTTATAAATTTGAAATTGAAAGGAGCGGTCATAGAAGGGTCATACATCAGAGCCTTATGACTTCATCAGATTAAGTTACTAACAATGGCTCTGACCAGCAAGGAATTTTTCCAATCCATACTAGTCTATGCACACATAAGAATACACTTGATTAGTCTATGGCCTCCATCTGTTCCTCTAGAATTTCCTGCCCTTGGAAAAGTCTTTGCTTCTCAAGGGTTTGTAAAGGTACCCCTCTTGGACTAGTGATCTGATGAGTATCACTAGTCTATCAGGCATAAAGGGGATGTTCAAAAATACCTCTGCTCCTTTCAGAATCTCTCAGACTGAACGGTGCTCCACGATCTGACTCTTTCTTATAGGGGTGGTAGAAGCCATTGCTTCTCCATCAAGTACCGGTTCTGGATCTGGCTGGACTGTTCTTTGAAGTGAATGGATTGTGGTGGGTTACTCTAAAAACGACTCACCATGACCTTCACTTTTGTGCCCCTTCTCTCTTAAGTGAAAGTGGAACCTGTGAATACAATGAGATGTTACTCCTGTGATTATGTTACCTTATGTGACAAAGGAAAGATTATCCAGGTAGGTCAAGCTTGAACCAGCTGGACACTTTAAAGTCGAGTTTTCTCTTGATAAGAGCAGAGAGGGGAGAAATCAGATGTATAAAACACTGCTGGCCTGAAGATTGGAGGGGCAACAGGCAGAGAAATGCCTATGTGTCCTCTAGAAACTGAAAGTGAACCCTGGCTGAGAATCGGAATAAAAACATGAGACTCAGCCCTTCAACCACAGGACCAGAATTCACTGGCAATTGAAATGAGTTTGGACTCAGGAACGGCTTAGTGTTAGGGTGAATACCTGCTCTGCAAGAACAAAGGTTTGGGACCAACCCAAATGTGATCCCCAGTGCCTCTACTGTTTAGGATTCCCAGTGCCACAAAAAGTGTGCAATTCCTGGTCCACAACAAGCAAACTTGGAGCTCCAGAACTGAAAACAAAGTGGGTTATTCCCCCATAGTCAACAAAATATGGGGAAAAAATGCCTCCTTCATGGTCAAGGGTATTTGTGGTAAAACCAAAGCTACAATAAACAGTGAAAAACTGAATGTGTTTTTACAAAGATCAGGTATAAAACAAAATGCTCACTCTTTTTTTTTTTTGCTTTTTGGGTCACACCTGGCATTGCACAGGGGTTACTCCTGGCTCATGCACTCAGAAATTACTCCTGGCAGTGCTTGGGGGACCATATGGGATGCTGGGGATTGAACCCAGGTCGGTCACGTGCAAAGCAAACGCCTGCTGTGCTATCGCTCCTGCCCCCAAAATGCTCAATCTTAACCAGAATTATTCAACTACTATTGAAAGTCCTAGTCACAGAATTTTATTAAGAAAGGAAGTCAAAGGGACCCAAATTGGAAAAGCAGTAAACTATCACTATTTGTTTATGCCATATTATACATAGAAAAATTCCCCCCAAAAAACTAAAAAACTATTAGAAATGATAAATACAATAAATTTGGAGCTTACAAATGAATGATAAATTTGGTGGTTAAAAATTTAAAAAAAACTATTATGTCTCTATGTTCAATCAGTGAACCAGAAGAGAACAAAATTGGAAATAATTCCATTTGCAATCACATTTACAGTTACTCTGTACTTAGGAATCAACTCTTAAAGACTTGTGCATCAAAAACTAAAAACCAAGATAGGCTAGAGAGATGCTCAAGTATTTGGAGTATATATTTTGCATGCAGGAGGTCTAGGTTCAATCCATGGGACTTCAATGGTCTTCCTAGTGTGCCAGATGGCACCCCAATTAAAAAAATAAGTAACAGATAAAAGAATAATGCACTAGGAGATAAATATTTCATGCTCATGGAACATAATATTGTAAAAAGTGACCATCCTATTCTAAACTGTGCAATTCCTGTTAAAATCTCAATGACATTTCTTTCCAAGAATTAGCCCAAAAATAACTGAAGTTCATATAGATCCACAAAGAACCTGAGTAGCCAAAATATTCTGTGATTACAAAAAGAGGCCTCATGCTCCTAACTGCAAATTATTCTATAAAATGATATCAATCAAAACTCTGTGGTATTGCAATCAAAATACAGAGATCAATGTAATAGAACCAAGAGCCTAGAATTTAATCTTCACACATATGCACAGATAATTTATAATAAAGGATCTAATTAGCATAATGCAAAAAGGAAATGCTCTTCAATAAAAAGTATTGGGAAAGTAGGATAGTCATTAAAGATTAAACTAGATCAATACCTCACATCACAATAAATATGTTCAAGCTAACTGAAAATGGATAAAAGACTTGGATGTTAAACCCCAACCATAAAATACATAGATGAAAACATAGGCAAAACACTTCATGATATTAGCTAGGGAGATTATTTGGGGACTCAGCTCTCCAACAGAAGGGGGAACAAAAATGAAACGTGAAATTATATCAAACCAAGAAGCTCTTCTCTGCAAAATAAATTGATTAAAACGACTTTTATTGAATGGGGGAAGAGAGTCACATGCCATATACCCAACAAAGGCATGGTATCCGGGCTACCTAAATAATTCACAATGCTCAAATCATGTAAAGAAATAACTCCAGCCAAAACAAAAAATGCATTGGTGAAGAGATGGTGTCACAGAATGGCGGGACTGGAAGTTTTAAGCTGTTTGCTTAAAACTTGTTATAAACAGCTATGTAAATCACTGTATCTAATTAAGAGAAAAAAAACTTTTTTTAAAAAAAACCTGCTTCCGAGATTGAACAGCTTTTATTTTATTTTTTTCTTTTTGGGTCACACCAGGCGATGTACAGGGATTACTCCTGACTCTTCACTCAGGGATCAATCCTGGCGGTGCTCAGGGGGCCATATGGGATGCTGGGTATCGAACCTGGGTCGGCCACGTGCAAGGCAAACGCCCTACCCACTGTGCTATTGCTCCAGCCCCGAGAAAAAAATTAACGCAAAAAGAAATGGACACTTGAGGAAATAAGACATTCAGAAGATATGCACGAAAAGAATGCTCATCATTGCTGAGTTATTAGTGAAATGAAAATCAAAAGGAAGATGAAATAACACCTCGGACCTGTGAGAAAGGTCTAGTCAAGTAGGCCAGAAACAAAGGAAGGTAGGAGGAAAAAGAGTGCTGGTCTACTGTTGGTAGGAATGTATAGTGGTCCAGCCTCTACTGAAAACAGTTTAGAGGTTTCTGAAATAATGTAACTTAGTAGTTCCACTCCTAAGTACTTAACCAAATAACGCAAAACTAGTCATCAAAAAAAAGATGCACAACTATGTTTATTGCAGCACTATTTACAAAAGGCAAGATCTGGAAACAATCCAAGAGACCAATTGCAGACTAGTGAATAAAGACAACATGAAGTTGATCAGGAGAAGGACATACACAAAATTTCCTCATATATGGTATATAAAGCAACATAGTGAAGCAACATAGTGAAGGAAAAATACTCCAAGGCAACAGAAACTGAGAACTGGTTTTTAACAGGAAGCATATCATTGCAGGTGAATTGGGGGTAGGAATGACCCTAGGACATGGCGTGGAGAAGGAGGCATGCTGGTGGACGGTGAGGAGTTGGAATAGTTTTTTGCATGGAAACCTGACATTATCTATACTGTAAATAATGGTGCCTAAAATAAAGTTTTAGAACAAAAGACAACATGGTATATACACACAATACAATATTACTTAGCTCATAAGCTTAAATAGACATCATATAAATTAATGCCACCAAGAAAAAAATTTGTAGGGGGCCTCATAAGTGCTCTGGAGCTGTGAGGGCCACTTGTGGTGAAACTAAGCCTGTAGCCTGATGTTTCAGGACACCCCTTACTTGATATCAGCAATGTAGTACTTCTCAGCCCAGTGATGCTAGAGTCATAAAATTTTCCAGTAATGGAGGTCAAAGATATGGATCAAATGTACTTGTCTATAAGGCCCCAAGTTCAATACCTGTCATGGCATTAGCCACCCCAAGAACCTAGTCTTAGCCCCAACACTATACCATGAGGTCAACACACCGGGCCAAGCATCACCACAAGGGGCCTCAGGTCTCTCATGTACCACTAACATGGCCCCTTCGAAAACAAGTAAAGACATACTATGTTTTATCACAATACAGAGTTCAGTTTTTTAAAGAGGGGTGGGTGATGTCGCCAGGACTTACAGATACATTCAATTTGGAACATATAGGATGGAGAAGAGTAAAAATATGCACACCTTTCTCAGAATAGCAGTGGGTATGGTTTAAGTTCTTTCTCAGGAGACTCCTCAGGTAGCCATTCTATAATTTCTCCATACTGCGCTAGATATCGCTACAGCCCAGTGGTTTTGATGTCCAAAATTAATTTGTGATGCTATTCCAGGATTAAATTTTTAAGATTTCCACTGGGAAACTAGAACCTAGGTGAGGAAAAGTCTTCAAAAAATACAGATACCTTACTTGGTAGCCACTTTTCTCTATGTTTATCACATAAGAACGCAAAGTGTCAGGACATGGATTAACCAATTCCTAATTCCAATGGACTTATGTAGTTTTATCTAATTTTTAATTATATTAAACTATAAGTAGAAGTATGGAAACTGAACCTCAGTCCTATAAGAATTCAAGTTCCAGTTTCAGAATTGGTCCAGGTAAGTTCTTCATGAATTCTGTAACAGTTTCACCCAATCATTGCTTTTATATAGCATCAGAGAACAAGTCTTTGAATTGTTCTGACATGAAAATAAATTTTTCTGATGTTTTATTTTAAGGTCTCATTTTGTAAATAATACAAGCATGAATTTTAAAACTAAACTACCTATAGCCATAGGCAGACAAGACAGTGTAGACCCATTCTCCCAGCTTTTCCGTACAAAATACAATTATAACTCCTAGAAATGACAACAAATTACCTAAGACAGCAAAAGGATAAATAGAAAGAACAGCCGATTTGGGGCTCTAGAAAACATATGAGGAGAAAGGTAACTTGCAACTCTGCCAGTACACAAGAGAAAGTTCACCAGATACACAACATCCAGTCTCCAACCTATCAACAGAGGACTCCCCCTTGAATAAAACAGAATATACCTGTGGTACAGTGTTATCACAGCAGATATCACTCTCCTTGCATGCTGCTGCATGGGTTTGATCCCTAGCATCCTATATGGTCCCTCATGCCTATCAGGAGTTATCCCTGAGTGCAGAGCCAGGAGCCAGCCCTGAGCACTGCAAGGTGTGAGCCCCCTGCCCCAAAACAAAGCTAAACAAAACCAGAAAATATGCTAAGAATTAAGAGGAGTCAATTAAAGTCCTGCCAGAAATGACCAGAGTAATCCTTTTTTATCGATGGAGCCTCACTTTTCTTTTTCCAGGAAGGTATTCAGGGTATACCCAGGCCTAACAGGAAAGTATTGATTATAGCAGATTACCAATCCCAAAGCACTCTGCCCTCACTCCTTTAGACTCTCTTCCCACACCCAAAGACAATGGTGGGATAAAGAAGAAAGTGATAAAAGGATAACTCCACACTGACCAAAATAACACAGAAAAAGTTCTGAACATTAAAAAGCTAAAATGAGCTTTAGCTCATAAATGATTGTGGATACTTCTGCAGCTCAGGATTAATAGGATAAATGTATAGCAGATCTGATAGGGTTGAGCTGTGAGGCCAATAAAATATTCTTTATAGAGGGTTTTATCTAGAAACTTAGATGCCCATATAGAATTGCTAGTAGTTAACCTCAGTTTTATATTTTAAACACAGGCAGATTGAGGTTAAAATGAAATACACAATTTTATAGTTATATAAGAGGAAAGAAAGAGCCATTGGTCCACATGACGTTCTAAACAGAAATTTGATTTTCAGCTAAGGTGCTTTGGGGAAATACACACAGACACAAAAGCCTTCAAATAAAATTGAATGATGCTTTTGAGTAACAGTTCAGGGTAGTAAACCCCCTCGCTGTTTCAAGAAGACCAAAGTTTAAATATGAGAACAGACCCAAAATTCTGAGAATTGCAGGAAAAACTTTAGCCAAGATGAGTAATAAAAACTTCGGAAAGTTTTGCAATTCTCAATATCTAAAGCAATAAGCTAAGTCAGTTTGATAAATTTATGAAATCTAGCTAGCAAGGAAGCAGAAAGAGATCAGTTCTTTCAACATTTGAAAGAAAACAAAAGTCAGATGTAGAGTCTAAATGTATTTATTCATTTATTGCGAACCTAGCTTTCAATTTGATGGTATTATGAGGCAGAGCTTTTGAAAAGTGATTACAACATGAGAATAGAGCCTCAGAAATGAATTAGTGTCTTTATCAAAGAGACTCCAAAAAGCTCCCTTGTTCTTGCTACAATGTAGGACATAGTGAGAAGACCATCTATGAACCAGTTCACAGCCTTACCAGGCACCGACACTGTCATCACCTTCACTGCAACTTTCAAATGCTCAGAAATATGAGAAATGAATACATATTGTTTAAACAACTCAATATTTTTGTTATATTCACCCAAATGTTTGAAGACATCTGGTATCAGAAACAAGTTCAAGACTAATTTAAGAATGTGAAATAAGATATCCCAAATTTATTACAGATTTTAATGTAAGTCCTGAAACATATTAAAATTGTAATAATTCAAGCATGTCTCAAGAAACAAGAATCACAGTTTCATTTCTAAATGAACTAGCAAAAGAAAAACTAAAAGTCAGCAGAAAGAAACAAAAATGTATATCCTAAAAATAAGACATTTTAAAAGATAATTAAAGCCAATAACTGATCCTTTAAAAGTTAACAAATAACCCTTTCCTTTAACCAGTAGAGAGGGAAAACATTAAAAATTAAAGAATAAAAGATTGAACATGGGGTCAAAAAGATAATACAACAGGTCTTGTATGCAGCCATCCCAGGTTCATTTCCTGGCACCAGTTTGGTCCTCTGAGCCTGTCACATGTGATCCATGAGCACAGAGCCAGGAGTAATTCCTGAGTGCCACTGGGTGTGGCCCCAAAACACACACACACACAAATTTAAAAGAAAACAGATAAAAATTCTGTAGAATTTTTTTAAAGGGTACTATACTGCAAAACCTAGATCATAAGGAAGCATTACCAAAAATTATATTGCTACAAATTGGATAATCTAGAAGAAATAACAAATTCTTAGAATCACCCATTATATACTGAATCAGGAAGAAAGTTAAATCTGAACAGTCGTATAAGTGTTAAAATTTAAGCAGTAATAAAAGATTTTCACAATCAAAAGTCCAGGATCAGATGGTTTCAGTTGTATTCTGACAAATTTTCTAGAAAAAACCTGTCCCTTCTCATACCCTTCTGAAAGACTAAAAAGGAGATAAAACTTATAAACACATTTTATGAACTCATTGATTCTAAGATCTAAAACCATATTTTAGAATAATATTTTGAACTCTTGATTCTAAAATCATAAAAGTACATTACATACACAAAGCAAGGATACAAGTATATCTGATGAACATACATCAAAACACCTATATATAGACTAGGCAATAGTCACTGTCACTGTCATCCCATTGCTCAACTATTTGCTCGAGTAGGCACCAGTGACATTTCCATTGTGAGACTTGCTGTTACTGTTTTTGGCATATCGAATACGCCACAGGTAGCTTGCCAGGCTCTGCCGTGGGGGCAAGATACTCTCAGTAGCTTGCCGGGCTCTCTCAGAGGGGCGGAAGAATCAAGCCTGGGTCGGCTACATGCAAGGCAAATGCCCTACTACTTAGATATCAAAATTTAGTAATATGTTTTTTTTAAAAGCATAGAACAAAATTGAGAGTTATTCTAGCAATACAAGGACGGTTCAACACATGCAAGTTTAAGGTGATATTATTTACAAAAAGACAAAAATTATGATCACCTTAGCTATGGAAAAAGCACTTGGCAAGAGTCAACATTCATTTTTAAAATTTATAAATCTCCAACATATTGTTGTGAGACAGAAAACTTATACAATATAAACATATAGAAATATTTTCAAATTAGAGAGGAAGAAACTATTTAATAATTTCAGATGACTTGATAGCCAAATTATTAATACTGATAAAAAATGAATGACTTAATAGAAAATCCAAACTCTAATTTAGAAAAACCTACTATGAGTAAGCAACAGATGAGAATTAAAATACAAAAAATTGTTGGGTTTCTGTACACATAGTCTACCAACAAAGAGAATCAGAGAAGCAATACCATTCAGTCACAAGAATGCAATATCTTGCAACGAATTTAAACACAGAAGTAAAATATCTAAACACTGAGAATAAGGCATCATTGAAAAAATTAAAGACAAATATGTACTTAAATATATCCCATGTGGATGGATATTGGAAGAATTAACATTGTTCAAGTGGCTATATTACCAAAGGAAATATTCACATTCAATGAAATACAATAAAAATCCCAATAGCACTTGTCACAGAAAAAGAATAAATACTATATAATTTGACACAATAAAATACCCCAAATACCCAAAGCATACTAAGCAAAATAAGTCAAAGAGAATGATAAACACCAATTGATTTCACTCATATGTAGGATATAGAGAAACAACTGAACTAAACAAAATGAAAGGAAAAAAAAACCTTGTACTATAAAGACTAACAAGTGGTTACCAGAAAATATGAAAGAAGGGAGGTGGGTATATATCAGGTAAAAGGGATTTATCACTGATGAATGATGAAATTAGAATTAAGTGAACATTATAGTCTATATATTGACTAGAAATATATACACCTTAAACATGCTATAAGCTGATGAGATGTCAATTTAAAAGATCTTTTTATCGAAATCATGCTGCATGTTCTGTTATTTCTCTTATTTTTTTATCTTTAGTTCCTCACCTGTGATTTGGAATTACATGATTCTCTTTTCTCTTATAAGTGTGCCATAATATAATCTTGTTCTTTTCAATGAATATTTAATTTAACATGAATTTTCTCTATTAAATGCTTTATATTCTTACATACAAATGTATTTCCTATTTCTCTAATAACCTTCTGATTTTACAGAATTGAAATTGCTGTGCCCACAGTGCATAACTTGATTAAGGCCAGGGACTAATTGACACACTGCTTTTGTGAGAATTGTGCTAAATTACACTCTAGTCAGCTGTGTTTAAGAATGCCTGCCACTCTAGCTCCTGGAAAGAACCAATTTGTAAGAAATTTGTGCTTAGACTTTGAGTTGAAACTATCCAGAAGGCTGGATGAAATATATTAATCTTTTTAAAAACCTGAGAACTACAAAGAAAACGAAACTTACAAGACAATGTTATAGCAGAGGATAAACACCAACAAATATAAAAACAGATATAAGGCCTCTTTTGGACCATGGGCTGTGACTGATGCTGAAAGTGAAAGCAGCTGCTGAAGGTTGGAGAAAAGGCAGAGATTCTGGCTAAAAGGTCAAAATTTGCAAATGATCAAGAAGGAAAAGGCTGCAGCAAACAATGAAAGCCAGTGGTTTTCAACATTTTCACATTTACAGGTGGCATCAGACCTCAGGACAGCAATTAATAGACACCATAGTGGGCCAGAGTTTTTTAACCTTTTTATGCCTATGAGCCAGTATTGATCCACAGATGTTTGAAAATCACTGATCAAAGCTTTCCCGAATGAGATCCTAAAAGTCTAAGATACAGATCGAATCTTTATGCCTTGAAATAGACTATCCCTCACAAATACAATAGCTAGATTCGAGTAAAATGATCAGCTCTCTAGCCTGCATGCCTAATAGGAACAAGTCATTTCTCGAGAAAGAGAGGGTATCCAGAGCTCCAAGTTCTGTCTGCCATTCGTCATACAAATGCCCTTCACAACCAAAAATACAAGACAACTGAGAATGGAAAAACAGAAATGGATAAGAACAACAAAGAAACAACAAAATACTCAGGTGTTGTGGGTATCAAACAGATACAGGAAAATAACCAAGTAGAACTAGTAATTATTAAAAAGAATCATATTAACCTTGTAGAAGTAAAATACATAAGTGGTTTTTAAAATTCCATAGATGATCACGGTTCAAACAGTTCATCAACTAATGCAGGAAGAAAGTACATTTTACACTGTAATGCTATTCAGAAATACAAAGAAAAGAAATATTGATGTATATTACAACATGTGACCTTAAAAATGCTGTACTAAGTGAAGTAAACCAGTCACAAAAGTCCGCAAATTGATGGTCCTATTTATGTGAAGTGTCTAGAACCAGAAAAATCTATATAAACACAGAAAATAAGCCATGTGGCTTTGTTAGGCACCATGGGATACTGAAATGATGGCTAAGTGAGGGTTTCTTTTGCAGGTAATACAAATATTCTAAAAATGACTGTAGTGGTGGATATGCAATTATATGAATATACTAAAAGTCATCGAAATGTTCATTTTAAACTGGTCAATGGTACAATAGGTAAATTGTATTTCAACAATAATAATTCTAAAAACAGGGAATCATCTTAAAATCTGATTAGAACCCATTCTGATGTTTAGTAAACTAGAATATAGATTATAACAAAATTGTGTTGACAGAAGACAAGGGGACAAAATCATGGGACTGGAGTGATATAGTACAGTAGGTAGAGTGCTTGCCTCACATGCGGCCTACCCAGGTTCGATTACCAGCATCCCATATGGTCCCCTAAGCACCGCCAGGATTGATCCTGAGTGTAAATCCAGGAGAAACCCCTGAGCCTTGCCAGGTGTGACCCAAAAAGCAAAAGAAAAAAGAGTTCATGGGGTATGGTGAATATTCTAAGATCTTACTCTAAGGTATTAGGAACTCCAGAGGGAGAAAATAAAACAAAAAAAACAATTTGAAGAATTCATAGCTGTGAATGTTCCCAAACTGCCAAAGGATATTACCCCCATTCAAGAAGCTCCATTAGCCACAAGAAAGATATGTGAAAGGAAATTACACCTAGAAACACAGTATTTAAAGTCCTGAAATTAAAATTAAGGGAGAAATGATAAAGGCAGGGAGAGAACTTCTCCCTGTTAATAGAAGTTGAAATAAAGACATTTCAATCAAACAAAACTGAGACAATTCATCACAGCAGAGTCACATTAAAGGAAATATGAGGTTTACTGAACACAGAGGGAGGCAGCACCTGCCTGAAAAGCTGAAACTGCATGGCCGAGGAGCTGTACTCTCTGAAATCCAAGCTGGCACTGAGTCTTTGCCCAGACACAGGGCTGGTGGCAGATCCTCTAGCTTCTGAGTCGCAGGCACCAAGGATGAACGACCTCTGAATAGGGACTCTTCTCACTCCACCAGCACCTTGTGCAGCCTCAGTGCTGGCTGTGAGCTGAGGTCTGCGCCCACGAGCCCCAAGGGCTAGTTAAGGGCGCTGCTGCAGGTGAAGGCACTTACCAGGCAAGAGCTGGCACATCTGGAAGAAATGAGCTACCAGGCCCATCAATGGCTGCACAGTGAGGCCTTTTCCAAATGTCTTTGTCTCACCTTGGCTTTGAGTGTGTTCCGGCACTGATGCCAGTCGCAGCACAGGGTCCCTTGGATTTGGTAGTCGATTTCCTGGACATCAAGCTCCTTTGCCACCTGGTTAACAAAACACAGGTGCTGGCCAGGTACTGGCCTCTCACTGGGGCCAGTGACTGCTACTTCAGGGCCAAATGAAGCCTGTTGCTAGATAGTTGATCTCGCTCCTGGGTCTTGTTCTACATTCTCGGCCAATGGCAATGACCACTGGAGCGAATGGCAGGAGGCTGTGTGGAAACTCAGGTGCGTGAAATGAAGTGCTGAAGATGGGCACTCTCTGCACCATCTCTCAGGGCAGCCTTAGCTCCTGGATGCCGGCAGAGGCATTTCTACAGTGTTCAGCCACAGAGAGGCAAGCCCAACTGTACAACTCTTAAAGAGAGACACTTGGGGACTAATGTGCAGTAAGAGGGAGGTGTCCGTGACTCCTGTCACTGTCATCCTGTTGCTCATCGATTTGTTCGAGCGGGCACCAGTAACGTCTCTCATTGAGAGACTTATTGTTACTGTTTTTGGCATATCCAATACACCACGGGTAGCTTGCCAGGCTCTGCCGCGCGGGGCTCCATACTCTCGGTAGCTCGCCGGGCTCTCGAATGGGGTGGAGAAATAAAACTCGGGTCGGCCGCGTGAAAGGCAAACACCCAACCGCTGTGCTATCGTTCCAGCCCTACCGAGAATCCTGAACCTCACCAAAGTGCTGCACCCTGCGACCACGGAGTCCAGAGAAGCAGCTTCTGCCCTTGACGTCACTGGACTTGTGGATTCTGGAGCTCCCCACCCGTTATTAGAACATCAGTCCTCCTTCAGGGGTGGTGACATCCATCATTTGCCTCATGCCCTTGGAAGTGTTCAGAATAGAGGGATGCAGGAAAGTCATAAATTCCTCAACGAAACTAGGGAAGAGAAGTGAAGCCCAAGACAGTGGCAGTCCTCTACACTTAAAAATTGATAAGTGACTCATAAGAAGTCTTAAACATCCTGCTATTTGGAACAGCAGCCCAAGTTCAAGTTCAGGGTATTATTTTGATCTGGAAAAGATGCAGATTGCACATTACCTCAAAGATGTGTTTGAATTTTTGCAGAAAGGAATGGAGGTCCTGGATTCTACAATATCTGTAAATACACAAACTCCTATTTTGTATAGTTTATACCCAGGGTGCTGGAGGCCTTGCCCAGTGATATTGGGATGACGACACCCCCCCTTTTAAGAGTCATTTTGTCTATATCAAATTTTTTTACTTATTAGCCTATTGTAATACTGTTTCTGTGAATCCTCGTATTTCCAGCAAATTGACTCTTGCTGTGTGTCCTGTAATGTGAGTTTAAAAATGCTTTTAAAGTGAAGATCGTTTGCTTGTCCTGTTTTTCCCTACCTCTCTCAATAAAAGACTCTTTAAAATGTTCATTCTGTGCCTAGCATTGATCTGTAAAGAATGTGGTCTTTCCAAATTGACTGATGATGATATACTGAAAGGAACTCTATTGTTTAGAAAATTCTTTAGATCTTATTTCTACTTTAAACAATAGAATGTCACTGAAGTAAATATTTTAATATAAAATAGTTTTAATTATTAGGAAAATGGTTATTCATTAAATGTTTTTATATCAAACTGAAATCTTTATAATTTAGCAAGATAAATAAATTCACCTTTTATTCGGACAAATAACAATTTATATGACAAATTGTTGATTTGGGGGGTCGTGGGGTGGCGGGGGGTACACCCACAATGCTCAAGGGTTACTCCAGGCTCTGCACTCAGGAATTACTCCTGGCGGTGCTCAGGGGACCATATGGAATACTGGGGATTGAATCTGGGTTGGTCTCGTGTAAGGCAAATGTTGTACCTGTTTAACTACACTCCATCCCCCCAACAAACTGTTGATTTTTTTTTATTTATTTAATAAATAAAAAAATAGATTGTTGATTCTTAACATCAACTTTTAAGGTATACTTTATTATATACAATTATAGATTAGACATGACTTTTTCCAAATGGACACAAGGTTTAACTTACTTGAGAACTTTAAAACCCATATCCTAGCCTTTATTTTACCTTCTCTATTTTGGCTTAATCTAATTTATTCTAGCATCTTATAACACGGTGGTATTTTGGTGTGTTTTTTAAATTATTAAACTGTATAAAAAATTTAATATGTGTTGGAGAGATAGCAGAGCAGGTAGGTTGTTTGTCTTACCCTTGACCAACTGGGTTTGATCCTTGGCACCCAATACATTCGTTTAACTCCCCCCACCAGGAGTAATCCCTGACCATGCAGCCAGAAGCAACCCCTCAGCACTGCTGGGTGTGGCCCAAAACCAAAAACAAACAAATGAAAAGTTTCATAAAGTATAGTCTACTGAAACTATAACATATGCAACAAACATAGAAATCTGGTGCTAGTATACATCTGTGGCAAATTAAAAGAGCAAATGCTCTGGGCGCAGCTTCTGGAGCAGATGGGAGAGCACATACTTTCCATGTGAAAGTACTAGGGTTAATTCCTGGTACTGTAACATGCTTCACCTCTGCAAACCCAGCACTTCTGAGTGTGGTCCTAGTATTCTCCAAGCACTGTAATCAATAAACAACTATCTTAGCACCTCCATAAGTGACTCATACAATTTTTGCTTTAAAACAAACAAACAAAAAAAACCTGGTCTCATCAAAGGGGAACTGTACTTACTATCACACGTGACCCTTTGTTGTGAAATTTTTTTTTTCAAGAACAAGGCAGAAACAACATATGTAAAATCTGACATCTCTAATGGTTAAAAAGGCTCTTTGCATGAGTTTAAAACCATTGTGTGTCACACATAACTGCCATTTAAAAACGCTGTCAACAGTTTGCAACCTCTGGATCTGGAGTAATAGCACAGCAGGTAGGGCATCTGCCTTGCATGCGGCCGACCCGGGTTTGATTCCCAGCATCCCATATGGTCCCCTGAGCACCACCAGGGGTAATTTCTAAGTGCAGAGCCAGGAGTGACCCCTGTGCATCGACAGGTGTGGCCCAAAAAGCAAAAATAAATAAATAAATAGTTTATTTATTTTAAACTCTGATATAGACTCTTTTATATCACAAAAGGAGTGTAGCTTAGTAATTCATCTAAAATTAGGATGAATACCCCTTTTCAATTGTAGAATACAGTGTCTTTGTAATTCTTTGAACTGGTATGCTTAAAGAATCTTTGTCCCTCCTTGTTCTGAAGATGTAATAGGTCTCTTACCACTGCAGTGTTATGTATTTTACTACATTAACAGAACAAAACACAAAACATTATCATCTCACCATATATAAAATTTTACATTCTTTTGTTTTTAAAAAAAAAGCCCTATTGTTATCAACGAATAGACTAGAATATCCTTTCTCTTTTAAAGATTACCCAAACCTTGTACCTCAGTTTGTAATAAATTATTGAAAGATTTTTCTCAGAGATTTGAAATGAAACAAAGATTGTAACCATCATGGTAATTGCCATCACCACTAATATCTTTATTTTGTACTCTAACCAGTACAGTGAAATCCAGAAAAAGAAATAAGTACAGAACAACTGGGGAAGAGGGCCCAGGATGTGGTGCAGTTACCTGAGGTGCCTGCCTTTCAACCTTGCAAATACGAGATTATTCAAATCCCTGGTGACCTTCGTGTGCCGAGAAGGATCCTGGCTAGTACTGTTGGAGCCCAGCATCGTGTTGTCTCCTTGGTCCCCAGTGCCACTAAAGAATGGAGTCTTATTTGTGGAATATAAAGTAACAGAATGGGAGACTAACACCCAAGGATAGAAGAGATAAGGACCAGGAGGATTGCTCCACGGCTTGGAAGCCGGCTTCACATGCCAGGGCGTGGGGTGGGGGAGAAGCAGCTCAGATAGGGAAGGAACCACCAAATAAAGGGTGCTTGGTGGGCCCACTCGAGATGGGAGACATGTGTCAAAAACAGACTATAGACCAAACATGATGGCCAGTTTGCAATTACCTTTATTGCAAACCACAACACCCTAAAGGAAAGAGAGAGTGAAAGGGAATGTGCCTGCCATGGGGAGGGGGTTGGGGGTAGGGACAATGGAAACATTGGTGGTGGAGAATTGGCACTGGTGGAGGGATGGGCACTCGACCATTGTATGATTGAAATGTAAGCACGAAAGTTTGTAAGTCTGTAACTGTACCTCACGTGATTCATTAAAAAATTAATTAGTAAATTAATCCTTTTAAAAAGGAATTTAGTCTTTCCAAACTGACTGATGATGATATACTGAAAGGAAGTCTATTATTTAGAAAATCCATTAGCTCTTATTCCTACTTCAAACAATAGAATGTCACTGAGGTAAATATTTAATATAAAAATGGTTTTAATTATTAGGAAAATGGTCATTTTCCTAAATGTTTTTATATCAAACTGAAATATTTACAATTTAGCAATATAAAGAAATTCATCTTTTATTCTGTCAGTTTCTATGACAAATTGTTGATTTGTGGTGGGTTTTTTGAGGGGTGGCAGAAAAGGAAAAGTGAAAAAGGATGAGGAGAAAGAAATATCTCTCTTCCTTCCTTTCTCTTTTGCAGTAGGTAAAATGTTCTATGTAGAACATCCAGAGCCTTTTATAATTCATAGTTATATTAATAAGGTTACAGGTTTCACAGTAAAGATAACAATTGTGACATGTTAAATTTATGAATTAGTTATTATAAGGGATTTCCAGTTATTCTAAGGTGTTCCTGGAAGAATTTAGAGTTTGAATCAACAGATGACTTAATGATTTCCTTCACTTAGGCATAATCCGATCGAGTTCAGTGATGACCTGAGTGTGCACTGGTGGCATAGTATATTGGTGGTGATCAATGGTATATATAGCATTGGTGGTAAGCATAGCTTCCTTTCATTGAGGACCTAAAGAGAACAAAAAGGCAAAGGAAAGTATACTAGGCTCTCTCTGTTTGGAATGAGACATTTGGCTTCTCTTGCCTCACAGTGCTGTCTCCTAGTTCTCAGTCTTTTGAACTTACATAGGGATATAATATATTTATATGTATATACATATACACATATATGTATTTTCATACATATATATGTCTATACACACACACACTCCCACTCCACCCCTCTCAGTTACACTAATGGCTTTCTTGGTTCTCCAGTTTGTAGACAGAAGATCAAGTGAATTCTAAGCCTCTGCAACAACATGACACAATTCCTAAAACATACACCCCCCACTCCCCTTCTTATCAATCTATCTATGGCCCATCGAATCTGTTCTTTTTTGTAAATTTTTTTATTATTAATTCACCGTGAGATACAGTAACAAAAATTTCACATTTGAACTTCCATCATACAGTCATCCAACACCCATCCCTTCACCAGTTAAATATTTTCCACCACCAAAATGCCCAGTATTCCACTCCCCCCATCCCCTGCCTTCCTTGTCTTTCCATGCTTGTGTGGCAGACAATTTGCAAGGTATCCTTTCTCTACTTTAGCTACCTTCGATATTTCAAGACCAGTCCTCCCTCTGCTCATACCTGCGGAAAATATAATTGCTAGATAATGTGTTTTGTATTGCTTGTGGCCACGTGTTTTAGGAAATCTAAGATTTTAATAATTAGGGTCTGAAGAAATTGCTGCCATGGGTCGCTTATATCTGTGTGTGTCTCTGGATCATAGACACGTGGGAGCTGGTGCTTCTTGCCAACTTTTAGAAAATGATGACCGCTGGAGCTCCTAGAGGGCAGGGGTGGGATGGCACCCACCCCTGTCTGGAGAAGCCCAGTGGAGAAGGCCTATTGCAAAGTCCTGGGCCATCTCTGCCACAAGTTGCTTGGGTTCGAGATCTCTATGTGTTTCCCGAATCTGTTCTTGAAGGACCATGACTTCTACACCCATTAACCATACTCATTACACTAGCAAAAAATTTAAAATAAAAAATTAAAATTTGAAAGTAATTATATTTATAACATCTAAAATTATAAGCTATCTATAAAAGACTAACAATTTAATGAAATTTAAAATAAAATTTCAATAGGCTTTAGCTCTATTTACTGTGGAAATAGCCATGACAATTCTAAATGTCATGGGGAAATAGAAAAGATCAATACAATACTGAAAACCAAAAATATTGAGTGCTTACTCTACTGGATTTCAAATTTTAAAAATGAAGGTAGTGTGGCATTGGTGCTAGACAGTCAAATAAAGTAGTAGAATAAAGAATATAGTGAGGTCAGAGTGACAATAAAGCCAGCCAAGTGCTTGCCTTGCACGCAGCTAATCCAGGTTCTACTCTGATAGCCCCTTTTAGTCCCCAGAGTGATCCCTGAGTGCAGAGCCAAAGTAAGTTCTGAGCAGAGGTGGGTGTGTCCCCCACCAAAAGAAAAAAAAACTTAAATTTAGAGAAAATTTATAAGCATGCTTATATGGTCTGTATTTATGATACTACATTTTTCTTTGTAAACAGTTTTGGTTATTTTTTTAATGCGAGGACATTCAATTTCTTCATCTACTAAGCTAATCAGATTTTTTCCTTTAATATGACAAAATCAATTCACATTTTTGCCAGTTAACAAAATGAAAACATAGAAAAGAATACAACATAGGCAATATATACTAGGACTTCAACATCAGAAACATAAATAAGGAAACTAAATTCCATTAGCCAATGGAATTTGGCTGCCTTTCCCTGCTTGTGGGGAAACAAAAAGGAGAATAAGCAAATGTGACTATATAAAATTTTAACATTTTTACATGACAAAAGAAATTATCACAAAAGAAGCAAGCTACTATAAAAGAGAAGACAAGGGGTTGACATCAAAACATATAAATAACTCACATGAATTTACAACCAAAAAATGTAAGCAATCCATTTCTTCAAAGGGGCAAAAGACCTGAAGAGATACTCTTCTAAGAATTTACAGGTGATCCACAGACACATGGAAAATAGATGATCACTGATTAGGAAAATGGAAATCAAAACCACAATAAAATATCTCTTCACATCAGTGAGAGTGGCTAATGTAAAAACAAAAAAAGATATTGTAAGCAATTATTTGTAAGAGTAAACAAAAACCTATATGTTGTTGGTTGGAATATAAATTGGTCTAGCTGCTATGGAAAATGAAATGCAGATTCCTTAAAAAAAAATGTATCAGCAGGTGGACTCAAAGTTGGACTACTTCTCAAATGGTGGACTACATGTCTTGCATTGTGAGGCCCCAAATTTCCCCCTAGCAAAACATGACCCTTTAAACACCGCTAGTGACCTCTGGGTGACTCAGGAGTGACCCTGGAACTCTAAGCACTACTGGGTATACACCCTAATTTTTAAAAACTGGACATACCATCCGACGCAGAAAAGCCACTCCTAGAAATTTTTCCACAGGACATGAGAATGCTAATTCAAAAAATACATTTGTACCTTAAGTTCAATATAGCATTATTCACAACAGTCAAAACATTAAGTCAACCTAGGTTCCCATAAAAAGATTACAGATAAGGAATTTGTTGTTTATATTTGATAGTATACCACTCTGCTATTAAGCAAGATGCCATTTGAAACAAGTGCCATTTGAAACAAAATTAATGAAATTTGAGGCAAGTGTGCTCTGTGAATTAAGGAAGAAACTGAAAGACAATTACCAGATGGTTTTACTCATATATAGAATATAAATAATTTAAGTAAACAAACTAGAAAAAGAGCAACAAGATGCCTAGATTGAGAGAAAACTATGATGATTACTGGGGGAAAATATGGGTTTGCAGGAGGAAGGGTCGGAGAAGGATTCTTTGGTGATCAGATGCCTCTGGGGTTATTTTTAAAAAATGATTTTAATTAATTCACCTTAAGTACATAGATATTTATGATTGAGTTTCAGAAACACAATGTTTCAACACCAATTCCTCCATCAGTGTATACTTCCGTCCACTATTGCCCATCTGCTCTCATGATATTTTAAGCTACACCCCTGAGATTCTATAATGTTGTAAACTAATGAAAATCAAAAAAAAGTGGACATTTTTTTGATCAACACATTTTTTAATTAAAGCACCATGATTTACAAAGTTATACATAGTTGAATTTTATATATACAATATTGCAGCACCAATTCACCACCAGTGTCAACTTCCCTCCACCAATGTTCCCAGGTTCCCAGCCATATCCCATCCCCTAATCCAGTCTGCCCTCTTGACAGGCACCTTTGGTTGTTTGGTTGTTAAAGTTTGACCTCTTGATTTCATTGTTGTTGACTCTGTGGTTTCGAAACTTGACTCTATCATTCCTTAACACCACCTTTGTACCTGGATCCCTTGATTTGGCCCCTGTTGCTTTTCATCTTCTCCCCCACTCTTCCACTCTTTTTTCCTTTCTCCTCCCTATTCTCCGGGGTCAAGGTTTAACTGGGTATCTCCCCTTTAAAACATTGTATTCCCTCATCCACTTATTCTAAATGCCACATGTAAGTGATTCTGTTTATTATTCTTCCTGGCTTACATCATTTAACACAGTCTTCTACTTCCATCTATGTTGCTGTAAAATCATATAATCTCATCAGGTGTGGCTCCAAAACAAACTAAAGGAAAGATTTGAGTAGGGAGAATAAGAACTAGCATACTTGAAGATAAATTAGTTTAAATATTTACTTTGGTAATAGGAAGTGAATATGAAATTGAAAAATATGAGAAGGGCCAGAGAGATAGTACAGAGGTTAAGGTGCTTGCCTTCCATGTGGCTGACACAGGTCAATCTGTGACACTGTATACAATTCTCTTAGTACCATCAGAAGTGATCCCTGGCACACAACCAGGAGTAAACCCTGAGCATGAACGATTATGGCCCCAAAATAATAAACTTTAAAAAATGAATAAACCCTCTGAGAAAGGAGGAACAGAGCAAATACACCAACATGCACATAATAGGGGACCCAGGAGCAGAACACTTTTATAACATTGTTTATAAGACATATTGGTCTGTTGCTTTCTTCTTATATTTCTGTTTTGTTTTAGTAGTAACATAATTCTGGCCTTATATAATGGTACAAAAGTATTCCTTCTGTTTCTGAAAGAGACTAGAAAATTGGCATCATAAATTTTTCCCAGTAACACTATACTACTACATTGGGAGGGTGAGAACCTCATAATAACAAAATAACTACAATTTCTTCCTCCTGTCTCTTTATCACAATCACTTCCTTCATTTGTATATAAGTATACAAAGTATAGTCTAAACCTCAACACACATAGTGAAATGCTTCACATTACTATTTTGTACAAACTTAGCTGAAGAATCAATTAATACTCTGAAATAAATGTGTTTACTTTTACCTCTTCATTCTGTGTTCTCACTTAACATAGATCTGAATTTCTGACCTAATGCTATTTTTCTTCCTATTAAAGAGTCTCCTTTTAACATGTCTTATAAGGCATGTTTACTGGCCACAAATATGCTTAATTTTAAGGCTCTGTGATTTATAAAGCTTTAATAATAGTATTTCAGTCATTTTCACTCTGCCCATCATCCCCCTTAGCAAACTCATCTTTATATTCTTATTCACATATTATAATTTGGGTCACATATTTACAATAGTGTTGACACTTGTGATTTTGGTGTACCTAGTTTCCTCACCTCTCCACCACCAAAATGTTCAAAATCCTTGACCAATCAATACCCTTTTATTGGTGTGATAAAGTCTTTATTGTTTTATCACTTTTGAAGAATAATTTTGCAAGATACAAAATCTGAGGTATCTGGATCTTCTTTCTCTCAACAATCCAAATATTTTTATCCTCCCATTTCCAGCATGAATGGCTTCCAAGGACAAAGTTAGATTTAAATATTATCATTGTCTTTGTATAGGTACTCCCACACTCCCTCCCCTCCTTTGAAAGTTTTTCTTTAACTGTGATATTCTATAGGTCAAAACTGATAAGCCCCTCATTTGTAGAGTATAGAATAACATCACATGAGGCTGACACCCAAGGACAGTAGATACAAGGTCCAGGAGGATTGCCCCATAGCTGGAAGACTGCTTCATGAGCAGAGGGGAGAAGGCAGATGGAATAGAGAAGGGATCACTAAGAAAATGATGGCTGGAGGAATCAGTTGGGATGGGAGATGTGTGCCAAAAGTAGATAACGGACCAAACATGATGACCTCTCAGTGTCTGTGTTGCAAGCTATAATGCCCAAAAGTAGAGAGAGTATGGGGAATATTGTCTGCCATGGAGGCAGGGGGAGGGTGGGAAAGGGGGGATATACCAGGAATATTGGTGGTGGGGAATGTGCACTAGAGGAGGGATATCTCACGGTAATTACTTTAACTATCTCACAGTAATTCAATCACTGTATCACTGTCATCCCATTGCTCACTCATTTGCTCAAGCAGGCACCAGTAATGTCTCCATTATGAGACTTTTTGTTACTGTTTTTGGCATATTGAATAAGCCACGGGTAGCTGGCCAAGCTCTGCTGTGCGGGCAAGGTAATCGCTGTAGCTTGCCGGGCTCTCCGAGAGGGGCGGAGGAATCAAACCTGGGTCAGCCGCATGCAAGGCAAATGCCCTACATGCTGGGTTATCAGTGATTCAATAAAATTTTTTAAAAATCTATTTGCCCTGGGGGCAGAGAGATAGTACAGTGGGTAAGGCAGTTAGTTGCCTTGCAGGCAGCTGACCTGGGTTCAATCCCCAGTACTCCATATGGTCCCACAAGCCCTCCAGGAGTGATCTCTGAGTGGAGAACTAGGAGTAAGCTCTGAGCACAGCCAGGTGTAACCCCTGCTAAACAAAGTGCCTTGTGTCTGCCACTGTTAAGAATCAAAGTTACATTAGAAAATGATTTTACAATAACTGTAAAACTAATAAGCAGAACAAGAATAATTTAATATAGGTGCAATATAAAACATGCAAATTATAAAATCAGCATGGGCTATAGTGGAGGAGGAGAGAAAAGATTAGGAAGTACTGGAAATATTCTCAGTTGATGGTGTTCTTATAGCCCCATCAAGCCTGCCCTCAGGACAAGGTTAGGTATCCCTCTCCTACACTCCCAACCAATTATGTCTCTCTTTGACCTTGCATTTGACTTTATGATAGAATCACTCAATGCCATATCTATTGAAGGAAAGAGTCAATAGAGTGTAAATGTTCTCAATGTTCATTTTCTACATGCCTCACAAGAGACATAAAGTGATCCAAATGTTAGTGGCTATGAGCTGTCATAGAAAGTCATTCAGTTCAAGGGAAACTAATCCCTTTGTCCTGTGGAATGAAAAAACTCATTTATTCAATCATCAAACCTAATAACTGATATATTCCAGGGATTGTATTAGATGCTAGGTAGGTAGAGATAAATAGGACAGTCACTGTCTTCAAAAAGTTTTTCATCTAATGACAGACTGAGGAGGGATCACAATGCAGTCTATAAATATGATAAAGGACCTAGGGACACACCTCATAAGCCACAATAGCACATTTCCTCATATTTTGGGGGACAATTTTAAAAAGGCCTGGGGCACGATTGTCCCAATTTTTCAACTTCCAGCATCTTCCTATCAATGCCACGACAGGAGGCCCAGAGTGATATACAGCAGATAGGGCACTTGCCTTTCACACAGCCAACCCAAATTTGATTCCCCAGGATTCCATATGGTCCCTTGAGCACTGCCAAGTATGGCCCCAAGCAAACAAAATTGAAAAAAAAAACAACTATTGAATAACATTGGTTGTCTTTGTTCCTTCTGCAAGGAACTTAGGTTTATTGAGTTACTCCTACCAAAAGTGCTACCAAGGAACACCCAATTCCATCAGGCACGAATAATCTTATATTGCTTTTCTTTGTTCTTTATGTCCTTTGCATGGTTTATTTAGCAATGTCCTTTTTGAATAGGCACAGGAAGATAGTTGATGCTCTGCTTTTGTAACATGAGAGTTAATTGACTCCAAATAATATTTACTGTTGTACATCCATTATATTTACTTGACTTAAGTCTCAGTTGCCCTTACTTTCTAACACCCCCAAAAGGAGGGTCCCAGCAAGAGATTGGATGGACACAGCTACAAGCCACAAGCTATACTGGCATTGAAAAGGAACAGGCTAAGTACCATAAGAAGTATAATAAGTTAAGAGTACAGTCATGGAACAAACTCCATCATGACCCCAAAATAAGTAACTGAATAAGAACCCGGCTAGGGTTAGGAAAGACTAACCTGGCTTGAGGCCTGTAGTCTGGGCTATATAGCAAGATGTCCCCAGGAAGAGCTACTCTTTAAGTTTAATATATCTCTGTGTTCATACAAAATCACTAGAAATATTAGTAATAATTAAATTTAATATGATTGTTTAAATGGATTACTAGCTAAGGAAAGGAGAAAGCAATAGGCCTTTAGATGGAATCCCACCCTTCAGCGGATCTCCTAGTAATCTAAAGTGCTGAACCCCCAGATGAGATTTTTTTCCTGAATTAATTTCCTAGAAGAACTTACCCTGAAGGTACCTATGTGTACCCCTGCCACCCCTCATGATTTCTATATAACTAATATGCAAGAGAGAAGTGAAAGAGATAGAATAAGAATAAATGGTTCCATTTGTTAATGTTTGTTTCCACTTGCTTGGTCAGTGGTGTTTCATCCTTAAAGATGCTTTTAGCTTCAATGTCATGGAGGGTCCTGCCTACATTTTCCCCCATGTACCTTATGGATTCAAATCTGATATTGAGATATTTAATCCACTTTGATCTGACTTTTGTGCCTAGCATTAGACAGAGGTCAAAGTAGATTTTTCTGCAGGTAGCTATCCTATCCAGTTTCCCAGCACCACTTGTTGAAGAGGTTTCCTTGTTCCACTTCACATTTCTTGCTCCTTTGTCAAAGATTAAATGATCATATATTTGAGAGTCTGTTACAGAATATTCAAATCTGTTCCATTAGTCTGCAGGTCTGTTTCTGGCCCAATACCTTGATTTTTAATTACTACTGCTTTGTAGTACAGTTTGAAGTTGGGGAAGGTGATGTCACCCATTTTATTTTTCCCAAGGATTGGCTTAGATATTCGTGGGAGCTTATTGTTCCCTAATGAATTACTATGCAGTTGTTAAGAAAGATGAAGTCAGGAAATTTGCTTATAAATTTGGATGGACATGGAGAGTATCATGCTAAGTGAAATGAGTCAGGAAGAGAGGGGCAGGCATAAAAGGACTGTACTCATTTGTGGAACATAAAATAACAAATATGAAACTGATATCCAGAACAGTAGACACAAGGGCCAGGAATATCCCCCATAGTTGGAAGCCTGTCTTATGAGCTGAGGGAGAAGGCAGAGGGAATAGAGAAGGAATCACTAACACAATCAATGATGGTTGGAGGAATCATTTGGGATGGGAAATTTGTGCTGAAAGTAAATAAAGGACCAAACATGATAACCTCTCAGAATCTGTATTGCAAACCATAATGCCCAAAAGTAGAGAGAGAGTATGAGGGAAATTGTCTGCCATGGAGGCAGAGGGAGGTTTGGTAAATGGAAGGTATTCTGAGGACATTGATGAGGGAGAATGTGCACTGGTGGAGGGAAGGGTGTTTGATCATTATATGACTGAAACTCAAACATGGAAGCTTTGTAAGTGTATCTTACAGTGATTCATTAAAAAAAAAAAAGAATAAATGGTCACTGATTACCAACCAGCCTGGATCCTGTTCCTCTGTCCCTTGTTCCTTCATTAGTCAGTGTGTTAGGGGAACAGTTCTCTGCCACTGCCATACACATTGCTCACCCACACATTTTGAACTCACAAAAAAAGTCACGAGAGAAACCCTAAGAGAAGAAGGATGTCAATAACACTGTAAGTTATAATCACATGGAAAATTAGTCTCTTGCACTGTGGAACCCAAAAACAAACAGGTAGGCAGAAGAGCATAGATAAAGAAAACTTTTTTCCACAAATGGTACCAGGAAATTTGGTTAGTTCATGTAAAAAAAAAAGATGAAATTAAACCACTATCCACATGATACATAAGACTTAATTCAAATCAAAGACTTTGATGTTAGAACCAACTCCATAAAATACAGGAGGAAAACATAAAAACAATTTTCTAAGATACTAACTCTTACCTTTAATGCTTTAATGGTTATAGGTGTCTTTTTTTAAATTTATTTTATTGAATCACCATGTGGAAAATTACAATGCTTTCAGGCTTAAGTCTTAATCATACAATGCTGAAACAACCATCCCTTCACCAGTGACCATATACCACCACCGAAAAAAAAAAAAAGCACAGTACACCTCCCATCTCACCCACCCCCGGTTATAGGTGTCTTTAAAGATTTGATCATATTTGCAAAGAAAACAAAAGCAATCATTAATAAATAAAACAATATCAAGTTAAAATAAAAAAATCTTTAATTAAAGATACCCTATTTAAATAGGAGCAAATATTTGGACGCCCAGACATCGGAGAAAGGGCTAATATTTAAGGTGTATAAAGTTAATAATAACCAAAGACAAACAGTTCTTCAGGATCAGAGAGCTAGCACAGCAGTTAAGGTCTTGCCCTTGCTGAACACACTATCCAGTTTAATTTCTGCCACCACAAAGCACCTGACCCCAAACAGTGCCAAAAATTATTTCTGAGCACAGAGACAGGAGTAAGAGTCTTGATACAGTTGGGTGTGGTCCAATCCCCCCCCCCCACTCCTAAAAATTGTGCAGGCAAATTGAACAGCCACTTCTACAAAGAAGAGGTAAAGATGGCTAAGAGGCATATGGAAAAGAAACAAAAATCTTCACCACTGATTATCAGGGAAACGCAAATCAGAACATGAGATTTGTATTTACATCAATAAGAATGTCTTGGATCAAATATTTCAGAAACAACCTATGCTCGGGTATGTGCAGCCTTGGAGGCCTCTAAATACTGCCCAGTGTGGCCCTGAAGGCTCTCAGCACTACCTGGTGGCCCAGGTAGTTTCTGACACTGCAAGAAAGAACATTACCTCACCCTCCAGTCCCTCATTGAATAGCAGCTGGCCTGGTTGGCCAAGAATTGCTGAGAGAGAATCCTGGGCTCCCTGAGCACTGCTTGGGAGTCCTCCAATCCCCACAAAATTAGAGAAAGAAAAGCAAGCAGACAGCTGGTGTCAAAGCACAATTCGTGTATGACTGGACAAGATGATTTTTACTTGCCTTACCCACCAGGCCTGCTGACACATTATTCTCTCTACTGTTTAATGAGGCAACAATGTAATTGTTGCTTTTGGAAATGAAACTCCATGCATATATACAATATGTGCAGAAAATATTTATTGCCCCTCCCATTGAAATATGTGTCAAAGCAAGCACTTCTACTAAATGCTTTCACTTATAAGTGTCGCTTTATGCCCCATCTACTAAGAAATAAGGTCCAGAAATGGCAATGCAATATATAAAGATATATAAAATGTGAAATGCATTCTGTAATTAGTCCTTAAAGATGAAAGGCTGTGTCTCTGA
The DNA here is from genome assembly GCF_027595985.1 of Sorex araneus. Classification (NCBI taxonomy): domain Eukaryota; kingdom Metazoa; phylum Chordata; class Mammalia; order Eulipotyphla; family Soricidae; genus Sorex; species Sorex araneus. Next base: position 248,515,062 of record NC_073302.1, read on the forward strand.
GAGTACTTAAATCTTTGTTCAAAATTCAGATTTCTTCTGCTTGAACTAAGGATACTGAGCATGATTCATCAGAACCTCGCTCTAGTTTAAGCTCTAGACACGCTGAGAAATGACCCAATAATCCCAGAGGAAGATGAGCCCATCCATTCTGTGAATTTTCAGGAACCCAGTATGTGTATCCAGTAAGAGAGCAGGATAGTAATAGCTCCTCATTGGACACTCCATGTCAAGGATTTCCAGGCCAGGATTTGGGATCAATAAAAACTTCATCAAATGACTTTGTCTACGAATTGAGCTGGTGCTTTGTCTCTCGTGGGATTTTATGTGTCACAGAACACAAAAAGCTGGGGCTATAAGTGTGGATGTGTGACCATGTTCCCATTCCCCTCCTCTGCGATGAAACCCTTATTTGTAAACCCTCCAGGCATAAACACAAAAAGGAAACTCATTCCCAAGAAGGAATCTAAAAGTGTTTTAGAAACTGCAAAGTAGAAACTGCTAATGATAGTTGTTGATTGTCATTTTATTAGGGCCCATTTTAACCTTTGCATATCACAATTATCATCATCAAATTATAAAGAGAAGACCTTTTGTTATTTAAAAAGTGGCAACTGATTATTGTGCCCAAAAGGAGACAGAGAAAGAGAGAGGGAGAGAGAGAGAGGGAGAGAGAAAGAGAGAGAGAGAGAGAGAGAGAGAGGGAGAGAGAGAGAGAGAGAAAGAGAGAGGGTGGTGGGTAGGGAAAAAGAGAGGGAGAAGGAGCAGGGGGAGAGGGAGATGGAGGGAGAGAGAGACAGAGAGAGAGGGAAAAGTGCCTGCCATAGTCATAGAGGCAGGCTGGGGTGGGGTTGGCAGGAGGGGTCATTGGCGGTGGAAAACGAACACTAGTGGACGGATGGGTGTTGGATAAATGTATGACTGAAACCTGATCATAAACAGTTTTGTAACTATGTATCTCATGATAAATCAATTAAAAATTAAAATTATTTTTAAGGCAAAAATAAATGAAGGTGTCTAAGAAAAATAATAAAAATCTGCTACTTGAATTTCTTCTAGAATATGAGAAATAGATACCACAGGGTGTAGGGCACTTGTATTACATGTTCCCAACACAGGATCAATCCCTGGAACCACATATGGCCCCCAAGCCATGCTTGGAGTGATCCCTGAGCACAAAGCCAGGAGTAAGCCCTGAGTACCATGGGTCTGGACCAAGACTCTGCTAAAAAAGAAAAAAAAAGTAGAGAACAGAAATATACCCAAGAAATAATAGAAAGCAGGCTTCTTGAGAAAACAGGGGAGAAAAGAGAGCATAAAATAGATGGGGAAAGTTACACACCCCAAGTTGGAATGCGAGCAAAGTGAAGTCTGCGTGCTGGCTTTTTACAAGGCTGACTTTATAGGCCATTTCCAAATTGCTCCCGCCTGGGCCCCTTGGTGCTGATAAGACCTGTTGCTCGAGCAATGTCAAGGAAAAGAACTTTAAGTTCAGGTGATCTCCTTTAGTGTTTTTGTTTGTTTGGGGCCACAGGCTGGAGCGATAGCCCAGTGGGTAGGGCATTTGCCTTGCATATAGCCGACCTGGGTTCGATTTATCCATCCCTCTCAGAGAGCCCAGCAAGCTATCGAGAGTATCCCACCAGCATGGCAGAGCCTAGAAAGCTACCCGTGGAGTATTTAATATACAAAAAAACAGTAACAAGTCACACAATGGAGACGTTACTGGTGCCCACTCGAGCAAATCGATGAACAACGGAACGACAGTGCTACAGTTTGGGACCACATCTAGCAGTACACAAGGCAAGCGTCCACCCCATTGTACTATCTCTCTGGTTTCCTGTCAGACTGATCAGAGCCTTTGCTCCTGCTGAACCATCTCCTATGGGCTCCAGCCTTCAGGATGGGGCTGGCTTTCTCAGTCCAGAGCTAGGGGTTGGCTACAGAACTCCCTTAGATCACATACTGGTGTTACAACTTCTTGTAACTCACTGCCCAGGGCACCCTGCCCACCCTGTCCACCTACCTGCCCATCTGCTTCAAGAGGCTGCAATTTTGATTTGCAGTCATGTGTGTGCCAGCAACCTCCAGCACACAAGGTGAAAGGGGGAAAATGGTATGTGAGCACTGCAATAGGCATGTGAACCCTGGTGAGCACTGTGTGAGCACCATGGCCATTCCTAGTAAACTATACATCCTGAATGTGCAGGAGCACTACAAGGACTCCCAGGAGCACTGCAGTCAGAATGTGTGTGAGCACCAGAATTAATGAAAGCAATCCCCAGCACATGCATGTGAAAACCAGATGTGTGGACACTGACAAGCACCACAACCAAGAGTTGTGAACCATGAGCAAGCACGTGTGACTTCTGTTAATCCCAGTAGGTGCAAAGGAAGGGAAGAAGAAACCAATGCTTTTAAGATATAAGTCTATGGGGCTGAAGCGATAGCACAGTCAGTAGGGCATTTGCCTTGCCTGCAGCCAACCAGGATTTGATTCCCAGCATCCCATATGTTCCCCCGAGCACCAGCAGGAGTAATTCCTGAGTGCAGAGCCAGAATTAATCCCTGAGCATCACCGGGTGTGACCCAAAAAGAAAAAAAAAAGGATATAAGTCTATTTACAGACAGAGAGGCAAGTCACCTGTGGAAATCCACAGAGAGATAAATAATGTATGTAGCAGAGGAGGTGCTTGTCTTTCTGACCTGAGTTTGATCCCTGGAACCCCATATGATCCCCTGAGCCCCTCCAGGAATGATCCCTGAATACAGAACCAGGAGTAATCCCTGAGCACTGCAGTGTAGGACCCCCCCTAAAACAAAACAACAGCACACACACACACACACACACACACACACAAACTCAGTGAATGAAAATAATATGGGCTGTACAGATAAAGACCCATATTTTAGTTCACTGGCAGAGAGTCTCTTGCCTGCACACCTAGCTGTCTTCCCCGGGGCCTCCTCAGAGGGTAAGGGCTCCAGCTTTCCTCCCCACCCCAAGCAGAGCTCCCTGTGGCCAAAGACCTCCAGAGCCTAGCCACAGCCATGATCAAGGCCCCTCTCTACACGTTCGGATGAGCCTCACACATGAAGGAACCGGCAGAGGAACCCAGGTATGTGGGGTCCGGGGCTGCTCAATTCTCCACCCAGATTTTCCATTTCCCAGTAGCTAGGCGGTCACACCAAGGGACTGCCCCCAGTGCTGTGTAATCCTGTCAATGGCCAGCATACAGAGACTTAAAAGCAAGCTCCCAGTAGATATCTTATAGTCTACTTCTCCTTCTGGGAGAACCTGGCAAACTACGGGGAGTTTCCTGCCCACATGGGAGGGCGTTGCCATGTCCCCATGGTGTATTAATATGCCAAAACCAGTAACAAGCTGGGTCTCATTCCCCTGACCCTGAAAGAGCCTCCAGTACGGCATCGTTGGAAGGATGAGTAGAGAGAGGCTTCTAAAATTTCAGGGCTTGGACGAGTGGAGACGTTACTGAGACCGCTCGAGAAATTTGACAATCAATCGGATGATGATGATAATGATGATAATTTTAGTCCACTGGGCTCTGAAATCACTGTCATTTTGATGTATACAGGTAGGTAGACAGGAAAGCCCCCCACTCCAAAGCAATGATAATGAAATTTCTGGGGAATAATATCAATAGCCCTCAAGTTGCAAAACATCAACTTTGCAGAGAACAGGAGCTAAGGCCTGATAAGACTTTCACCTGGCATCAGAAACAGACCCAGAAAAGGGTAGACCCCCTCCAACAGAAGCTCCAGCAGAAACAAAAGGCTAAGAAAGGAATTTCATAGAAAACCATCACCACTCACAACTCTCCTCCCCTTGGCAACCACCCTAGCAACATATTTTACCTAGGTAGAAGCCCCATGTAGGGGCAGATTGGAAAAACCTATAAAAGCCACCTTGAACAAAGGAAGGGCATGCATATGCTGCCTGAGCTCATAAGGTGATTGTGCCCACATGGCTGAGTACATATGGTGCCAGAGCACATGTAGTGCCCACATCTCCCCTCTTGAGATGTGTATTTTCTTGCTTCCATATCTAATGCCTGGATGTAGATTTCTCTCTGCCTTTGGAGAAGCCCAAGTTCTCTCTTGAGCATGTTACACTCTCTCACCAACTCTCCCTCCTTCCCCTTCCTAAAAACCCTCCTAAATAAAATCTCTTTTCACTTCACTGCTCATCTATTCCTGAAATTCTTTTCTGCGAGGCGAGATAAGAACTCAGTAACCCTGAGTCCTGGGGTGGCAGAGGCGGATTGGGAGAAAGTGATCATCTCCTTCCTGCTTCACATAAGTCACCCGTGAGGCCCACCAACTTCAATTTAAGTCTCAAAAGTCAAAGGTATCACAATTAGCTTCCAGACTGCAAATTCTTCATGATTCTGTTTTCAAACTACTAGTTCAGAGCCAGGTTAAGTATCGGTGGTACTGGAAATCTGTTGGCACTCTTGGAAACTATTTGTCGAGACAGGATTCACAAAAGCCCAGCAATCCGTGGCAGTGAAGGCCTTTGGGATGAACTGAGGATGAAGGGCACCATCATTCCCATTTCTACCTGGCAACCCAGTACATGCCAGCACACACGTGGGAAGCAGGGGAACTGACTTGTCCAAAAAACGTACAGACAAAACCAGAAAACTCCTGTAGAGTCCATTCTAGTCTAGAGCAAGATTCATGGCATATCTATGATTAGACTCCTTTTTCTTGGCAAGGAATGAAAGATGTGAAAACCAAGTAGGCAAGTGGAGAGTATAGGTCCTGGAAAGCTCAGTGGGGACTTCTGTGTGTGCCCCCAAGTACCAATAGCAAGAAACTAATCATTTCAGAGACAGTGGAGCAAGACTACCAGAATAATGAGGCTCCAAGCAGCCCAGGATTTGCAGGTATGAGTTTTTGAGTTTAATCCCCAAACCCCACATGCTGAGCACACTTGCTACCACTATGATTTGTGAGCTCCATCAGCACCACAGAATTGTATGTGATATCAGGTGGACAGCCACTTGGTACTGGCAGGCACTTCAGAGGAAGTGTGTAATGGCCAGTTACACTGCATCAGGTATGTGACCCCCTAGCCATTGAGGCAACAACAAAAGTAAAGGGAAAGTAAAAGAATGGAAGAAGCAACAAAAGAAAAGAGATAGGAATTACAGGTGAGCTGGGTGAGAGAAAAGTGCAGCAAGAGGCAGAGGTGCCAGCTGCTGTCTGGGTTGGGAAGGCTGGGCCAACTTACAGGGCTCATTCAGAAGTGACTCCAGTGACTACAAGGTACTATTAGGTTGTTTAAGACTCTTCCTTGCTCAGTCTCCTGTTTGCTCAAGGTCCAGGCTTAGATCTCTGGACTTGATCTTATGAACTGCTATGGTTGGTCATAGCAGTCAGCAGTCAGGTCTGCTTTCAAAGGAAGTGGCTCCTAGGACAGTCACAGAGGGGAAATGTGCCTGCCACAAAGGAGGGGGTAAGGGGATGGGAAGAAAAGCTGGGGACACTGGTAGACGGTAGTGGTCACTGGTAAAGGAATTGGTGTTGGAATATTGTACACCTAAAACTCAATCACAAATATCTTTGTAACTTTGCAATTCACAGTGATTCAATAAAAATAGCTTAATTTTTTTAGAAGCCTAAAGGAAGCATCTTGCAGAACTGAAAAGAAAATATTCCTTAAAATGTTTTAAGAATCTGGGGCTGGAGAGATAACACAGTGAGTAGGGGGTTTGCCTTGCACACGGTCAACCCGGGTTCGATTCCCAAGCACCGCCAGGAGTAATTCCTGAGTGCATGAGCCAGGAGTAACCCCTGTGCATTGCCGAGTGTGACCCAAAAAAAAATTTTTTTTAAGAATCTTAAGATTCATAACATTGTAGAGGGGCCCCAAAGCAAGCACAGTTGCTTAAAAAATGCCCAGGGCAAGGATGAGGCCATGAGTTTAATTCCTGGTGCTCCACATGCACTAAAGTCACCAGAAATAATCCAGACAGCCCCGCTCTCTTTTATCCTCAGTGATAGGGGAGAGAAAAAGAAAATTTGAGAAATTTTCTCATCTCACTAAAATACAGTGAGATGAGAATAGTGTTGCAGGCAGACTGGTAGCTCAGCAACTTTCAAAGGTGTCGTCCCAGAGGCATATTAAGGTTCTTTGTTCTCACTTCTTCACCAGGGCTCAATTTACTTTATCAATAATGTATCATCTCTCCAGTGACCTTCTCCAGGACACTATTATGGGAGGGGAAGGGAAGGGAGGGAACAGAGCAATCCTCCTACTGAAACTTCTACCTTGATTTATTGGTTAGCAGAAATAACTGGAATATCCAAGGGTCTTATGATTATTCAGGACAGGAAAATAGGGGAAAGATGGTAGATCTAAGTGGTGCTCTTCCTGTCTCCTAGACTGTCAACACTTCCTGTCCTAGGGAGCACTCAGATGCCATCAAATAAGCAATAGAAACTAATATGGGCCTAATGAAATGAGAACCTTGGAATGACAGCACTTTGTCTTAAGGACTCTCTGGGCTCTGGCAGCATAATTTATTCATAACTTGCAACTCCCCAGGAAAAGAAAACAGATGGCTTATCTATTTCCAAGTTGGAGGTTGAAGGACTAAGATCAATAGGCATGATCCCAGGGCAAACACTGCTATCTGGCTGCTTTCCAAAGCCACCTCCCTTTTTGCCTTGTTCCAAAGAGTGAAAACGCTGCTAGATACTCATGTTTCTAGCTTTCTTTCAGCACGGTGGAAGGAAATTCTGAAGGAATTATGTTCTGCAGGAAATAGAGTGGATGGAGGATAATCTCATTCCTCAGCAAAGGAGGAAGTCAGAGAGAACACTTTTATGTACCTTTTCCTCAAGCCCTTTGGACATTTAGGTAAGGATCTAGTGCCTGGAGTGGTGGGAGTCAGTGTGTGACCACAAGAAGAAACCAAACCCCAAATGAAGCATCAATCTTGTAAATCCTTTTCCTTTTCCCTTTGTTGCTGTTGTTAGGATTGGTGGTGATGGTGAATTGAACACTGGTTATGGTACACTTTTGCTTTGTTATGGTGCTGGGGATCCCAAACAGTTGTGCTTCAAGGACTGTAGAGTATTCGGTGCAGTATTTCATGACACCTTAAACCTTTGGTGTCTTGATGTTGTAGAAAAGTTAGACTTACCCTAGAACTACCTACATCCAGACTTGCTGGGTACTGAACAGATAAAAACAAATTTATTGTTTGCGTCTCTATTTGGGTTGCTGTTCACTCTTGCTAAGCATGTTCTTAAATCACACTGCAGTAATAAAGCATTCACAAATTCTCTGGACCTAGAGAAGCTGGGTCAAGATGGCAGGACAGGTGGCAGGTGGGACCTCCTATAGAGGCAGGGTCATGGGCAAGACTTTTGTCTCAAACTCTTGGCTTGTCACACCTTCAGATCCAAATTTTCAGTCTCCTGAGGCTCTAGTGTCAAGAAACATGCTGAAAAACATTTTGGATTTGAACTTATATTGGTGACTTCTTGAAGTTTTTGGCAAGTTCCTACAAGGAAAATTAAATAGAAGTTAGAGAAGAGCTGTCAGTAGGGTGAGAAGGAAAAGAACTCTCCTGAGATGTTCTCAGCTAGTAACCAGTCATCTAAGTTACACTGAGAATTCCATAATTTGAAGATTTGCTAGAGTCAAAAACAGGGAAGTGAAAAGACAATACCTATAAAACTTATCAGGTTTCCAAACTTTCTCATTCTTTGCCAGTAGAACTGTTAGCAAAGTTCTGATAAGAACAAGGCTTTCCCTTCCAGTCTTGTCAAGACAGTTCCTTCAGATTCACAGGTAGGCTTTCTGATGTCTTCCTTCTCATCAATTCCTGCAACCAATATGTCAGTTTGAGTCCTTTGGTAAGCAGAAGACTGAGACAGGGCTAGGAAAACCCAGGGATTATTTTTTAGGAAGGATTACTTGAGTAAATTAAAAGAGTGAGCCCAAGATGGGATAAACCTCACCAAAGAGCGGACCAGCAGGAAAATCCATGTATGCGGGAACCCATGACTGAGATTTCCAAGCCCACTTGGATCAGGACTGGGCCTCCTCCTCCCAGGTCCCCGATTTTCCAGAAGCTTGGCAGTCACGCCCATGAACTGCCCCCAGCACCACGTAATCTCATCAATGGCCAAGATCCAGAGACTATAAACTAAAGCTCCAGGAAGAGAACACAGAATTTCCTGGACATTATATTCAATCCATAATAAGCAATACAAAACAAATCATCTAGCATTGCCTTTTCAGCAAGTTTGAGTGGTGGTGAGACTGGTGTTGGAATATCAAATGTAACCAAAGCAGAAAGAGAGAGAGTATGGGGGAAATATTGTCTGCCACACAGGCAGGGGAAGGGTTGGAACAGGGGTGAGGGTGGGGAAATACTGGTGGAAAATGTACACTGATTAAGGGATGGGCGTTTGATGATTGTATGACCGAAGCCCAAACATAAAAGCTTTGTAACTGTATTTCACGGTGAATCAAAAAAAGGGGTGGGGGAAAATAGTAATAAAATAAAATTAACATTCTGAATAAAAAAAGAAGTAATGTGGAGTTTATGCCCAATTTAATCAGCTTAATCAGTGGCTGAATAAATAGCAGTACTCCTACGTTATAAAAAAAAATAAATTAAAAGGGTGCAGGAGGACTTGCCTCAACTTCCACTGCCAGTGCCTGCCCAACTACCCACTGCTCTTCTCAACAGGTCTGTGAATAGCCTTGTGCATCCCCTACCCGTCCAGCCCAGCGCCCGCAAAATCCATCCACCAGGACCAGCCCTGGAGGCACCTGCCTTGACTTCCCCCTCTAGTGCCTGCCCAACTACCCGCCGCCCTTCTCGACAGGTCTGTGGACCTGGGTATTAGCATCCAGACTAGCTGGGTGTATGGCCTCTACTGAAGGGGCATGGCCTTCTGTTATATTTCCCATTCCCAGCACTCTCTACTCACATCCCAACCTTTATTACCTAATTCTGTGGAAAATGTCCAGGCTGCCTCAAACACAATACAACAATAATCCACTGGCCTACTCCAGTTCCACCAAGAGACCAGTGTACACAAGAAGTTGTACAAAGCCCAATATAAAAGAACACCTCTTCCACTGCTTCACTAGATGCTTATCATAATCACAGAATAATGTCTGAGAGGTAGGATGTACTCTAGAAGGGGAGAAGGTTGACCACCATCCGAGTTTACTCAGAATCCGAACTTGAAGGTTTTACCAACCACAACAGCACGAAGAGACAGTGCAAATCTTCACTACGAGTAGAGGACAAAGAAAAGAGTCCCGAATCCTCAACAGGGGTTACCCACAAATATGATTTCTCCGACAAAGAATTCTAAGATGAAATGCTGAGGATGATCAAGGAACTCAAAGAATTAATGAAGCAGACATACAGAAAATCAAAGGAAGAAATGAAAGAAACAGTGGAACGGATAGCTGAGAAAATACAGGAAGAAAGGAGAGCAGAAATTAAAAAGCTACAAAAAGAAATGTCACAAATAAAGGATTCAGTAGATGAAATTAAAAACTCAGTAGGTGCCCTCAACAGTAGAATGGATACAGCTGAAGACAGAATCAGTGAACTTGCAGATGAGCAGCAGAAATCGTACAGGCAACAATAAACAATGGGGGAAAAGACCTCAAAATAACTCTTAGGTGAATCAGAGACCTAGGGATGACTTCAAGAGTAACAACTTTAGAATCATCAGAGTATCAGGACAGGGAGGCAACCCCAGTGAAAAATCCACAGTTAAAGAAATCATTGCTGAAAAGTTCCCAGAGTTAGAGAATGCAGGCATCCAGATCCAAGAAGCCAGAAGGGTGCCAGATAAAAGAAAGCCTAATAAAGACACTCCAAAGCAAATCATAGCCAGAATGATGGATGCCACAGATAGACACAATACTGTAAGCAGCAAGGTCAAAGAAGGAAATCACATACAAAGGAACACCCTTTAGATTTACAGCAGACCTATGAGAGGAAACCCTTCAAGCCTGAAGACAATAGTGGGATATAGTGGGATATAGTGAAAAAAACTCAATGAAATGAACCCCTCACCAAGAATACTTTATCTAGCTAAACTCTCACTCAAACTTGATGGAACAATACAACATTTTGTAGATAAACAACAGCTCAGGAACTTCATAGACTCAAAACCAAACTTAAAAGAAGGACTAAAGGGGCTCCTATAGGACACGAAGGAAAACACCCATGAGCATAACAAACCCTTTCAGAAAGATGGCACAAAACCCCATGACAATAATATCTCTCAATGCCAATGGTCCTAATGCACCAATCAAGAGACACAGAGTGGCAAATTGGATCCAAAAACTGAAAACAACATTCTGCTGCCTACAGGAAACACATCTGAACAGTCAGAACAAACAGAGATTTGAGTTAAAGGATGGAAAACAATCTTGCAAGCAAACAACTCCTTCCAAAAAGCTGGGGTGGCCATACTAGTATCCAAAAAACATAGATGTCAGGTTGAAAAAGATTAGGAGGGACAAGTGAAGGCCATTTTATATTTTTCAAGGGATGTGTACAACAGGAAGAAATCACACTCTTAAATGTATATACACCTAATGAGGGACCAGCTAAATACTTAAAACAGCTGCTAGCAGATTTTAAGGAGGACATTGCTAGCAATACAATAGTAGTTGGAGACTTCAACACCACCTTGTCACCTCTGGATAGATCAACAAGAACAAAACTCAGCAAGAAAACACTGGTTCTGAAGGAAGAAATAGAAGAGAGAGGGTTAACAGACCTATACAGGGCTTTACACCTCCCAAAAAAAGAATACACATTCTTTTCCACTGCACACAGAGCATTTTCTAAAATAGACCACGTGTTGTGTCATAAAACATACCTAAATAGAATCAAGAAGATAAAAATTATATCAACTATCTTTTTATTATTATTTTATTTTTTATTTATTTAATTTTATTGAATCACCATGAGATAGTTATAAGCTGTCATGTTCGGGTTACAATCTCACAATGATCAAACACCCATCCCTCGACCAGTGCACATTTCCAACCACCAATATCCCGGGTATACCCTCCCTTTCTCACCCTCCCCCTGCCTCTATGGCAGACAATATTCCCCATACTCTCTCTCTATTTTTGGACATTATAGCTCCAGACTATAGACCAAATATGATGGCCACTCAATACCTCTACTGCAAACCACAACACCCAAAGGAGAGAGAGAACAAAAGGGAATGCCCTGCCACAGAGGTGGGATGAGGTGGAGGGATGCGATGGGGGGTGGGAGGGATACTGGGATCATCGGTGGTGGAGAATGGGCACTGGTAGAGGGATGGGTACTCGAGCCATTGTATGAATGAAACACAAGCACAAAAAGTTGTAAGTCTGTAACTGTATTTTTTTAAATTAAACAATTAATTAATTAATTAATTAATTAAAAGGGTGAGGAGGAAATACAGCATGGAAAGTCTTCTGATGATGGCACAATGTTATCATCCATGAGCAGAAATGGTAAAGAAAGTAGAATGAATTGGGCAAGAGAAAATCTCACTGCTCCAAATTTGACAAAAATCTCTACTAACTCATTTAAAATCTTTTCTGCACATGGTGTACCCAATCTGGCAGCCAGAGGAAATAGAAACAAAAGGAGAGAACCGAGGCAGCTTTCTCTTGCTGTCCAATGGAGGACAAAAGGAAACACATATGTGAACAGAGAACAAAGAGACAGTGGTCCTGAGAGCACTAGCAAAGAGAGACCAGCAAACCTTTGAGCACTGGGCATCATAGACCACCACTGTGAGGTCTGGATTTTGTATATTGGACATCGCAGGTCAGAGCTGCACAAACTCCAAATAGTAAAAGACTAAGTGTGGGACCTGACTAAAATAGCTACAGTTCACAGCTTATTCTACAAAATAATTGGTAAGTCCCCCCAGACACCTGGGGTTCTGAGTGCTAATTTGACATATTAGCACTCAAAGACCCCAACAGCTACCTGGAATTTCCAATAACTGCAGATTGCAAGCAAATGGGATATCTAGGGCGAGGTGAAGTTGGAGAAGCAGGCAGGGTTTCTGGAAGCCATGTGAAGGGTTGGCCTTCTTCAGAAGAGATGGAAAATCAGTGAAGACTGAACACTGAAAGAGCCTTCTGATGGACATGCCAGAATGCTTGCTGGTGCCTAAGACTGAGATTAGCGATTATTTAACTCCTTGACAAGCTTGTCATAGAATTGGAAGATGAGTGAAAAGATGGAACAGGCTCAGGTGAAATGCCTTCTCCCAATTTGTCATTGTGAACATTTCCTCTCACTGTTCCAACAACCTCTGAGAAATCCTCGCAGCGATTGGCTCCTGATGTGGATGGACGGGACAGGAAGCCCCACACTGCTGTACCACTACAATAATAGACTTAATATATGCTTGCTCACGGCATCCACACTTTATCAGAGGAAAAAATGAAAAGTTATTCTGGGCTGAGAGGGTAAAAAAGACCAGTTTATGAAAAAGAGAGACTCCTTATGCACATATTCTGTAAACTATAGATGAAAAGCCGGAGGAGGAGGGACGGCTAACCATGAATAATGAAATCATACATCCAGAGGTCTGGATGAAGCCAGACATCCTTACCGACTTCTATTTTTTAAGAAAAAAAAAATCAAGGCTTTGTCTGGTGCTGAACGCTTTGAAGATAGTTCTCTGAAGGCAGAGCAGAGATCATTATCGCATTTAGTAGAGATAGGCAGACTTTCAAAATTGGGTTCATTTAACTAGCAGGCCCCAGAGGGGTCATGCCAGACAAGGAGGGTCCAGTGGCTTTCCCTGCACAAGGCACACTTTCATCTGTAATAAATTGCTTGTTTCATAATGTCTGGTTCTTAGGGACTGAGCCGACCTTACCTGAAGACTTTACTTTGGATTGAAAACTCAAGCCCACATCTTCATCTAGGAAATCCCCCCATGTGGCAGAATTGTCATTAAAAATACACCACCAGCAGCATCAAAGCCACACTCATGCTAGAGGCAAGAACATACCTTAACTTCCGCTCCTCCTCAATCCATTAAGTTGCCTTCTTTTCCTCCTGTCTCTCTCCACCTTCAGTTCTACTAGAACTGCTGATACCATGGCGAGTGAGCCAGTTCTCCCATGGCCCCTGCACCAAAACTTCCCTTCTGCTCCCCAGTCAAGGGTACAAAGGACCAGTTGGTCACCCTGTTCACTCAGGCAACCTGCACTTTCTTATGAACGATGCAGTGATCTTCATCTCTGTCTCCCAATTCACCACTCAATATCTATTGATGTGCACCACCCCTGGGCTTTGGGAAGGCTTTGAATATTCCCCTCGACTTTCTTGCCTTCTTGCTCCCTTGGTCTCTCTCCCCAACCTCTTCTTGTTTCTCTGCCAACTCTTCCCTTTTAATCTCTCAAATGGTCCTGTCTGATGATTCTGCCCTTGGAATTTTTTTTCTCTCTATGCTAGGTTGAATAGTGTTCCCCCAATCCATGTTCACTCAGAAATTCAGAAAGAACATGAGTCCATATTGACTGTCATTGGAACTAGAATTTAGTCAGATGTAGTATATTAAGATGAGGTCTTACTGAATCAGGGTGGGTGCCAAATTTTATATGACTGATGTTGACATGGAGGACACATGCCTAACCGCAGAAGCAGAGATTGGAGTGAGCAACAGCATGACAAATACCAACAATGATGTTGATCAATGCCTGTAACCTCTGAAGCTCAGAAGAGCCTGCAGAGGGCGACATTTATGCTGGCTGACGCCAAGCCATTGGTGGTGATTTGTTTTTGAAGCCTTAGCAAATTTATGCAGACATCACTGTTAACACTGCACTGTCTTCCCTTGTTCATCAACTTGCTTAAGTGGGCACCAGTAACGTCTCCATTATCTTCTAAAATAGTTTTATCCAATCATCATTATTTCAACTCACTGACATACCTGTGACATTTATTTTTGGAAAATCGAAGGCACATATGGCAGTGCTCATGGTTCACCCCTGGCTCTGCACTTAGGATCAATCTTGGCAGTTCTCATGGGGCCAGCTAGGGTACTAAGATCAAACCCAGATTGGCCACATGGTAAGTGTCCTACCCATTGTACTATCTCTCCAGATTCAATGCCTAGTTTTTAAGTGATGCCATGACACTCTCTCCTGGGTCTTAGACCAGTGTTCCCAAGCACCTACTATAACCACAGAAACAGTGGGGTGAATGCTCTGTCTATGAAACATGCATCATTCTAAATGTACACTCTGCCCACAATAATCTTTTATCTGGACTAATGACATCACCAGTCACCTGCTCTCCCAACTTCCTTGGTGTTCTTGGTTTTAATTATTAAATTATGAATTATTAATCATTCTTACTCTTTTCCACCTACATATTACACATTTATTTGAACATTACTGCCTAAAAGCCTTATCCCTTAGAAGTTTATCTCCATAGAATGACTATAGAAGGATCCCATGTTTCCCTAAGTGCCACCGGGAATGATCTCTAAGCCCCGATCCAAAAATAAGCCCTGAGAGCAGCCCTCCCAAAAAGGAAACTTTCTCCACAAGTGTAGCAGAAGTTGTATGTGTGTGTGCACGTGTGTGTGTCCATCCAGTTAGAACCCAGTCATCACCACAACATGGTTTTAGCCATGGGTTTTAGCTTTCCAAATGCATAGAGTCATCAGGCAGGTGGGAGTGACCCAGTCAGAAACCATTCTGGCTAAGGCATTTGAACAAATCTAAGGATGTAACCTACAGATTCCTGGCTTCACCAGCCTATGACTATAGACAAAGATACTTCCTTTTATAATTCAAATTATTATGACGGGGGAACTCATTCTTTTTTACTGCAGTCTTCCTCAAAGTTTCCCTGTTATTTCCAGAAGCTCCTGGAGGGCTGTTCTGGCTGTATTTACTAATTACTACTGGAATCTGAAAGAACACTAGGCAGGAACACTTTGGCCATGTGTGTCAAAACCCATTAGGCTTACACAAGAATGGAGAATGATTGGTTCTATAGTAAGTAAGATTTTATGACATTGAATGAATTAAGCCTCAAGGACCAGAACACACACTTCATGTTCCAATCACATTTCTTTCCCCTCCCTTCTCTACTATCTTTATGCACTGGCTTTATTTTAATTTATTTTGGTTTGATTTTTCTTTATACACTGGCTTTGTTTTCTTTCCTTGTCCACATGTAGAAAACATCTATGTAAATAAATCCCAGGGAAAAACTCTGCTGAACTCTATATAGATCTCAAGCTCATGCCTGGGTCGAATCCTGTGTTCAGGAGAAGAGGGAACTATGATTCACTAAGTCCGGGTCATATGCATTATAAGGTGGATATCATGGAAATCAGTCTCTAGTGATCACAGAAACTACATATATTAACTTTCATTTGTCATCCTTTTCTGCATGTCCACATCCATTGTCTTCAATGCCTCGTAAAAATCTCATCAGGGTCAATGCCAACCCGAGATGACACAGAGTTTATAAAGGACTTCACCGAGAAGACCCTTAGAAGGAGAAACACTGATAGACTGATAGATAAGGAATCCTGGTAAAGTCACCAGTTATATCTCACACAAAACTTGAGAAGAAAGAGGATAAAGTAACAAAATAACAATATCCAGTGTATGAATCTTCATAAAGAGGAGAGGAAGGTTATTAGAATCAAGAAGGTCAAGAACTAAGGTTACCTGACCCACCAAATAAGCAATAGAGTGTTACCTCAGAGATCAAACCAGTAGTAGACACTTAATGTCCCAAGACTTATTTTAAGTGTGTTTGTGTGTGTCCCTACAGAGAATAGAGTTGTAACACAGAGATCAAACCAGTAGTAGACACTTAATGTCCCATGATTTATTTTAAGTGTGTTTGTGTGTGTGTTGTGTCCCTACAGAGTTGGATAACACAAATGAATAAACTTATGTTGAAGATTCTTTAACTGGGGCTGGAGAGCACATGTAGGGGTAAAGATGCTTCCTCTACCCAACTCGTTGCATGCACCCAACTCAGGTTTAATCTCTGGAACTGTGGTCTCCCACATTCTGCCATGAATAATTTCCAAGAACAGAACCAGGAGTAAGCGCTGAACACTGCCAGCCTGGTCCCCTCAAAGCAAAGCAAATGTATTTAACTAAGGAATTTCTGACTCTTTATGTCTTCCTCAAAGCATCATATGGGAGCCCCCATCATAACAGTCCTGGAATCCCATCTCTCAGTCCAATGACCACTTCTCATCAGTCACAAAAGAGCAGCCCAGCACCCCATTTGAATTAGAGAAGCAGGAACCAGATGGAGTGGAACTGGGAGTATGTGAACAGCACTGCCTGCTCTGGACTGGGAACTGTGGTCCCATCCATAAGCTGGGGTTGATTCTTTTTTTGTTTGTTTGTTTGTTTGTTTGGGTTTTTTGTTTGTTTGTTTGTTTGTTTGGGGTTTTTGTTTGTTTGTTTGTTTGTTTGCTTTTTGGGTCACACAGGGGTTACTCCTGGCTCGGCACTCAGGAATAACTCCTGGCTTTGCTCAGGGGACCATATGGGATGCTGGGAATTGAACCGGGGTCAGCCATGTGCAAGGCAAATGCCCTACCCGCAGTGCTATTGCTCCAGCCCCTGGGGTTGATTCTTATAGGAGATGAGGTCATTCATTTTGCTCCTCGAAGCCCATTGTGGTCTAACCCAGACTGAGATTATAGGCTCTGCTGCTGCCTTAGTCTTTTGTTTGTTTGTTTTTTTAAATTTTTTTTTATTAGTGAATCACTGTGAGGTACAGTTACAAACTTATGAACTTTCGTGTTTGTATTTCACTCATACAGTGATTGTTTACCCATCCCTCCACCAGTGCCCATTCTCCTCCACCAATGATCCCAGTATCCCTCTCACCACCTCCACCCCATCCCCCACCACCCCACCCTGCCTCTGCTGCAGGGCATTCCCTTTTGTTCTCTCTCCTTTTGGGTGTTGTAGTTTGCAATAGAAGTATTGAGTGCCTCCATGTTTGGTCTATAGTATTTTCAGCTCGTATCTTTCAACCCGAATGGGTTCTCCCAACATTCTCTACTTGGTGTTCCATTCTCTATCTGAGCTGCCTTTTCCCCCAGCATGTGAGGCCAGTTTCTAAGCTGTGGAGCAAACCTCCTAGTCCTTATTTCTACTACTCTTGGGTGTTAGTCTCCCATTCTGTTACTTTATATTCTACAGATGAGTGTGATCTTTCTATGTCTGTCTCTCTCTCTTTCTGACTCATTTCACTTAGCATGATATTTTCCATTTTGATCCACTTATATACAAATTTCATGACTTCATCTTTTCTAACAGCTGCATAGTATTCCATTGTGTAGATGTACCAAAGTTTCTTTAACCAGTCATCTGTTTTTGGGCACTCTGTTTTTTTCCAGATTTCAACTATTATAAACAGTGCTGCAATGAACATACAAATGCAGATGTATGTATGTTTATTTCTACTATACCTTGTTATCACTCCAGGATATATTCCCAGGAGTGGTATTGCTGGGTCAAATGGGAGCTCGATTTCTAATTTTTTGAGAATCATCCATATTGTTTTCCAAAAGGGCTCACTGGTGGGAATGCTGCCTTAATCTTGACTGTAATAAGCTGCTGGAGTCTCAGTGAGCAGCCACAGCTGATTTAGAAGGACCATTTAGACTTCTTCTCACTTGTGGCCTGAGACACAAATAATTGTACTTACTGAGAGAGGCTAGGGGAATATAAGTTTGTGGCTTGACGGAGTGTAATTAACATATCATCCACACAAAGCCCAAAGATGGACTCCATAGCACCGCAGCAATTACTCTTAGGAAACACTCTGTAATTGTATCAACCCATCCAAATGCACTGGGGCAAACACTTGTGTGTCTGGATGAAAGTCAAGGCAGATTAAGAAGTGCTTATGCCAGAGGCAGCTTCCCTGACCAACATGAGGAGGCAGAGGTGAGCAGAGCCAGAAGAGGCTGGTTAAGTGAAGAACTCTATAGCTGTACGGTAGAATATGAGATATTATTAGGAGTTACATGGTGGGTGAACATATAACAATAGGGGAAATATCCACAACATAATAAAAAGAGCATAAAATGGAAAAGCAGCATTTTCATGCAACTCAAATGTTAATAATTTTTGTGTATTTCTGAAAAAATATTCTAATGTTTTCCTTTCTCTTTCTTTCTTCTTTCTTTCTTTCTTTCTTTCTTTCTTTCTTTCTTTCTTTCTTTCTTTCTTTCTTTCTTTCTTTCTTTCTTTCTTTCCTTCTTTCTTTCCTTCTTTCTTTCCTTCTTTCTTTTTTCTTGTTTTTTGTTTTTTGGGTCACACCCAGCGATGCTCAGGAGTTACTCCTGGCTTTGCACTCAGGAATCACTCCTGGTGGTGCTCGGGGGACCGTATGGGATGCTGGGAATCAAACCTGGGTCAGCTACGTGCAAGACAAACACCCTACCGGCTGTGCTATCACTCCAGCCCCTTCCTTCCTTCTTTCTTTCTGTCTTTCTTTATTTTCTCTCCTTCCTTCCTTCCTTCCTTCCTTCCTTCCTTCCTTCCTTCCTTCCTTCCTTCCTTCCTTCCTTCCTTCCTTCCTTCCTTCCCTCTCCTCCCTCCTTCCTCCTTCCCTCTTCCCTTCCTTCCTCTTCCTTCCTTCCTTCCTTCCTTCCTTCCTTCCTTCCTTCCTTCCTTCCTTCCTTCCTTCTTCCTTCTTTCCTTCCTCCCTTCCTCCCTTCCTTCTTTCTTTCTTTTTAGAGGTGGGACACAGCAAGCAGTGCTCAGAGTCACCTCCCAGCTTTGTGCCCAGGAGTCATTCCTGGTGTACTTGGGGGCCTTCAGTGCCTCCTGAATACACTCAGTCCTTTGAGGTGTCTCTCCAGTCTCTAAAGAGTCTCTTTAACTCTAGATTACTTGCATGAGGAGAAGACCACAATTGATACACTTGGTCAGAAAATAGCACTAGTTCAGAAAGGCCTTTCTCAAGTTGGGAGCTTTCTTTTTTTTCCTTTTTTTAAAAAAAATTCTATTGAGGGGCTGGAGTTATAGCATAGTGGGTAGGGCATTTTCCATTGCACACAGCTGACCCAGGTTCAAATCCAGCATCTCATATGGGTACCCTGAGCACCGCCAAGAGTAATTCCTGAGTGCATGAGCCAGGAGTAACCCCTGTGCATCGCCGGATGTGACCCAAAAAGAAAAAAAAATTCTATTGAATCAACCGTGAAATAGTTAAAAAGCATTAATTTTTGTGTTGGTGGGGAATGTGCACTGGGAGTTTTCTTTTCATGGGTCCTCTCCCGCCCATGCACTCCCTTCTGCTGAAGCCCACCCTAGAAAAGTCAAGAAATCTTTTCCCTTTTCTGCCTCCAATAATGGCTGGAGCCCCAGGGAGGCAGAAATACCAGAGGTCTGATTTGATAAGGGACACACAGAGACAGTAAGGAGAATGCCACTTCATTGTGGACTTGAGGAATAAATACCTTAGCAATGTTCTATAAAAACCCATCATTAAAGGAAATAAATGATAGCAAAAGCAACTCCATGAAGAGAGAACATCTGTTGTGAATGTCTGTTGTCAAGAAGATTTCCTCATGGAGGAAACTAGGGCCAGCTTCCTTAGGGACTCCTCGGATCCCAGATAGTATGAAGTGAACAATGAGTTCCTACCCCCATTAAAGGGAGTGCAGGGGAGATGAGGGAACACTCAGTTCTGTCTGACTTCTGTCACCAACTGCTTACCAGCTCAGGATGGCAAATGGTTCCCCACATCTCACCTCATGTGCATGATACTCAGTTCTATTCCCTCAGAGACAGCCTGAGTGTCACCATGCCTCAGCCCTCCCTTCCCCTCCCCCCCCTTGCTTTTCTCTCCTCCTTCCTTCTTCATCGTCTCTTTCTCCCTCTCTCCTTGCCCCTCCTCTGTCTCTCTGGTTCTCTGTCTCTGTCTGTCTGGTCTATCTGTCTGTCTGTCTGTCTGTCTGTCTCTCTCTCTCTCTCTCTCTCTCTCTCTCTCTCTCTCTCTCTCTCTCTCTGTCTGTCTTAAGACATACCAGCAGTACTCAGGAATCACTACTGGCTGGGTGCTAGGATAGCACCTATGTCAGCTGCACATAAGACAAGATCCTTACCCACTGTTCCCCCTCTCCAGCCCCCACCTCCACCTTTCTTTTCCTTTTCTCCCTCTTTATGTCCCGTCATCCCTTTCTCACCCTCCTCCTTCTGGTCCCCGCCATTCTCTCTGTCTCTGTCCCTTGTGCACCTCTGATGATCACCCTTCCCTTCTTGCTCTGTCAACCTGTAAACAGTCTGAACTGTCAACAGTCTGAATTTCTGTAGTGTGAAACTTCTGTACCTGATGCCAAGGTCTCCTGTACCATATGCCAGATGAAAAGTGTCTCTCCTTCTGCACAATTTGGCCCAGCATCAAATCCCAAGGGAATCTGGGGCTATTTCCCAAGTAGGATGCAAAAGGGAACATCCCAGTGCTGGAAGGGCTCCAGTTTCTGACTCTGCCGCATAGACATATAGGCCAATAGGTTTAGGTAATGGTACATGTGGGTTTAAAGAGGAGTGGAGTAGATCAAAATTAGACATATTTTTTCTGGTATGTCATTGGGAGAGAACAGAGGAAAGTCAAGCTCACGTTGACGGCACATTTCAGGCCCTTAACTTGGTTTCCTCTTCTCAAGAACCCTTTTTATAGAGAAGGGAAAATGAATTTTAGAGCGCTGGAATATCCAGCTCAGATGATTCAGTGAATGGTAAAGCAGGATTAGACCGAGGTAGTCCTTTTCTTAAGCCATACTGTGTCCATTAAAAACACAAGATTGGGGCCAGTGCAATAGCAGAGGGGGTAGGACGTTTGCCTTGCACACAGCTGACCTGGTTTCGTATTCCCAGTGTCCCATATGGTCCCCCAAGCACTGCCAAGAGTAATTCCTGACTGCAGAGCCAGGATTTACCCCTGAGCATTGCTGGATGTGCCCCCCCCCCAAAAAATTAAAAACACAACATTGTGGGGAAGGAGCAATAGTATAGTGGGCAGGACATTTGCTTTTTATGTGGCCAAGCCTAGTTGGATCCCCAGAATGTAATATGGTACCCAAGCACCACTAGGAATGATCCCTGGGTGCAGATACAGGAGTAAGCCCTGAGCACCAGTAGGTGTGGCCTCAAAGCCAAAAAAAAAAAAGGGGGAGGAAGGAAGGAAGGAAGGAAGGAAGGAAGGAAGGAAGGAAGGAAGGAAGGAAGGAAGGAAGGAAGGAAGGAAGGGAGGAAGGGAGGGAGGGAGGGAGGGAGGGAGGGAGGGAGGGGAGGGAGGGAGGGGAGGGAGGGAGGGAGGGAGGGAGGGAGGGAGGGAGGAAGGGAGGGAGGGAGGAAGGGAGGGAGGAAGGGAGGAAGGGAGGGAGGGAGGGAGGGAGGAAGGGAGGGAGGAAGGGAGGAAGGGAGGGAGGGAGGGAGGAAGGGAGGGAGGAAGTGAGGGCCGGAGGGAGGAAGGGAGGGAGGGAGGGTGGAAGGGAGGGAGGGAGGGTGGAAGGGAGGGAGGAAGGGAGGGAGGAAGGAAGGAAGGGAGGAAGGAAGGAAGGGAGGGAGGGAGGGAGGAAGGAAGGAAGGAAGGAAGGAAGGAAGGAAGGAAGGGAAGGAAGGAAGGAAGGAAGGAAGGAAGGAAGGAAGGGAGGGAGGGAGGGAGGGAGGAGGGAGGGAGGAAGGAAGGAAGGGAGGAAGGAAGGAAGGGAGGGAGGGAGGGAGGGAGGGAGGGAGGGAGGGAGGAAGGGAGGAAGGAAGGAAGGAAGGAAGGAAGGAAGGAAGGAAGGAAGGAAGGAAGGAAGGAAGGAAGGAAGGAAAGAAGGAAGGAAGGGAGGGAGGAGGGAGGGAGGGAAGGAGGGAGGGAGGGAGGGAGGAAGGAAGGAAGGGAGGAAAGAAGGAAGGAAGGGAGGGAGGAAGGGAGGGAGGGAGGGAGGGAGGGAGGGAGGGAGGGAGGGAGGGAGGGAGGAAGGAAGGAAGGAAGGAAGGAAGGAAGGAAGGAAGGAAGGAAGGAAGGAAGGAAGGAAGGAAGGAGGAAGGAAGGAAGGAAGGAAGGAAGGAAGGAAGGAAGGAAGGAGGAAAAGAAAAAAGAAAGCTAAACAAAACACCAAACAATCCCATGGGGTTGTGCTAAATTTATCAGCATACCAAACTCTTAGAAGAAACTTCCATGAGTGGATGCAAAGGTCATGCTTGTACCTCAACAAGATTTTGGTTTAAATTTCAAGTTACATGTAATTAAATTGTAAAATTTAGAATATAATGGTGCTGCTGTGTTAGCGAGATAGTCATATTTAGTGATGCTTACTATTGAACACAAAAGAGCCACTTAATTTAAACAAGATAATTCAAACATTTGCATTGCCTAAAGCTCATAAAATGCCATTCCCTTAAATCATGTTTTCACTTATGGAAGGTGACTGTCATATAAAAGCTATTTTATTGTTATAGAAATTAGAATCGTATGGGTCATTATAACTTATGAACATACAATGAAAAATACTTCTTTAGAAAAATATACTGAGTTGTAATTATTTACTTATAGTTATTGTTATTTATTACTCATTTAATTAAAAAATTGAGCATCTACTATATTCCTTTGTGTTTGCAGCATGTGGGCTACACCTGGGAGTGCTCATGAGTTAGTTTTGGCTCTACTCTCAGGAATTACTCCTGGCAGTGCTTGGAGGACCATATGGGATTCTTTGTATAGAACCCAGGTTGGTCACAAGCAAGGCAAATGCCCTATACATTATACTATCACTCTGGCCCCTCATCTGCATTCTAGACATGGTTCTGGGTGCCTAGGGTACCTAGAACATATTTTTTCCTATTTAGCAAGTAGGAGATAATATATAATGAGAAGGATACCTCCCCCCCCCCAAAAAAAAACAGATTCTAATCTCTAATTCCTATAAATCTCACCTTACATAGAAATAGGGACTATATATGAAACTAAGTTAAATGTCTTTACACGGGAGTTTTTTCTAGATTATCTGACTGGATTCTAAATGCAATCAAGTGTCTGTTTCTAAGCAGAGACAGATTTTGACACAGACTCACACAAGAGACGGCAGTGTGAAGATAGAAGATAGCAGAGTTTTTGACCTTGAAGCCAAAAATGATGCAACCATAAGCCAAGAAATCCCAGCAGCCATGCAGGGTGGAGGAGGCAAGCATAAATTCTCTTCTAGAGTCTAGAGTGAGTATGTTCCCATAAGGTGACCTTTGATTTTGGCCCCATGATGATGATTTCCAATTTCTAACTTATATAACCACAAAAGAATTCATTTTTGTGTGATTCAAGCCAGCAAGAATATGCTAACTTGCTTCTTTAGCAATGGGTAACTAATATATATAATATAGTTTGTATATATGCTATATATTATACATGTATAAACATGACTGTCTTAGTGGTGATAGATAGAAGTGGGAGATCTGATAAATGGTGACTGGAGGGGTCCATTGAGAACCCAGAGCTCAGGCAGCGTGGATGGGTCTCTACAAGTGAGCATTTCTGCAGATGAAGTTGGAAAATAGGAGACAGAAAAATGACTGGCACCCAGCAGCTCTCAGGCAAGGTTCCCTGGGTGTGGAGAGTGAGGCAAGCCAAGGAGAAAAGGGTTCTGAGATGATGTCAGAGGGACTAGCAGGTGCCAGTCAGAAGAGTCTGGATGTAAGAATTGAAATCTGAGATCAAAAATGGAAAAGTCTTAGCAGGAACCAACATCATCTACATTATAAAGATGCAGATGACATTATCTCCATGTAATGAATAGATGATCTTCACAGCCAGGGAGCCCACTCCCTCTTATTTTCCCAGATGAATAATTTATAGCACTAAGGTGTACCCCAGACCTTTCACTTACTAACTGGGTAATCCTGGACAAATCACCTAACTTCTCCATTCCTTAGTTTTATTTGCTAAACAACAGTGAAAACAGGCATCTATCCTCATTAGAAATAACAATTGTTTTAAGCACTCAGTGCCTGAAATAGCAGGCTTAAGACAGTAGATAATATGATAAATCTAAACTGTTACCATGTTATCATCTTTATCCCCATCACCTCCTCCTCTCTTTCCTCATCATCATCTTAAAGAGTCCCCCCTTCTTCCTGTCATCTCCTCCACTCCCTCTTAAAGACTGCTATGGGATTAACCTTCTCAGAGTGCTACTTTGATCAGATCACTCAAGGCAGACACCTTCAGGAACTGTAGGATGGGAAGGAAGCCTCACCTCTGAAGTACAAACTCCACAGTCCGGCTCTCAGCCCAAAGGAATTCCAGCCTCCCCTCCTCCCTGCTTATTTTTGGCACCACTGCCTAATGGTGACCCTTGTTTATTCTGAAGAGGCTGGATTTGCTTCTTTTCCCACCTGTCTTCCTCTGATCCTGCAGTTTCTTCTGTTTGCACTTGCTTCCCCCTGGAGCTGTCTCCAAAGGTTCATCCGCTGGGACCCGCCTACATGAGCTTTCTTGTCTTTAAAACTGAGGTAGCATGGTCTGTGCAGAAAATTACACAGAGGCTAAAAATGCCTGACATTCTTGCCATCATTGGTCTCTGATAAGAAGGGAATTCAGAAATAGTTTTCATCATTTTACTAGTACAGGTTTTAAAAAGGGAATGTCTGACCCTGCTTGCACCTTTTTCCTTCATTAAAGTTGAAATCCATATTAACTCACATGCCCTCTGACTGAGTGATAAAATGCTAATAACATTTGCACAAACTTGAAATCCCCCAAAGCCTACTGACCCCAGGACTACCCAGACTAAACCATCCCCTTCAAGAACATTTATTTATCCCTTAGGGAGCTACAGAATTTATCCCTATAGAATCTTTACACCAGATCCAACAGTCGGCATTATCCTGTGGGGCACCCATGCTCATTCCTCTCCTGTGTACCTTCCACCTGTCATACCCACTCTGTGTTGTCCTTGAACTGTTTCTTTGATGAAGAACCTGGTAACGGATTGAAATCCTTTGCTTCCCTATTCTTCTACCAGAAAGAGAAAAAAAATACTCATCCTGACTCAAGTTACACATCACTCATAAGTCCTAGATTCAGGGACTTCAGGATAGCAGGGACAAGCTCCCGGCTATGTAGTTCTAGTAGACCTGAGTGTAGCCTAAAAGTGCCACAGCAGGACTGGTGGAGCCATTTACTTCCTTACTTCTGGTGGTTTGCCAGAAACTGGTTCTCTGGCACCAAGTTTCTCGATGATTCCTATGGAAACCTTACTCTCTCTTTTTTTTTTTCCTGAGTAAGCTCATTTATCAAAGTGAATTGATATACGCTAGAGACTTTTCTTCCTGGATCTAAACAATTCAATCTGAGGTGATGCACCAGACCAGGTGTCTGCAACAATGTGGCCTTCATCTTGGAGGCCTCTAAAGGCAATCGGACCTTATAGTCATGGGAAACAGCTGCACCTGCTCTTCCTCTGAGACCAAAGGAAGGCCCATAGGAAATGCATCCTCTTCCATGTAGGATTCAGCTGTGCACTTCCCCCTCTGCCTCCTTCCACTTCCCCCAACTTCCTTCCTTTTCCTTTCCACATTGGGACAATTGGGGCCACATATGTCTGGGTTTTGGTGCTAGAATATTTTGTTACAGTGCTTGCGTGGGGCTCCACATCACTTCATGGTGCTCATAGACCCACTGACATGCTCTTCAGGGGGTTATTCTCTTTTAGTTGGTGCTTGAACAAATTCTGCTTGTGGTGCTTGTTTTGGGGTGGGTAGGGGAAGGACACTGCTGTGTTGAAACACACTTGGCTACTGTGTGGCCAGAAACTGCTTGCAGCAGAAGAGATCGCTGAAGTCAGCAGAGCTGCCAGGATTGCATTTGGTGTATGTGGCAACACCAGGAATCAAAACCATGACCTGACACTTACAAGGTTGGCACTTAAGCCACTGAGCTACTTCCCAGCTTCGAACCATGTTCTCGGAGGGAATTTTTTGGTCTTTTTGCTAAGTGCAATTTCAAAGATGAGCTGGACAGTGAGCTAACTGTCCCACCCCATTCCCCGGGCCCCTCACCCCCTGCAGCATCTGTGATGACTGTGCAGGAAACATCACTGCACATGTAGGTAAAGCTCTAGAGCACAGTAGTGTCAAAGATACCCTCAGAAAGATACTGCATTTCCCCAGCAGCATGGTGTGGGGTCTCTCCACATTACAAGACCTGGGGTGGTCTCTATACGGTGTGGATGACCAGAGGGAACACACTCAAGACCAAAGCTGGGAGCGATGGCATATGAGGAGATAATTTTCGAGTGTGGAACCAACTGGAAAGTGAGGGAGAAGAAAACGTACCTAGATTTTCAGCTCTTATCCTCCCTACAAATTTGAAAAGACTCTTCAGAGATTTTGTCTGGCAGTTGTTTGTTTTGCCTCATTGCCAGGAACATTTTCAGCTGCCTCTTCCACCTAATGCACATACACGCTTTCATGGAGGAAAGGGGATTTCTCCTAACATTGGAAAGGAATATTGGCCATGCCCACTTTGTTGCCCCTTCTTCACGGTCTGTTTAGTCTACTCAAAGGAGGAAGAGGAATTGACCTCACTGATGAGTGAAAATAGGAAGAAATTTCTAGAATCTCATGCTACATCTTAATGGAGAGGATATTGGCCTTAAAAGTAGAGAATGGGCTGAGCCCTATCTTGCTTTCAAGGTCTGTCTGTACTCAGAAGAAATGTAAAGTGGATAGAAGCTCACTGTGGTCTGAATTCGAAGTAGAACTTTCCAACAGATTCCCAGGTATTACGTGGAAGAAGTGTCAAAACAGGGCTGAAGCAATAGCACATCAGGTAGGGCGTTTGCCTTGCACGTGGCCGACCCGGGTTCAATTCCCAGCATCCCATGTGGTCCCCCAGGCACCGCCAGGAGTAATTCCTAAGTGCATGAGCCAGGAGTAACCCCTGTGCATCGCTGGGTGTGACCCAAAAAGCAAAAAAATAAAAGAAGTGTCAAACCAAAGAGCACTGCTATTGGGAGGCATCCACCCAGTGTTCTCTTTTAGTTCCTCCTCCATATGTGACTCAATGAAAATTAAGCTGGCCTTAATTGGTGTTTTAAAATTTTTTTAATTTTATTGAATCACTGTGAGATAGTTACAAGCTTTCATGTTTGGGTTACAATCTCACAATGATTAAACACCCATCCCTCCACCAGTGCACATTCCCCACCACCAATGTCCCCGGTATACACCCCTTTCCCACCTTCCCCCTGCCTCTATGGAAGACAATATTCCCCATACTCTCTCTCTCTCTCTACTTTTGGGCATTATAGCTTACAACACAGACACTGAGAGGTCATCATGTTTGGTCCATTATCTACTTTTGGCATGCATCTCCCATCTCAACTGGTTCCTCCAGCCATCATTTTCTTAGTGATCCCTTCTCTATTCCATCTGCCTTCTCCCCTCCACTCATGAAGCAGTCTTCCAGCTATGGGGCAATCCCCTTGGCCCTTGTATCTACTGTCCTTGGGTGTCAGCTTTATGTGATGTTATTTTATACTCCACAAATGAGTGCAGTCCTTCTATGTCTGTCCCTCTCTTTCGGACTCTTTTCACTTAGCATGATACTCTCCATGTTTATCCATTTCTAAGCAAATTTCATGACTTCATCTCTACTAACAGCTGCATAGTATTCCATTGTGTAGATATACCAAAGTTTTTTTAACCAGTTTTAGGGCACTTTGGTTGTTTCCATATTTTGGCTATTGTGAATGGTGCTGCAATGAATATATAGGTACAAATGCCATTGTGGGGTCATCTGGAAGCTCAATTTCTAGTTTTTGAAGGACTGTCCATATTGTTTTCCAGAAAGGCTGGACCAGTCAGCATTCCCACCAACAGTGAAGGAGTGTCCCTTTTTTCCCACATCCACGCCAGCACTGGTTGTTTTTGTTCTTTTGAATGTGTGAAGCTAGGCTTAATTTGGAGCCTTGCAACTTTGATTATGGGGGAGGGAATAAAAAACACAGTTGAACCCTAAGTACTTCTTAATGCTGCAGCCCAGAGTTGCCCAAAGTTCTATACCACCACAGGATCTCAAATAAGAATTTTACAAAGACATTAATAAGAAAAACAACAACATGACAGCAGCAGGGGGAGCCGCAGGGTGGGATGTGGTGACCTCTCCTCGCGACCATGGCAGCAGTGGACCAGCTGGTCTCCCGAGAGCTCGAGGAACCCACAATTCTGCTGGCTGAGCCCACAGATGAGGTGGTCAGTGGCCCCAGCGTCCTCCTGGCCCCCCAGGGGCACGTGACTGTCACTGTGGACTCGGGAGGTGGCAGCTATGGAGTTGAGGACGAGGAAGGCGACAAGGTGGTGCTCCTGCAGGAGGAGAAGCCTGAGGCAGGATTCTGGACCTTTGACTTCTATCAGAGCTTCTTTGACGTGGACACCTCGCAGCTTCTGGACTGCATAACAGGCTCCCTGCTGTCCTGGCCTGGCCAGAACTTCGTGCGTCACCGGCTGCGGAATCGGCCCGACCTGTATGGTCCCCTCTGGATTTGTGCCACCCTGGCCTTTGTCCAGGCGGCCAGCGGGAACCTGACCCTGGTGCTGGCGCAGCACAGGGATCCCAGTATCCACTACAGCCCCTAGCTCCACAAAGTGACCGTGGCCGGCGTGACCATCTACTGCTATGCGTGGCTGGTGCAGCTGGCGCTGTGGGGCGTCCTGCGCTGGCGTCAGGGCGTGCAGGAGCGCATGGGGGGGCTACACCTTCCTGGAGACCGTCTGCCTCTACAGCTACTCGCTCTCGGCCTTCGTGCCCACCGTGGTGCCGTGGCTCATCCCGGTGCCGTGGCTGCAGTGACTCTTTGGGGCACTGGCGCTGGTGTTGTCTGCGGCGGGCCTGGTGTTCACACTCTGGCCGGTGGTGCGCGAGGACATGCGCCTGGCCGCCGCGCTGCTCCTGGCCTCAGTCATACTCCTGCATACGCTGCTGACCGTGGGCTGCGAGTATTACTTCTTTGAGCCGCTGCCCCCGGAGCAGAAGAAGGCCGTGCCCTCCGCCGTGCCGTCCGCCACCACCAACCGTCCTGCCGACACCCCGTGGCATCTAGGGGTCCCCGGCCTCACGGGCCTGCCTGCCCCGACCCCCGCCTACCTCGTGGTGACCCCGTTGCTTGTGATCACTCGGCTACTCTCCAGACACCCTCCAGATGCTTCTTACAAAGCAAACACTTGCATTTCCTATGCAAAGGTGATTCAGAGACTTTGTATAAAGGCGGACTGAAATGGGGAGGGAGGGACAAGGCAGTCGAGCTTCGGGGCGACCCCAGCGCCCTTCGGCCACCAAGCCTGAGCTCCACCACCTCCGAGTCTGGGGATTGAAAACGGGGGGCATAGTGGGGGAAGCAGAAGAAAATCGCCCGTGCTGAAACATACATCTCCTTGTTTATTGGGGGCGAGGGGGCGGGAGCCCCGCCAGCCCCTTCCTGAAGGTGCCGAGAGGGCGCCCTTCCAGGCCGCATCAATGAGGTTTGTGCCAGCCCAGCAACCAGTGACCTTCCCTCCGGCTGGCCCTGGTCTAGATCGTGGGAAGACCTACGGGGCTCAGGGGCAGGACAGCAGCAAGGCACTGGGGCTGAGGGGCCTTCCCCACAGCTGGGGGGTTGTACATTCAAGAGTGAGGTGGACCCTTTGGTGGGGGATCCCGGGGGGCTCCAGAGGCCCCGCCCCCAGCCTGGCAGGGTCCCTCCTTCCCCATGGAGCCTCTGGAGAATGGTCACCTTCATACCACAATACCTGGAATTTTTTGCTGAATGGTTGGAAGTCCCATTAAGTTCTGTCCTTTCTAGAGAAGGATTGTATAAGTGGCTACCCCAGGAAATTTTATTTCTGCTGGCTCGGCCCGGCCAGCCGGGTTCACAGAGGGTCTGTGGATTGACACTGGTTCTTTGTCGTAAAAAAATAAAAAGAAAAAAGAAAACAACAGAAAGAATCCTGGCTAACTTTGAACAAAATAGCATTATTTGAGTGGCTGCCTCTATTATAGAACATTTCAGCCTGTAGTC
Organism: Sorex araneus; assembly: GCF_027595985.1. Taxonomy (NCBI): domain Eukaryota; kingdom Metazoa; phylum Chordata; class Mammalia; order Eulipotyphla; family Soricidae; genus Sorex; species Sorex araneus. The sequence goes on from NC_073302.1 coordinate 248,545,158, forward strand.
GTAGTTTTCAAGAACCATCAATAACATTGAGGACTTAGTATATTCTCAATGTCACTGAGCACTTCTAGGACCACAAGAAAGTGGATCCTTTGTAAATAAAATTTCCTGGGGTAGCCACTTATACCATCTTTAGACAGGACAGAACTTAATGGGACTTCCAACCATTCAGCAAAAAATTCCAGGTATTGTGGTATGAAGGTGTGGTATTGTGGATTTTAAGATGACTGACTCAGGATAGTTGCTGAAGTGTAGAAAGAGATGAATCTGATCCAGCCTTCGGGTAAATTCTGATATTACCTTTGAAAAGGCAAGACTCATACCCCAGGAGATATGAGAAAAGACATCAGATTTGGAAGGCAAAGTGATTTGATATTCCTTCAGAACTGGAAAAGAAATCAACCTTCCCCTATGTCAGTTTTTTATCAAAGAATCACAGTTTGCAGTGGTAGTGGCATTATTGCTTTATATTTGCAGCACTGTTACTCCACAGTTCTGTCCACCACAAAACTGTCAGGATCCCTCCATCTTTATCCCAAGGTCCTCCCCAACCCCCCACAATAGCCATAGTAGCCACCTCAGTTCCCAGTTCTATTGACCATTTCCCAGAATGTATTTTCGCTGGGATTGTCCAATTCCTTTCTTTCTTTATATTCCACATATGAGCGAGATTATCAGGTATTTGTCTTTGCCTTCCTGACTCAAGTCATTTATTATGACACCCTCCAATTCCATCCAAATTGCAGAAAACTGCAAGATTTCACATTTTCTCATAGCTGAGTAGTATTTCATGTTTTAAATGTATTACAATTTCTTTATCCACTCATCTGTTGTTGTTGTTGTTGAACTTGGATTGTTTCTATATCTTGACTATTGCACATAATGCAGTAATGAACATAGATAGTCATATGTCTTTTCAAAATAATTATTTTATATTCTTGGAAATTCAAAAATATTATACTCAAAATATTGAATGCAAAATATTTTGCATTCCTCCAAAGTATTACTGCCATCTTAGAGAAGACATAAGCAGACTTGCTGAGTTGTATGGAAGTCCATTGTTTATTTTTGAAGTCTCAAAATCATTTTTCAAGGCAATTAAACTGGACAATAGTTCTACCAGGGAGAATTAAGGACAGAAAATAAAGGGACATTAACAGACTAGATACTGATACTTGTCTTCCCTTCAGATTATATATTCCTGGGGGCTGGAGCGATAACACAGCAGGTAAGGCATTTGCCTTGCATGCAGCTAACCAGGGTTCGATTCCCAGCATCCCATATGGTCACCTGAGCACTGCCAGGAGTAATTTCTAAGTGCAGAGCCAGGAGTAACCCCTGTGCATCACCAGGTGTGACCCAAAAAACAAATTATATATTCCTCAAATTCTGGTACTATACCTTGTCTCTGTACTAAACAGCTAAATATTTGAACTTGTCATATGAAATTATTTATCTTATTAGATTCAGTGAAAGTTAGATGAAATAAGATGTGCCTGTAGATAATAAAGTTGTGGTTAAAGGACATGAACTCTCTCAAGGTTATAAAAAAAAAAAAGAAGAGCAATTCCATGGGGAGTGAGAAGATGGCCCAATGACTAAGGCACCTGACTTGCTGATAGGAAGTCACAAGTTCAGTCGTTGATACCACCACATGCACTGAGAACCATCCTGGAAACTGATCTTTGTGATCTCTGACACCAAAGCCATGTTTTGGCTATTCCAAAACCAGTGCCTGAGCACCAATACAGGCAGACATGACTCCCAATAAGCATCATGGCTAAAAAAGTGTGACTCCAAATAAGAACTATGGGCAAGAAAGTGAGCACCCCAATATGAGTTCTCACATCCAAAGAGTAGCACGGCCAAATGTGCGCATGCTACAACCAAGCATGTATGCAACCTGCACTCATTGCATCATCAACAGAGTAAAGAAGGGGGGAAATAAAAACACTGTTTACCAAAAAGTTCCTCAAATGTCACTGCCCATCTCATTTGAATAGGAAGCAAATGACATAAACAAATGGAACAAAAATCTTCAAGTATATATATAAAAAAAGACAAAATATTAAAGGAGACAGAAACCATTCTACTTGGCCAGATTTTTCTTTATCTTGTCTCCCATATGCATCCTCCAGAAGTCATTTAAATAAGGGTCCCTGGCTTCTTTCTCTCCATGAGTTCATGCAGGAGCACAGAAGCACACCCGTCCGTTTGGTTGTATCTCACTTTGAGCACCTGCTAAATTGTTAGAAAGAAATCTGAGAAGAAATAAAGACCCAGTAGGATTAACACCACAAATCTCTTCCAAGGCTCTGGGTGTGCCTGGTCTGGCCCCTCGGGAATCCAGCAGTCAGACAGAGGCCAATCATTGCCCAGCGATTAAGAATTAGGTAAGTTAAATTGATGATCTGAGATTTCGCTTTGGGGCATTAACTTCAGTCAATTATTGAAGTTACTGCTAGTTTTGAAATACTGTTTGCTTTAAATCTCCAATAATGTAAATCTCACAGGCAGAAAGAGTCCCTCGGCAGCCATTCCAGCACTTGTGAGAAACTGGGTATGACGCTGAGGAGTGCATGGGTGGTACAGACCAGGGCCTGTCGTAGAATGCACACTGCAATCATCTCGAGCCTCCCGGAGGCTCTAAGTCTCTGGTTCCTCTTCATGCTCCCAGCAGAGGGAAGCCACTGATTTGGGTGTCAAATTTGATATATAGCTCATTCAACACAAATCAGAAAAGAGATTCTACAATGTTATTATGAATAAAATATGTGCAGAAATCTAGGCAGGCATTTCTCCCTGGTTAATTGTTATGTTTAGTTTGTATTTAATATACCATTAAGAATAAAAGTTTCTAAGGCCAGGGATGTCACTCAGCAGAAGAAAACTTGCCTTGCATGTGTGAGACTCTGGGTTTTATCCCTGATACTAAAATATTAAAAAAAACAAACAAAAAAATCCACAAAATAAACTTTCTAAAATCTGTTCATTCTGATCACAGCGGGGTCTGGGGCTGAGGACAGGTTAGATAGAGAAGAGACTGCTATGACAATAATAGCTGGAAATGGTCATGCTGGACAAGATCTGAGGGTTAAAAATAGGTAAGTGATATTCTTGATAATCTTTCAGTATCAATATTGCAAACCACAATGCTCAAAAGAGGAGAGAGAGAGAGACAGAGACAGAGACAGAGACAGAGAGACAGAGAGACAGAGAGACAGAGAGAGAGAGAGAGAGAGAGAGAGAGAGAGAGAGAGAAGAAAAGTACCTGCCATAGAGACAGGCAGGAGATGGGGGCAGTGATCTGATGGGAAGGAACCTGGGGATACTCATGGTAGCAAGTGTACACTGGTGGAGGGATAGGTATTGGAATATTGTATGACTGAAATCCAATCATGAACAACTTTGTAAGGGTCTATCTCACAGTGACTCATAAAAGTTAAAAATAAATCATTCATTCAACCTGATATAGGCAAGTAGATGGGGAAAGGCCCTGAGCAATGAAAATTTAGATTTAACAGTCTCTGGGAAGGAGATTCTTTTTTTTTTTAATTTATTTTATTGAATCACCGTGACAAAAGTTACAAAGTTTTAAGGTTTAAGTCTCAGTTATATAATGATCAAACCCCCATCCCTTCACCAGTGCCCCTGTTCCTCCACCAAGAACCCCAATATACCCCCCTCCCACACACCCCCGCACCTGAATGGCCAATGATCTTCACTTTATTCTCTCTATATTTTGGATACATTCAATATTTCAACAGAGAACTGATTATTATTATTTGGAATTTTACCCCAACAATCAAACCTGCTGAAAAGGCATCATTTGATAGTTTGTTTTCCATTGCTGAGAATGAAGATTATAGGAGCTCTATAGGCTTTGGATTTCTGTTGTTTTAGCTCAGTTTATAGTCTAGATGTATTTCTATAAGTCTCTGGGTGCCAAAATGGGTTAGTAGCCCTCCCGGATCATAGTCTTTAAGGAACAGAGGGGCCGTGTCGTGCACGGCTGCTCCGGATCTCATTTGGGCCGAGGGCGTGCCAGTAACACCCCCACCCCATGATCTCTTGCTTGCCACGTCACAACAAGCAAGTACCTCTGGGTTGTGAGTCCTAGAAAATGCCAGACGCTGGTGCTGCTGCCGCTGCCATCTTCCCTGGAGAAAGAAAGCATTGGGAGAGAAAAATCCTTCCCCATCCCCGGGCAGCATGGTGGGAAACAGAATCTTAAGACTTACAGATTCAAGAAAACAAAAGACCCGGAAGAAACCATCAGCAGACCCTGAGGATAATGGACCCCTCCCCAGGAAGTTCCCCAAAGAAGACCATCACCACTCCCAACCTCCCTGGTAACCTTAGCAATGAACTTTTATCTGGAAAGAAATCCCACATGGGGGCAGGTTGAAGAAACCCTATAAAAGACACTTTGAACAAAGGAAGGGCACGCTTATGCTGCCTGAGCCCATGTGCTGCTTGCCCCTACGTGGCCGAGCACATGTGTTGCCCACATCTCCCCTCTTGAGATGTGTACTTTCATGCTTTCATTGCGTCTAAAGCTCGGTTATGTGTAGGGGCTCCCTCCACCCTTGGAGAAACCCACATTCTCTCTTGAACGCATTACTCTTCTCTCTCTTTCTTATCCCTTCCTCCTATCCTCAAAAGTCTCTAAATAAAATCTGTTTACTTCACTACTTGTCTACTCCTGAAATTCTTTTCCATGAACAGAGACAAGAACTCTGGGTGGTAGAGGCAGTTGGGGAGAAAGTGACCGTCTTCCTCCTCCCCACTTCATGTAAGTCACTCGTGGGGAACACCGATATCAAACCAATTATTTACAATATTTGAGGCTCAGTGCAGAGCCAGGAGTAGCCTCTGAGCCCCTCCCACAAGCCCTTATATTTTCTTGTGAGTCCAAACAAAGTACTATGGTTTAACTGTGAGCAGGGCTCAAAGAAAGAACATAACCTGGCTGATGTGGTCGCACCGTTCCCCATCAATGCAGACCTCTGAGTGAAGCAAATGAAGCCTAACTGCTGAGGTGCAGAGGCCCCTCTTTTTCCTCCCTTCTTTCTTTTCCTCACATCTCTCATTCTGAGGCCTAGAGTGTACTTTTAGACACTAGCCAACTAATTCTTTCCAGAAAACCTTGGAAATGTTTAGTTCTGGCTGAAGTCAATTTTCTCAAAATATTTACTCAAAATAAACTTTGAACAAAATTGTGCAGAAACTCTGTTGTAAATAGAATTTTTGGACACATGACTGCAAGAGAAAGAGATCTTCCATGTGAACTAAAATGTCAACTGTACAGGGCCACCCAAGGTCATCTCCGGGGGCAAATGAATATACCACAATCCATATTTGCCTTAAATTCTAGAATGGAAGATTTCAAAGGTCAGCTGCACCCTCCTATAAGGCAGCAGTAAATTATGTGTAAGGGCAAAATATTATGTTTTATTTATTTATTTTTCTTTTTGGGTCACACCCAGCGATGCTCAGGGGTTACTCCTGGCTCTGCACTCAGGAATTACTCCTGGCAGTGCCTGGGGGAACCTATATGGGGTGCCGGGGATTTAACTCGGGTCGGCCGCATGCAAGGCAAACGCCCTACCCGCTGTGCCATCGCTCCGGCCCCCAAAATATTATGTTTTATAAGGAAAATAATAACATAAACTTCTTGAAGTTATGAACTTTCTCTAGTGATTCTGGTCCCTCTACCTTACAAAATGCTTTAATAGATTAAAATATAAAAAAAAAAATGATCGCTGGGGTGAGAGAGAGAGACAGAGACAGAGACAGAGAAAGAGAGAGATAGTATAGCAGGTAGGATGCTTACCTTGCATGCAGGTAACCTGGATTCAGTCCCTGACACCCTATCTAAATCCCAAAATGTCTATTCCCTATTCCTCAAAAACAAATCTTCTCTGGAGGAAAAGGTAATATTCTCTGAAATTCAGAATATCTAAAACTACACACTTAATTTCTAGAGTTGTTTTGTTTTCCAGTAATTGTCCAAAAAGCTCTCCAGATGGGAACTGAAACTTATTAGTTTCTTTCCAGCATATTTTAATACTTTGGTTTCTTCCCAACTTAGTTTAATAGCTTGGTTCAAATCTCTGAACTTTGTTGAGGCCTTAAATCAACAGTATCAGCAGTCCCCATCACAACCCCCTCACCAGGGATGTGAACAAAATACATTCAAATTGACTATGAGATGTAGATCATCCACAAACTAATCAAGAACCCCCTTGAATGCCGACCCCTTCTCATTCTCAAGATGGCCTCTAACAAAATGTATGACCAGGCTTAACAAGCTCTTTGTTTTTCCCCCCTAATCCAAATTGCAATTCAAGTCCAAAGATTCATTTGTATGAAATATTCTTTCCAAGAAGTTCCTCCCAGGTGAGAAATTTTAAATGTGTTTCTCTCCTGACAAGCAAGGCAGACAAACGACCTTGGCTGGTTCAGGGTTCTATTTCTCATACCCAGGATTTTCCAAATATTTTCTCATTTCATGGGATCAATAAACTGCGGGGCTTATATACATAAAACTGCCTTAGCCTCACCAGTGCTACCACACACCAATTCTTGAGCTTCTCCCAAGATAGATCCTTTAAAAACCCTGCATGCCTGAAATAAGATCCCCGAAACATCCCTGAAATAAAAATAAGGAAGGGATGGAGGGAGAGAAGCCAAACCTGGCTCAGCATGTGTCCACAGTGCTGTTGCCATCTCTGTGCAGATTCCTTGACTCATGCAGGAGAATCACAGACACAATGTAACTCAGCCAACAAAAAGAGACCTCAGCTTTCTCTCCCAGTCACCATTGCCCTAGACAAGACCTATAGAACAGTCTGTCTGAGAAAAACTTGTGTCACAGAGGACACTACAGAAACTTCTTGCAGTATTTCAGACCGGCTAAAGAATTGCAGATGGAAAAGCCCTCAAGCTCATTCATGGAATTTCTTTATGCTTGAGCATGGGGTGTCGGGGCTGGATCCTGTGAGATCCAGCTGCTCGGTCATAGCCCAGTCCACTGTTGAATCCATGCTCAGCTTCACGGCCACATTCATCCCCGCCATGCCAGCACACACGGGTGATCACACAGATTCCCTTTGGGAACAGAATCATGAGAGGAAATTTACCTATCTGCTTCCTAGAAGGTCTTGTGAGAACAGGTGTGCTTTCCAAAATGAGTGACTTTTTCAAGGGAGCTTTCATCGTGAGGTAGAATAAGAGAATATCTGTCAGTCTCTTTCATGGCCATTTTCTTTTCCTATTTAAAAAAAAAATGGCAGTTAGAGGGTTACACCCAGTTGTGTTCAGGGATTACTCCTGATTCTGTGCTCAAAGATCACAGTTTGAACCCAGGTCTGCCATGTGCAAAGAAAGCATCCTACCCACTAGACAACCTCTCTAGCCCTTCCTTCTGTCTTGATTCTCATACCTAAATAGATGATGACTTTAAGACCCTCAATCTTAGAAATTAGGATTTCCCATTGGGTCTGCTTCCACCCAATAACAAAGAAGAACAATTAGAAAGAAAAGATCAACGTATCCCCTCACCTTTATCCCAGTCCCCTACTTCTGGAAGTACCAGCAGCCACACCCACCTCTCACAGTCACAACCATGTTGGGGCTGGAGCGATAGCACAGCGGGTGAGGCATTTGCCTTGCATGTGGCCAACCCAGGTTCGATTCCCAGCATCCCATATGGCCCCCCCAAGCACTGCCAGGAATAATTCCTGAGTGCATGGGCCAGGAGTAACCCCTGTGCATTGCTGGGTGTGACCCAAAGAGCAAACAAACAAACAAACAAACAAACAAAAAACACAACCATGTTGACTTACCCACTGGCCCTGCTCTAGCAATTCACAAGTAATCTCCAAGGAGATGCAAGCCAAGCAGTTAAAATTCATGGACACACTGCCCCCACTTAGCTGAAAACTCTGAGGAGCCTTTAGGGGACGAGGGGTGTGGGGGGAGGGGTGGGGAGGGCAAATCGAGTCTTTACCCTGCCAAAGCCCAGGCAACTGACACCCCACTGCTGCATCCACACCAATTCCACCACTTCACTAATACTCTCTGCAGAGATACCAAACTGCAAAAATTTTCAGTTACCCTCGTACCCAGGCTGAGAACTCTGGGATCTCCTTGGAATGAGTGTGGGTAGCTTCCCCCCCACAACACCTTAACTTCTGAAGCCCAGTAGCCACGCCCACCTCCCACAGCTGCCACCATGTCAACTCCTTGACCAAGACCATAGCACTGTAGCACTATAGCACTGTCGTCCTGTTGTTCATCAATTTGCTCAAGTGGGCACCAGTTATGTCTCCATTGTGAGACTTGTTGTTACTGTTTTTGGTATACCAAATATGCCACAGGTAGCTTGCCAGGCTCTGCTGTGCAGGCGAGATATTCTCGGTAGCTTGCTGGGCTTTCCTTGAGGGAGGAATCCGGGAACTCAGGTTGGTCACATGCAAGGCAAACGCCCTACCTGCTGTACTATTACTCCAGTTGTCCTGACTTCGTGACACCTCCAAATTCTTCAGTACTGAAATTTGCAAATTAGATGTGAAAGTAACATAGAGGCCAACTAAACTCAACAAACAAAAGCAATAACACAGAAGGCTCAACTAGCAACAAACAACTTAGTAAATCCTTAGACAATAATTTAGCAATCTCATGATGAGACATAACAATTTTCATATTTGTTTTTTTCACTGAAGTATTTTTGACAATTCTATTAGACACTTAGTTGCAACAAGCAATATAAAATAAATTACTGTGGGCCTGCTAAAGACATGAGGAGTGATTTGTACAATGGGGACCGTGTGGAGGAAAGGTCACTTTGGTGTGGGACTGGTGTTCAAACATCAAAAACCTGTAACAACTGTATTATGAACAACTTTGTAAAATATGGTGTTTAAGTAAAGTATTTTTTTCAAAAAGAAATATCAGCTTAGATTTCTGGAAATAAAGCTAATGTTAGCAACCAGGTTTGTCCATTCATTCAAACATGGAAGACCCTACTATCGTTATTGGTATCAGTTATGAGGGGAGTCCTAAGGAAGGCAAATATAAAATTTGTTGGGAGAAAAACACAATTCAAATTGCAGAATACCGAGGTTAGTGAGATAATACAAAGGTTAAGGTGCTTGCTTTTCATGTCGCCAATCCCATTTCAGTTCCTGGCACTATACATGTCTGAGGCAGAGACAGGAGTAGTCCCTAAGCATCACCAGGTATTTCCCATGTGCTCCCCCAAATAAAAAGAGAAAATTCAGACCAATGTGGTCCCAACAAGACCTTGAAATTGGAAAAGACAATGAGATATGCTGGTCCCCAACAGCAGGCATTTAGTGAGAGTCTGCTATGTGCCCCACAGAGGCCCGCCCATGGTAGAAAAAAACTATAATTCAGACCTTGAGAAAAATGTGGCACCGAAAGGTGGAGGAGTTTGCAGCCCAAGGGGCGATTCTATAACACAAGTGAAAACAACTCACCTGGGAGCAGAAGGAGAGGTACACGGATATCTTCAGTTACCAGGGATAGTTCCTCCAAGAATACTGACCACTCAAAAATTTGAATGGATAAACTAGTCTGCCACGACTACGGTGTATGCAGCAGGTCTGCCCTCTTGAGCATGCAGGTATGGTGTGAGTCAAAGGGAGTTGGCCTTGAAACTGGTTCTGCCACATCAATAGGGTCGACAGCTCTGGGCAAAGCACTTAGGCTTAGGGAGTTTCTGCTTGTGAATCTGTAAAATGGGGAGAGTCATAACTATCCCAGGAGCTTATTGCAGGGCTGAAACTCCATAATACACACACATTAGAAGACTTACAATACAATCCTATTAGAGTTTTTCTTTTTTTAAGTTTTATTTTCTGTTTGTTTAGTCACACCTGGGCTTATTTCTGGCTCTGTGCTCAGGGTTCACGCCTGTAATGCTTGGAGAACCATTCGTGGTACCCAGGATTGAATCTCTCTCTATCACAGGCAAGGCAGATTCTTCATCTCTGTACTAACCCTCCAGCCCCATACTATTCGATTTTCATTTTTAATTTTGCTTCTTAAATGGAAGGATGCACGATATTTCAGAGTTCTGGAGAGAAGACATTAGTGGGGCTTGCCCCTCTTCAGCTTTGCATTTCCAAAGAAAAAAAAGTGATGAATAATGCAGGTCCCTCTGGCATTGCATTTATGAAGGGAATGAGCTTGCTGGTTCTCCCTTTGAGTCTGCCACACTTATAAGGAATATGTGGAATGCGACCCCCAGGAAGGGAAAGGCAGCCTAGCATGCCTGTGGCTTGGACAGAGGGCTAGAGAGATCAATAACTGTCTCTGGATAGCAGCGGGGGCGCACCCCGCCCCCGCACCCCGCAGTGAGGATTGACTATTGACTGTCAGTGCTGTAGCAGCTGTTTGCTGGCAAATGTCAGGATTCCTCTCCAAGATCCCAAGAGGCAGGTATGGAGAGCTGCCTGACCCTTAGCAGCTGGGGGCCCCATTGTTCTCACAAGTCACTCAGAGACCTGCCCAGGCACCCAGTGGTGGCAACACAGGGAGCTCCCCAGTGATGACAGCTGTGCTGGCCAGGTAGCTAACAGGAGGGGACAGTCCTGCAGGCCACAGGCAAACCACACACACAGGAGGGGAGGGCTGCCAGATCAACAAGCAACATACAGGGTCTTAGGGTCCAAGAGAACACAGGGGTACTTGCTGTTAGGGCGCGGATCGAGATCTCCCTATAACGACAAAGAGACTCCAGAGACTGCAAACAGCAAGCAGGGTTTATTGTAAGACTGGCTAGCCAGGGTCCAGCCGCCTACACGGACACGCAGGTCCAGCAGGTTGGGCAAAAGACCCCGAGCTTCTCCAAAGGAGATCTTATATAGGCCTTCCCCGGCCGTTACAGCAGAGCCCGCGCATTTCATAGCCAATAGATTTGTAATATTGCAAACTTTCTTAACCAATCCATTTAAAAGGACATCACTCCTTAGCCTATGGTTTTAGAGACCAGTATTCGCGCCAATATTCAGGAATGTCCCGATTCTGGGGGCAGTCCTGGGTCTTGTGATACGGGTCATGTGATATGGGTCTGATTATCTGGTCTGACCACCACCCTTCTTGCGAACCGGGGTGCCTGTATCTGAATTCCTTGCTCAGGGGCAGAAAATCAAGTTATTCTAGAATGCGGGCTCCTGTAAAAAGAGTCTTAAGAAAGCTAAATAGATTCCTGTGGTCTGTCCTGGGCCAGATCCTCACACTTGCCCTGCACACAGCCCGCTAAGGTTCAATCCTCAGCACTTTATAAGGTGTCTCAAGCTCTATCAGGAGTATCCCTGTGCACAGGGCCAGAAGTAAGCCCTGAGCACCCCCCACATACACCATGGGGTGTGTGTGTGTGTGTGTGTGTGTGTGTGTTTATGTGTGTGTGGTGTGTGCCGCTTTGCTCCATCTCCCCGTGCTCTCTTATAGGTCTTTCTACTCCAGCCCACAGCCTCCTGCAAATGTGCCAGTAGCTTCACTCTGTGACCCCGAACTCTGCCTGCCATGTCCTCTCTGTGATTCCCTGGACTCACTGTGTCTCCTTTAATTCCTCACTGCCCTGCTTTGGGCCAAGGGCTACTGCCCACCCACTTGTAGTCTCCCCCCACTGCAATCTGCTCCTCTCTGCTTTATTTATTCAACACCTGACAGTGCTCAGGGCTTACTGCTGACTCTGTGCTCAGGAATCACTCCTGGGGTGCTGAAGGGACCATATGTGGTGCCTGGGTTTGAACTTGGCACCATACAAGGCAGGTACATGCAAGGTAGGTACTCTGACTACTGCACTCTAGCAAGAATTGAGCATCTTTATTGGATCCCTGCAAGTGTGTTGTTTCAGGATCTCCTAAGGCAGCCTCTCTGGCTGAAGTGCCCTTAGTAGCTTGCTTCTTTCTTTCTTACTTGTGATTCTATGGCTCTGCATTCATATCTCCCTCTCCCTCCCCCTCCCCCTCCCCTTCCCCTCTTTCTGTCTCTCTATCTGTCTCTGTCTCTCTCTCTCTCCCTACCCCCCCCCCACACACACACCACCACGGGCTACAGCAACCTCCTCTGCTCTTCCCAGGCTCCTGGTCTCATCTCTCTGTGGCTAGGGGTAGCTCCGAGCAGTGGCCCACCCCTCAGCTAACTGCACTCCTGCAATGACTAGTCTCTCAAGCCCCACTCCCTGCAGTCTAGGGGAACATAGGGAATAGAACAAAGCTGGCTCTGTGCCAAAGCTTAGGCGCATACACAAGTGTTCAAGGTCCCTGAGCACTACCAGGAGCACGGCCAGAAATAGCCACTGAGCACCACCAGCATGCCCCCCCCCCAAAATAAACAAAACAGAGAATGAAGGCAGCAAGGAATGGAGGCAGAAGTGCAGCACAGTCCTCACAGCCCTGCTGGAGCCAGATAAAGATCCTGGCTGACTGAACGGAAAGGGGAAATTTTAAACATGTGCACACACACCTCAGACAGAATCAGACAATAATTCTGGAGAAAACCAGGCAGTGCTGACCTTTGCAGAGGGTGAAGCCACCATGGGGAGTAGGTACTTCCCCAGTAGAGGTGTGGGGGTGGGGGTGTAGTCCCTCTCCCAGTTGTCTTTGGCCCAGTTTGCAATGCACAAGCTTCAGTCAGAGCCCTTGGAGTGGGGTGCAGCCTCTGGCCATGGAGCAGAGAGAAGTTTAAGTGGCCCCCTGGGGACTGAGTCCAGACTCTGGCCTCATTAGCTCTAACTGCAGCCAACCAGTCCCACCCAGGTGCCACAAGTCAGAGCGAGATCACAGGCCGGCTGGCCATGAATAAACCAACACATCCTGTAAATAACAAAAGCAGCTTCAGGGGCTCGGATTTAGCCAGGCTTCCAGGCAGGCACTGAGTGCAAAGGAGGTTCTGCTGCTCCAGCCAGGCAGGCAGGGCCGGGCCCCTCAGTGGGGGTTTGCTTGTTTGTTCCCGGTGGGGGCTGGGGTCACGCCCAGTGGTGCTCAAGGGTCAGTTCCGGCAGAGCTCAGGGGACCATAGGCAGTGCGAGGGATGGAAGCAGGGTCAGTGGTCTGCCAGGCAAGGCCTTACCCCCATATTATCTCTCATCAGTAGTTTTAGAGCAGGTATAAAGTCCCCTAGTCTGATGACACTGTCACTTTGTGACTTGGGGTTTTGCAGCTCTTGCTTTTGTTGTTGTTGTTGTTGGGTTTGATTTGGCTTTTGAGTCACACCTGGTGCTCAGGGGCCGACAGGGGATCAGGTGGTGTTGGGGGCTGATCCCAGAAGTCTCTCTGGTCCCTTCTGGCAATTTTTTTTTAACTATTAAAAGAAATTCATTTTCCATTCTAAGAGAAAACTGCGAACACTGGATGCAAGGAGGCTTCATTTTCTCCTAGTCAACCTTAGGTTGCTGAATTAAAAAGCATTAACACTCTCTCTTAAACCTTAGCCTTCAGGAAACTTGCAGTTTCCAGGGGTGGCTGTAAAGTCAGGGGTCATTTAGCAAATGAAGGGAAGCCTGTTGGCTCATTTGCAGAGGAGGGCCATGCTTCTCACCCTTGCCTAAAAACGCTGCTTAGAGAACATCAGCACAGACATGAGTGTTTTTCTCAGTTGTGTTCTCCGGTACAGAGCCTGAGGCAAGGGTTGTATAGCAATTTTATTGGGCACCGCAACCCTGCAGAGGGTGACAAGGAAGTGGCTAGAAAGGCAGGGAAGATGGGAAACAGGTAATATAACCCGGCTGCCCTGGATACTGCTCAGTGAGTGGCCGGCCAGGGCCTTCTGCTCGGGAGGGGGTGCTCGGCAGGTCTTGTCTCTTGCTGCTGCAGGTTCCAAACAAGAGATACAGAGAAAAGGGCCAGAGAGAACCAAGCAGATTGATTAGGAAAATAAAATTCAGCAAGCAAGCAAGAAGACTTCCACAGGATGGGAGGGGGAGGTCCCAAGAGGGAAATCCCACAAGGAGGGCCTGTTCTCTCCTTCTTAAGTCTTTCAACTAAGGAGGTGAGCCCGTGTTGGTGAATCTCTTCATTAAGACCAGATGGAATCTGGAGTTCTGACCTCTACCGAGGATGGAGAATCAGGAACACTGTCTCGTTTGCCAAGGCATCAAAAATCAGATGGGCCGGACACGTAATGCAATTTGGAGATGACTGCTGGACTAGAGCTGTTACCAACTGGATTCCACGGGACTTCAAAAGAACGCGTGGCCGCCCACTTATGACATGGTCAGACATCTTCGTCAAGACCCTGAAAGAACAGTTTGAGGCTCTTTGTGTTCCTGGAGCAAGCAGACGCCATTGGGCTATACTACCATGTGATAGGGACAAATGGAGAAGTTATTGGTGCCCGCTCCAGCAAATCGATGAGTGATGGGATGACAAGTGATACAAGTGACAAGCCCAGATGCTGGCCAGTCTCCATCTCCAGGCTCTCCAGGCAGCTGGGGATAGCTCTAGTCTGGGTCTTGGGCTATCAGGCATGGAGTTCCATCCTCACACTCCACTCCCAGGGCTCCCTGATTGTACCCTTCACTCCTTCCCTACTCCTTAGTACTCCTTACATTAGGAAGAACTGCTACAAAACGTTGGCCAGGAGAAATCATACCTGAGGGAGAGGAGAGAATAGTTTCTCTAGCTCCAGTTGCCTCATACCAGGTACATAGGGAAGCAACACTGTTCCCTTCCAGAATATTCTGGTTCCCTCAGGAACTGCTAAGGAAACCACATGTGGCTATGATGTGGCACCCAAAACCTAGAGCACAGGACACCTTGGAAGGAATGGGCTCAGCTGAGAGCCAGGGCCTCTGCTGACAGTCCAGGCAGTTCTCAAGCTTGGCCAAGGTGGTGGCAAGGGGAGTGGGGATGGGCAGCATCTTTGGAAAGTAGTTACATAAAGGGGCCAGGGGAGACTTTCATTGTGTCCAGTATCTCGGGAATCTTAATGAGTCCTTCCTACTCTCCAACTTAGCCCAGACGTGATTCACAGATCATCTGGTGAAATCCAGTTCCTGTGACTTTAGACAGTTTATTTGCTTAAACCCAACAAGGTCAGGGATTCACTTGGTGACCTTGTGTTGGATGTACCTTCTTTCTTTCCTTCCTTCCTTCCTTCCTTCCTTCCTTCCTTCCTTCCTTCCTTCCTTCCTTCCTTCCTTCCTTCCTTCCTTCCTTCCTTCCTTCCTTCCTTCCTTCCTTTCTTCCTTCCTTCCTTTCTTTCTTTCTTTCTTCCTTTCTTTCTTCCCTTCTTTCTTTCCTTCTTTCTTTCTTTCTTTCTTTCTTTCTTTCTTTCTTTCTTTCTTTCTTTCTTTCTTTCTTTCTTTCTTTCTTTCTTTCTTTCTTTCTTTCTTTCTTTCTTTCTTTCTTTCTTTCTTTCTTTCTTTCCCAATGTGCTTTTGCTCTGTTTAGACCTATGTTCCTCTACATCTGCCTCTGTAGGTGTTGCTTGGTTTCTTCTTCAGCTGGACTTCCCCTTGCTGGAGGGTTGAAGTTCCTGAGTACAACTGGGGGTCTTAGCTTTCAAGATTGTGACTTGGATACGCATGTCTCTTAGAAAGATGGTGGTTGCAGTTTAATTCGCTTCAATGGGAAGTCTCATGACGGCATATGAGACGAGGAAGCATGATTAGGTGATTGTTCAACCAGACTTTGAGCCCACCTTTCCTTACCATGAACTCTGCTTCTATGGCTGGACTGCTTCACAGAGACAGGCATTTAAAGTGAGGTCTAGAGCATCAACACAGCCTGTCATCAAGGGCCTGGTGAGATAAGTGACTTTAAGAGTTTTATGCTTTCCACAGAACACTAGATAGAAGGTGGGTGTGTATTTGTGCATGTGTGTGTATCTGACGTGTGTCTTGTGTGCGTATGTATGCATACATTAGTATAAGGGGGAGAATTTGGGATCCAATTAGTCATTTTTTTCAAAAAGATGACTGAATATTCAAAAAGGTGACAGAATGCACTTTTTTCCCCTAGATTGAATATGCATTTTCCACAAACCATTCATTACTTTGTACCTGAGCACAGCTAAGGGATATGTGGAACGTGTGTGTGCATGTATGAGGGATTATGAGGTTACGAGGTTAAAGAATGAGGCAGGAGTAAAAGCTGCAGAAAAAAAAAAAAAAGATTCAACCTAGCCCCCATGACAGCACAAAGCAAATCCAATGCAATAGGCTATTTCAGAGGCAGCAGATGAATAGAAATCTCTTTGTCTTCATCACCTTGTACTCAGAAGAGACAAAGACCCTTCCTGTCCTTTAACTGGATGCCTAAAAGACCCATTGTAGTGGCTCTCCTTATTTTTTAAAGAAGAATTCAAAATTAATTCAGTTTCCCTGCATCTTGCCCTATTTTTATCTAAGTGCTTACTGCTCATTCAAAAATCAAAAATAAAGGATTGGACGAGACACATGTAACTTCCTTTTATGCCTAAGAATGAAAAACAGGTTGTGAAAGAGGTTAATGTTGTTATTCCAGAGAGATAACCCTGGTTGCTATGGCGAGGAAGCTTCTGTCAATCATTCCCATGAAGTTGACTTCTCTTTGGAGATCAGCTTCTTATTAGAGCTGTGGTTTAAAAATATTGAGCTTCGACTCAAATATTTTACTTAGTGAACAGGTCTGTGTTTTATCAATTTGAATACTGTAGGACTTAAGTATGTGCTTTTAGAATGCAACTGAGTATGTGGATATGTGTTTAGAAAAAGGTATATAGTTTTGTAGAATTATCTACATATCCTCAGAATAGGCCAATTTAACCACTGAACTAGGTAAATTTTAATCTCTGAGAAAGTATGCGAGGATTTGAGCAATAGTGAAGCTACATGTGACCAATAATAGAAAAGATATACAGAATATATTACACTTTTGTGCTGTTATTTGGTTTGTAAAGTGGGAGTTCTTGATGGATTAGTTGATCGATTATAATTTTTTTCGATGGTTTTGATTAGTGGCGTTCACAGCTTAATGATCTGTGTTGCTGCTGAAATTTATTCAGGCAATAATCCACAAGAAATTGGTTGTTTTCAGCAGCTTATGACTTGTTATTTAACATTTAACAGAATGGCTATTTATTTTGGAAACAACCAATTGTGAGAGGTTTATTGCTATTGTAAACCATAATCAACTGCTTGTATCATTACTAGTTTTGCAAGAGATAAAATGGACAGCTGCAAGGGAAAATTGTTGAGCAGCTTTAAACATTTGCATTTCTGATTGTACAGGGGAGCTATTGCACCTTCAAGTCAGCCTGCATTTATACCAGTTATACTCTTGTCTTTACTGTAAAATATTCATAGTTCTGGTGAAAATCAGATTCAAATATAATAATACTCCAAAAGGTCTTGGCAATATTTTTCCTAATTACTTATATGGAGGAAGCAGATAAGATTGGGAGGAGGTAGGACAATGCTACAGATTACATTTTGTTTATCTAGTATCAAACCAGGAATTAGGTTTCAGGACTTTTTTTTTGTGAAGCAAGATAGTTTTTATTGAAACTAATTAAGAAAGATGTGAGGGGAGACAAAGAAAGAAGTATGTGCTTAAAAGAGAACACACACTTCTTCAGAGTGGAAATAGGCAGGCACAGAAACATAGAGACAAACGTGTGAGATATGCGTTCAAGGGAGAACGTGCGCTTAAAGAGCAAACCACTTTCAGGACCTTTATAGAAAACAAGTGTTTAGAAAGAGGAATTTGAGGAATTTGTTCCAGCTAACCCTCCTGCAGTCACGAAGGTCCTGCCTTAGCACTTGCTGGTCCACTCTGAGATTCACTGTGGCGACTAAGAAAGAACATGATATGCTCTCAGGGACTGGCAAGGCCTGGGCACCCAATGAGCACAGGGCTGATTTCTACAGGACACCATGTTGACCCAAAGCCTCACAGATCCTCCTGTGCAAATCTGCGCTGAGTTGTATGGAATTATGGTCTGAAACACAGAACCCTAGTGCTGACAGAGGGGGCACAAAATTCCCTGAAGATGAGTATTCTGAGTGTTGGAGTAATGAAACTCACTTTGGGTGTCTAAAATCACTGATAACTGAGCCTCAGATTCACATCTCAAGGACACAGACAATGGGGTCCCAAGATGAGGCTTAGTGAAAGAGTCGTGAGCTGGACCCTGGACACTGGACCCAGTCACACCTACACCACCTGTGCAACCTTTGGCAGACCCACACCTCTTGCTACAGAAATTTCATCCTGCATTTTTATTATAGGTTAAATCCAAGAGCGGGGTGGGGGGGGTGGGGTAACAGGGATCATAATAGCAAAACCACTCATCCAACCACAACAAGAGTATCCTGAGAAATAAAACTGTGGATTAAACTCTGTCATGATGTATCAAAAAATACATTGTGATAGGGTTAAGATAAAGGGCAAGAGTTCAACGATAAACATCCTTCATTTACATACCTACAAAGTGGATTAGACCCCAAAATTTTGTTTTGAGGGGCTGGAGCAATAGCACAGCAAGCAGGGCGTTTGCCTTGCACATGGCCGACCCAATTCCCAGCATCCCGTATGGTCCCCTGAGCACTGCCAGGGGTGATTCCTGAGTACATAGCCAGGAACAACCCCTGTGCATCGCCAGGTGTGACCTAAAAAAAGCAAAAAATAATAATAATAAATAAAATAAAATTTTGTTTTGAAACAATTGATATTTAAAATATTATTTAAAGTGCTATGCAATTCCTCAACACCCCCCCCCCTTTTTCCAGACAGGAGCCCATTATACAGTTTTTCTCTTTAGGAAGAAGTTCTGAAAAGGAAGACTATGGGGTTAGAGATATAGTACAGCAGATAGTTTACTTGCTTGCAAGTGATAGACCCGAGTTCAATCTCTGGCACCACATATGGTAATCAGAGCCCCACCAAGAGTGTCCTGAGGGCAGAGTCAAGAATAAGCCCTGAGGACCAAAACAAACAAAAATAAATAAAAAGTAAAGGAAATGTATTTTATTTCAGGCTTTGGGAACAGAAATCTATTCCCTAATGTGTCTCTCCATGCATGTTCCACCAATTGTCTGTACTTCAGAGTCAGGGAGGAACCTAAGATTCAAGGATCACAAAGAGTCAAAGTATGATATATAAGAGAGAGAGAATGGAACCAGCTCTACCTCAGTGGTAACTGCAGAACTTCAACAGAAAAAGGTGAAGGCAACAGAAAGGAAAATGGAGAATCCTGTCCTGGTTTGGACTCCTCTACTGCATAAGGTTCCCTGAGCACTGCATAGCATTATTCCTGAGCTCAGAGCCAGGAATAGCCCTTGAGCACTGCTGGGTGTAGCTTAAAACCAGAAACCCCCCATCAAAAAAAGGACCCTACTCCCACAAAACAACAACCAAAAATATCACAGGAAGGAAATGAAAAGGAAGAATGTCTTTGCTTTATATTGAAGTGCTGCAAAAGGCGAAATCAATTACAAAAATGACAGACTTGGAATGTCCTTTATAAACTCCTCAAAACCCCTGTAGCTTAAATCAAGAAGCAAGTAAAGTGCTTGTCTTGCACGTAGCAGGCCCAGGTTCAGTACCTGGCACCACATAAGATCCTCCACTAGGAGTGATTCCTGAGCACCACCTGGTGTGGCCCCAAAACAAAAATAAAAGACACAGGAGGTCTTGGGAAGGATGACAGTGACCTCAAGCAAGGAACACGCAATGGGGCCTCGGCTAGCTGCCCCTGTGGCCACAAAACTGCCTACTGGAATCCAGAAAGCCACCCCAAACTCCCCAGGGCCTGTCCCCCAGGAAAGGGAACCAAGGTTGCAACAACTCAGAGATGCCAAGATTTGCTGATCATTTTTATTATGCCACAAGGAATTATTATCTGGTACTTGGCATTATTATGTGCATTAATACACCTTTGGTGTATTATCTCATTTACTGCTTCTATAGCCCAAGGAGGAAGAAATATTACTGCTCCCATTTCACAGCTAGAATCACATCTGTCTGACTGTATTCTTTTACTTGTCCTTTTTAGCTGTTGCTGTGTGGGGGGAGGGGGGCGCATACTGGCAATGCCCAGAGGGGCCATGTGGTGCAGGGGGTCTCCCCTCAGCATGTGCTCTACCACTTCAGTCACAACCAAGCCCTGTATAAACACTCATATCTATCAGTACTCAAAGAATTTTCAAGGAAAAAAGTTTCCATCACTCCATATATCTTCACACATATAACCTACATTTTGCATAATTTGAATCATAACAAACCAGAGCCAGAATATTCATATTATACATGAATATATTCATAGATATATTCATAGAATATATTCATAGATAGTACAGTGAGTCAGGTGTTTGCTTTGCAGATGTCTGACCCAAATTTGATCCCCAGCACCCCAAATGGTCCCCTGAGCCCTGCCAAGAGTGATCCCTAAGCACAGAGCCAGGACTAAGCCCTGAGCACCATCAGGTGTGTCCCCCAAACTGAAAAACAAACAAACAAATCATTATAAACCCAAACTCTATGATGCCGTTGTGTTCATAATGTATCATAATCTATGAACATTGGGATAATGATGACTTGTATTGAATGGAAGATATCTGGATCAGTGTCAGGTCCTGAGATCAGCATTAAACCCAACCATAGGCAACATTCTCCCAGCGTGCCAAGCCAATACCCTCCTCACCGCTACCCCCCACCCACACAGATCCCAGTTCCCTCT
The DNA here is from genome assembly GCF_027595985.1 of Sorex araneus. Taxonomy (NCBI): domain Eukaryota; kingdom Metazoa; phylum Chordata; class Mammalia; order Eulipotyphla; family Soricidae; genus Sorex; species Sorex araneus. The sequence goes on from NC_073302.1 coordinate 248,565,852, forward strand.
GGACTAGTGCCTAATCCTTGTCCTACCCAAAGGGAAATGACGACAAGGAAAAAATTCAAGGTTGTCTTTAACAGCAAGCAGTATAAGGCACAAAGCTAGGTGAGAATGCCAGAGGGTAGGTGGGGCTCCCCAAGCCTCTCCATGTCTTATGGGGCACTCGGCGCTCCCTGTCGGCTGGTGCACATTTTATATCCACTAGCACAGAACTGCTGCCTCCCAGGTAGAGTGGCACCAACTAACCCAACAGTTATCCTGCCACAGAGCCAGGAATTTAAAGGCTCCAGGATCACAGAATGTCTAGCAGAATGTCTGACAGTGACAGAAATGTTCCATAGCTTTGCTGTAAGAAATGGAGGCCACCAGGTGCTACGGAACAGTTCCAGTGAATACTTGATATAATCCGAGGCTGGTGCCCCTGAGAAATTTATTTTTAATTGAATTGAATTTTAGCTAATTAAAATTCATGTTCAAACAGCCACATGTGGCTGCTGGCAACCGTACTGCACCGTGCATTTGAGATTCTAGGGGAGCAGCACTCAGATAGTCTCCTTTTGGGGGGTCAGTGCTGCAGAGCTACAAGCCGTCTCTTCATGCCTCCAGGGAGTCTCTGTGGGCTGACCTGGCTTCCCTTTCTGCATCTTTCTGCAGCCCTGATTTTCACAGCACTCTGACTTTCCTCTGCGCTGTGTGGGGGTGGCAGGACAGAGGATGAGAGCCCTGTGCATTAGGCAGGTTCTTTCCTATAAGCAACTGGAACCATGTCAGGCTGATTGTAGCAGAAAATGAACTCATTATAAGAAAATTGAGACCCACACAGGATCACCAGGAAGGCAAAGAACCAGGTTCAGGCACCTGCAGCCAAGACAATTCCCTGAGCGGAATGGACAGGCCACAGTCCACATTCTTGATTCTGCTAACATGGTTCACTAGATGCCACCGGGCACTCAGGTTGCCAGGGCTGCTTTGCAGAGCTCTTCCTCCACTGAGCCACCACCAGCACTGAGTCCCCGTAATGGAGCAGGTGTGTAGTATCTAGGTCAATTGTCCACTTACTCAGCCACAAATGAAGCTGGCAAAGCGAACAGCTGCCACTGGCAACATCTGAGAGGCAGGAAAACTACCTTAACCCAGGGAATTCCACAAAGCCAGAAAGTCAAAACAGGAGCTCAGGGATGAAAAGAGCAAACACTCATGACCACCATGTAGCAGACTGCGTGGCCAAATCTCCCCATCATCCCTGCCAAAATGTTTTCTCTCAAGGCACTTTGGCATGCTAGAACCTACCTATGTAGTAGATAGGCAGACAGATTCTAAGGACATTGTTGAGGACCTTGTTCATAATTCTTTGTAGAGTCCTTTTGAAAAAATATTTATTTTTACAGTTGTTCACAATAATTTATTACATTTAATATTCCAACCCCAATCCCACCACAATAACACCTTCCCACCACCATTGTTTTAATTTTATAAGTTAGTTCACAATATTTGATTACATTTAACATTCAAACACCAATCCCACCAATATTACACCTTTCCATTACCAAATTCAGGAAGTTTCCATCCCAAACCCCAGTCCCTGTCCCAAAACACAACCAAAAGAATATATTTTGCATTGTCTGAACATGCTTACAAAAAAGTGTTCATATAGGAAACAGTGTGAAGATTGTTCTATTTTGGCAGGAGCCATTAAGACATTCTATAGGATATCACTAACATGTTGTTAAAGTTTGGGTGATGTGAGCTTTGGTGTACATATATATATACATATATATACACATATATATCTGAAAATATGTATATATGCATATATATATATTTTCTATGATTTGTTGTCTACTGTCTGAACCCCATCAAATATGATGTGGTAATTATGGAGAATGAGTAGGGAGTGTCTTATGATGTGTTCAGGAATATGTTCACTCATATGTGAGGCTTGGCTCAAGCAGGTGGGGAGTGGCCTGGAGCATGGCAGTGGTTGGGTTGTGGAGGTCAGCTTCTGGAGCTGGGTCCCTTGGGGTGGGGAGGGCTATCACCTGCGCGGAGTTCAGTGGCATGGTTGTCGTGGCCTCATAACTGTGCTATTGCTCCAGTCCTGTTATGAATAATCCTCTAAAAATGATCCAAAAAAGTTTCCTTAAAGAAAAGTATGTGAAGATTGTTATATCTCACCATGGAGATATTACGCTCTTGTATAAGAGATTACTAACATGTTGGTTACAGGTTGAGCCTTGTGTGCTAATTTTTTTTTTCCGGATTGAGATGGTTGCCTTCTACTTTACACTCCATCAAATGTGGTGTGCTACTCCTGCTACATCAATATGCAGAGTCCTTTTTAATGTAAAACACGAGGGAAAGTTCATCATAGGTCCCTGTAACTGGAAAAACTCTCTCCCAAGCTCCATGAGTCAAACTACTGATTGGCACCATCTGTGGTTTCCTACACGTCAAGACCATGACCCACCTGCAGCCTGAGTAGAAGACCCTAAGCTATGCATTTGATGCCTAAAGTTCATTCTCTGTTTTCCCACATTGATCCTTATTTTCCTGTCCCTATCTGTGTCACCTCCTTTAAGGCAAATGGATTATTTTTTAATTTATTATTTTTTATTAATGAATCATAGTGAGGGTATATTTACAGATTTACATATTTTTGTGCTTATGTTTCAGTCATACAATGCTCGAGTACCCATCCCTCCACCAGTGCCTATTCTCCACCACCAATGATCCCAGTATCCCTCCCATCATCCCCCCTTACCCCCCCCCCCGCCCTGCTTCTGTGGCAGGGCATTTCCTTTTGTTCTCTCTCTCCTTTGGGGTGTTGTGATTTCTAATAAAGGTATGGAGTGGCCATAGTGTTCAATCTATAGTCTACTTTCAGCACGCATCTCCCATCCCGAGCGGGTCCTCCAACCATACTTTACCTGGTGTTCCCTTCTCTATCTGAGCTGCCTTTTCCCCCAGCATGTGAGGCCAGCTTCCAAGCTGTGGAGCAAATCTCCTAGTACTTATTTTTACTATTCTTGGGTGTTAAGTCTCCCATTCTGTTATTTTATATTCCACAGATGAGTGCAATTTTTCCATGTCTGTCTCTCTTTCTGACTCATTTCACTTAGCATGATACTTTCCATGTTGATACACTTATATGCAGAGTTCATGACTTCATCTTTTCTTTTTTTTTTTTTTGCTTTTTGGGTCACACCCAGTGACGCTCAGGGGTTACTCCTGGCTTTGCACTCAGGAATTACTCCTGGCAGTGCTTGGGGGACCATATGGGATGCCGGGGATTGAACCCGGGTCGGCCGCATGCAAGGCAAACGCCCTATCCGCTGTGCTATCGCTCCGGCCCCTACTTCATCTTTTCTAACAGCTTCATAGTATTCCATTGCGAAGATGTACCAAAGTTTCTTTAACCAGTCATCTGCAAATGGATTATTTTGCATGCCTATTTGTAATCTACTTTACCTCCATGTGGGAGCACATCAAAAGACAAAGGTCTGGTAATATGGACTCATAAATTGTCAACAGGTCATTTCAATATGCTACGGTGAAAGGGTTGTATAAACCAGGGCCAACAGGTTTGGTGGGGGGAGTTGAGCAAGGGATGATGGGGATGATGGCAGTGCTGGGGGAGTTTGGGATAGATGACACTTATTCACAGAAAGGAAAGGCAAGGGAAAACCTTTCAAGGCAGCATGAGCAAAACCAAAGCAAATTTTATTGTCTGTCTTTCCCCACTAAATGGTCCCTATTGCAATTTGGAGGGGAGGTTAATGCACATGTTCCTGAATGACTTTCTCTGACTTGGGATCTTGCCTTCCATTAATTTCCTAGACAGGGCAGAAAGGAAAGGGACTCTAAGGCTAAAAGAAGCAGCTCTCTACTGGTTCTGCTTGGATCCCAGGTGCCGAATTTGACCATCCTCTCCTTGACAGGTGAGCTTGGCAGGCAGCTCAGGCCTTCCCACTAATTGTGGGTGGCTCTGAAAAGTGTTGTTTTATTTTTTTTCCCAAGGTGGGGGCGGAGAAAACAACCAAATAAATCCACCCTCTTTGGGAGATTTAACAGCCAAAGCAGCTTTTTTGCAGCACAAATGGGACTGACCAATTTCATTTCCTCATGCGATGGAACAAAATAGGAGTACACAGATAAGGAAATACGCGCTAGATGTGTCTCTGGGGCTGTGGGCTGGCAGACTTCAGCTCTGTGTCATGGGCAACTGTCCCCAGCTGAGAGAGCAGAGCCAACAGTGGGGCCAAGAGGCACTTGCTGGGCGGGATGGCTAGAGGCCCAGAGTCCTGGGTAAAGCCCAAGTCTGGGTCAGGATTTATGTGGTGGTTTCCAAGACTGTCCTGAGAGAGCTGACGAGCCTCTGGTGGCGTGCTGGCCTTCCTCGGGGCTGCCAGTAGGATAAAGACAAGTTTGTCTCATGGTGTGTGGGGTGGGGGTGAGGGAGAGGGGTGATTTAGGGCCCTATGGTTTTGAGAAACTCTTCTGGGGTGAGGCGCAATGGTTGCAGAGTTGCACTCCTTTTCTCCAAAGGCCAAATTCCTTCTGAATTATGAGTTAGCCATTGCCCCAAGGCCCATCCATGTTGCCACATATGGCAAGATTTTCTTCCATCTCAAAGCTAAGCATGATTCCACTGTCTGCATCAAGGGAGTTCAGTTCAGTTCTAAGATCCCCCAAAGATACCTGATGGCGGCGCATATGCTGCCTGAGCCCATGTGCTGCTTGCACCCACGTGGCCGAGCACATGCGGTGCCCAAGCACATGTGTCGCCTGCATGTCCCCTCTTGACATGTGTACTTTCATGCTTTTGTATCTAAAGCTCTGTTGTATGTAGGGGCTCTCGCCACCCTTGGAGAGGCCCGAATTCTCTCTTGAGTGCGTTCCTCTTACTATTCTCTCTCCCACTTATCCCTTTCTCCTTCCCTCAAAAATCTCTAAATAGGGGCTGGAGCAATAGCGCAGCGGGTAGGGCGTTTGCCTTGCACGCAGCTGACCCGGGTTCGAATCCCATCATCCCATATGGTCCCCCGAGCACCACCAGGAGTAATTCCTGAGTGCATGAGCCAGGAGTAACCCCTGTGCATCACCGGGTGTGACCCCAAAACAAAACAAAACAAAAACACCAAAAAACAAAACAAAAACCTCTAAATAAAATCTGTTTACTTAAAAACCAAAAAAAAACAAAAAACCTGATGTCACAGAGAGCACAATGCCTACATGCAAAATACACACAAGATGATAAAGTTTACGAACCAGTACAGGAAGAGGTGAAAAATAACCAAAATAGAAAATATAAGTTGCAGTAATAATATTTGTAGCAATAAATGCTATTCGAATGTGGGCTCTCAATATAACTTGTGGGCTATTGAACCATAGAAAATAAAACCATTTTTAAGCGATGACTACTATGGATTTAGAAATATCGCACATCTTTATTTATCTGCTGATCTGTGATGAACATTTAACATTGATGAACAGTGATGAACATTGTTTCCATGGCTTAATAATAGTGAATAATGCTGCAAGAAACAGGAATGCAGGATCTCTTCAAACTCCCATGTGTGGTCTCTCTAGACATGGGGACCGAGACAACCGACCACCCAGCACGTGCTTACCAGCCGTCTGCTGAAGCTTACTCCCAATCACCACTGGGATCAAAGGGTCAGGAGTTGGCATTGGATTTGTGGTATGTATGAATGAGGTTCCCAGAGCACTGGAATGACCCAGGGTCAGCTTAAGATTCATGAATGGGGAGTCCCAGAAGTTGAACCTGTAGGTGGGTTGCCTGTTGGTAATATGCTTAGGAGGATCATGGTCCTTTCACACACTGTCTTGAATCCTGGCATTTTTCTCATTCATTGCCTCATTATACAACTCATAAATTAGTGCTCTGGGTGGGTGAGAGAACAACTTTGGGTGCATCCTATATTGCTGAGGAGGTCAAACCCTCATTCACATGCTCTCACTTTCCACTCTGGAAGAAACCATCAGTCAAGGAGGGTTTTCTTTGATTTTGAGCTGTGCCAAGGAAGAGAATTAATTCAGATCAAGTCAAATGATTCCTCTTCCCTCTTCTTCAATGTGTCCCACCTAAGATTTACTTTTTCCCCTGTGGGTATGCTCAGACTTCTTTGATGGACGTCTGCAAAGTCTCTTCCATCTTTTGGGGGACTGTGTGCATCAATGTTCTCCAGGGGCTGTCACCAACAGCAGCTGGGGCTGGATCTCAGGTCACTTCAAGGTCTCCAGCTGGGCCCCAGGTCTGGATTCCTGTTCCCTGATCCTCAGGGAGAGAGTTCCTCAGGGTCCCTTAGAGTATGAGGATGGATCCCCAGCCATCAATGCACTTGTGGTAGATTGTGAAGGGGTGTGGGATGGGCAATGGTTATTTGGACATCCTGCTTCATTTGAAGTTCATCTTACTCAGGGTTCTTCAGAGAAACAAACCAATGGATACATATGTAGGTAGAGAGGATTTAGCTCTCTTGATTATGATGCTGATAAATGCACTGCACCTGTAGCACTGTTGTCCTGTTGTTCATCGATTTGCTCGAGTGGGCATCAGTAACGTCTCCATTGTGAGTCTTGTTGTTACTGTTTTGGGCATATCAAATATACCATGGGGAGCTTGCCAGGCTCTGCCATGTGGGCGGGATACTGCCGGTAGCTTGCCGGGCTCTCCGAGAGGGATGGAGGAATTAGATCTGGGTTGGCCGCTTGCAAGGCAGACGCCCTACCCGCTGTGCTCCAGTCCCTCCAAATAAATAAATAAATAAAATAATGTTTATTATTATTCTAAACAAATAATGGGAGAATGAGTAAACAAGAGACAAATGAAAGTCACCTTTATCTCAAATCTGGCACCATTTCCTCCCACGTGACAATAACTGTTTCCTTCGAGAATTCCTCTTGTGGGGTAAATACCTCTGCTTCGTTCATACATTCACCCACAACACAGCTCCCGCCATTCTCCATCCTCATCGTCTCCCTAAGGACAAGCTCCAGATGGACACTCGCTCTGGTCACCCTACCCAGTTTCCCACGCCCACTCCCCAACAGAGTTACTGTGGGCACCAGGAATGACTCTAGAATTGGGGATATACATCAGTGACAAGTCACTGCTCATCAGAAGCATGGAATTCCACCCCGCATCTAGAACAACACCAAAACCAACACTTACTATTTTCTTAAAACATAGCTCACAAAATGTACATGGATTTGAAGATGATGATTCCAAAGGTGGCTTCATGTGTTAAAAGTGGCACACTCAGCTGTGACAAAATGATTACAAGCAGCATGGGAGGAAAAAATCATGTCTAGAGCTACTTTGCCATTTACTGCATAGCTCTAGGATGTAACTCCTTAATAATTAGTTACAGTGTAAGCCAGAAGATGCTCATTGTTTCGAAGAGGCCCAGTTTATGAATCTATCTTCCGATGACTCCAGTTCCTGCTAACATATGACTACCTGTGAGTGTCTAACCGAGCTTATCCTAAGTTCTAACTTGGGGCATGGCCGGACACACACAAAGGTGCTCAGGGGACCATGTAGTGGTGGGGTGAAGCCTGGGGCTCCCACATGCAAAGCATGTTTTCCAGCCCTTTGAGGTATCCCCCAGGCCCTTTCCTAAATACCTGTCTTCCAACTTTAAGGGCCAAATGTCATAACTGTTCAAAGCTGCTAGATAAAGGGGTAAGTGTCTTATTTACATTTTTGAACAGAATATAGTCAGAATTTGGGCAAGAGTGACAGTATGGTGAGTAGGGTGCTTGCATTCCATGGGGCTGACCTGGGTTTGATCCCTGGTACCCCATCTGGTTCTCCAAGCCCTGCTATGAGTGATCCCTAAGCACAGAGCCAGAAATAAGTCCTGAACACTGCCAGGTGTGGCCAAAAAGAAAAAAAGAAAAAAGATGCTGATAAATACAAAATCTAATGGGTTCCATCCAGTTGGAGACCCAGGGAGGAGATTAAGTTACAGTTTAAGTCTGGAATTCCTTCTTGCTCAAGGGAGGTCAGTCCTTGTACCACTATTTCTTTCATGACATGAGGGCCTAACCATATTACCACGGACAGTCTGGCTCAACTCAGTCTACCAGTTTAAATGTTCGATTCAGCTGAAAAACACTCTCCCTGGAATAATGTTTCATTAAATATCTGGGCTGGAGAAACCTTGTCAAGTTGACACAGAACATGAAACTTCACAAATCGCACACTGATTGGCAATGCTCAGGGACCATCATTTCTATCTGTATTTTTGTCCCCACTGGGCTAGAGGCTTTTCTTCTGTGCTTCCAGACCATACAGAACCTTCTTGGAGACAGAGCTCACGACTCATGTCTCTGGGTGTCCTACCAAGTGGCACAGGGTCAGGCACAAGGAGTATCCTCAGTTAATATTGAATATATGAATGGAGAGAAAAGTTCAGTGAGCCAGGCTAAACCCCCACTCTCATCAGAAATATGCAGGAGCCTCAGTTGTGGAAGTGCTTATGGCGGAGTGGAAGCTGAACACTAGCTTTGCCACTCACCACCTGCGTGATTCCACACCACGCAGCTTACTTCATCTCTGACACAGAGCAAGCACTATTAGCAATTATCTCCTGTTCAGTAAGACCAGCAGTTGCTGAGAAAGTGCCTGCAAGGAAAGTTAATTAGAGAACGCATTTAAACCCAAGCACAGAAAAAGCTGCAGAATCCTTCACTCCAGGTTTAGGGTGAATGTTAAGGAGGGCACGGGGCATAGCTATGCTAAATGTCAGACATACTTGACTCTGACGTTCAATCATCACGACAACTTGCAAGGTGAGAGGGGGCCTCTCCTCTCCTCTTCTTTCCTCCCCTCCCCTCTCCTTTCCTCTCCTCTACCCCTCCCAAGCAGTGCTCAGAAGGTCCAGGGCCCCTCCCAACAGTGTTTCAATGTGGGGCCTGAGGATGTGGTGCTACACGGGCCCTGCCACTTGGGAAAATTCCTCAACCATCCTGGTGGTGCTTGAGGGCCTCCAGGGCTGCATCCTTTGATATTCAGGAGAACCACATGATATCAGGGTACTGCCAGCACTTTAATCTCTGTTCTATCTCCAGACCCAAGAGGGGAGTTTCTTAAACTCTTCTTTTGTGTATGTGTTTGCTACAAGCCTCTGGATAATTTTTCAGAACACACTGTTCAAATGTGCATGGTGAAGTTACATAAACCAAGTCGTTTAAATAGTTTTCCTAAAACAAAAAAAATTATGGTAGCAATACATGGGCCTCAGTAGTTCATTAACTATCACACTATAAGAGCAAGTCTAACACTGATCATCTTGAGGTAGCTGAATACAAATGGGATGTAGAGCTCTCTGCAACAACTGATTCAGATGATCTGTTCACAGGTATTTCATATCAAATTCCTAAAAGGTGTATTGGGAGGAGTCCCAGAAGAAAGAAACTGGTCCATGATGGAATTATTGGCAAATTTTCATTTATTATTGTTGTTACTGCTTATTCATGCATATAGATCTAGTACATGAAATCCAAAACCAAAGAGACAAGAAACGTTTTTGGAAAAGCAAATGTGTGTAAGTTCGAGGCAGACAAATTTACATCTGTGAAATTGTTCAGTTTCCCAAACAACCCTCCTCTAAGGTCTGTGTTGTTATACCCATCCTACAGGTCAAGAAACAAAAATGAGGACACACAATTACCACAGGAGCACTGTGGACAGAAAGTGGGTCAGGGGCTGGAGCGATAGCACAGCGGGTAGGGCGTTTGCCTTGCACGCGGCCAACCCGGGTTCGATCCCCGGCATCCCATATGGTCCCCCAAGCACCGCCAGGAGTAATTCCTGAGTGTAAAGCCAGGAGTAACCCCTGAGCATCGCTGGGTGTGACCCAAAAAGCAAAACAAAACAAAAAAAAGTGGGTCAAGGACTATTTCTGAATAATCTGGATGCATGATCTTTCAGTAGCCGTAAGCCCCAGAAAGTGACTGATCCAAGTGAGTCAGCAAAGATGTTCTGTCCAGATCCCATTTCATTTCAATGGCAGAGCTATGGGATCAGAGCCCAAGACTTTGGTCCCCAAAGTCCTAGGAGAGCAAATGTGCCCTTTGTTAGAGAAAAAAGAAAACGCCACAAACTCTTTTAAAAAGAAAACATGAAAACCACAATTCTTCATTGGATAACTTGGGACAGACACAGTATCATCAGAAAAAAAAATGCCTTAATAATCGCAGAATGATATGTTGCCCCTGCTCTCCAAAGCACTCTGAGTGAGTAGTTTCTTAAGAGGCATCCACATAATTCCAAGCACATCGAAGAGAAATATTAGGCACCATTCTCCTCTGCAAAGTGGATCAAATTGGAACTACAGGTAGGTGTGTCTACTTAATGGAGTGGGTGGAGAACAAGACCCAAGATGACTCCATGTCCAGTGACAAACGTCTTCATAGAGAGTGGAACATATGCAGTTCCCATTAGAGCAATGTGAGTTCCTTACGGCTGTTTCCTAGCAGCTCTGCACCTGGCTATGAAAAACACTAAATGGCTTTGAGATACAGTCAGACAACCCAGATCGGCAAAGGAAACCCTGAGTGTATTGGTGTGGTACGTTTGCGGCATGGACCCTGTATAGGATGTTCTAGATGCAAGGGAGTAAGTGCTTCATGTTTTTCAACCACTGGTCTGCAGAAATTTCCTGCTAGTTCATGAAAAAGTGAGTGCTGCTCAAGTGTTAAGCCCTGCCTGTGATGGGAAAAAAAAAAAAAACCACAACTAGACCAAATGGAAGCAAACCAAAACAAAGAGACTCTGAATGAGTGTAACCAGGACCTTCATCCATTGGTGGTTCATCCTTAAACCACCACTGGAGCCATGGTAGTCAAATACTCTAGCACAATAGCAGCCGACAACTTCACACTACTAATCTGGTTTGATTTGAATATTGCTGTCCCCAAAGTTTATTAGCACTTTGTTATTGCTTCATTTCTGGTTATTTTAAATGAATATATAATTTTCATTTTATAATAGTTTTTAAAACTAACACAAAATTCTACTACACATTGATACTTTTTATTCCTGTTTTGGCAGTTTGCTGGCTATTTCTCCAATTTTCCCTGGTTCACAGGTGTAAAAGGGTTGAAAACCACTGAGTGAGCTCATGCCCAGAGAGAAACTTAAAATAACATAGTATACCTCAAGACAGATTAAACAAATAGGAGGACTCCAAGCTACCTGCAAAATGGAGCCAAGATTGAATGCCTAGAAGCTGGGGAAAAAAATATCAACTTCAAAGTCTGGGTCTTAGGTGAAGCATGTGCTCCATTTAAGAAAGAGAAAGGTTCGGCACTCTAGTGACTGTGAATGCAGAATGGTACTTGGATGAAAAATGCTGCTGTTCTGAGCAAAAATATTAATAATGCCTTGAACAAACCCTTCTTTTCAAGGAGTCTCAAACATCCAATTAATTTCTTCTTATTTCCCACTTTGTTCTCATTAGTCTCAACATCTCAGTCTGTCAGGAGGCAGTAGGTGGTACTTCAGGAGAAAACAAGGTGGGGCCAGTGGGACCTGAACTGGGAACCCAGAGCTCACTTTTGGTTCTGTGGAAATCCCAGCTCAGCACCTGGATGCTGTGAATAGCTCCAAGACTGATGCAGGTGTGTTACCGATGGGAAAATTTCAAAGCCAAAAGCAGAGAGGACACAGACATGTCAGCAAATTTAGAGAAGAGGGCTTAGAATATACAATATGCCTCAGTAACAGTGCACATGCCTGCTTGAATAGGTGAGGTTCCAGGGCTCAATCATCAGAACCAGAGCTCCTGAGCATGAGTAGATGTGACCCTAGGACCCCATCCTCAGTACCACAGGGATAAATCACTGTAGGGTGTGGCCTCTACATAAAAAAGAAAATATAAAAAAAATTACTGCATTGTGGATTCATAACTCCCAGATAGACAAACCCAAATCATGATTTTAGGCTAAGCGACTTGAGAAGAAGAGCTGTGCGGGGTCGAAAGGAAGGTCACACAATAACACAAGTCAAGCAGAATCAATCATCAAACATTTTATCACTTAATCCAGAAAGCCGGCACCCTTGCTATGACCTGCACACAAAATCTTTAAACTTTTTGATCAATGTGTCCCCTAAAGTCAATTGATACCATGGTAAGCCCACCACTAGCCAGTAGGACACTGACCTTCAACGCCGAGTGTCTGCTGGCTGCCACTGACAAGGTGTTCAGGGCTCCAAGAGTTCTGGTGAATTTAGACTACTGACAAATTTGAGAGCCAGATGACTTACTCCCTGGAAGTACCTGCCAGTCAGGTTTTGCGGATGCATCCTTCCCCTTCAGAGTAAGAAATGCAAGTGGACTCTCCTGTTGGGAGCAGAACCTTTACTCAGGGCCTGGAGGGAAGACAGCAACACCTCAGGCCCTAGGAAGAGCCCTTCAGACATATTCTATTTAAAATTCAATCTTCAAGAAAGAAAATTGTATTCTCTTTCATATGTCTACACAGAGCAGATGAAAGAAAACAGCTGCTTCTTTTATATTTGGAGCCCCAAATTCAAATTAATAATTTCATCAGTTGAACATTTCCAGGGTTTCTCTGATTTTCCTCTTCATTACATTTCTTAAAATTTAACATCCCACACACCATACATACTCTGGCAGTTTTCATATCTTGGTAATATGTTCTCAATTATGCCTGCACAGCAAATTGATGTTCCATACATAAATCCCATCAACAGAGTCAAATATGACTCGTTCGCTGTATGATGCCATATATTGTTCTTAATTCACCAGACTGCTGTGAAAAAATATATTCCTCCCCTGACAAAACAAAATCCAAGGTTGTATTTTATGGTGACAGACTCTTTATGTTATGTTAACCCAACACTGTCAGTCTTCCTTCCTCTGCTGATCTGAAAACAGATCACAGATGATGCTTTCAGACATGAGTCCCTCCCAAGACAGCTAAAGGAACTGTGACATTCCTGTGCCCACTGACAGTCTAACTGGCCTTGGTAGGGAAGGTTGTTGGGACATGGCTCCTTCCTTGGCAAGGCCTGTGTACATGAACATGTGCGAACTCAGGGGAGGTGAGGAAAGGTGACAAAAAGGGAAGAGGAAGGAAGGCGGGCACATCTTTCTCTTCCTGTCAGAATCTGGAAAGCGAGTCCTCTTCTTCACTTATATGGTGCATGGGATCCAGACACAGTCACTAATACATTCTAGAGGTGACAGTTCAGTTGTGTCAGCATTTCTATTACCAATGTCTATATTTAGGGTTCTTTATACAGTCAAAAATGCTGCAGGTGAAAAACTACTATGAAGACACACAAGGCAAGAAATGAGTAAATAAATCAAGATACTGGGTGCTTTTCTTTGGTATTTGCACTACAAGATAAATACAAAAATCAATTTTAAAGTATTTTTTGGTGATTTCTATTTTTTCCCTTACTTATTTTGGTATGAGACATCAAGGCACAACTTCATTAATTCCTTCTAAGAAAATCCACATCTATGAGAGTAGTACTGACAGTTGCATTTAGAAGTAAACCAATCAATACTATGTCCTGAGGGACAACTGGGCCAGGCCTTTTCATGAAACATATGGAAGTCCAAAAGGAATAGAAAAAAGTGGCCATCTGAGTGCTCATGTGTTGAAGTTACATTACACATGAAGTTAGCTTCTTAGTTTGCAAAGTGAGATTTAATTTTAACTATATAATGACAATGGATGTATCTTAATTTATCCTTCACAATTTTAAAGCAAAACACATAAGCATATATATATATTTTATATATATAAGCAGGTATGTATTTCTGTATGTTCACATTGTATATATTTTAAAAATACTATTTACACCGGGCAGAGAGGAAGCTGCAGTAAGTATATGGTATATAAAATATGGGACAGAATAGAATAGAATGTATAATTCAGTACCAAGAAACTGAGAAACAAAGCATAAATCAGATCTGAGATTAGGTAAGGGAGCCCTTCTGTGTGCACAGACTACTCTTTCTGCAACATTGCTTTGTCCAACAGTTCAGGTCAGCCCGAGAGACACAGATAATGCAAACACAGCCTGACATCTCAACACCAGAGGACAAGGAAGTCTATTTTTTTGGGGAGGTCACACCCAACAATGCACAGGGGTTACTCCTGGCTATGCACTCAGGAATTACTCCTGGCGGTGCTCAGGGGACCATATGGGCTGCTGGGAATCGAACCCAGGTTGGCCGAGTGCAAGGCAAATGCCCTACCCGCTGTGCTATCATTCCAGCCCCAGAAGTCTATTCTTAATGATTCACATTCATAGATGGACAGAACAAAGGCACCTATAATCCAGAAGTAGATAAATATAGTGATGACTGAAAAGACCACATTGAAATACATTTTTCATTGAAACAGTGCTTCCAATGTTCAAGACCAAACATGTGAATGCTACAATCATGAGGAATTAGAAACTTCACCAATGATTAAGCAGCTGAGAGCAGAGTGAGTCGGGATCAACTCATAGGCACATTTTTATTAGATAGGTGACAGAAATCTTATGAGTTCTATTCGATAACCCTTTAACCGTGCAGAATGTACAAGACTCTGGAACCTGGCGTAAAAGCATGGCATTAACAAATAGCCAGTCCACAATTGAGCACATGAGAAAGTAATTTTCAAAACTTCTAGTAAAGCACTAAAATTCCTTTTCAAATGCTATAAGCTATGTTGTCTTTCAGTTTTCTCATTTTGCAATCTTCTTTCCCCAACCTCCCCACCCCTGCCTCTGTGCTCCTTTTAATAAATTCATCCTTCTCATTCTCCTCTTTAATATACTGAGCAATTTCTTCATTTCTTGCCAAGGTTTGCGGTTTCACTTTCATTCAGAGTCATTCAGAGTTACCCTCTGAATGGCTCTAGATGTTCTCCTTAGAAGCTCTTCTCCATGAATGCTCAAATAAAATCTTATGAAAATTCCCTCCATGACAACTTTAAGTCAGAGAAACCTGTGCTGCTACACTTTACAATAGGATTTTTGTTATATGCAATTGGTGATGTTCCACAAGCTCCCAGGGAATAGTTAAAAATATCTGGTATTTCTTTTCCTGAATGCCAGGTGACACCAATCTTTCTATAACCAAAGGTCACAACCATCAGAGTGACAGAGCAAGCCCCTTCATTCTACCATGGTTCCCACGTATCCATAATTAGTGATAAGAGATTTTTGTTGTTTTAGGGACATACCCCGCTGTGGTAGGGCTTACTCCAGGCTCTGGGCACAGGAATCAATGCTGGCATACTCAGGGACCATACTCGGTACTGGGAATCGAATGTCAGTCAGCTGCATGCAAGGCCTTCCCACCTGGCCCTAAATCAGTACAATATAAAGCAATATAAAGGAGAGAGAGAGAGAGAGAGAGAGAGAGAGAGAGAGAGAGAGAGAGAGAGAGAACATGCTCCCAGCCAAACTGGATTTGACTCACCACCTATTAGCTATAATCTTTACAAAGTTCCTTTTCCATAGCCATCATTTTCTTTAAAATTTTAAATGTTTTTAAATGATAGGGGTCCTAGCAATTAAGCTTGGGGTCACTGGACATGCATGCAAGTTATTGAATGAAGGGTCTCATGTATGGCTCCACTATTTCTGCTATCTCCTGGCCCTGGATAGATTATTTCTTAACCTGCAAAATGGGGACAATAATAGGTCCTCTTATGGATGTAAGATAGTGTAGGCAGCAGGCTAAGGTAACAAGGTACCCAACGTAGGTAACAAGGCACCCAAGTGTAGAGTAATAGGATTTTGAAAGATTTAGACATTGTTATGACTAAAAAAAAAAGTTGAGTTTATGAAAATGAGCTGATGCTAATTTCTTGATTACCATTATAGATTTTTGTTTGGTTGGTTATTTTGTTTTATGGGTTGGGGCCATACCCAGAGGTGCTCAGGGCTTACTCCTGGCTCTGCACTCAGGAGTTATTACTCCTTATGGGCTTGAAGGACAATGTGGTACAAATGGGAGGGCACCTGGGTCAATGCATAGAATTACAGTAAAAATGTCAGTAATAAATCAGTATCTCAAGGTGATATTAATGCCAAGTGACACCAGTCCTTCAGGAAACCTATTTTTTTGCAATCAATAACCAGAGATCACAAACATCAAAGAGCCAAGACTGTGCCAGCCCCAAGACTGGACAATAGCAAGGTGACTGCCATTGTGCCAAAAGAAAATTAAGTTTCTTGCTACTCACTTAATTTTCTAGAGGTTATCTTCCCCCTTGAAGTTAAGGTATAACTTATACTTTATGGGAAGCATCTTGCCTGAGTGAACTCTGTTCATTTGAAATCAAAGCCCATCTCGATGTTGCAGAGTGCGTATGTATGTATGTGTGTATCTACCTATCTATCTATCTATCTATCTATCTATCTATCTATCTATCTATCTATCTATCTATCTATCTATCTATCCATCTATCTATCGTCTATCCAGACTTAAAATGTTGAATAGTGCTACTAGGCCCTATAGAACAGAACACAAAGAATGGCCCTTATGGCAGAAAGAGAAATGAATAGTATTTAATGAACTTGTATTTCAACTGAGCAGTTTTTAATGAAAAAAAAAAGCTTTTTATAAATTCTTTTGCTCAGCAACAATAAAAAAAGGAAAAGAGCACTCAGCTGGGAATAACAGCTACTCTCAGCTCATAAAAATCATTAGAAGGAACATTTCCTTTGTCTACCATGCCCAGCAATTTCACTAGTGGGCAATGATCCAGATCACTTAGATTCCACCTTTTTAAGAAAAAAAAAATGACAATTTTCTCAACTTTCACAGCTAATGAATTTTACCATAGAAAAATTTTAATTTCTTAATGTGTCTGACTCTATCGTAAATAAATATTTGACCTATGACTCATGGAATATAGGTGACAAGCAGATCATGCTGACCCAGCATCAACTAGACTGTATTCATTGGACTGCTCTTCCTTTAGGAGGGCAGGGCAATGCTGACACATTCACTCATCACAGTCAAATCCAGGTGACTACTGCTAAATGAGGTGCAGGACACCTGTGGATGGCATGGTCCCCACAGTGTGAAATGACTTCACACTCCAACCTTAGTAGTTCATCCTGGCTGAGCTGAGTCAGAGAAATATTAAGGTCTTGGCTGATTCATCATCTCCCACAAATGTCAACGAACTACCTAAAGTTCACTGCCAGATGTACTGAACATATATCACGAAAAGTTCCTGTGTTTGTGGTTCTCCATAAAAAGTAAAGAATTTTATATGTTAATATGGCCTATCAATTCTTTTTTTTTAAATTTTATTGAATCACCATGTGGAGGGTTACATAGTTCTCA
The DNA here is from genome assembly GCF_027595985.1 of Sorex araneus. Taxonomy (NCBI): domain Eukaryota; kingdom Metazoa; phylum Chordata; class Mammalia; order Eulipotyphla; family Soricidae; genus Sorex; species Sorex araneus. The sequence continues at coordinate 248,583,209 of NC_073302.1, forward strand.
GGATTATGTTGGTTATACAATTCTCAAACACCCTTCCCTTCACCAGTGCCCATCTTCCATCACCAACCCCCCCAGTATACCTGCCGCCCCCTCCCACCTCCCCAGTCCCCACTCTTGTAAGTGATGTTTCACTACGTTTACGCCTTATCTCGATTACATTCCATGTTTCAACACACAACTCACTACCGTTGTTGGGGTTTCCCCTAAAAAAAGAAAAGCAGTCCTATTGCCAAGGAGGCATTTGATAGTTCTCCACTGCTAAGAATATAGAGATATTAAGTCCCACTGTTTGTTACCTAACTTTTCTTTTTCCCCCTTGCCCCGCGCCACCGAGTTCACGCCTATTTAGTAATCGCCACGCTGCCTGACAAGGGAAAAAAAAACCGAAAAGGATGGTTATTTCCCGTCATCAGCAGGCGTGGGGCTCTGGCTTAGTTGATAGACTAGTAGAGTGTCTGCAAGCAGTTTCTGGAACCAAAGGTCTTTGCGCTGGTATCGGCTCTGGCTCGAGATTCCACCAGCGTCCCACTGTTCCATGTACATAATTTTTCCCCTTATATCCCATTCCCACGCCACCAGGTCTGTTTGCTTAATGGACATCACACTGTAGTTGACGACATGCCGCGTTTCTTCCAGAGAAAGAAGAAAATTTCTTCTCAGCCGAGTGGGGATATAGCTTAGTTCAGTCTAGAGAGATGGCTACCACTTTGATTGCCTTCAATATTTCAGCAACAGACTATTCTTGTTAGGATCTCCCACAAAAGTCCGACCCGTTAAAGAGGAACCATTACATATTGCTGATGCTAAGATGACATTAGGTCGCGCGTGGCGCGGCCGCGCGGTTTTGGGTTTGTGTATAAAGTCCAGGGAAAGTACAACCAGAAATAACATCACTACAAACTTTTACCCTTATATGGTGCTCATAAGATGGAGAAACCTAGAGAGATGCTCGGTGTCTCCATTTTGCGCTCAGGAAGACCGCGGACCCTGCGCTGTGCTCAGGAGGAAGGAGTTGAGAGAGAGAGAGAGAGAGAGGTTAAAAGAATTGGGGGATGCCCGGTTCCCACTGTTTCAGCGCCATGGGGTCTCTGGTCCCGTGCCGGAATTAGTTCAGTGGGCAGCTTGGAGTCCAAGGGCGCTTCCTTGGGCTCTTCCATCGTGCTGGCTCCGCAGCAGGATCCAAAAGGACTGGCCTATCAATTCTAATGACTCCGATGCGTAAATTACAAAGCATGTCCAGTAGTACAACTCTTTGTATTACTTGCTCATTACTTGCTCATATTTCTTGCTCATTCAAAATATCAGGAAAATAAAACTAATGATGTCATTATTTTCTAATTTGAGCATTCGACATATTTTAAAAACAAACACATCTTTACTTTCCAACATAGTAAGTGCTCAATGTTTGTTGAATGTCTAAGATGTATTTCAAGACAAAGGAAATTATTTCAAGACTATGTAACATGTCACAATTAGCATATATATATGTATATATGTTGCTTTTTACTTTCAATTTTACTAATTTTCAATTTTTGACACCCCATATGCTAGCGACTGGTGCCATCAACTGCCATCAATGGCATCCTGTGTTACCCTATAGTTATTTGACTTACAATTTGACTTACAATTTATCTGGAAACTGGTAATTTTTTTTCTTTTTGGGTCACACCCGGCGATGCACAAGGGTTACTCCTGGCTCTGCACTCAGGAATCACTCTTGGCGATGTTTGGGGGACCATATGGGATGCTGGGAATCGAACCTGGGTCGGCCGCGTGCAAGGCAAACGCCCTACCACTGTGCTATCATTCCAGCCCCAGGTAACTTTATTTTTAAAAGGTCTTTCCTTATTACTCAGACTGCATGTAAGAAAGAATTACAATATCAAGAAGAACTTAAGTAAGCAGAGACATGTAAAGACAATGTAAAGACAATCTATACAGGTAACCATTCAAATAAGCATTGCTTTAACATATAAGGTATAAGGTATTGAGAGTGGGTAGCTATTTAGAACCCATTTTCCTAAGTATACTATCATTCAGAGAAATAACTACTGAACTTCTACCTAAAAGAGCAGTGGTATCACCTTAAAGCCTTTCATCTAGTTATAAATTCTACATTCCTTAAAAGAAAAACAAAACAAAACAAAACAAAACAGTAAACTGAAAGCAATGCCCTAGTTAAATAATTTGAATAAGAGTTAAAAAAATCGAATCCCTGCTATACTTCATATTAAAGCAGTCCAGTCATTCTTTTATGGTCTCTCCATCCATTTTTGACTCTATGAAGGATAAGCAACTATGGAGCCAGACTAAATTTCAGTTTCTGTCTCTTAAGCTACTTTCTCTTATCGCACAGCTACCATTGTGTAATGTCACTCCAGCAGCCCTGTAGATCTCAAGGGGGGCTGCGAAACCCAGGCAACAGCTCTAGTTAACCTTCTTGTAGTCAATAGCCAGGACCAGCTTGTAGTCAATAGCCAGGACCAGCTTGTCAGCCTATTGAGAAGCTCTTCCAGTTCATTTGGTGCCAACAGAAATGAACTATGGCCACCACATGCAAGTAAGCTGCAGATTAACCAGTTAAGTAAATGATCACTGGGACACACTTTAAATCTCAAATCAAGGTAGAACAACAGATCTTAATTTTACTATGTGTGACAATGAAAGGAAAATAATTTTAAAATTTTAGCATTTGCTATATGAATGAATGCTGTTTGTGTTCATATTCCCTACATCTCTATTAGAAAAAAATAATGTTTTTCTTCTTTATAGATTAGGCAATAGACTTGCAGATTAATTGTTCAAGATGATGTAATAGGAGAACAGTATTCAAAAACAAGGCACTTGATTAGCAAGAAAATAGGAATGAAATTTCAAGCAAATGCTGGAGACTCATTCTCTTGAATAGGTTGCAGATCAGAAAATATGATATTAATTAGAAGACATGTCCTGAGGTTGCCTTGATATGCCTCTGTATCATGTCCAAAAGAAATAACATATTATGAAGCATGTTATTCAGAATATATTTTCTTAGTAACAAGCTACTGAGAGTATCCCACCTGCACGGCAGCCTGGCAAGCTACCGGTGGCGTACTCAATATGCCAAAAACAGTAACAACAACGGTCCTTATTCCCCTGATCCTGAAAGAGCCCCCAGTATGCCATCAGGCTACACTAACATGAGACAGGGACGAATGGAGATGTTACTGGTGCCCGCTTGAGCAAATCAATGAACAATGGGATGACAGTGATACAGTGATTTTCTTAGTACTTACAATTTTACAATGTCTATTAAGTAAAACTGTCCCATAGTAAAGAACAACGATAAAGTTCTTGATCCAGAGGTTGTTGTCCTTTAAGAGCAGTATGGCATGCTGTACAATATATGGTGTTCTAAGTACCATGAGTGATAAATAAACTGCCAAGGGAATTCATTCATTTAATGAATATTTATTGGGTGCTAATGTAGCAGTGAACAAGACAGATAGGATCCTTGCTTTCAGAAAGCTGATGACTCATAAAGTCACCTTTGCTGGAATCACCAGGAAAGGAAAAAAGAACATTCTAGTTTGGCCTTGAATTACTGCTAGGGGAAGAGCATGTGGCGATGGGGGATTAAGAGGACATTCAAGGTACCAGGATAACAGTCAGCAAAAAAATGAAAAACAGAAAAAAGAAAAGTGGGGGGCGGAAGGAGAGAGAGAGAAAGACAGACAGACACAGATACAGAGAATGTAGGGCATGCAAAGACATATTAGAGCAAAAACTATTTTATGAACTCAAAGATTTAATCAATTTATGTCATGTCATAATTTTATGCAGCAAAAGGAAATAAACACTGAACATACAACACCAGAGGGCATTGTGTCCTCCCTAGGACATTTGGCAATGACCAGACATTTTTGGTTGTCAGAACTGAAGGGATGAGTAAGTAGTAAGAAGGGATGTTGCTAGCCATGTTACAACACACAGGATAGCTTCCTGCAGAAAGGAATTTTCCAACCTCCGTACGCCAATATTGCCAACACTAAGAACTCCTGGATGTCAGAAATGGAAAGATGAAGCTAGAATATTTAAAAGTTTTTAAATAGATAAAAACACAGTTGTTCAGCTTACCTAGGGTGAAATCATGACTCATAAAGGAGTATTGGAAAATAACATTGGTACTCAGTGCCTGAAACTGTTTTCACACCTTTGAAGAATAATGATTGGAGCTATTTTGAAAAATAATTTAATGCATGTAAATCATAGGGCTGAACCTTCAAGAGTATGTGTTGATCCCCTGCTTTTCAGAAACTCTGCACTACAATCACACTAATTAATATATCCTATTTCTTCTATTCTAACTCTTCTCAGGGGCAACAATACCAACCTCCTCTTCCTAAAAGCTCAGCTTTATCCTACTGATTCAATGAAGTGCCCCCTGAGGCATTACCTAATTTTTTTCTCTTTTGAAAGTTCTTTATCATATCGATCAGTTCCAAGTAGCACTCAAGTTATTTGTCTTTCTTCTAAACATAAATTCCTTTCAGTCAGATGCATGAAAAGGCCCCACCAGGACTCTCAGAGGGCCCACTATACCATAATACACATTATAAGTGAGCAAGAGATAGTTGTAGAATAAACAACTAAATTAAACATACAGTATCAGAAGACATGATTATATGATAAAATATATATAAAGAAACATGAACTCAGAGTTCCCCCAGCTCTAAGTCTTTCCTCTTAGGGCTTATTTCTTAAATATTTAATTATTTTAGTAGGCCTCCGAGTTCTCATGCTTTAGCAATAGGGTCTCAGAGAAAGAGTTCTTTGCTAAGTCAGTCCTACCACTACTTAAAAAAATCTATTTAGGAAACTCCAATAAGATTCGGATATTTTCCCATGGGGTGGCAGTGAATTTCATCTCAAGACATTTAAAGTACTTTGCAGAAGAAGAATATGAAATTCCTCTGCAAAAATAAGAGACAGTAAGAATATGTAAGTGGTAAGAAAATGTCTACTCATTGCACACAAACCCCAATCACATTGCTGATGACAGTACTTCTGGCATACCTTTGTGTCGGTGTGGGAAGAAGGATAATAAGAACTACTGAGGAACAAACACCTTGAAACGTGTGCCTGTTAGAGAATGGATTAAAAATAAAGACAAAAGATCACAAGTTTAACGTGTGCCTTTAAAATAATTTAAAAAGAGAGATTATTGATCCTTTATTATCATGTAGTTTAGTCATGAACAAATGAACTGTGGTCAGTACAATTATGAAAATTACAAAAGCACGGTGTCATTTCGTTTGCAAGATTTTTCTTGTCAAGTTATCCTTTCCCCCTGTTTTTGGGTGGTCCTTAAGCATCGATCAATGTTTGGTGGTTGATTCTAACAAGTCTTTCGCTTCATTTATTTTGGTTGCTAAGTAAGGAGATCCACCTGAGAAGACAAAAGAAAAATAAATGGATTAAAATCTACTTCACTATTGACATTGTTCAAGGTGTCAAATACAGAATAACACTCAATTATAATCCTCTGGCATGTCTTACATATTTAACTTGTTTGTTTGTTTGCTTTTTTGGGTCACACCTGGCAATGCACAGGGGTTACTCCTGGCTCTGCACTCAGGAATTACTCCTGGCGGTGCTCAGGGGACCATATAGGATGCTGGGAATCAAACCCAGGTTGGCCGCGTGCATGGCAAACGCCCTACCTGCTGTGCTATCACTCCAACCCCCATACTTAACTTCTGAAGAGTTTTTTTTAAGCTGTCTAGACTTCAAAATAGCAGACATTAAAACTATTCCACTAAGTGTTTAGCGAAACACTCCAGATACCAAATAATCAAAGAGAGAATCTCTGAGAAAGATAACGAAAGTCAGATATGATGATGGATCACTTGGAAAACACTGAAACATTTCATTTACAAGACCTTAATACTGAAGGATTTAACCCAAAATTTTCTGAAATTAAATCCAGGTTAAATAAAGTAAGTCTTCTCAAGCTTTCTTTAAAGGAAGAATATTTATCTCTGAAAAAGGGTGTCTTTCTAAAGGAGTAAAGCAATCCATGCAATCTGTCAGTCTTATCAAGCTTTACATTTTCGCAAATAAAACATAATTAAAAACACACACACACACACCAAACATGGTATAAGGATAGCACAGCAGGTAGGGTGTTTGCCCTATGCAAGGTCAACCAAGGTTCGATTCCTCCCTCCCTCTTAGAGAGCCCAGCAAGCTACCAAGAGTGTCCCACCCGCAAGGCAGAGCCTGGCAAGCTCCCCGTGGCTATTCAATATGCCAAAAACAGTAACAAGTCTCACAATGGAGATGTTACTGGTGTCCACTTTAGCAAATCGATGAGCAACAGGATGACAGTGATACAGTGATATAAAATGCAATTATGTACTACCTTAAAATCACATTACTAATATAGAGGAATCAACAAATAAATGATAATAAAAATGTTCAAGAAAATGTTCCTTGACTCTGAAATGATCCAGTTAAGGATCTACATAAAGTGGGGCTGAAACAATAGAATTGCGGATAGGGCATTTGCCTTGCACTTGGCCTACCCAGGTTCAATATTCAGCATCCCACATGGTCCTCCGAGGACTGCCAGGATTCATTCTTGAGTGCAGAGCCAGGAATAACCCCTGAGCATTGGCAGGTATGACCCCCCCCCCAAAAAAAAAGAATATACATGAAGCTCAGTGTAGATTCACTATGTCCAAAAATAAAATTTTAGTCACTTCTTGAAGAGCTCTTTTTAGTGATTTTTTTTTTATAGTAAATATCATGGGGAGGGAGAAAAAAAAAACAACAACAGAAGTGACCTCCAAATTCAAAATCTTTATAAACCCAACCAGTATCATTTGACGTACAAAAATATTAACCCCAAACTCACATTAAAGCTCTTTAAGTGTCCCATGCCTTTTAACTTTCAGTCCTGAATGGTTTCATTCCTTAATGCTCCAATTAACCATCATATTACAGTTCACCAATTTCTCCTGTTTTTGATTTGTATTCTCCATTTGAGATACCAAACATATATAGCTGTTGAAAACAGGGAACGGAACGATTGTACAGTGGGAAGGGTGTTTGCTTTGCACATGGCCAACCCAGGTTCAATCTCTGGCATCTCATATAGGTTCCTGAGCACCAAGAGGAGTAATTCCTGAGTGCAGAACCAGGAGTAAACCCTGAGCACTGCCAAATGTGACCCCCAAACTGGGGAAAAAATACCCTAGGACCTCAGAAACTTCGACTAACAAATCTAGATAGCATTAGTGCAACTTTCCTAACTTTATTCAGGTCTTTTGCAGGTGCAATATCATTATTATAAAGAAACAGAAAGCAGAGAAAAGATCAACAAACATGGTATTGTATGAAGCACAAAATGGTAATAATGAAGGAAGCTATATTTGGCTTTGTGTCCTTGAAGGGTCCACGGCACTTGCATACCAAGATCTTAATAGCTATAAACATTTATGAAAAATAGCATATTCTTGAATATATGTGAAATAGAAATATAAAATTTGCCATATGTACTTGGTTATGCAAGAAGCTGATTTAATGATTATCTTTGAAAATGATCTCAGAATTACACAGTAACAAGCTTGTTAAACTGCTTATTTAGTTACTAAGATAATCTCAGGTTTTCTAGTGTCCTTAAAAATATTGACTAAAAATATTAATATACTAATGTTAGTCAAACATAAACTTTAATTGATATGTATTCTGGATCATCAGCCATAATATGCTCATTTAGTAGTAAGAGGAAAAAAATGTTAAAAATCAAAAGATCAAAAAGTCTTACACATCATGTACTATTGACAATGTTAAAAAATAAGAGTTTATTTAGAATAATGAGTTATCACTCACCATCTTTAAGACAATGACCTTTTAATTTATATACATGTTAAAACCTTTGTATTGGCTTTCATTTCACCCTCATTCTAATATTCTAAAACTAAGAAGTTTCTAAACCCGAAACTATATCTCCTATATTCCCTTCAAGAGAGCTGGTTCAAATCTAGATTTATCAATAAGGGAGAAGCTTGTGATACTGCATGCAGAATTAAGGGAAATGCCTTTTCCTGCCAGTGCTCTTTATTAATGGCTGTTAGCAAGGGACATTACTGTAGGAAATAGTCATCTTGGGCCAGAGTGATAGTCTAGCCAGCTTGCCTTGCATACAGGCAACCCAGGTTCTATCTCAGGCATCCTACACGGTCTCCCGAGCCTGTCGAGAGCAATCCCCAAGTTTGGAGCCAGGAAAAAGCCCTGAGCATCATTGGGTGTGGCCCAAACACCAAATCAAAGAAAAAGAAAATATTAGTCAACTCACAGAATTTAACCTATACTTGTAGACTCCAATAAGAAAAAATATTTTAAAAATTAGGGCTTAAAAGTGAACACATTCTTAATTAAAAAAAATAAAATAAAATAAAAACTTTCAATGAACTAACACCAGAAGGGTGCTTTTATATAAGTTATAAAGATAAAGCAATCACAATATGTACTAATAAAATGCTGAAACGCTTGGCTATGAGATTACCATCATCATTTCTATTTGACACTATATTAGAGATTCTAGTCATTATAATAAATGCTCTCCTCTAGCTTCAATTTTACAAAAAAAGGATTGGAAATAAATTGCCATCTTTCACAAATGATATGACAGTGTATGGAAATTCAAAAGAAAATCCAAAGGCTCTAAAGACAAAATTACAGGATTAAGAAATTAATGTAACAAGTAATTGGATCTAACAGTGACAGGTACAAAATCTAATTTTTACAACTTATAAAAAAAATAAGTACATATTACAAAAAAATTTTGGCTATATCCCACGGTGCTTAGGGATCACTCCTGGTGGTGCCAGGTGGACCACAGGTGGTGCTGGGGATGAAAACCAGGTAGGTCACATATAAGGCAGGTACCCTACAAAAATTTTTAAATATACATAATGGGACCAGGGAGGTAGCTCAAGTGACTCAAGTTTAACACAAGTACACGTGAAGCCAAGCTGGTTCCCTGCAGTGTGGGTGTGGACCCCGCACGCCTCCACGGGACGCAGCTCTGGTGGCTTCTCAGTCCTGCTGGGGATAACCCTGAAGCCCCCTAGCACTGTGCACCACTAGAGGCAAGGGGGCAGGGGCGGCATCTACAAAAAAAAAAGTGTGTGTGTATTTATGTATGCATACATAATAGCATTTAAAAAATCAGCATATAAAAATAAATTTTAAAATTAGGAATGATTATAACTTTTAATTATTAAGAAGACTAAATATATGGAAGGCCCATCTTGCTTAATCTTTTAAAGACTTTAGTTCCTCCCCAAATGGATATGCAGATTTATCGCATTCCCAACTCATAACCCCAGAAGGTTTGTTGAATGTGTAGTGTAAGACTGTGATGTTTATAAGTACGCAGACAATTTGTCAAATACAGCTGAAAATTAACAACAACAATAACAACAAAGTTAAGAACTTAGAGTACCAGAAACAAAAAACTTGTTATAAAGCTACACAAATCTAAACAATGTGGTACTGGCATAAGCATAAAGAAATCAAACAACAGAAGAAGGGAGCACAGGAACTATTTCTATAAATATCTAAATACTTGATTTATAACAAAGTGACATCTAATGAAAATAATTTTTTAAGTTCTTTATGGGTTCTTTTAATCATATATAAAAATCAATCTTGTTTACTATAGATATATTATGTAAAATAATAAGGTTTCAGAAATTATATACATGACCTTGAGATAGGCAAAAATCAGCAAGAAAGCACTAGTTACAAAAATTTAATTGGAAAAAATGAATTTTATTAATAAATTAAGAATTCCTACTTATGACTGGACAGTAAGAATATATAGAAACTACTTCAAAATGAAGACATTCTCAATATGAAAGACTTCAATCTAGGATACCCAACTATATATTTCAAGAAAAAAAGAACCCAATAGAATAAAAAATTATTTAAAAAATGTTAGGACTATTCATATCATGAAATATAAACAGTAATAAGAGCAACTCACCACTACAACATTCATTGCTAGATGAATATATCACACACAAAGATAAATATGGAATACTATACGAAACATAATTTTGCTTTAAGTTCAAAAAGAGGCGGAGTTCATCTATCATAATAAAAGCCAGATATGCTTATCTTTGGGAATGGGGAAGTTAGTGAAAAATTAATATGGGGAGAGTTTGTATAGTTCTATTTGCTTTAAAATTTTTTAGTCACCATGATTTATAATATTGTCAATGATAGGGTTTTACACAATACACATCGCCACCAGAGTGTCCATTTCTAGCCACCAATACCTTGGGTGCCACCCACAACACACATCACTGTCTCCACACCATGACAGACTCAGTTCTGCAGACTGATCTTTAGATTCTGTTGCTTATGGCCATTTGCTATATCTCATGTAATGCTTCTTTATACTCCGTAATTGAGAGACGTTATTCTGTATCTGTCTCTCAGAAGCTTCTGAGTGACTTGAGTCGGCATGATATTCTATGGTTCTAATCACACAGAGGCGAATTACATGAGATCTTTTTCTTATAGCCAAGTGGTATTCTATTGTGTATGTAAACAAAATTCTTTAAAGAGAGAAAAAAGAAAAGAAAAAAAATAAACATAATTCTTTATTCAGTCGTCTGTTCTTGGACATTTGTTTCCAAGTTTTGGCAATTCTGAAGTGTGTTGCAATGAACATAGAAGGGTAGATTTTTCTGAATAAAGTTTTCAGGTCCTTGCCTATAAGTGAAGCTGCTGGGACATATGGAAACACAATTTTCAGTTTTTTGAGAAGTGTCCACATTCACACTGTTCAAAAGGGTTGAACCAAATGACATTCCCAAGAGCAGTGAATGAGGGTTCCTTTTCCACCCATATCCACAGCCAAAACAATCAGTGTTGGCATGGTTCTATTTCTTAATATGCTATGTAAATTATAATACACTCAGTTGTACACTTATAATATTCATAATTTTTTATATTATATTTAAGTAATTTTAAAATGCAATACTGGAGATACATTGAATTCTTCAATTTGATGAATGTGCATACTCTGAAGGTCATACTCTACAGGTCACTGGGGCTGAGCTAAACAAGAATGGTTCTAATATGATCAGGACAATGATGATGAGCGAAGTCACTGGGCATTACTCCAATACAAAATATTCTTACAATTTATCAATTATTTTTTAAGCTCCATGATCAGGAATACACAGTTACTACTCCACTTCCACCACTGTCTCTTGGTCCCTTCTCACCCCACCATCACTTAGTGAATTCGGTTTTATATGTAGACTCTGAAGGTCTGGTATCACTGCCTAATATTTATTCCTTTACTGTGTTTCTTTAAACCACAAGAGAAATCACTTGGTATTTGTCCTTCCCTTGAGTCACATATGCCCTCCAGTTCTATCCAAATTGCAACAAAACGAAGGATCAGAACTTTTCTAATAGTTGAGCAGTACTCCACTGTGTATATATACCAGTTTGTTTCACTGCACTCATCTGCTCTCAGGCACTTGGGTTGTTTCAAGATCTTGGCAACTGGCTACTATGGGCAAGACTGAAATAAGCATAAAAGTAAACACATCTTTTAGGTACCTAGATGTGGAATTGCTGAGTTATATGGAAGTTGTAGTTTTAATATTATGAGACATCCCCATACTGTACTCCAAAGAGGCTGAACCAGATAGTCCCATGAGGGTTCCCTTTTCACTTCAAACCATGGAGCATGGCTTGTTTTCATGGTTTGAGCTATTCTCACTGGTGCGAGGTGACTTTCACTGACATTTCAATTTGCACTTCCCCGATGAAAAGTGATGGACAATTTTTGATATACCTATTAGTTACCTGCATGTCTTTGAGGACACACCTTGTCAGCTTCTCTTCCTATATATTTTTTATTAGATTGTTTTTAAATTTTGAAATTGCTTATAATTCTTGGATACCAGATCTTTTTCAGATGAAATGTAGGTGAATATTTTACTTCTTTATTCCAAGGTATCCTCTTATGTCAGTCATTGTTTCTTTCGCAATACAGAAATATTTTGATTTAATGTGATCCCATTTGCTTATTTATTTTTCATTTTCTTTGTTGGTGGCACTGAATCACTGGAGATGCCTCTGAAAGCAATATCGTAGAACTTCTGCCTAGATTTTCCTCTGCATATTTTATGGATTCAGAACTAATATTAGATCTAATCTCAAAGACTTTACTCCATTTTGGGTGTTTGATCTTCATTTTGGACCACACCTGCCTGTGCTCAGGACTAACTCTGGCTGTGCTTAGGAATTAATTACTCCTGTCTGTACTCAGAAGATCATACACAGTGCCAGGTATAGAAGCTGCAAGATAAGTGCCTTTAACCTACTTTGTATTAATTAATTTTTTTGTATGGTGTGACAGGGTTCAGATTTTTTTAAATGTAGGCATGTAGTTTCTCCAACATCATTTGGTGAAGACGATTTTCCTGTTCCACTTGATGCACCTAGCTATTTTGTCAAAGACTAGGTATTCATAAATATGAGGATTTATCTATCTCTGGGGTCTCAATTCTATTCTATTCACGCCTTAGTTACCAGTATCAGCTTTTTCCCCCTTTATTGTCTTTTTCTTTTTTAATTGAGTCACTGTGAAATACACAGTTACAAAGTTGTTCATGATTGGGTTTCAGTCATACAATGATCCAACACCCATCCCTCCACCAGTGTCCATTTCCCACCACCAATGACCCCAGTTTCCCTCACATCACCCCCACTCCCCTGCCTGCCGCCTGCTTCTATGTTAGGTGCTTTTCCGCCCCCACCAGCCCCAACTCATTCCCTCCTTTTCTCCCTCCCTCTACCTCCCTCTCCTCTTTCGGGCATTATGGTTTGCAACACAGATATACTGAGGTGTTATCATGTTTGTTATTTTACCTACTGCCAGCATGCAGTTGTTATCAGTATCACACAGTATAGTCTAATTTAAAGTCAAGAGAAGAGAACCTCCACCTTCTTTTTGTGTCTTTTTTTAATAAAATAATGTTTGCTTTGACTTTGGTTTTTGGACCACACGGGACGGTGCTCAGGGATCATTTCTGAAGGGCTCAGTCACGTCCAAGGCAAGCACCCTAGCCACTGTTTTATCTCTCTGGCCTATGAGGTTTTTTCCCACCTACTATGTTCTTGAGCTCTGGGACTTCTGCTTATAGCTTTTTCTCATCTGCTTCTTATGCTTCTTCTTTATAAAGAAGATCACTCCAGGCTGTGTCGGTTACTTCTCTCTTGTGTCTATTGTACTGTGCGGGCTAGGGGTGAGTCTGCTCTTATGCAGGCTTGCAATCACCCATTTCACACAGAGCTGGTGTCGTCTCCGACCACAGCTGAGACTTCACTGAACAATCAGTGCTGCCTCTTTGCTTTCGCAGTCCTCGATGTCTCACCGTGGCCCCACAGTCGCTGCCCTGGGGAAGCTTGGCCCTCCAGAACCTGCTTTGCTTATTCCTCAGTGCAAATTCCTCTCTGAAACTAAGTAAATGCCTCAGCTCAGACGTGCTTTGGGGAGCACAGGGCCTCACCTGGTGCCCCAGTGGTTATCTTCCTGCCACTTCGGTTTGGAGTGCTGGTGGGCTGCCTCCCTGTCTGGGGTTACAGATACAAATGCCAGCGTGGGACCCTGCCAGGCCCTGGCCCCTGCTCAGGCTTTTTTGTGGGCAGAGATTTCGAAGGCTGCTGGGGAATTTTCAGTCAGACTTTTTCTTCCCTTGGTCATGGTGTGTTCATTCGCTCTACCCCTCTGCCAACGCTGGGGATACAGTTACTCCTCGTGAAAAAACCTTCCAAAAGCTGTGCCACTCTCTCCTGTACTTCCGCTCTGTGGGGCCATTTGCAGAATCCTTGGGTCACCTCTGTGCTTCACTGCCTTTTGGAACTGGTATGGTTAACAGGGGACCCTTCTCAGGCACCGTCTTAGCCCTACCTGCCATTCTTTTTCTCATTATATAAAGAAATTGCATCAGGTGGAGTGAAAATACAGCAGGTAGGGCGTTTGCCTTGCATGCAGCCAACCTGGGTTCAATCCCAGCATTCCATATGGTCCCCCGAGTATTGCCAGGAGTAATTCCTGAGCACTGCTGGGTGTGACCCAAAAAGCAAAAAAAAAAAAGAAAAAGAAAAAGAAAAGAAATCGAATCACAAAATTTTCAGTAACTTGATCAACATGACAGATTTAGGAAGAAGTGAAAATTTCCATGATTCCTAAGAGGTCTGGCTCCTGAACCTGTGTTCTCCTTAATCACCACAACACAACACTTCTTATTTTGTTTATAGGACTTATTGCTCATTGGATTCCTGCACATTAAATATGTGGTTACTTTTAAAACCTTTTGACTTCAGGTCCCTATTCCCAATCCAGAGCCTCCTCCTTGAGAAGACTAAGTCGCTCTGAGTAATTTATTTTTGAGTAGATGACTCTGTTCCCATTATAGAACAACCTGAAGGGTGTTATATAACAACCTGAAGCGTGATTATCCTTTATGTCTCTTGACAGTTATCAACACGACTCTCAAGTAAATGGATGAAACTTTAGCTACATGTTTTTGATGAGGAGGAAGAAAATATTGAGACACTTTTGTATCATTTTCTTGCATCAAATACTAACTCCCCAGAAATAAACACACTGGAGAAATACAAAAAACAGGTAAGGAACTATACTAGGAGTGCTCTGAAAATTAATAAATACAAAATATCTGAAAAAAATTCTTCACCAAAGAAAAAACAAATTCTGCAATTAATAATTGTCTCAATGTTTGATGTAATTTACTACTCTGAGTTTTCTAGTTAGCACACCAATTTAAGAAATAAGACACAAGTTGCCTTGGGTCAGTGAAGAATTCACAATGGACTTTTCTATATTCCTACATTTCTATGAAAACATATATGAAAATCTAGATTCCAGGTCTGTTAAAAGTAAGAAGTATTGCCATCCGCTGATATAAAAAGAAAAGTCTTAAAGGCCGCCCACATTTCTTTTTCTTTTCTTCTTTTTTGGTCACAACCGGTGGTTCTCAGAAGGGCTTACTCCAGGCACTGTGCTCAGGAAT
The DNA here is from genome assembly GCF_027595985.1 of Sorex araneus. Classification (NCBI taxonomy): domain Eukaryota; kingdom Metazoa; phylum Chordata; class Mammalia; order Eulipotyphla; family Soricidae; genus Sorex; species Sorex araneus. The sequence continues at coordinate 248,598,322 of NC_073302.1, forward strand.
CACTCCTGGCAGTGCAAAAGGGAACCAAATTGGGTTCTGGGGTATTGAACCCGGAGCAGCTGTGTGCAAGGTAAGTGCCTACCTGCTGTACTAATGTTCTGGACCTCACACACATTCTTTTTTTTTTCCCTTACAGTTCTTTTTTAAATTAATTTTTTTTTCTTTTTGGGTCACACCTGGTGATGCACAGGGATCACTCCTGGCTCTGCACTCAGGAATTACTACTGGCGGTGCTCAGGGTACCATATGGGATGCTGGGAATCGAACCCAGGTTGGGCGCATGCAAGGCAAATGCCCTACCCGCTGTGCTATCGCTCTAGCCCCCTAAATTAAAAAATCTTTAATAAATTTTTTATTGAAACACCGTGAGATACAGTTATAAACTTCCATGATTAAGTTTTAGTCATACAATGATCAAGCACCCATCCCTCATTTTTAAAGATCAATGTCAAATTCATGTGGAGGCTGACAGGAAACTGACTTTAGCTACAAGTTTTTGATGAGGAGAGCAGTAATCTGCAGCAGTGAAACTGGGGAAAGTTCTATTCCTGGGGCAAGGTTTGGCTGGGTAGACCTAGAACCTGTATCTAAAGTCTCAGGAATATCAACTATACAGAAAGTAAGCCGAGGCTTGCTCTTCCGAACCCAAGTTCTCCCTTGAACACATAACTCACTTGCTTGTCTGATGTTTCTGTGTTTGTATTCTACTAAAACCTGTGAGAGAAAGAGAGAGAGAGAGAGTGAGAGAGAGAGAGAGAGAGAGAGAGAGAGAGAGAGAGAGAGAGGAGAGGGGGGGAGAGAGAGGAGAGAGAGAGAAAGAGAAAGAGACAGAGAGAGAGGGAGAGAGGGGGGAGAGGGGAGAGAGAGGAGAGAGGGGGGAGAGAGAGAGAGTGAGAGAGAGGGGGGAGGGGAGAGAGAGCTGAACTCCTAGAGAATAAAGCCATAAACCAGGAGACAAAAAAGACAGCCTCCAGGGGAGGGAAGACCTGCACCAAGAACACTAAGAAAGAAACCCCACTGACCCAGCAATACCACTGCTGGGAATATATCCCAGAAAAGCCAAAAAGTATAGTCGAAATGACATCTGCACTTATATGTTCATCGCAGCACTGTTTACAATAGCCAGAATCTGGAAAAAACCTGAGTGCCCTAGAACAGATGACTGGTTGAAGAAACTCTGGTACATCTATACAATGGAATACTATGCAGCTGTTAGAAAGAATGAGGTCATGACGTTTGCATATAAGTGGATCAGCATGGAAAGTATTATGCTAAGTGAAATGAGTCAGAAAGAGAGAGACAGACATAGGAAGATTGCACTCATCTGTGGACTATAGAATAACAGACTATAAGACTAACACCCAAGAATAGTAGAAATAAGTACCAGGAGGTTGTCTCCATGGCTTGGAGGCTGGTCTCTCATTCTGGGCAACTCAGAAAAGGGAACACCAAGTAAAATGTGATTGGAGGTCATGTGGGGGAAAGATGATGCGGGCCCAATATAGTCTAGAGACTGAACACAATGGCCACTCAACACCTTTATTGCAAACCACAACACCTAATCAGAAAGAGAGAACAAAAGGGAATACCCTGCCATAGTGGCAGTGTGGGGTGGGGGGAGACAGGACTGGGGAGGGGAGGAGGGATGTTGGGTTTACTGGTGGTGGAGAATGCGCACTGGTGAAGGGATGGGTTATCAAACTTTGTAAGGGAGAAACATGAGCACAAAAATGTATAAATCTGTAACTGTACCCTCACGTTGACTCACTAATTAAAAATAAACTATTAAATTAAAAAAAAAAAAAAAAGAAACCCCACTGCAGGGAACAAAGCTAAATCTGAAAGAGATTTCTAAGGTGTGAAACTTTATCCTGAGAGAGGGCTGGGCGACTATGCTCGATACTCAGCACCCAATCTGAGAGTCCTACACCAGATCATACCCTGTTCTCACCCCTAACAATGGAACAGCAGACCTGAGCGTTAGAGTTGCCAGGAGACGCCCACTGACAGACAAGCCCCGGATAACACTGCTGGTCAATGCCCACTTGGATCTCTCCACAATAACAAAGGCTGTGGGCAAATCTCTAAGGTGAGTTCCATTCAACTGTAGCAAATAATGAACTAGCCAGGGGCTGAGATAACTGTCAAGAATGTCTTCTCTAGCCAAACAGATTTAGCCCCTGTCAGTCCGCATTGGACTACTCGCATGCAAGCCCATCTCCTACAGTCAGAACTAGACACATGTCCTAGAGTCAGAGCATACTCCCTGGACCTCTCAGAGAGCAGCTCGTTAGCCACAGGGCACCACTCCCTACTGCGCTCCCCTGGCAGCCCACCCTGCGGTCAGGCCCCTTCACCGGCTGAGACAGAGGCCTCGAAACTCCTCCCAAACTCCTCTTGACAGATTCCCAGCCACTGCTTTGGGCTGCAAGACCTTAGCAACCTGGTGACTGCTGGGCTCTGTTCTCACAGTCCAGGCTCACTCGAACACAGGCCCTGGCCCTACATAGCCCCTCCCTTACATTTGTGGAGTGCCAGGCATCATGCATGGGGAGGCAGAGGACATGGAGAAAGCATAAGAAAGGGCCAAAAGGAAGTCACAGAACTAAGGCACGTAACAACTAATCTAACAACTACAACGGAGGGGCCAACAGCAGAATGGAGGGTGAAAGTCCAGCCAGCTAGCTGTAATACAAAGGAGTAGAAACCATCCAACAGACAAGGAGGGGAAAAATTAAAAACAATGAAAGTAATATAAGAGCCATACGGTACTAAGATAAGCCTTTGCTGCATGGAAAGAATTCCAGAAAAAGGAGATCAAATCTATACATTTTTTTCTTTATTTTTGGCTTTTTCAGTCACACCGGTGATGCATAGGGGTTACTCCTGGATCATGTACTCGGGAATTACTCCTGGCAGTGCTTGGGGGACCTTAAGGGAATGCTGGGAATCAAATCCGGGCCGGCCACGTGCAAGGTAAACGCCCTACTCGCTGTGCTATTGCTCCAGCCCATATGCATTTCTTATTTGAACAAATAGTAGCCAAGAAATTCTTAGGTTAAGAAACAAGTAAGACACCTAGATCCCCCAAAAAATGAACTCACACATACCAAAAGTACATTATAATTAAACATTATAATTAAATGACTCAATGCACTGGCCAGCAAACAGAAGCAAAATACAAACAAATGGTACCATGTCAAATTAAGAAACTTCTCGTAGTGGCTTCAAATACATGCTAAAAGAATAGTGATACTAAAGGTCCTTACAAAGAAAAAAAAAAAACTTCTAGTTCAGAAAGATAGCGCAAAGGTTAAGGCACTTGCCTCGCAAGTGGCTGTGGCTACAATACTGGTTAGAAAATTAAGATGCTTCTGCACTACAAAACAAATGAGCAGTAGAAGAATAGTACACTTCTTGGCATCCAACCCCAGGGTCCTAAAACAGTAATTCAAAAAGATATTTGCACTTCTATATTCAATACAGCACTATTCACAAAAGCCAAGACTTGGAAGCAATTTTAGTGTTCAATTACAGATAAATGAATAAAAACATTATGGTATATGTAGGATAACACTGGTTTGTCCTTTCCACCCTGCCACAGGGAGCTTAGGTTTACTGGGTTACTCCCATCACAGTGCTCCCATTCCTCTGTGTTTACTTGTAGCTTCTTTCTTTGTGCTCTGTTGACTTGTAAATATTGTTTTTCTCGTCTCCTGAAGTCCTTTGCATAGTTAATCCAGAGCAATATCCTTTTTGTATGGGCACAAGAAGATAATTAATGCTGTACTTTTGAAACTTGGGAGTTAATTGACTCCAGATAATACTACCTCCAGGGCATCTGTTCTCTCGAACTACACCTCAGTTGCCCTGGAAGGACCCAGGGCAAGGTGTGATCTATGAGCTACCCTGGCATCAAAATGGGCCTGGCCAAAATGCAATAAAGCTTAATTATAAGTTAAGAGCATGGTCATGGACAAATGCTGTCATGATCCAAAAAGCAGTAACTAGATTCGGACCTTGCTAGGGTTAGGAATGATTAACCCAGCCTGAGCACTGTAGTCTGAGTCTGTGGTGAGATCTCCCGGTGAGAGCCATCCTACAAGCTTAATGTATCTTTTACTGTGTCTATACAAAATAACTAATATTAAGAAGTAGAATTAAGATGTTAATTGAGTTATTGGACTAAGGAGGAGAGGAACACCCCTAGGGTGGTGTTTTGACCCTTGAGCCTGGTGGGCAGTCAGGAAGGGCTTTTGATATGTTGATTTTGCTACCAGATGGGGCCTGTGCCTACCCCTGATGCTGGATAGTTGAGGAGAGAGAAGAGAGACACCAGGGCAGCAAGATGGAGTGCGGAGAGACTAGCAAGGGGAAGAATGCAGGTCTGCAGAGAGACAAGAGATGCGGCTTTGAGAGGGAGTGCGGAGAGATGAGCGGGAGAGACAGGAGACGGGAATGAGGGGCAGTGTGAGACTAGAATGGGGAGCTCAGAGAGACTGGGAAAGGCACGTGGGGAGAACGGCATAAATGGCAACTGATCATCAACTGGCTTGGCCTGGTTTCCTCCTTCATCCACCCATGGCCTGGACTGCCCACGAGGAGAAGCGGCCCGAGTCCATCGAACCCCGGGGGTGGGTGGGGCGGGGGAAGAGAGAGAGAGAGAGAGAGAGAGAGAGAGAGAGAGAGAGAAGAGGAGAGGAGAGGAGGAGAGAGGGGGGTAGAGAGAGATTCGGAGATATCAGGGTATGTATATACAGTGGAATTCTACTCTGCTGTAAACAATGAAATCATGTAATTTGCTACTGTGTAGATGGAACGAGCGGGTATCATGCTGTGTGAAGTTAGTCAGAAGGAGAGGGCAAAATATTGCTGGTGAACGCAATATATATAGAATGTGGAATAAAAAGAAATATGGTAAGGGAATGTGAGATTGTCAGTGGAAACAATTTCTGAGAGTCAGCCTACAGAACTGTTCGCTGAGGGAGTGGGGTGGCGAGTGGTACTGGAACACTAAGTCTGAACACTGAAAGTCTTCTGTGAAACAATACAAGAGTCAATCCAGTAAAAAGACAATAAACAGAACAACAGAACTAAAAAAAAGTATGAAACAAAAACAAAAATTTCAACAATGAAACTTATCATATTGTTACCGACAAACAGAATAAACAGACAATATCAAGAAGGAAATGAAAGCTGTAAACAACACTTTAAGTACACTGTATGGACATCTACAGAACACACCTCCCAACAACAGAATACACATTCCTTTCAGTGGAACATAGTTCAAGAAAGTCTGTATATTATACCATAGATAAGCTCCAATAAATATAAAGGATAAAAATAATACTTTGTTCCCAAGCACTTGTCACAAGGGGCTCTTTTAATCTTTTAGGTTTCCTTAGAAAAACCTCCCCGATTTAAGGATGTCTCTTTCATATTCTATATGTCAGGTCCTTTTGTTATATTTTAACTTCACGTTCTTTTATATCACTTACTTTAATTTCATATCTTCAAATAGTCTTATTCATTTATTGCCTACCCTTCCAGTAGAACATATATTCTATGAGGCCCATGATCTAGCTGTCTTGTGTTATATATTTAAAATCCAAATTTTTAGCACAGTATCTGGCACACTGTAGATGCTGAAAAATAATCGCTCTGAATGAATGAACATTTAGTTATGATCATTTTATAATAATCTAAATAAGTCTTTAAAATTTTTATTACTACCTTATTTTCAATTTTATCACACAATTTTATCTACATGTATTCTTTTATCTTTTTGCTTATTCATTCATTGGGAAAAAAAAAAACTAGAGTGTATTGTCAGCCCCAGATACAAATATGAATGTCACTTTACTTTTAAAGATATTACTATTTGTTTATTAAGGAAAATTAACATCTGATAAGTTTTAAATTATATTTTTATTAAGAACTACTTAAATCAAAGACTTAGGTTGAATAAAAATACTGAAATATGGATGAAAGAATGATAAATCCTTAGAAGCAAATAATAGTCTAGTACATTTATCAAAAAGAAATCAAGCTAATTAGGCATCACTTTTTATTAGTTAATCCATGTTTATTTTGGAGGGCTCATATCTTTTCCTAAATGTTTATAATACATCTTTTAAATGTAATATATCATAATAAATTATAGTATATTCTTACCAGGCATCACGTCAAATTTGGCTGCTTCTACTATAAAAGTAATTAGGGAAAATTCACTCAACAGTTTAATTACTTTGATTTCTTTTTAATCCAAAAAGTTAATTTAATTTGCATGTCAAATACTATTAAAGAAGAGTGGGTGCACTATATGTTTATTCGGTCATAAATGTAAAGGTCTGTTGGCTGTAGACAGGAGTATTTCAGCTAAATGTAAGGAAGAACCTTCTTTTAACTAGAGTTGCGTACAAAGCAGGAGCTCTCAACTGCTAAGCTGTCCCTTTTGGTCGGAGGGAGGGGGTATGTTCCATACTTGGTTGTATTCAGGGCTTAGTTCTGACTCAGTTCTCAGAAATCACTCCTGGCAGTGCCCAGGAGACCATATGGGATTTTGGGGATTGAACCCAAAGTGGGTGCATGCCAGGCAAACACCCTATGCACTAGGAAATTAACAGGTCATTTCCCCCAGGATGAAGCAGAAACAAGCTGACTAGACAGGTAGCTCAATCAGATCAGTTAGATCTATGCTAGTAGATCTCAAACTATGCTAAGAAACACTTAAAAAATTCCAGTCCCAGGCTGGAAATTCCCCCTCAGCTAAACTACAGATCCCAACTGTCTAATGGCTTGAACACCACTTAGAATTCCCTCCCCACTACCCACCTCCCCCCAAAAAAGCAGTATTGGAGAGATAATAAAGTGGATAAGGTATTGGCCTTTTGTACAACTGACCCAGGATTGATCCCTGGCACCGCATATGGTCCCCTGAACACCACCAGGAATTATCTCTGAACACAGCAAGCAGGGCCCAAAAAATTCCCCTCAGCCCAAAAGAAAACCCAATGTGGTAGTATACTTTTATATATTGTAGCACTGTCCTCCCATTGTCCATCGATTTGCTTGAGCGGGCAGCAGTAACATCTCCATAGTGAGACTTGTTGTAACTGTTTTTGGCATATCAAATATGCCATGGGTAGCTTGCCAGGCTCTGGCATGCAGGCAGGATACTATCGGTAGCTTGCCAGGCTCTCCAAGTGGGAAGGAAGAATGGAACCCAGGTCGGCCGCATGCAAGGCCTACCTGCTGTGCTATCACTCAAATTATAAATGGTACATATTTTGTGTCACTGCAATGTGAAATTACTATGAAAGTTTCTAAAGGCTTACTTTCACTGTCACTGTCATCCTGTTGCTCATCGATTTGTTCGAGCAGGCACCAGTAACGTCTCTCATTGAAAGACTTATTGTTACTGTTTTTGGCACTATCCAAGACGCCACGGGTAGCTTGCCAGGCTCTGCCGTGCAGGCACGATACACTTGGTAGCTTGCCGAGCTCTCTGAGAGGGGCGGAGGAATCGAACATGGGTTGGCCAAGTGAAAGGCGAAAGCCCAACCTCTGTGCTATCGCTCCAGCCCCCAAAGGCTTACTTTAAATTAAAAAAAAAAAAAGATTTTTATTGAATCACTGTGAGCTACAGTACAAAGCTTTCATGATTGAGTCTCAATCATACAATGATTAGAACACTCATCCCTCCACCAGTGTAACTTTCCTATCACCAATGTCCCTGAGTATCCCTCCCGCCACCACCACTCCACCCCACCGCCTGCCTCTATGGCATGCACTTTTCTTCTTACTCTTTCTTACTCTTTGGGCATTATGGTTTACAATACAGATACTGAGAGGTCATCATGTTTGGTCCTCTGTCTACTTTCAGTACACATCTCCCATCCCAGGAGATCCCTCCAGCCATCACTGACTTAAAGGTCCCTTCTCCATCTCAACTGTTTAATGGCTTCCTTTTCTCCTTTTTTTTTTTTTGGCTTTTCGGGTCCCACCCAGCAATGCACTATCGCTCCAGTCCCTAAAGGCTTACTTTTAATTTCAATTTTTAACACAGACAGGTAACACAATGTGTCCTGAAATATAATTCGAATATCACAGGATTAATAACCTATAAGAGAACTCTGATATTCTATAGTTTTTCAAATTTACCTCACTGTCCTCCTTTCTATATCACTGAATATTGATATCAAACCAGTAATTTCTTAACAACTAACCTTTTCTACAGCAATTAAAAAAAGCAAGTCCTTATAAGTTATTAGTCTGAAAGCATGAGATCAAAGACCTCAAATTTCTTACAGCATTCATGTTTTATCTCCCTAAATTAAGATGTCAAACTTTTATGTTTTACCAAAAACATATCTGAATGCTCATTTTAAAAACTGGATACATAAAGTTAATTTTTACCCATTTCTCACACCTAATCTTCTGGTGTCATTTTCTTTGCACAAGCTGATAATGAAATGTGTAACAAATTATAGTTGATCACACATTTGAAGTTCTTACTTTGTTTTACCAATGGGTAGAAAAAAACAACAGAAATATAACTGTGCTGATAGAACAGGACAGGAAGAACACTTAAGAATTTCAAGACCACCTGATAAAGAATTAAAACTTTTGCAGCCACCTAAAGTACTCGATGGTGACCCGATCAAAACAAATATAAATTATTTAAAAAGGAGGTTTCTCATTCAAAAATGATACTTCTCACCCCTAAATGCTCCGGATTTTTTCTAAGAACAATCAGGCATGTGTTTTAAAATGTTATATTCTTTTCACTGAAAAACAAAAACAAAAACAAATAACATCATTCCTTAGCAGTTATCATCTCCCAAATCCATCAGAAACAAAGTTTTAACTCAGTATCAATGTTTTTTTTTTTTAATTCACTATAATTTTATAGGAGGAGCTTTGAGCTCTGAGGTTTCAGGGAGACTATAAACTCTGAAGCACAGAGGTTGCTTTTTAAAAAAATGTGCCCACAGATATCAGCAACACCTAATGTTTTGCTTGGGGCCATACCCAACTTATACGTAGGGCTTACTCAAGCTCCATGCTCACTCCGGCTCTGTGCTCAGGGCTATCTCCTGGCAGTGCTCATGGCATCACCACAATACAGTGCTCGGGTAGAACCCTGTCAGTATGTGCAAATCAAGTATTGCTATACCATCTCTCCAACCCATATCAACATATTCTTAAGAGGGTATAATGACCCGAAAAGATTAAAAGCATCTTTCTTAACAGCAAAAATGTGAACTGAATGTAAATACAAAGAAAGTATTCATTAAATGAATAGGCAAATAAACCTAATGTGGAGAGCCTCCACAGGACCCCGTGCTTCGTAAATAACACCTGTTCTTGTTAATTTCACTGTGCTTTGAAAACAGGATGTCCTGTCACGCCCACAAGGTGTAACTAGCCTATCAGCTGCAGACACTTGGGCGTAAACAAGCAGCGAGAGGTATATAAGGAGGGACCATGCCTAGCTAGTGGGTCCCCCCCTGGTTCCTCTTCCTTCCTTCGTTCGTCCTCTTTTCCGGTTTGCATGAGAAGGTTTCTTAATAAATAGCTGCAAGAAGAATCTCCCGGTTGCGTGTTATTTTACAACCTAATACTTTTATCATATGACAAAAAGGTTTTAGGGCACTTGCCTTGCACTCAGCTTACCCGAGTTTGGTCCCTGTCATTACAAGCACTGCCAGGAGTAATTCCTGAGTGAGAGCCTGGCGTAACCCCTAAGCATTGCTGGGTGTGGCCCACAGAAACAAAAAAAATAAAAAACAATTCTTTTAGGGACCATAGTGATAGTACAGTGGGTAGAGCACTTGCCTGGCACATGGCCAACCCAGCTTTGATCTCCAGCATCCCATGTGGAACCCAAGACCACCAGGAGTGATTCCCTAAGCACAGAGCCAGGAGCAAACCATGAACACCACCAGGTGTGGCCCCCAAACACTAAAACAAAAACGGACAAACAAAACCCACTAAAAAAAAACCCAATCCTTTCACAGATAATGAAATGGACATTTAGAGAAAGTTAAGGGGGTTAAAGGCTACAATGCTAGCTAGAAGGCAGAAACACAATAAAGGCAGTCAACAACAACGTATCTATATAGACATACAAACTCAGAATAAACCAAGATATAATTTTAGGTATTACTGGCTCAAGTTATAAAATGCTTTTTTAATATAATAAAGGAATCTAAAAATATAAATTTCTTTTAGAACTTGCTTCCCTGCCAGTAGCATAATCAACAACTTGTCAATCATCTGAAAGACAGGAGTGCTTGATCCTAAGCAATCAATGATAGAAGGGCATATACTTAACCTGGAAGGGACAAAGGAAGTTTAGAAGACAGAGGGCTTCAAGGAGGCACTTAAACACATTTCTTTCTGAGTCAATTACTCTGAAAGCCCGCAATGCAAAGAAAATTAGTTGAGTGCTCTTTCTGTAATTGTTGAAGCAGCTTAAATATTTTAAGCAAAACCTTTTCTCAAATAAGATTCTCTTGTTAATTCACACTAATGAACAGCAAATGCAAAAAAAACAAAGGAGATGATGTTTAGTGAAAGGAATTTTCATAGTAACTAATTAAGTGAGGAAGCAAGGAAAGCACACCCTATTTTGGTATAAGAAGGAGAAGGAATCCAAAATTTAATTTTTTTCAGAATGAGAAAACTGAAGATCCATAAATAAGAATAAAAAACTCTTCACTCTCCACTCCTACCCCTTGACTTTTAAAATACAATGCAACTTTCTACCATCTGTTATTTTAGAGAAGAGACAGTAATGAACATATGGGCTTTCTCTTTCAAGCAGCTGTGGTGTAGTTAAAGTTATAATAATTGTCTTTCTATAAGATAAATTTACATTAGAAACCTGGTCAGTTAAAAACAAGTGGCCCAGTCTCAGACCCTTCCAGAATGAAAGAAATTCAGAATCATCTGTGATTCTGAATCTGTGATATAGAGATTTAGGAGGTATCTTTTAAAAACATGTGCTTCTGTGTTTAAGCTTAACCAAATATAACTCAGAATTTAGTTTACATAAGGACTCCTCAAATCATGTTTTGTTCCTCAATCAAAATACTAGGAGTCACAAACAGTAGTTACAAACTTGTATATAAAAGTCAGTACCTAAGCACTACAATAACTACAGAAATTACTACCTAAGTTCTTAGAAATTGATGAGATATATCCACTACTGTTGTAAATCACTGAACTCCAATCTAAAGACACATTTACTTATAATTGACTCATTTATTTCTGATAAGAAAATCACAATACATGTGGCACATATGTTTCTATATCAACCATATATCACTTTTAGTAAGTCTAAATAAACAAATAAATCAGGGAACTCAGATAACATGAAAAACAGGAATTTTATCTACCTTTATCTGGATGATTTAAAATCATGATTCTCTTGTGAGCTGTTCTAATCTTGGCCTTACCAGCAGATGGGCTGAAATTAAAAAAAAAAAAAATTAAAGTGCCTGTAATAAAGGGTGTATATTTATAAGCTAGTAATTTATGTGATTTCAAGAAATTAAAAACTAATGAGCATTTCACCCTCTTGTGGATAAATATAAAACTACAGCTTACCCCTTTGATTCTACCAAACACCAAAATAAACTATGACTTAATACATATTAGCGGGTCTAAGCAGCTTCAGGAGTAACCCCTGAGCATCATCGGATGTGACCCCCTTCCTCCAAAAAAAGAAAAGTACTGTTTGAAGGGCACAAGTCATTTAATTAATTTAATTCATTTAATTAACAATGATTTAATATCCTATTGTCATATATTGATACAAGCTCTGCAGACTCAAGTGAATGTATTTTTGAGTCTTACTGTCCACCATTTTTTCCCCTAGAAAAGAACTGATATGTAAATTCATTTGTGCAATAGAAACAAGTATTATTTCTATTTTATGACTGATAAAAGAGGTACTATGGTAAGTAGCAAAATTGTTATTTACCCAGACTTACTTGTTGTCAAAGTCTATGTTCTAACCATTACATTTTACATGTCAAATTTTGCAGTTTTCAATGTGATAAAGTTTCCATCCTTGTATCTTTAAGTTAACACCTAATTATCTCTCCTAACAGGAGAGCACTGGATGATATTGTGATAATAAATAATATCTCAAACATCTGTGCTTGACTTGTCATATGTTTTTAATTCACATTTTTAGACTGAAAGAGATGTTAGAGGGAGGGGGATCTGATCAAACAACAATGCAGTTTGGAAAAACATTAAAGCAAGGAAAGTTGGGAATACAGTTTGCTTTCTAACTTGGTTCCCCTACTTAAAAAAATCATTTTCTTTTTTTGTATTCCACAAGAGATCTCATCTCTTGTGATATTTAATTAAAGCACAAAAGCTAAATTGAGCTGCTTCCCCGGCTCCACATCTCCACATCTATCTCTTTTTCTTGTTAAGTTACCAGAAATAACCTGTTGGGTCTTAAGAATCTGCTAATCCATCCTCAACCCTGAGCCACCCCGACTCCCAAGCACCACCCCATCCACCCCTGAGCCACCCTCCAGTACTGCTCCCGGTTTTCTCCCTTTCCCAGGTTTCTGCCGCCCCCTGCCCCCCCAGCACCACACCTACATCTCGGGAGTGGGCATAGCCTTTGCAGAAGTGGGCGTGGCCTCTTAGGGGGGCGGCACTGCAGTTATTTTCCACGTTCCTGGCATTTAGAAATCACATCTTCATTTCCATCACCTAATTCTATGGAGATTATCCTGGCCATCTCAAACACATTAGGACAATAGTCCAGTAGCGTATTCTAATTGCACCATAATACTGGCATCACTAGAAACTGTAAGTCCAATATAAAAGAACACATCCTCCAAAGCTTCACTAGAGACCTCACCTAAGCAGCTGAGGAGCACCTAAGAGGAAGAGGGCAATACTGATAGTGAACTGGAAGGTTCCACCACCACACTACTACACCAACATAAAGAAACAACGAAAATCCCCACGACAAGGAAAAGATCATGAAAAGGGTCCAGGCGCCTCAACAAGTATTATCCCCACAAATACAATCTCTCCAATAAAGAATATAGAGATGAAATACTGAAGATGTTGAATAAACTCAAAAAAATGGCTCAACAGACATCCATAAAACTAAAGGAGGATATGAAAGAAACAATGGAACAGACAGTAGAGAAAATACAGGAAGAAATGAGAGTGGAAATAAAAAAGCCACAAAATGAAGTGTCATGAATTAAGGATTCTGTCGATGAAATTAAAAAGTCAGTGGGTGCCCTCACTAGTAGAATGGCCACAGCCAAAGACAGAATCAGTGAGCTTGAAGATGAGCTGCAGGAAGCTTACAGGCAACAACAAGCAATGGGAAAAGAACTCAAAATAGCTCTTAGGCAAATCAGAGACCTAGGGGATGATTTCAAGAGGAACAACATTAGAATCATCGGAGTGCCAGAAGGACAGGGAACCAACCCCAATGAAAAAGCCACAGTTAAAAATATCATTGCTGAAAAATTTCCAGAGCTGGAGAATGCAGGTATCCAGATCCAAGGAGCCCAAAGAGTGCCAGCTAAAAGAGAACCTAGTAAAAATACTCCAAGACATATCATAGTTAAAATGATGGATGCCACAGATAGAAACACAATACTGCAAGCAGTAAGGTCAAAGAAGGAAATAACATACAAAGGAGCACCCCTTAGATTAACAGCAGACCTATCAGAGGAAACCCTCCGAGCCCGAAGACAATGGTGGGATATAGTGAAAAAATTCCATAAAATGAACGCCTCACCAAGATACTTTATCCAGCTAAACTCTCACTCAAACTTGAAGGAACGATACACTATTTCATGGATAAACAATAGCTAAGGAACTTCATACTCAAAACCAAACTTAAAAGAAAGACTAAAGGGGCTACTCTAAGACAAGAAAAAACCCTACAAGCATAACAAACCCCTACAGAAAGATGACATAAAACCCATGACAATAATCTCCCTCAATGTCAAGGCCTAAGTGCACTAATTAAGAGACACAGAGTGGCAAAATGGATTTGGAAACAATCCATTTTGTTTCCAAACTCAACATTCTGCTGCCTACAAGAAACACATCTTGGTGCTGGACTGATAGCACAGCGGATAGGGCATTTGCCTTGCACGCGCCCAACCCGGGTTCAATTCCCAGCATCCCATATGGTTCCCCGAGCACCACCAGAAGTAACTCCTGAGTGCATGAGTCAGGAGTAACCCCTGTGCATCACCAGGTGTGACCCAAAAAGCAAAAAAAAAAAAAAAAAGAAAGAAACACATCTGAACAGTCAGAACAAACACAGAGCCAAAGTCAAAGGATGGAAAACAATCCTGCAAACAAACAACTCCCTCAAAAAAGCTGGGGTGGTCATACTAGTATCCGACAACATAGATTTCAGGTTGAGAAAGATTAGAAGGGACAGCGAAGGCCAATTTTTACTAGTCAAGGGATATGTACAGCAGGAAGAAATCACACTCCTAAATGTGTATGTACCTAATGAGGGACCAGCTAAATACTTAAAACAGATTTTAACAAGGATATTGCTAACAACACAATAGTAGATGGAGACTTCAACACTACCCTATCACCTCTAGATAGATCCACAAGATTAAAACTCAGCAAGGAAACACTGACTTTGAAGGAAGAGATAGAAGAGAGAGGGCTAATAGATCCATACAGGGCTTTGCATACTAAAAAAGAAAGAATACACATTTTTTTCCACAGTGCACACGGAACATTTTCCAAAATAGATCATGTGCTGGGTCACAAAACATACCTCAATAGAATCAGGAAGATAGAAATTGCATAAACTACCTTTGCAGACCATGATGCACTGAAGATAGAAGTGAACCATGCACAGACAGCTGGTGGGAATGCCAAATGGCTTGGCCTTTTTGAAAAATAGTATGGACGCTTCTCAAAAAATTAGGAATTGAGCTCCCATTTGACTCAGCAATACCACTTCTGGGAATATATCCCAGAGATGCAAAAAAGTATAGTAGAAATGACACCTGCACTTACATGTTCATTGAAGCATTTTTTAACAATAGACAGAATCTAGAAAAAAAACCCGAGTGCTCAAGAACAGATGACTAGTTAAAGAAACTTTGGTACATCTACACAATGGAATACTCTGCAGCTGTTAGAAAAGATGATTTGCATATAGGTGGAGCAACATAGAAAGTATCATGTTAAGTGAAATGAGTCAGAAAGAGAGGGACAGACATAGAAAGACTGCACTCACTTGTGGAATGTAAAGTAACAGAATGGGAGACTAACAGCCAAGAACAGCAGAGATAAGTACCAGGAGGATTACTCCACAGTTTAGAAGCCAGCCTCACATACTTGGGCAAAAGACAGCTCAGATAGAGAAGGGACCACCAAGTAAAGGATGCTATGATGGAAGAGGTGGGCTGAAAGTAGAGTACAGACCAAACACGATGACCACTTACTACCTCTACTGCAAACCACAACACCCAAAAGGAGAGAGGGAGCAAAAGGGAATGCCCTGCCACAGAGGTGGGGTGGGGTAGGGAGGAAAGGGGTGGGGGTGGTGGGGAGGATGGGGGGACCATTGTGGTGGAAAATGGGCACTGGTGGAGGGACGGGTACTTGACCATTGTATGACTGAAACGTAAGCACGAAGTTTTTAAATCTCTAACAGTATCCCCACGGTGATCCACTAATAAAAAAAAAAAAAGAATCTGCTAATCCAGAAGAGATTAAAAAAAAAAAATCAACATTGTCAACATCCCTGGCTCTACTGTCAACATCCCTGGCTCTGTTCAGAATGGAAGTCGATCCCCACCTTCTGGTCAGGTCCCAGTAGCTGTCACATCTGACCTCCATCCTATTAATAGGCACAGCACCACAACTCCTGCCATGCAGCTGTGTACAGATCTACTCCGCAAATCCCACACTGCTCGGTTATACTGCCTGTCTCTCAGTGAAGACAGGCAGAGAAGGACGAGAGCAAGGCCCAGCCTGATCCCTCAGAATCTCCCAGGGGTCTCACCACACAGTCTCAGCCTCAGCACAGCAGGAACACTGAGAAGCCAATGGAGAAACCTCATGGGAAACCCATTAAACTCAAGGAATGAAAACAGCAATGGGAGGCACAACCAACACCAACCAGACCTGTCAGAAAATGACATTCGTGACACAATGATGAGGATGTTAATGCCATCCAAGTAATGATGTCACAGATAGTAAAGTACAAGAAAATGTGAGAGCCAAAATGAGACCTGCAAGTAGAAATAAAAAGAAAAAGGAGAGTGTGGTAGATGATACAAAAAATTCACTAGAAGTTCTAAGCATCAGAATAACAGTAGCTGAGAAAAACATGAAGATGCTCCAAGATGAAATGGAAGAAACCTCTAAGAAAACAACAAAAGATGGGGAAAAAAGTCTGAAAAGACAGCACACCAGAGAACTATGGAATGGGAGCAAAAGGAACAATATAAGAATTATCAGAGTCCCTGCATCCAAGAAGGCGCGTTGATGAAGAACCAACAGTTTAAAAAAATCAAAGCTAAGGTGCTGGAGCAATAGCACAACAAATAGGGCGTTTGCCTTGCATGCGGCAGATCTAGGTTCGATTCCCAGCATCCCATATGGTCCCCCAAGCACCTCCAGGTATGACCCAAAAAAGAAAAAAAATCATAGCTAAGAACTCTCAGAATTATCTTAGTTCTCTTCAGTCTTAATAAATTTTACATTTGTAAGGTTTATCTATGTCATGTAAACTCTAAAATGTATTAGCACAGAATTATCCATAATAGTAAACCTTTAAATGTATATACCACTAAGAAATAAATTTGTTTTTGAAAAAAAAAATTTACTTCACAACTTATCATTGATTTACAATTTTCTGTAAATTTAAGAGATTAGCTCTATTCATCTACATGTTTGTAGATGTCACCACTTCCATATAACAGAGAGAGAGAGAGAGAGGCAAATGATCACATCTTTGGAACTTAGGATTCTACCGAACAGTGCTTACATAGTGAGAGTAGAGGGGTGTTGGGAGGGCCCTAGGGACCTTGGCAGGGGAAGAGGGCTCTTTGGTGAAGAAGACTCTGATGCTGGAATGATGTGTGCATGAAAAGCATGACTAGTAGTATTGAAATCCCAGTCTCTCAATACAAATAGCTAAGAAAATAAAAAATTTTTAACTATATATTATGTCTCATGGATTTAAAATAATTGCCATCAAAAGTTTTCTTAGCTATGTTGATTAAATCAGCAGAAGATAACAGATCCTACAAAAATTTGAGTGATCAAATGAAAATATTACTACTGGTAAGTCTGATAACAGATGTAATCTTAACTCTAAGTATTAAATGATAAAACACACACACACGCACACACACACAAATTAACTTTCTACTGGCCAGAGTTAGATAACAAATAAGGTAAAACAAACAAAATTCTATATATCAAATTGTTAAATCAGAAAAGAACCATGAAGCAAATCCCTGAATTTAAAAGATGATTCAGACAACTTATAGAGCTGGATTCAAGAAGAATCCATTTCACAAAAAGGAATACTTTGAAATTGTACTATTCAAATATAATAGCTCTTTTTAATAGAATAAATACATACTACAACTTTGATTATTTTTTCAGGAGTAACGAGACTGTCTCTTAGATCTGAGGTTTTAAAATGTTAAAATTAATTTTCTCCTCTATCTTCTGTTCATAATCTTAAAATATAAAGATAAGTGTATCATGACATTTTTCTACTTTTCAAGACCAAGTTTGACACAGAACAAAATAATATTTATGCAGAATACATACCTTATGCCCAAAATAAGACTAGCTTCTCGCCGACTCATTTTCTGTTCAAATCCTCCTTTATAGTAGGATGAAAGACTCTGCACAGAAAAGAAAAAGAAAAAATAATTAGTTCCACATATTAGGTGGCATGACCTCAATCTCATCACATAGCTGCAGTCAGAGAAATGCCTTTTATTAAAAGTTAGCTTGAAATTATGGGGGGAGGGGGTGATCCACAGGGGAAGTATTAAGTATTAAACAATGATATGTTACAAAATACAAAGATACAATGACCAAGAGGAAAACTTAAAATACTAACAATTTTTCACCTTCAGATATATTTTTCAACACTGAGATATAATCATGACCAAAGGAATAAGAGACTGATGGAAACAAAAAAGTTAAACTTTTTTTCTTAAGCTCTGCAATAATTTTTTTTCATTGACCTTGACCAAGTCACTTAATGTTAATACTAACACATGCATAAAACAGACATCTGTCTGACCTAGCAGACTAGCTGAAAAGAACTGACAAAGTGTGGAGAACATCAGGACAGATGTCTGGACCAAGAGACAATAAGAAACTAGACAGGGAAGTCCACAAGGCA
Organism: Sorex araneus; assembly: GCF_027595985.1. Lineage (NCBI taxonomy): Eukaryota > Metazoa > Chordata > Mammalia > Eulipotyphla > Soricidae > Sorex > Sorex araneus. The sequence continues at coordinate 248,616,740 of NC_073302.1, forward strand.
GAAGAATCATGAGATAGGAGAGAGCAACATTCGCAAGGGAATGGGCTAGATTGTGGAGAGTCTTACAATAGAAATTCCTTTAGGATATTATTCCCAGTGGAAGAAATGAAAGCACCAGGATAAAATTAGAAAAAGTGATACAACAGTGAAAGCAGGTTAAGAAAACATAACAGTAATGAGGGAAGATGGTATGAATGAATATGATGAAGACAGGAGATAGTGATAAATCAGATTTTGGAAGCATTTTGAAAGCTGAACTAATATTTGCTTGGTGGAGTGGACACAGGACATGAGAAAAAGGCATTAAAAACAATGTGAGTGTATACATGCAACACAGAACCGCCTTCAGAGGGAAAAACTTTACTTCTGGACTCTGGCGTATTGCTATCAGACATTGTCAATGCCTTGGGTGAGGAAAGTCAAGTACTTGGCCCCTTTCCGGGAAAATCTCCTAACAAATGATTGGCAATGAAGTTATGAACAGTGCAGTTCTAGAACTTTCTGTCCCTGGATTTCTTATCTCTATGCAAGCGCCAGGGTTCCCCAGGTAGATGGCTAAGGGCATAGCTAAAACTGCACTATGATCCAAATCTGACTGCAAAGCGGCGGCGCACTTCCAGGAGCTTGGTCTTACAGTCTCTGGATGTTGGCCATTGGTGGGATTACACGCTGCTGGGGGCAGTTTGTGGGTGTGGCTGCCAAGCTACTGGAAAATGGGGGTGGAGAACGCCCAGTCCCAATCCGAGCAGGCTTGGAGATTTCGGCCCCCGGTCCTGCACATCTGGGTTCCTCTGCTGGTCCCTTCATGCATGAGGCTCGTCCAAATGTGTGGAAAGTGTCCTTGAGCATGGCTGTGGCTGGGTTCCGGAGGTCTTCAATTGTCAAGGCTCTGCTTGGGGCGGGGAGGGAAAGGCAACCCATCCCCTCCGAGGGGCTCTGGTGAAGACAGCCAGGCGTGGGGGGCAAGAGACTCTGCATCATTCTCTTCTGGGAGGTTCGTCTTATAGTCTCTGGATGTTTGCCATTGGTGGGACTACACGGCGCCAGGGACAGTTTGTGAGTGTGGCTGTCAAGCTACTGGGAAATGGGGGGTCTGGGTGGAGAAGGCACAGTCCCAATCCGAGCAGGCTATGGAGATCTCAGCCCCGGGTCCCGCACACCTGGGTTCCTCTGCCAGTCCCTTCATGGGTGACATCTAATAGCCTTATTCTCCATCTTAGAGAACCTGACAAACTACTAAGAGTCCACTGCCCACATGAAAGAGCCTGGCAAGATCCCCATGGTGTATTCATATCCAAAATACAGTAAAATATATATACATACCTCTCGGAGAGCCTGGCAAGCTACCAAGAGTATCCCGCCCACATGGCAGAGCCTGGCAAGCTACCTGTGGTGTATTCAATATGCCAAAAACAGTAACAATAGGTCTCATTTCCTTGACCCTGAAAAAGCCTCCAATCATTGGGAAATATGAGTAAGGAGAGGCTGCTAAAATCTCAGGGCTGAGTGTAATAGAGACATTATTGGTGCCCGCTCGAGTATATCAAGGAACAACGGGATGACAGTGATAATGATACAGTGATGGTCCAAATTATCCTTCAATCCTTCCTCCTTCTCTTACATTCTGGAGTCATTGATCCTAACACTCCCCAACCACTAACAGCTGCTTCTTAAGTCTTCTTTCTAGAGAATTTAAACTGCAAATGACTTCAGGCTCTGGCCTAAACTACCATATTGCCATTTAATAACTCAGAGAATGAACAACTGGTGGATTGTTCCTGGTAACAGAAACCAGGAAACTGGTGTGGGAACCATTACATTTGAAATGGGAAAGTCTGAGCTGGAGATAACTTTGGGGTTACTTAAAGCCATAAGACTGAGATCATTTTGCTCAGGACAAAGACTGAGACTTAGAGACTGTAATGTTTGGTGTATAAAATTTCAGAAGAATCTGTTCAAGAAATCTAGAGTGCCCAGGAGTGAGGCAGTAGGAAAAAGCAGAGATCAAAAGTAAGGAAGTGGAAAAGACAAGTGCTTCTGGTAGGTCAAGTTAACATGTGAGCTGAAAATTTACCACCAGTTGTATCAAAAAGAAGATCAAAGACTAACAACAAAAGCTGAAGGAAGTAGGAAAGGGAATCTGGCTAAAAGTGGATTTCGGAAAGTGTCCCACAATAGATAAGTGGATAAAAAATCTTGGCCACTAACGGTTAAGAAAGAGAGCTTTGAGTCTGGAATACATCAGATTGCTAGTTAGTGGTAGGTTCCAAGAGAAGGAAATGGAAGTGCCAGCAAATCACATTTTGCAATCAAAAATGGTAGGGAAGAAAGTAGTTATAACAGTTATATCAAGAAACTAAATATACACAGTACTCAGTAATAAATGGGTGAAAACCACTACTCTAAGCAGTATTCCAACAAAATGGGGAGTGGGGGTGGGGTGTATGAAGACAACAAAGATGAGGTTTAACACCAAGATGATGTTCAAATGTAGATGCAGCACACTAATTTAAGGAAAAATGAAAAGAGAACCCTTAGGAACTAGTATTTTGAATATTCCACTTTGAGTGACATAATATGTTTATGGTTCCTACTTTTCATAACTATTTTATTTCATCCAGCATCATATTTACAAAACCAAAATAAGCTGTTTATAAAGCCTGACTTTTTAGAATCAGTAATACCAAGAGACACTTTCATTCCTGTTTCCCTGGAATGATTAATATTTAAAGAACTGTTTAAAAACTCAGAGCTTCACCAAAGTATAATTATGATAAAGGCATTCTAAGATGTTTCACTGCAAATCCAAGAGTAGTACTTTGTGAAATCGAAGACATTATTTTTCGAAAGCCGTGTTTCTTGAACACACAGAGAACACTTGAAGCTCACAGAGAAAAGGAAAGGCGGGAACTGAATCATTTTCTTCTCTCTCTCTCTTTTTTTTATTGAATCACCATGAGAAAAGTTACAAAGCTTTCAGGTTTAAGTCTCAGTTATACAATGATCAAACACCCATTCCTTCACCAGTGCACATGTTCCACCACCAAGAACCCCAGTATACCCCCTATCCCACCCCCCGCCCCACCGCCTGTGTGACTGATGCTTTTCACTTGACTCTCTCTTTACTTTGATTACATTCAATATTTAGACAGAAAACTTACTATTATTATTTGGAATTTTCCCTCAACAATCAGACCTGCCGAAAAGGCATCATTTGATAACTTGTTTTCCATTGCTGAGAATGAAAAGCATATGAAGTTTTGAATTTCAGATATTTTAGTAATTAAGTCCAGAGAAATTTCTGCCAGAAGCCACATCACTGCAAGCTCGTACCTCTATCTAATGGGCTCTAAAAGATGGCGGTTGTCATGCCACCGCTGCCGCAGCCACCAAAAGGAAAGGCCGAGGGACAAAAACCTTTTGTTTTTGTTTTCCTTCCTTCAAGAAATGCAGGTGCCAGGTCCACCTTACATGAGGCAATCAAACTACCTTATCTACAAGACTCCACAGAGCAGTGAAAATGTTCTCATCCTTTTGCTCTTGCTTCCTTTACAATGTTAAATAACGCAGCATAAATGATTTTATTAAAGATCACCATAACAGAAGAAAATGATTCCTGAAATTATTTCTTATTTGTTACAAAATGAAAGGATAGAAATAACATTCACTTAAAGAACTATACCAGTATTTCCATTGCTATTACTCTGCTTCAAGCCCTCAACATCTATTATCTGCTGTATCCCAATACCTTCTTTAGGGCTTTCAGACTGTTACTCTGGCTCATTCCGCTCGGTACCTGATGCAGTTGACACACGCATCATCTGCAAATCACACTGCCCCATGCTCAGAACCTTCCAGAATTGTTTCACATAAAGTAAAATCTGATACTTTTATTGGCCAATTAGGCCCAATGTGCTCTGGGCCCAAACTACCACTACTTCCTTCCTTCATATAGAACATATTCCTGTACGGACACCTGAGTTAACTCTTGCTGCCAAGCTCACTTCCACCCTAGACATGTGCAGCCCTCACAAGGCATAACACATTTCTCCTTCAACTGTTTGAGCAGTCAGCTCTCTCCTCATCTAAGAGCTGCCCTTCCCTGGCCGATCTAATCGTACCCTCCCTGCTGCTGCTGTTCTTTAACCTCTAAGTTATTTGAATATGATTAACGAACAATCTTCCCTGTTCATTTGTAGAGCTTCTTGTCTCTGCTAAAATGTATATTCCTAGAGGACAACGACCCACACCCCACAAAATGGCACACAGAGGTAGTTAATGAATATTTAGTGGATGAATATTAAGAACTATCAATAATTTAACCAAATGAAACAAATTTAAAAACATACAAAATAAACACATGCTCCCTCTAATCACAGACATGCACTCACAGGTCTGCAAAATTACCTGCAGTTTTTGTGAGCCTGAGTTTAATTATTTGCCAGTATGCCATCCTTTGTTGATGTATAATTGACCAGTGACCTGAAGTATAGCCATTGGTCATGGATAATTAAGCTTCGCAAGCCTATAACGTGTTTGCTGAAATAAGTGATTCAATCTCAAACTAGATAGGTTGGTACAAGCCAACCCTCTATTCCAGACATGCCTCTATTTTCAGAAGTCAACATTTCTTTTACACTGCCACAATGGATTTTCTTTGCATTGTCTCCAGTGGTCAGAAAAGCACAGTTCATCACACTGCAGCTTTTTAGGCACCTGGTATCATTCATTCTTGACTTATATTCAGCTTGGCAGAGTAGCTACAATGCTGAAGAATGTATAAGTCCAACAGAATTTCAAGGTTGAGATTTTATAATGTTATGTTTGAAAAGGCCATCTGTCGTGGTATAAGGAAACTAGCTTCAAGTTTCAAGCTTAAATAAGCTCTTGGGAAAGCTCTATGAGGGCAGGAATGTCCTGGAGCAGCTATGCCTAATTCATGGCATGGGGACTGATATATGGTAGAACAATCATTAAATAAATAAATGCACATGAACTAAGAAAAATTAATGGCCTTAAAAATGGATAAATTGCTAATAAAAGGAATAGGATAATTAGATGTCAATACCAAGAATAAGGTTAGATATAGAAAGACTATGATCCGGGCTGGAGAGAGTACAGTGGGTAGGGCACTGGAGTTGTACACAGCAGACACGTGTTCAGTCTCTGGCAACACTTGTGAACCCCAGGCTTGGCAGGAGTGGTCCCTGAGCACTGCTGAGTGTGGTTCCCCCAAAACCCCCAATAAACAACAAAAAAGGAAATAATGTGACCACCAAAAATTTAAACTAAATCAATATATGAGCTTTATAACTAAAAGCACCTTTAACTTACAGGAGTTGAAATCTTCTTTGCAGTTTCTGTGATTACTTGTTCTAGAGGTTTCCAAACCTGAAATGCATAGCGACCTGAGACAGGAACAAGAATAAAATCATTGTTAATATCCACCAGAAACTTGGATGGTGAAGGGAGGGGAGTTGGAACACAGTATGATTCAAACCCAATAACGAACAGCTTTGTACTTTGCAACTGTATCTCATGGTGATGCAACAACAACAACAAATAATAATTCATTAGAAAAAAAGAAATTCAAAAATACTGATGACAACTATAAAATGTTCTAGTCATGATTTGTAATTTTTAAAGGAAAGCCAGAATGTTGTTGAAGCATCATCAACATAGCTATTAAATCAAATTCTAGCTCAAGATTATCAAATTAGAAATTTTCCTTTTATATAGCTTATATATTGGTATAACGTATAGCTTATATATAATAGATACAGAAAAAAAATTCTACAACAAACTGTAGCTAAATTATCTTCGCATAAAGATATTCACTAATGAAAATAATTACTCTTTGCATCTCAAATCAATACTTGTATATGTTTTCACTTTCATTTTGGGGCCTTGGAGAGTTTAAGCCACACTTGGCTGTAGGCCTAGGGATCACTCCTGCAAGTGCTCAGAGAACCCCAATTGTTGCTGGGGGCTGACCCAGGGTTGGTCACATGCAAAACAAAAGCCTTAATCCCGTGTACTATATCTAAGGCTTAGGATACATTTCACTTTGAAAAATATAGAAAAGAGTATTGTTTATAATCTATACAACATAGGAGTGACTTTAAGGGGTTATCTCTAAAATAAAAAAGCTAAAAATAGGCAGAAAATGTTTATCAAAGATGATTACTACTGATTTCTCACTAAGGATGACTATTTCCGAGAAACAATTTACTTTGATCCTTTCCTTTCTTTAGGCATGCTAATTATCAAAAATCCAAGTCTTGACAATTAAGAATCAATAGCAAAATAGGTTCTAAATGATTCAGCAGCAAAAAAACAAAAATAAAATATCTGGTTAATTCCCTTTTTGTACCCTAATTGGATATGTGTCTGGTTAATTCCCTTTTTGTACCCTAATTGGAATATTTAATAATCAAAAATCCAAGTCCTGACAATTAAGAATCAATAGCAAAATAGGTTCTAAATGATTCAGCAGCAAAAAACAAGAATAAAATATCTTGTTAATTCCCTTTTTGTACCCTAATTGGAATATGTATCTACCAATAATAGTATCTCTATTCCCAAAAGTCTTGCTGAAAAAAAAAAAAAACAAACAGTATGACACTATGAACTTTAATTCAATTTCCAATAGTGACCATTATGTACAACTCTAGATTTCTACTGGGACAGTTCAACACATGGATATTTCTAAAATTACAAGCAAAATTTATGATTATTCCTCTGCAAACAAAATGTTACAGTGAAAAACAGGATGTTAGAAAGGGAGAGATATAAAGTAATAAAGAAAGATATAAGTGCAAGAAAAAACACTCTTTTGATAAAGGAGAACATTAAATAAAGTGAAATTAAATGATGCTGAAACCCTCACTCATCCAAATCTGAGAGATCTCAACTTCCTTTTGACCCTACAATAGTATAACTACATACATTTTTAAGTTTTATCAAAATTTCTTCAAAATCTTGATCAGTCTCAATGGGAAAGGAAAAAAGTAGTTCAAGGCTTCAAAAAGTGACATCTTAACCTTAAGCCAGAAAACCTAGTACCGAGCAGCCTAAGTGCCCTTTCTCCTAAATTCTATTATTTACCTCTTTTTGACTGGAAGAGATTTGCCTATGATTCAGCACAGTAGTTAGTAACATGAATTTGGCAACAGTTGAGAGATTTCAAAATAGACACTAATCTTTCTCATGTTAGAAATAAACCCCTGGCGGGGAGTATGATGCCACCAGCAGGTCAGCCTGTACCTGATCGGAGAGTGCATCAGGAGTCTGATGGTACCTTCAGGTTCCTGATACCCCAAAATTGCCACTGGGCCTTTGGCTGGACCCCAACAACTTGGGACCAAGTTTACCAAGCAGTTAAATGGCCAAAAGTTAGGTATGTGGAAGCCATGCCCACAAACCATCTCCCACTCAGCTACATAAGCTCATTTATTGGCCTTATTTCAGACACCCACAGATAAATCTTGAAAGAAGTCAAAAGTTGCAGTTAATCTTGGACCCACGCATGGCTGAACAAACAGGGGTAAATTGGAGGGGATGGCTTAACCTGGGGCCCACCCAAACAGAGCCCCTGGCAGTCACTTGCTTCCATAATCCAAAATCACCACTGCCTAACTCCACGGTCTCAGGACGGAGCTCACCAAGATATAAATTGCTGAAAATTCTGATTATGTGGGTTTTGTGACTGAAATCTCCAGTCTTTCTCCGGGTTGGAATGGGCTACCTCTCCCCACCTTTCTGTACTTCTGTAAGCCTTGGCAGTTACAGCAGCACTCCAAAGTGGCCACCCAATTGAAAAGCTATTCCAGCCTTACTGTCCTAATAAAAATACTGAATGTCCTGAACAAACACCATGACCTCTTAGCACCTGTAGTGCAAACCATAATGAACAAAAGGAAAAGGAGAGAGAGCAAGAAGGAAAGTGCCTCCCTCTGGGGGGTGGGGGCGGGGGTGGAGGTTGGGGGATGGTGGTGGGGAAGCAGGGGATTTTGGTGATGGGAAATGCACACTGGTGGAAGGATGGGTGCTGGATCATTGTATGACTGAAACCCAATTACGAACAGCTCTGTAATGGTCTCTCTTACGAATATACAAATAAAAAACATTTTTTAAGGAAGTAATATGGAGTTTATGCCCAATTCAATCAGCTTAATCAATGGCTGAATAAACAGCAGTACTCCAAGAAAGAAAGAAAGAAAGAAAGAAAGAAAGAAAGAAAGAAAGAAAGAAAGAAAGAAAGAAAGAAAGAAAGAAAGAAAGAAAGGAAGGAAGAAAGGAAGAAAGAAAAAGGAAGGAAGAAAGAAAGAAAGAAAGAAAGAAAGAAAGAAAGAAAGAAAGAAAGAAAGAAAGAAAGAAAGAAAGAAAGAAAGAAAGAAAGAAAGGAAGGAAAGAAAGAAAGGAAGAAAGGAAGGAAGAAAGAGAAAGAAAGAAAGAAAGAAAGAAAGAAAGAAAGAAAGAAAGAAAGAAAGAAAGAAAGAAAGAAAGAAAGGAAGGAAGAAAGGAAGAAAGAAAAAGAAAGGAAGGAAGAAAGAAAGAAAGAAAGAAAGAAAGAAAGAAAGAAAGAAAGAAAGAAAGAAAGAAAGAAAGAAAGAAAGAAAGAAAGGAAAGAAAGAAAGGAAGAAAGGAAGGAAGAAAGAGAAAGAAAGAAAGAAAGAAAGAAAGAAAGAAAGAAAGAAAGAAAGAAAGAAAGAAAGAAAGAAAGAAAGAAAGAAAGAAAGAAAGAAAGAAAGAAAGAAAGAAAGGAAAGAAGAAAGAAACCTTTGGCAAAAATATATTTTCTCCGGTTTCAAACTTTAAAATCTTATATTTAAATCTGAAACAATTTTTTATTTTGCTATAATAATGGTAAAATTTGCTATCTTTATGGGCAAGTTAGTCAGAATTCCTTTTTAGATAAGAGTCTTCTCATTAAACATTGTTTAATAAATGCTAACTATGGTTAGCAAATACAGACCTTTTGTTGTTTGTATTTGTTTGGGGGCCATCCCCAGCAGTGCTCAGAGCTTACTCCTGGCTACTTATTCAGGGATCACGGTGCTGCTCAGAGGACCACAAGTGGTGCCAAGGATTCTAACCAGGGCGAGCCGTGTGCAAGGCAAGCACCTACCCATTGTACCATCTCTCTGGTGCTGCAGACACTGACCTTGATGGAAAAAAGACCAAGAAAATACAAACCACTGGTTCTAATTTTGAAGTTCTTAATGATAAGGTGGTATAAATGAGATGTGTAAAATTAAATTCTTCACAAAAAAATTATAATCTTTTATTTTTCAAACACATCTAAACTCCCTAGAACCAGCATGGAATGTAGCTTCACTGCAAAAAAGAGTTCAATAAACAGGGGGGCCGGAGCGATAGCACAGTGGGTAGGGCATTTGCCTTGTACGCGGCTGACCCAGGTTCGGTCCCCGGCATCCCATATGGTCCCCAAGCACCGCCAGGAGTAATTCCTGAGTGTAAAGCCAGGAGTAACCCCTGAGCATCGCTGGGTGTGACCCAAAAAGCAAAAAAAAAAAAAAAGAGTTCAATAAACAAACTCCAAGTCATGAAACTTAGAAACACAAATGCTTAAACAAAAAAGTGTCTCTTTATTAACATGGTAATGCTCTCTGGTTAACACTTAATTAGTGAATAGTTATGTGATTTAAAACTAGAAGGTAATCACTGAAAGAGACTGTTATATTTGTACAACAATTCTTTCTAAAAAAAAATGCTGATTTTTAGCAGAAAAATTCTCCCAGATTTATCAAAGAAATTCCAGCAATAAGTTAAAAATGAAGGAAGACATACACTGCAGGGAACAACTATGCTCATCAGAAAGAACTGACAGTTCAGGAAATGTCTCGTCTTATCTGCAAGAAAAAGTAAACAAGGGAAAATAAGGGACGCCTGTATCACTTATATTGCTTCATATTAAAGATTTTTATTATAGTACACTATAGCTCAAACTTAGGAAATGTCTGGAAGATGAACTATTATTGGGGCTAGTTTTCCTAGTTTTTGTATTATTTTCTTCACCACCACGTTTATCTAGATTCTGCTACACTGACAGATGTTTGGTGCCTATAAATGATCAAAGAGTGAGCATATATAATGTCTTAAAATCAAATACCTCACTCTGCTAAGAGTCAGCTTATGAATCACTATAAAGCTATCTGGAAAAATTTTCCGGCAACACTTATTGATCATAACCTTTATCTTACCTGCAAATGCAAGAGTTGCGACACCCAGTCCGACAGCTATCAAACTTCTTGCCTGTGAAAGAAAACACTATTATCAACCACAAAGTTACATACTGAGTTTTCAAAGGAGATCATTCTTAAATCGTGAACGTAATTATATTAAATGCTACAATTTTTTCAAGCTCTGCTGTGAGTCAAACCTTAAAAAACCTGTAATGTCTATGGTATTATATTAGCTACACACCAGTAACTTAATTCTCAGTGAAGATAATTCTACATTTTAATTTTATTTCCATATATTTCAATTCATTCTAACCGAGAACATTTTTACATTGCCTCCTGCTAAAATGTTTTCTATCAACTGTTCTTAATAGTGAAATGAATGTATTTATCTTCTAGAAAGATAAAAGGCACAGATTTCTTCCTCTAATACACTGGAGATTTTTAATGGCATCTGCTGTATTTAAAAACATAAAACATTAAATGCATGTTTAGTAAACAAGTCAAACATCAAAAAATTAGTAATAACATCACATTTAAAAGCTAGTTTATGTAGATCTTTCTAAAATAAGGTAAACATTAAAGGGGCTGAACAAGTCCGCTTTCCCACCAGCAGTGAAGAAGAGTCCCTTTCTCCCCACATCCAAGCCAACACCGGTTGCTTTTGTTTTTCTGGACATGGGCCAGTCTCTGTGGTGTGAGATGGTATCTCATTGTTGTTTTGATCTGCATCTCCCTGATGATTAGTGATGTTGAGCATTTTCTCATGTGCCTCTCAGCCATTTGGATTTCTTCTTTGGGGAAGTTTCTGTTCATTTCATCACCGCATTTTTTGATCAGGTCGGCAGTTTTCTTTTTTTTTTAATTAATTAATTAATTATTTTTTTTTTTAGTGAGTCATGGTGAGGGTACAGTTACAGATTCACACCTTTTCGTGCTTGTTTTTCCTTCATGCAATGTTTGAGAGATCATCCCTCCACCAGTGTCCATTCTCCACCACCAATGAACCCAGTATCCCTCCCACCCCCCATCCCATACTCCCCACCCCACCCCACCTCTGTGGCAGGGCATTCCAATTTGTTCTCTCTCTCCTTTTGGGTGTTGTAGTTTGCAACAGGGGTATTGAGTGACCATCGTGTTCAGTCTCTAGTCTACTTTCAGCACACATCTCCCTCCCCACGCAGGATCTCCAATCACATTTTACTTGGTGTTCCCTTCTCTATCTGGGATGACTTTCCCCCAACATGTGAGGTACGCTTCCAAGCTATGGAGCCAACCTTTTGGCATTACATACTACTATTCTTGGGGTGTAAGTCTCCTACTCTTATTTTATATTCCACAGATGAGTGCAATCGTTCTATGTCTGTCCCTCTCTTTCTGGCTCATTTCACTTAGCATGATACTTTCCATGTTGATCCACTTATATGCAAAGTTCATGACTTCATCTTTTCTAACAGCTGCATAGTATTCCATTGTAGAGATGTACCAAAGTTCCTTTAACCAGTCATCTGTTCTCAGGCACTCGGGTTTTTTCCAGATTCTGGCTATTGTAAACAGTGCCGCGATGAACATATGAGTGCAGATGTCATTTCGACTATACTTTTTTGTTTCTCCAGAACATATTCCCAGGGCTGGAGCAATAGCACAGCGGGTAAGGCGTTTGCCTTGCACGCGGCCGACCCGGGTTCGATTCCCAGCATCCCATATGGTCCCCTGAGCACTGCCAGGAGTAATTCCTGAGTACATGAGCCAGGAGTAACCCCTGTGCATTGCCGGGTGTGACCCCCCCGCCCAAAAAAAAAGCAAAATATATTCCCAGAAGTGGTATGGACGATTCTCAAGAAATTAGAAACTGAGCTCCCATTTGACCCAGCAATACCACTCCTGGGAATATATTTCAGAGAGGCAAAAAGGTATAGTAGAAATGACATTTGCATTTCTATGTTCATTGGAGCACTGTTTACAATAGCCACAATCTGGAAAAAAAACGGAGTGCCCAAAAATAGATGACTACTGCTTAAACAAACTTTGGTACATCTACACAATGGAATACCATGCAGCTGTTAGAAAAGATGAAGTCATGAAATTTGCATATAAATGGATCAACATGGAAAGTATCATGTTGAGTGAAATGAGTCAGAAAGAAAGAGACAGACATAGAAAGATTGCACTCATGTGGAATATAAAGTAGCAGAGAGGTACGAGCTAGCAATGATGCAATTTCTGGCAGAAATTCCTCTAGACTTAGTTACTAAAATACTAAAATACAGAAATCCAAAACCTCGCGACTGCTATTGTGGCCACATGACCTCATATCTCTTCATTCTCAGCAATGGAAAACAAATTATCAACTGCTTCCTTTCCAGCAGGTCCGACTTTGGGGAGGGAAACTCCAAACAATAATAGTGAGTTTTTTGTTGAAATATTGAATGTAATCAAAGTAAAGAGAAACTAAAGTGAAATTTATCAGCTACACAGGTGGGGTGGGGGATTGGAGGGATGGGAGGTATACTGTGATTATTGGTGGTAGAATATGTGCACTGGTAAAGGGATCGGTGTTCAAGCATTGTGTAACTGAGACTTGAGCCTGAAAGTTTTGTAACTTTTCACATGGTGATTCAATAAATAAATAAATAAATAAGGAGAAAAATAAAATAAGGTAAACATTAAAAAATGATTCAGGAATCTAGAGTCTAAACTTATTATTCTGGCTTGCCTATTTTATTGTTTTGTTTTGTTTTCGGGGCTACACACAGCAGTGTGTTTGTGTGTGTGTGGGGGGATGCTTTGGCTCTCTCCTCAGGGCGCGTCCTCAGGGCGCCACACAGGAGTGAATCAGCCTGCTGAGCTCTCTTTCCAGCCCCGGGTTCAATCCTTAGCACTGTGCAGTTATATTTTAAACTGACTCTATACTATATCCTTAATCATGTCGGGAAAAGAAATGAGTCACAACAGAAAAAGTTTACAGACAGTGCCAATATCCACTCTCCATTTCTTCAATAGGATCAGAAAATACTCTGTTCTGTTCTATTTTGGAGGCCTCACCTATTGGTGTCAGTAAGTACCTAACCCCCTGTCCTATCTCTGTGGTCGCAGTGACTCTTGCTTTGAGCCAGCCATGAATTTCCAGGCCTCCCTTAGGAAGGTCTGGCTACATTAACTACGTGTGGGTATAGGATTTGTGCAGACTGTGTGGCTTCTGAGAGTCCTTCAGGTGGCAGAGTTGAATGACCTTGTCCATTCCTCCTCTGGCTGGCTGCACTATAGACATTATACAGGAAGCGGTGAACAAACAGCTCCTGGCTCCTGAACGGCCATCATCCCAAAGGCACACAAACCCATTTTGGAACCCAGCAGCTTTTGGCAGAAATGCATCTCAACTGAGTATTAAACTATGGTGTGTCCCACCCCAGGTGGGGGGGAAAGGTGTTTGTCCCTTTCGCCTATTCTACCTGGCGGCACAGTGGCCACCACCTTTTCACAGCCTATTGAACAGCCTGGTATGAAACTGCATTGATGTAACACGCAGGGCCTCGTGGAATGGGGGGTGGAACCGGCCCTTCTCCCAGCCCCAACGAGGCCCCAAGTTGCCGCCCACGAACCGCTCCTGGCTCCTGAACAGCCATAATCCCAGAAGCATACAAAACAATCTCAGAACCCAGTGGCTTTTGGCAGAAATCCCTCCAGACTTATTACTAAAATATCAGAAATCCAAAATGCTCTTCATAATCAGCAATAGAAAACAAAAAATCTCATGATGCCTTTTCGGCAGGTCTGATTGTTGGGGAAATTCCAAATAATAATGGTGAATCTTTTGTCGAAATATTGAATGTGATCAAAGCGTAGAAAGAATAAGATGGAAATCATCTGCCACATAGGCGGGGGAGGGGTGCAATGAGGGGTATACTGGGGTTCTTGGTGGTGGAGGGTGTGCACTGGTGAGGGGATGGATGTTTGATCAATATATGACCGAGACTTAGACTGGAAAGCTTTGTAACTCTTCTCACAATGATTCAATAAAAATAAATAAATAAAAATATACAGGAAGCAGTGAACTTGGATGGAGAAGGGAACCGATGAGGTGAAAGGAGCCTGCGGCCTGCATACTAGTGCCCTGAACTGCCCTGCCCTATTTACAAGAGCTAAAATAAAATCCCATTCTCCTGAGCCACTCCAGGGTTCAACTCTCAGACACATGCAGCCACATCAAGACTTGATAGCAAACAGAAGTAAGGAGCAGATGACACAGACGCCCAATGATGAAGAAAGTAAATCCATGAGATCCTGCAGTTTGTAAAAAAGTTAAAATAGTTATCACTAAAACAAACAAAACCAGATGTGCTCATTTCACATTAGTGGAAAAGTCCTAAGATGGGGACTGGCACTAAAGGAATGCTAAAGCCAAAACCCCTGCACCCTCAGCAAGTAGATCCAGCCCTAGGGAAGCCAACGTCATGCTCAAGGGAAGCCTAAGGCGATATACAGCCACTGACAGAACTTTGCAAGGAAAAGAAAATTCCAATCCCACCAAAAAGTGGGGAGAAGGAATGAACAGAGACTTTGTCAAAGAAGAAATACAAACGGACAAAAGACACATGAAAAAAATGCTCTATATAGCTGATCATCAGGGAGATGCAAATCAAAACAACAACATATAAACTCACACCACTGAGACCGGCACACAAGAACAACCAGTGCTGGCATGGATGCAGGGAGAAAGGGACTCTTCTTCTTTGTTGGTAGGAATGCCGACTGGTCTGGCCTTTTGGGAAAACAATGCAGGCATTCCTCAAAAAACTGAAAATTGGGCTTCCACATGTCCCAGCAATACCACTTTTGGGAATATAGCCCAGGGGCCCAAAAACACACAGCAGAAATGCAATTGGCACTTCCATGTTCACTGCAGCACTATTCACAATAGCCAGAACCCAGAAACAACCCAAGTGTTGAGAATAGATAGATGTCTGGCTAAAGATCTACGCAATAAAATACTATGCAACTGTTAGGAAAAATGAAGTTATGAAATTCGTTTATTAATAGATGCACATGGCGAGTATCATGCTGAGTGAAATGAGTGCAGAAGGAGAAAGACAGACATAGAAATGACCAGACTAATTTGTGGGATTAAAAAAAAAAAAGAAGGACCCTTTGCGCCTAAAGACTTTGATTCCAGAGATCTAACACATTTGGTCATCCAGCACAGCTTCTTACAGCAATGCACTGGGACTGTGAGCTGGGCTACAACTCCGCGCTACCTGGGATGGATCTTTCCTCTCCACCCTGTCTTTCTGCACTGAAAATGGCGGCGGCAGCAACATCCACATGGCAGGAGCCATCTTCTAAGACTCCTAACACAGAGGTATACGATTTTTACACTTGGGGCTCCTAGGGAACATAAGAAGTGGGTGTAACCGGCACGCCCTCGGCCCAGATAAATCGGGAGCTGCTGAGAGCGAAACGGACCCTCTGTGCCTAAAGACTTTGATTCCAGAGACCTAACACATTTGGGCAGCCAGCACAGCTTCTTACAACAATGCACTGGGATTGTGAGATGGGCTATGCAATTTCTGGCAGAATTTTCCCTGGACTTTATACAGAAATCCAAAACCGTCCGCGCGACTTAACATCTCTTAATTGTCAGCAATGTGAAACGGTTCCTTTTTAGTAGGTCTGACTTGGAGGGGAATTCCAAATAATAACAGTGAGTTTTTTGTTGAAATATTGAAGGTAATCAAAGTAGCAGCCATTTCTCTGGACTGTGAACTAAGCAACAACCCCACGCCGGCCGAGAAGAGGAAATATTCCTCTTTCCCTGTTGTTTCCTATTTTCGGGGAGAAACGCGGCGTGGCGTCCACCATACTATGAGGCGCGGGAAGGGTATGAGGGGAAAAAAAAAAGGAAAAGGAAAAAGGAAAAAAAAATGTTATGTACTTGGAGCAGTGGGGCTACATATCTCCTCATTCTCAGCAATGGAAAACTAATTATCAAATGCTTCCTTGGTAGTAGGGCTGTCTTTCATGGGGGGAAACTCCAACAACAATAGTGAGTGTTGTGTTGAAATATGGAATGTAATCAAGGTAAAGAGAAAATGAAGTGAAATTCATCAGTTATGCAGTTGGGGGTGGAGGGCGGGGGTGGGAGGTATACTGGGGTGTTTGGTGGTGGAATATGGGCACTGGTGAAGGGATGGGTGTTTGAATGAAGAAGAAGAAGAAGAAGAAGAAGAAGAAGAAGAAGAAGAAGAAGAAGAAGAAGAAGAAGAAGAAGAAGAAGAAGAAGAAGAAGAAGGAAGAGGAAGAAGAAGAAGAAGAGGAAGAGGAAGAAGAAGAAGAAGAAGAAGAAGAAGAAGAAGAAGAAGAAGAAGAAGAAGAAGAAGAAGAAGAAGAAGAAGAAGAAGAAGAAGAAGAAGAAGAAAAGAAGAAGAAGAGGAAGAGGAGAAGAAGAAGAGGAAGAGGAGAAGGAGGAGGAGGAGGAGAAGAAGAAGAAGAAGAAGAAGAAGAAGAAGAAGAAGAAGAAGAAGAAGAAGAAGAAGAAGAAGAAGAAGAAAAGAAGAAGAAGAGGAAGAGGAGAAGAAGAAGAGGAAGAGGAGAAGGAGGAGGAGGAGGAGAAAAAAAAGAAAAGAAAAATGTAATATGAGACTAATACCCAAGGACAGCAGAAACAAGGGCTAGGAGGATTGGTCCATGGGTGGAAACTTGCTTCAAGTGCTGGGGGGAGAAGGCAGTGGATAGAGAAGGGATCACTGTAACACAAAAGGAAAAAGTTGGAAATGGTAACTCTGGATAAGACCTGAATGCAGACAGACAGAGACAGAAACAGTGACGGGGCGGGGGGGGGGGGGGCGGGGGAGAGGGAAAGTACCTGCCATGGAGACAGGCTGGAGGACGAGTGGCAGGAGAGAAACTGAAGACACTGGTGGTAGGAAATGTACACAGATGGAGGGCTGAGTATTGGAACACTGTATGACCGAAAACCTATCGTGAACAGTTTTGTAACTCTGTATCTCTGTGATTCAATTAAAGAAAAGAAAAGAAAAGAAAAGAAAAGAAAAGAAAAGAAAAGAAAAGAAAAGAAAAAGAATTGGGACAAGAAACCTAAAAGAAGAAAGGTCAGATCACAAAGGGCAGCTGTAGGAAGGAGCTTCAAAACCAGTTTCCAACAGTTGGAGGCCTGAGGACCAGTGACAGGAAACCACTGCCTGCGTTTCAAGACCCCAGCGACTCTCTTAGGATTCCATAGCTTTCATAGATAAGATGAGGAACGTTTGTGTAGGATTCTTGTCCTTGGCTCCAGGTCTAAACATCTTTCCAGCAGGCAGAAACTCTCAGAAATTAGGCAGAGGAATATCTAGTCTCTGATAGAAGGGGGAAAAGCCTGGAGCTACCGTCCAGAAAAGTAAAATAATCTTCAAGGTTTTTTACAGTTAATTTTACTATTATTTCTGAACAAGACAGGTGAGTGTTGGTCAAATACTGAGTGCTATTTTTGCCATTTTCCAGAGTACATATTTTCTGTTTTCAGTCTTACCTTCTACAGGCTCATAAGGATATTCAAGTCCAACAAAGTTATCAAGCATTTCATATGTGAATTAGATTTCACTTCTTGTAAACTTGTTCTGCTTAAAATTATTTCTTTCTTAACACATTAACTAAAATCTGTTACAGAATGGGAGAAATCATCTGCCATACATAACAATGATAAATGTATATGTAACTTATATATATCATGGTCCTTAGCAATGAGGGGAGGTAGAATGACAGAGCAAGGCAGACAAGTGGAAAATAGATCTGGATGGATAAAGTATTCAATACCTATTTGTTGAATTAAGTTGAATTTTTATTGTTAAAAATAATTTAGTCTTATATATTCTTAGGTTAGTGGAAAAACAAACTAAATACCTTGAAATAAAAATCTTTTTGGAATTGGAGAGGAAACTCTTTGTTTTTTTCCTGTATTCCGAATAACTGAAATTCAAATTCAATCCTCATCTCCCCCTCGTTTATGGTTGGGTACATCCAAGGAAAAAAGGTACAAAATAATACCCTTCTCAAACTTCTGATCCCAAGAGAGGAATTTAAAAATTTCTGCCCATCACATGCATCTTGATACTGCAATTGTCAAGGAAAAGCCACCACAGTGACATACTACGCAGAACCATGCTTTACTGACAAAGAAAAGAAGGATGAGCTCCAACTGTGTTCATTATCAGACCCTTATGGTTAGTGGATGCCTTCAGTTGCAATCAACAAAGGCTGTGAGCATCTTTCTTATGCTGCAGCAGAAAAAAATATTCTCCCTCTCTACATCCCACCTAAGAGTCTGAAATGCTGAGAGCTGGGGTGACTGATTGATTATACTCTTCAGCAGTCAAAGGAAAGCTTTCAGGTCTAAAACAAGGGGTCTCACATGGAAGACCCAGGCAAGCAGTGGGGAGAAGGGAAGGTTCCTCATTTTGAAGCAGTTTCCCTAACTCCAGGTCTGTGCTTAAGTGGCCAAGTGAAGAAGAGGACTGTAGGATCGGGATTTTTCCCAATAGGAAGCATCAGCCTAAAAGCAGAGTGGAAAGAGATAGGAATAACAGTACAATTTATTCCTACTGTGGTTCCGTTTTAGCCGCAGCTCCTCTTCCGTGCCTATGCCTCCCTCGCACTAGGTTCTGGGATCTAATTTTCATCCACTCGCCCCTCTGTCTGGATGGCTTAGCAGGAGAGCACTTGCCTCGCATACATGTGTGGGGTGGGTGTCGGGAAGAGAAAGAGAGAGAAGTCAGGGGTCGGGGATCGTCAGCACAAGAGCACCTATCCGGGACACTGCCCTGCAAGTGATGCGTGCAATCCAGGAGCCATGGCCACAATCAAGTGTGTGATTTCTGGTGCACTGCAGTCAAGAGTGTGTGAGCACCTTCACCACACCTACGTGTGGAACCGGTATACGCACTGCACCAGCAAACTATCAAGGGTGTGACTCGCTGTAACCATCGAAAGCAAAGGAAAACCAAGAGACACGGCCTGGAATAAGCAAAAGTCGCGTGCCACACCCTGACTATGGAGGACCATGAACACTGTGTGCCTACAGCGCTTACACTGATCTCCCAGAGATCTGCACTTCACCACACTTATTGCATGAAATTAGAGTCTAATTTTCTGCCTCTATTACCTTTTCTAAGTAGCTAACTAAAGACTTCTAAAAACAAACATAAATGTCTCATGTATCTCATACAGCCAGATGTGGTACTATGAAATAATAAAGGTCTTTCTCATTAAGTTCTCCATAGTAATAGTACGATTGTTAAGAGATTAACCTTATTCCAAAGTAAGAATATTTTTTAAAATTCTTTTCAGACACAAACTTATAAAGCCCTAAAACTGTAGCTTGCCCCTGCTCTCCACACATGTTAAAAACCCAATGAAGACAAAGTAACTAATTGAAGATATAGAAAATAGAAGTACAGGATTTTATTTAGAGATTAAGAAGTTCACACAGAAATCTTGACCATATCTTTATCTGACCTCAATTTTCACAAGTAAAATAACCTCTAAAACCTACTGGAGCTTTTAAAAAGCCCATGGTTCGTTTGGCATAACTGTGTAAATATCAGAGAATTTCATCAACATCTTCTCTTCTCTACTACTGTTGAAAGCAATTTTAAATATACTTTATCACCTCATCACCATGCTATTTCACATTTAAACTTCAATATGGTATCCTCAGGCTAAGAGGACCCATTTTATTTCTATTATATATGCTCCACCATGTATGATCCAGTGGCAAGCACAAAGGTAAGACTTCAATTTGTATTTTGAATGTTTTTTAAACAATGATACTTTAAAACTAAATTGCCAGTAACAAAATGACATGAAAAGGCCATTTTAAAGCAAAATAGTGGATCAGGTATAGTGTTAATACCACAAATACAGTCATTTTCTACCAACTGGGTAATAATCAGGTTAAATGTCTAAAATTGGTGGTATAGCTAGATAGACATCATGGTACATTGATGACTTCAATGATGCTAGAGAGCTGTTACTATTTCATTGACTTAGGAAATTTATAATGTATGCTAAAAGAAGGAAAACAAGTAACATGACTTAAAAAGAAAGGTCTGCATTTATCTGTATGCTGGCCTGAACCAAAAGTGTCACTAGTATATATGTATGTAGCAAACAGTTGATATCAAATATGAATTGTTTTTCCCCTTTGAATATTCACAAGGCTACCTTAGGTAACTTTCAGTTTTGGTACATTTTCTTTGAAGATTCATACATATATGGGTTTGAAATGCAGCTAACATTTTGTAGACCTGCAAAAGATCTAAATTAACTCTTGGATACATCTGTTTTTGGCCATATAAAATTAGACCAGAACATACTTACAACAAACTGATCTTTCTGTGCATTTCTACTTAAAAAGTAGATCAGCTTGAGTAAATTTACTTAAAAAGTAGCTGTCACTGTCACTGTCATCCCCTTGCTCACCGATTTGTTTGAGCGGGCACCAGTAACATCTCTCATTGAGAGACTTATTGTTACTGTTTTTAGATAACTTACAAATCACTTAAAAAATTTCCTAAAAACCCAGGTGGCCACACATTTGTGTGGCTGCTCTGCTGCTGATCGACCACGATCCGAAGGCCAGCTAGACTATTTTTGGTACCAGCAACTGCTTCCAGCAATGTCTCTAGACTGTGAACTAAGCCATAGCCCCATGCTGGCCGAGGAGGATAAAGATCTTTCTCAGATTTTTTTCCCTTTTCAGGGAAAAGCGGCATGGCATCCACCTTATTATGAGGACCATTAAGCAGGTACGAACGTGGTGGCGCAGGAAGAGAAAAAAAAAAAAGGTTTGAATTAGAAACAGCGGGACGCATGGGCAATCTCGGGCTGGGGCGATACGGGTACGAGCTCCACGGAGATGCGACCTGGGTGGCCACACGTTTATGCGGCCGCTCTGCTGCTGATCGACCACAATCCGGAGGCCACCTAGACTACTTTTGGTACCAGCAACTGCATTCCGGCAAAGTCTCTAGACTGTGAACTAAGCCATAGCCCCATGCTGCCCCAGGAAGGGAAATGATGCAACTTCTAACGTAAATCTCCCTGGACTTAATTAGTAAAATACTAAAATCCAGAAATCCTAAACCGCGCGGCCACGATAGCCGGACTTCATATCTCTTCATTCTCAGCAATGTTAAACTAATTATCAAATGCTTCCTTGTCAGCAGAGATGTTTTTTGGGAGGAAACTCCAACAAATAGTGAATTTTGTGTTGAAATATGGAATGTAATCAAGGTAAAGAGAAAATGTAGTGAAATTTATCAGTTACACAGGCGGGGGTAGGGAGCAGGTGGTAGGAGGTATACCGGGGTTTTTGGTGGTGGAATATGGGCACTGGTGAAGGGACGGGTGTTCCAGCATTGTATAACTGAGACATAAGCCTGAAAACTTTGTAACTTTCCACATGGTGATTTAATAAAATAAAATTTTTTTAAAAAATTCCTAAAAAATAATTTTATAACTTGTTATATACATTAAAAATTACATGCAAATATTAAATATTATATAACATATAAATATAAATTTTATTTATAGTAATCATTATAAAATTTAAAATTAAAATACATAATTATAATTTATATTTTAACTTATAAAATTTAAAATAATTTTGCAATAATGTGTGGGAATGGGCATATATAAAGAAAATTGAAAAGACTTCATTTACATAAAATTTGTCACTTTTTTCCAAAAAAATAAAAATCTCAAACTGGGGGATGAAAAAATAGCACTGTGTGTAGGGTGTTTCTTTGTGTGCATATGGACAACTTGGGTTCAACCCCCAGCACCCAATATGATTAATTGAGCATAGACAGGAGTGACCCCCAAACACTGCCAGATATGGCCCCAAAATCGAAAACTAAAACAAACTTATTATGGTTCCTATGGAAAATGAGGATGACATGAATGTACAGAACAAATCTATGTGATGAACAATGATTTAATTTCTAGGACTTCATGAAACTTTACAATTGTCAAAAATGTCAAAAAGCCTATTTTTCACTGTATTCCCTGTGACAGTACATAATACATGAATAATAACTTAAAAAATTGAGACTCAGCAGTGAATCCCGGAAGACAGCAGCTCACAGGAGATTTCTCCAGACCCGGTGCAGAGCCAATTTCACCAGGGCACCTCAGATGGAGCGGGTGTCCTCTCTCCGCCCACTCCAGATGAACCCCTGTGGCCACAAACTTCCAGAAGAAAAACCCAGGTATGCAGGACTACAGACTGAACATTCCAGGCCACGTGGTGGCAGCAGGGACAGATTGTCCCTTCCATCTCCGCCCACCCCTCCGGGGGTCCAGGCTGTCAAGCCCAAAAACTGCCTCCAAGCACCACGTAAGCAAGTCACAGTCCTTGATCCAGAGACTCACAAAGGAATTTCGGAATAGATTAGCTCACTATGGAGATCTGCAGACGCAATTCATTTACAATTTTGGAATTTCAGGAGTGTGCAGCCATCGACCTCTCATGATATTCATAATAAGCAATCACTTGTATCACTTGTCATCCTGCTGATCTTCGATTTGCTCAAGCGGGTGCCAGTAATGTCTCCATTTGTCCCTGCCACGTGCTAGTGTAGCCCAGTGATATCTGCTTGCTCCAGGAACAAGAGCCTCAAACCATTCATTCAGATTTTTTTTTTCTTTTCTCGAGTCACACCTGCAATGCACAGGGGTTACTCCTGTTTCTGCACTCAGGAATTACTCCTGATGGTGCTCAGAGGACCATATGGGACCATATGGCCAACCCGGGTTGGCCACGTGCAAAGCAAACGCCCTACCCTCTGTGCTATCACTCCAGCCCCATCGTTCAGGGTTTTGATGAAGTGTGACTATCTCATAGGTGGTTGGCACACAGTCTTTTGATGTCCCGTGGAATCCAGTAGGTAACAGCTCTAGTCTAGCGGTAGTCTCTAAAACACATTACATGTCCGGCCCATCTGATTTTCAACGCCTTGGCAAACAAGACAGTGTTCCTGAATCTTGATCGTCGACAGAGAGATTCCTTCTCTCACTTGAATGAAACGTGATAGTCCAAGCATAGCTCTTTTGATTCCTCTTAGGGATACCCGAATAGTGTTCTCATCCTGCTTTTGTAGAGCCCAGGTTTCTGAGGCGTATGTTAGTGCAGGAAGAACGGTGGAATCAAAAAGATGTGCCCGGAGCTGGAGGTTCTTCGGCCTCTTCATTACTTCTTCGATGCTCTTGAAGGTGGTCCACGCTGCTCTCTTCCTCCTGCGCAGTTCTGGAGCCAAGTCGTTCCTCATGTTGAGTTCTCAACCCAGGTACACACAGCTGCTGCATTAGAAAATGTTCGTTCTGTTCAGAGCAAATGGAACGTCAGGGACTAGTTCGTTTTTCATGAACATTGTCTTGGTGAGATTCAGCTGCAGTTCGACCTCTCCACACTCACCGTCGAAATCAGCCAGCATTTGTGCTGCTTGGCTAATGCTTGGTGTTAGTAGAATGATATCATCAGTGAAGCGGAGGTGGTGTAGTTGCCGACTGTCTATCTTCACTCCCATTCCTTCCCGTTCCAGTCCTCGCATGACATTCTCGAGGGTGGCACTTAAGAGTTTCGGTGAAATGGTATCACCCTGCCAAACCCCTCTCTTTACATCAATGATCACTTCCTTGTAGAATGGTGAGATCCTGGTGGTGAATATAATAGTACAGCTCAAGGAGGATCATGATGTACTGAGTTTGAACGCCCTGTTTGGCTAGAGCTTCAATGACCGCTTTAGTCTCAACAGAATCGAAGGCCTTCTTTAAATCGATGAACGCTAGACAGAGCGGCATCTTGAACTCTCGCGAAACTTCAATGAGTTTGGTCACTGTGTGGTCGATGGTGCTGATTCCTTTTCGGAACCCAGCTTGCTCGCATGGTTTTCCTTCATCTAGTGTTCTGCCTATTCTATTCAGGATGACTCGAGCAAACAACTTGTAGACGATGGACAACAGGCAGATTGGGCAATTTCTAACTTGCGCAGAAAACGAGATGAGATGAGATTGGCATGGCTTTATTCGTTGTTTGGGTTTTTTCCTTTTTTTTTTTTTCTTTTCATGGGCGATAGTTGCCCATGTCGTGGATAATAACAAGCAATACAAAATAAATTATCTGGCATCTGCCTGTGGCAAGCAGACTTGAATGGTGGTGGGAATGGTGTTCAAATACTGAATGTAATCAATTAATGTGAACAACCTTATGAAAATAAAATTTTTAAGTTAAAAAAAATTTGACTTTGGGATGTAGCTCAGAAGTACAATACATGACTTGCTTCATGGTCAATCCCTGTGCTACCAAACAAATTTCTTTAGTTTCAGGACTATGGACAATGGTGCTATAGAAAAACCAACAAGTAGCCAAATTTCCGTGAAACTGCTATCAAAATGGTTAGTGCATTATCAGTGGGAATCTTTTACTGGGCTAAGTCTAGCTAAAGTAAAGCCTATGTCCACACTAAGTAGCATTATTACAAAATTAACTCAATTTTTATAAGAAACAATTTTTGAAAAACCTCCCAGCAGTGTCTGTATTCTGGGCCTTCTATTCTTCTTGAACCCCCATAATTTTCATCCTTAACTGATATCCCTTGCCACTCTATTCTATTCCATTCTATTTTTCTATTCTATTCTATTCCTCTATTCTAAACCTTTACCTTTTTTGATATGCTAAACACAGTAACAACAAGTCTTACAATGGAAACGTTACTGGTGCCCGCTCGAACAAATCGATGAACAATAGGTAGACAGTGCTACAGTGCTACTTTTTTTGCTCAAGTTTTGATCTTTCTCAGTCATGCCGTGTGCATGAAATTCCTCACAATGAAGGTTACACTGCCAAGGTTAGCCTATGGACTTCAAAGACTAATTCCAACTCAATACTTAAAAGTTGCAACTCTAAATTGACCTTCTTGTGACCATTTCCTCATTTATAAAAGAAAGAATGTGAACATATATCTCATAGGATGCTAATAAATACTAATGAAATAAAGTTATAACAAGCTAACAGCTTACTGAGAAAACATGGCAAAAGCTCAGTCTTTTCTTCACTCACACATCTTTACTCTCTCCTTTTCTATTCTTTTCTGCTCATCCTCCCTAAAAAATTAACTGATTCCCAAATAACTACATGATCATCTACAAATGGAACTTTCCCTTTCACTCCCTTATTCAAGTAACACTCTCCAGTACCCATTAGCAGATTTCTATATGATACTTATTTAATAAATGGTAACCTCTGTACTTCAAATCTCTTTAACATGTGAGCTTCTACAATCAGAAGAAAGTGCTTCTCTCTCTGAATTTCTACAATTTTGCAAAGTAACTGGTACACATATCTTTTCAGAAGTTTGTATAATGTGATGGAAATCATCTTTAAAGGATTTCCTACCATTTAGAGTCCTTGTTGCACGTGTTATTTTGTGTACTGTGTTATACACAGTTGTTATACACAGAAGCTGTTATTTGAAATGGCAAATTTAATGGGGGATGGAATTCAAACTAAATTAAGAAACTATCGAAAGACCAGAGAGAAATCTGAGGAGTCAGGAACAACACTTGTGTTTGTTCCCCAGCAAGGCATGACTTTCCAAGCACCAGGTACCACCCTGGCAACCCCGAGTGCTGCTGGTCATGTCAAAACCAAGCAGCATCACTCTGTGGGGCCCTGGTACTGAATTGCCTTGCTTAGCTGGTCAAGTTCTGCCAGAAGTGTCCTAGGAGGTCCCTGAGCGATGCATCCCCTCCAAGAGAACTAATATACGATCGTACCTTAAAATACTCTGAACCAAGTAAATACACTCAAAAGTCTCAGAGAAGAAAATGACGAAGAAAGGGCCTCATATCAGGTAAAATGTATTACAACAATAAAACAAAGATAAACCATAGGTCCATTTGGGAGAACATCAAGGAATAAGTGACTTGTTGATCTAAAATTTTAAAAATTCCCAAAGATTTAGAGAATTTATCAAGTTGCCATTTGAAGGCTATCTCTCATCTCTAACTGGTCAGCTGGTTTCAAGAGACACAGAATGCATGCCTACTATGTGCCAGTCAGAGACCTAAATCCTTGGGCTATCTCAAAGGATAACCCAATCCTTGAGAAGTGACAATTTAGCATAAGAGTCCAGCAAGAAGCAATATAAAAATAAAAATGCACAGTGTTAAAATAATAAAAACACACCATGTGGAAAAAAGGCAAGTAAAGAAAATATGTGTATATGCACATTGAGACTGGCATTTTTACAGTGATCTGAGAAGCTTCATTAAAAGGAGACTTCTAGATAAAAAGAAATATGAAGCTTTGTCAATAGCTAAAAAAAAAAAAAAAACTTCATGCAGGCAAAAGGAACATGCAGGCCTTGGAGTATGCCAGGTGTGTTTGAACACCCAGAGGTCAGTATCCAAGGAGCAAAGAGTGAGAAGGGAGGAATGAAGAAGGAGGCAATGAGAGGAGAGGTAACATGAGCAGCAGATCTTGTGGGGCCACAGGGATGATATCAGGACTTTTGCATTTTCCTGAGTGATATGAAACATGATTGTTTTGAACAGAGGCCTAAAATAAGTCTAAAATGATCCCCAGTTGTCATGTTGAGACATGTCAAAACCAGAGGCATGAAGATGAGTTAGGAGTCTATTAAAATTCAAGAAAGAGATAATAATAGCTTGGATCCATGATTAGTGGTAGAGATTGGAAAAAGCAGCCAGATTCTGGATATTTTCTAAAGATACAGTTTAAAAGACTTGATGAGAGAGGATATAATCATTAGAGAAACAGAAGAATCACTGTCAACCAGTGGACATAAGTGAATCAAGAAAATGTGGAGTAGTTCCACCCCCTCCCCCCAACACCAAACAGAAAAATGCTATATAATTTTACTTATAAGTGAAATCTAAAAAAACTGAAGCCATAGAATCAAAGATCAAAATGGTGTTGCCTGGGGCCAAGAGGTAGAAGGACTAAGGTAATTTTGGTCAATTATAAGTTTTAGTGTTTATGTTGCCAAAGAGAGCATAAGAAAAATAAATTTTAATATTTGGCCTTTTCTAAAAGAATAGATCTTAAGTGATCTCATCACACAGACACTAAATCGCTCTCTTTTCACAACACACACACACACACACACACACACACAGAGGTGATAAGGTTAATTAGCTTGACTGTTGTAATAATTTCATGATGCATATAAAATTCATGCTGTACTCTTTAAATATAAACAAATTTTACTTGCCAATTAAAAATCTTAAAGCTGGAGCAGATGTCAAGGTTATTGGCTTAAACATCTGGAAGAATGGAGCTGCCTTTTGCTGAAAAAGAACCGGGGCATGTAGAAGGGGTTGTCAGAAGTTCTCCATCCAAGTTTTTTTTCTAAAACATTCCACGATAAGCTTGATAATTAAGTTTCAGTGAAACAGTAGGTGAACTGCTAATAACTGGATGGAAAGGGTTCTTACCCACGAATAGAAAAAAAGAATGAACAGATTGTCTCAAAGAACATTCTTGGTTATCTTGCAGTGACAATTCTCAAGGGTTAATCACAAGCAAATCACTTTCTGCTGAACTCAGTGTTTCATGCCGCCTTATTATTTGGTTCACTTTCTACAAAGAAAGCTCTTTGAATTTAAACAACAGCAAGTGAAAGAGAGAAAAAAAAAAAGAATGGAAACAAGAAAGACTTCTGGCAAATCAGCAGAATTTAGAAGCTGTATTGCACAAGCAGAACAAAAGGAGGAGGGGAGGGCAATTTATTTTGAAGAAAAAGTGTCAGAAATCACAAAATGACATTAGGAAGAGCATTTTCATAATTATCTTTCCAAAATTCTTCAAGCTGACAGGAATTTCACAGATTTTCATATCTAAATTGGATCAAACCACATTAATCTACCTGGGCCCTACTGCCACAGTCCCACTGCCAAAAACAGCCACACTGAGCTTCTCTCAGAGCACTAACTCTCCTGGAAAACTTCAATTAGGCAAAAAAGCAAAAGCAACTACATCTATATTTGTCTCACTTTAAAGTCAATGCATTTTAAACTGCAGGTGAGAAGGACTAGAAAACAAAGGGACAAAATTAAAACAAAGCACAATAAAGCAAAATTCAACAACTGACAAATAAAATTCTTAGAATAAGGGCAAATGAGGACATCTCCATTCTCCAACAGATTTTTTTTTTATCCTAATTTAAATCCTTGCTGTATCTAATGGTATGTTAAAACTAATCAAGTTCTGTCCAAAAGTTTCAGCCCTGCAGGCCTACTGACAAATTTTAGACTTGACAGCATATAACACCACATCACGAATGTCAATTCCTCGAAATAAATAATAGATAAGTGCAAGCATGGCGTACAATAAAATAGATACATAACAGATAAATACAGCTTGGTGCTTGTTCTTTAGAAAGTAATCATTTTCTGACATTTCTAGACCAGAAAACAATACTCTCAGGCATATTAACCTTGAGTCATTCATTATTCATTAGTTAAACATTTTTTTTAACAATTAATCTGGCACTTCCTACAGGCTAAGAACTTCCCTAGAGGTAGAGCTTCAGTAAAATGACTTCACAAATTACATTCTGAGTTACATTCCCCAAACAAAATATACATCCTCTAGAACTTACATTTGCTTTTATTATTTTATTTTTCAATAAATAAATCCTCTTTTACAACGTATTCTATTTTTTAGCTAGAAACATTTCTTGGGATAATAAATCTTTGGTAATATTAATTGCTGGACTGCATTTGCCTTGTACGCAGTCAACGTGGGTTCGATTCCTCCATCCCTCACATAGAGCCGGGCAAGCTACTGAGAGTACCCCACCCCCACAGCAGAGCCTGGGAAGCTACCTGTGGCATATTGGATATGCCAAAAACAGTAACAACAAGTCTCACAATGGAGGCGTTACTGGTACCCACTTGAGCAAATGGATGAACAATGGGATGACAGTGCTACAGTGCTGCTAATATTAATTGCCAATTATACTAAAAAAATTGACACAAAAGGTACTTCCATTCTTAAACCCAGATTTTAAGTAAGATGGTGACACAGATAAAATTTAAGCCAAGGTCCAAGGTGAATTTCCCCTTCTTGTGGTACATTCAGGTGGCCACCCTATTGCCAAGACACTGGAGTTAAGACTCATCCATAGCTTTGGGGCTGGAGAGATAGTACAGCAGGAAAGGCACTTGCCTGGAGGGCAGCAGACCTGGGGTTTGATCCCCAGCATCCCACGTAGTTCCCTGAGCACTGAGTACAGAGCTAGGACTAATCCCTGAACATTGTCAGGTATGGCCCCAAAACCAAAAAAAAAAAAAAAGAAAAAAAAAGAAAAAAGGACTCATAGCTTTATATAATTACAATCAGATAATTCTTAATGTACTGAGAATAATCTAGTAGCTTCGAAAACTGTGGGCTGTGACCCCACACAGCATCTTATAACTAAGGGGAGGTGTGGGGATTGGGGTTTCGGGGATACAGAATTTTTTTTAAGTAAATGTATGATTTATTATTAGTAAATGTTTGATTTGTACACCCATTTATTTTCCTAGAGCTGCACAATAATTTCTTGGGCAAAAAGGGTCTTGAGTAGAGAAAGCTGAAGAAGCCCTGATCGAGAGCACAGAATTTGTTAGGCTTAGCACTACCGTTCAGCTAAAGATGGGACAATCCAGAACACGGATGCACTAACTAAAAATTTTTTAAAGTGTATAAACGTATAATATAGTCATTGGAATTTTCACAAAAATTATAGAAAGCCTTTTGTTTAACACAAGGTTTAACTTGATAGGGGAAAATTCCAGTTTTTAGATCTTAGTTTAGTAACTCGGGCAAAGTAAGTAGTAGAACAGACAGAACAGAAGAGAGGCTGAAAGATCATTTTTAAAGATATTTAACAGTGTCTGTCAACTAGAAACTTGTTCCTTCTCTTCAGTTTTCCCCAAGAGCTGAAGTACCCTCCCTGGCCAATGGTACTCTCTCATACAAGCTCTCCCTTCTTTGAAGCTGCTGACTCTGAATATGAGGGAGCTCGGACCCCTGAGCTACAGCCCCTCCAGACTCAGTGGGTCTGTTTAGGGCCTGGGCCTGCCATTTCCTTCCGGGGTATAGAGGTTTATAAAACAGGTGGACATATCAAATACTTACTGATGATAAATCATAAGAAAATTCCTTTCAAAATAAATTTTAATACTTTTCATAATCCTCACATTCAGTTATACAACCCCATGAGAGTCACAAGCCATAGTTATAAGTTAGGATTCAGAGAATGTTAAATGCAGACTAGATCAGTTAATAACCTGAAGAATAATTTAAACACAGACTAGATCAGAAAACTGGTCAAATGTAAACTCCTCTTCTATCTATTTAACAGAATGTAAATGTCTCAAAATAATAACCTGGGGCTGGAGCAATAGAACAGCAGGTAGGTGTTTGCCTTGTGCGCAGATGACCTGGGTTCGATTTCCAGCATCCCATATTGTCCCCCAAGCACTGCCAGGAGTGATTCCTGAGTGCAGAGCCAGAACTAATCCCTGAGCATCGCCAGGTGTGACCCAAAAAGCAAAAAAGAAAAAAAAAATTAAAATAACAACCTTAAGTGGGCAGGCCAAACAGTGGCAAGAATATCAAAGTAAAACTCCAAGAGAAAACTAAGGCAAATGATACTAGAGCAATACCTCAGCACTGGGAAAACACTTCCTGGCTACAGTAGCCCTGTATCCTTCCATTGTATGTATTTTCGAAGTTAGATGTGACAAATACCTGGGATATTTATGATATTTTTTCTCTGACTTGAAATTTCAGCTCAATCTGCTCTCAAAAACTTTGGGGCCAGAGAGGCAGAGTACAGCACTGTAGCACTGTCATCCCGTTGTTCATAGATTTGCTTGAGCGGGCACTAGCAACGTCTCCATTGTGAGACTTCTTGTTATTGTTTTTGGCAAACCGAACAGTTTGCCAGGCTCTGCCATGAGGGTGGATACTCTCGAGAGGGACGGAGAAACTGAAACCCCGGTCGGCCGCATGCAAGGCAAACGCCCTACCCAATGTGTTATCACTCCAGTGGAAAAGGTATTTATTTGCCTTGCACATGGCTTACCTGGGTTCAATCTCTGGTAGCACAAACAGTGCTGTGAACACTGCCAGGACTGACCCCTGAGAACAAAGCCAGGAGTAATCCCTGAGCACTGCCAGGTGTGACAAAAAATAAAAACAAACAAATAAGTTTCCAGGAACTACAATGTTCATGAGATCTGGGAGTCAGTTTCTTCTGTGTGGACAGTGGGGCCCACACCCAGTACTCAGGGAGCCAGAGAGGAAACGGGGAGAGTATAATAGAACTGGGGTCTCCAGCCCTCTGAGTCACCTCCCAGGCTCAGGAGTTGTTTTCTCTCACTTGTTCATCACTGCTATTTGGCCCTAAACATACCTCTTTCAAATTCACAGAGTAACTTTAATTAGATTTTTCTTAACCCAATGGGTACCCTTTATCATATTATTGTTCTGTTGACTTTTGCTGAAATACCTTCTAGTCCAACAATTTACTGAATAAAGAGTTCTAAACTCCTTTGGGCCAGAGAAAAAGCTAAATATGCCGGAGAGTATGCTTTGCATGCCAGCGACCCAGTTTCCCAAACACCACACAGTGATGAAGCAGCGGGGCCAGAGCACGGAGCCAGATACACATACATACGTAAAATATAAACTATTTCAACCTATCTTCGAAAACAGCCTTTCCTAGTCTCTTCCTTACACATAATTCAGTCACACACTTCTCCCGTTGATTCATTTACTTGCTATCTTTTTTCTGGAAATTTTCCATTTCTAAGTAAATGTTTTGAAAAATGCAAAGAGAAGTAAAAACAATCTAGGAAAGAGATACGATTCTTTTATAAAAATATTTTATCAATAAAAGGTATTTATATTTTATATAAAATTGTTTACATTTCTGACTGCAATAGATGTGTCAGAGTTAGAAAGCTAAAAGAAATAATAGACCACCAGTAAGCCAAGACCCACACTTTTGGGAAGAAAAATATGAGATCCTAAAAAGCCACATGTATCACCAAGTTGTGAAGTTGACTATCAGAGTCTGTACTATCACCATACAATATCCTAATCCTAATGCCCAGAACTCAAAGCAATGGCTCCAATTACTCCCACACACTTTAATAGATTATGAAAATTATTCAATGTCTTTCTACTATGAGCTTATACATAATGAAACATCTCTAATTTGACTCTCTAGTCACAAAACCTTATAAACTTAGTAGTTACAAGGCTTGTGACTCTTTAGTAGTACAACTTAGTAGGAGGACCTAAGAAATGTACTCAGTAGCTTTTAAAACTACAAAGATTTTGTAATCTTTAATTATTAATATGTAACAATTAACAGAACTAGTAAATAACATTTGATACTGTCAAATGGACTGGAACAGTAGCACAGTGGGTAGGGCATTTGCCTTGCCCTCTCAGAGAGCCCAGCAAGCTACAGAGAGTATCTCGCCCGCACAGCAGAGCCTGGCAAGCTACCCATGGCATATTCGATATATCAAAAACAGTAACAAGTCTCACAATGGAGACCTTACTGGTGCCCGCTCAAGCACCAGTATCTCTGTATCACGGGATGACAGTAATACAGAGATACACAATGGGATGCAATGCAGCTGTTAGGAGAGATGAAATTACAAAATTTGCTTATAAATGGATAGACATGTGAGATTAAAAAATTAAAAGAATTATCTGAAAGATTTCAAAAATTAACATCAAACCCACAACTACATGCCATATCTTGGAGTTGGGTTTCCTCAATTTTTGGTAATTAAACCATCGAGCAAAAATGTGTTACAGTAAAAGAGTCAAAACTTTTAGCTAAACTTAATTTGGGGTTGCCTGCACCCCAACCTATGGTGCATAATCAGAACTCTTTTCTCTTAAGTTGGCTCTCCTCTATCACATTTTCTAAACAGTACTATTTTGCTTTAAAAAGAAAAAAGCCAAGACTTTTAGAGGTTAAAATTGGTTTTGTTATCCAAGTCCCAAAGCTTACTATCTATGTGACCCTGAAAGAACTAATTAATCTCTACATTACTCAGTTTTCTTATATGTAAAATGTTGAAAAGATTTATTAAGATTATCATGAGATAAACATAGTGCCGTATGCACAGCAGTCACTAAATGCTAGTTCACTTGCTCAAACATTTGCTTGTGCAAATATGAACTGGAGGGGCAGGAGCAATAGAACAGTGATACTTGTATTCCTCGCAGCTGCCCTGGGTTCTATTCCCAAGACTCCATATCGGCCCTCAACCCACCAGGACTGATCCCTGAGCACAGAGCCAGGAGTAACCCCTGAGCACTGCCAAGCATGGCCCTTAAACCAAAACCAAAAAAGAACTCAAGACATTCATGAATGTCATTAATTTGTAGTTAATTTATAAATGGGCTGGAGCCATAGCACAGCCATAGGGCGTTCGCAGCCGACCCATGTTCGATTCCTCCGCCCCTTTCGGAGAGCCTGGCAAGCTACTGAGAGTATCGCGCCCGAACGGCAGAGCCTGGCAAGCTACCTGTGGCGTATTGCCAAAAACAGTAACAGTAAGTCTCACAATGAGACACATTACTGGTGCCCGCTCGAACAAACCGATGAGCAACGGGATGACAGTGACAGTGACAACTTATAAATATTCAAAGTTCCTGTCTATGAAACTATTTTGGCCTAGTCTTACAATATAAAGAGGAACGAATCTGTAAAAAACTAAAGCTCGCCAAGGGGCGAGTGCACTCTCGGGCTCTCCGGGCGGCTCTGTCTCACCACCCGCGTTCGGTGCTCTGGAACCGCAGTGTGTGGACTGGATCGGGATGGCTGGTGGTCAAGGAAAGGCGAAGGAAGAACAAGGACCAAGCTGGTTGCTGATTAGTTACCGTTTATTCAATTTTCCACCTTTCTCATCTCCTGCACTCCCAGCTCCATCCTCTCTCTGGATCAACTGCCGCTTCTTTCTGGCTTCTCAGTCTCTCCTCCTACTTGTCTCTCCCACCTTGCCCTCTAGGCTACACCCAGCCAGGTAGCAAAATCAACATAAGAAAGCCCTTCCTGAGGGCAGGGCATTCCAAAGCCCTTCCTCACCCTTAAGGTTTTTTTCTTTTCCTTAGTCCAGGAATTTATTAACATCTTAATACTAGTTATTTTTGTATGGACATAGCAAGGGAAACATTGAGGCTTGCAAGGCAGCTCTCCTGGCAACATCTTGCCACAAGCTCAGACCACAGCACTCAGGCCAGATTAATCATTCCTCACCCTAGCAGGGTCCAAATCTGGTTATCACTGTTTGGATCATGACAACATTTGTCTATGATCAAGCTCTTAACTTATAGTTAAGCATTAGGCACTTCTGCCAGGCCCATCTCGATGCCAGGGTAGCACACAACTCACTGCTTGCCCTGGGTCCATCTCTGTCCCACGTTGGGACCCTGCTTTGGGGATGCTAGAAAGTAAGGGCAGCTGAGGCTTAGGTCAAGAGAACAGATGCCCTGAAGGAAAATATCATGTAGAGTCAAATGACTCCCAGGTTACAAAAGCATAACATTTGTTAAGTCTTCCTGTGTCCATACAAAAAGGACTTGCTCTGAATA
Organism: Sorex araneus; assembly: GCF_027595985.1. Taxonomy (NCBI): domain Eukaryota; kingdom Metazoa; phylum Chordata; class Mammalia; order Eulipotyphla; family Soricidae; genus Sorex; species Sorex araneus. Next base: position 248,651,636 of record NC_073302.1, read on the forward strand.
AACTATGCAAAGGACTCAAGGAGAAGAGAAAAGTATTATTTACAAGTCAACAGAACACTAAGAAAGAAGCTACAAATAAAGAGGAATAGGAGCACTGTAACAGGAGTAACCCAATAAACCTAAACTACCTGAAGCTATGTTATCCTACACGAATCAAATTTTAAAATATAGATACATGCTACATAATCCATGTAATGCTTCAAATAATTTGGATAGGTAAAAGAATGTTTGGTCAATGGGGAGCAATTATTGACCCTAAGTCTTAAAAATGTATGAGACAACACACAGCAAAAAAAGATCTACATCCCCCAAGATTTTAAGACTCTAATATCAGCAAGTAAAGAATTGGTTGGTTGATGATCAGTCAAGAACTTGTATACATATAGGTGTGTGTGTATATAAATTTATCAATTTCACACTATTTTACTATAAACCACCTTTTCCCTTCCTTGCCCTTTGTTTAATGTTATTGTTTTGGTTACGCCAAATGTAACACACTTGGTTGCAGTGCACCTGGGGTTTCACACACTTGGAAACTAGCAGAGTTCAGCTAGTACTAGGCAGACTGGGGGGCAGTGCTAGGAACGAACCCACAGTCTCACACCTCCCGCAGGGAACCCTACCACTGAGCCACACTGCCTGCCCTACACGGAATTGCCTAGAAGTATATCTACCATGCACACTGAGGAGAGTCCACTTTGCTCAAAATTTTTACAAGAATTGTTCCCACTGTTAGAAGAGTCCATTTCTTGTGGATCTCATGGCATTTGAACTGACAATACATGAAAGAGTTGAATCAGTCTGCAACTGTAACTGACATTCACAGTGCTTTTCTGTCTTGGCGCAACAAATTTCTTCCCAATGTTGCAGTCAAGTCAAACCATTCATGTATTTCAACAGTAGACATGATATTGTCTAATAAAACACTTATTCCTGCTTGACGGTAGATGAGAACTGCTATGAAAAGGAGATGTGGGTTGTGGAAAGTAGGACTGGCCTATACACTTTTTTCCCCTCTCCCTTCCCTTTATTTTTGTTGTATTTTTAGGATGTCCAGTAGCCACACACTTAGTCGTGGTGCTCATTAACACTCGCCTGTGGTGCACTGGGGGCAGCACAATTGTGGCCCCAACAACAGTGCCAACAGGATCATGCTCCATGAACCGATGGCGCGGGTGAGTGCTGGGAACCAAGCCTGGGGCCTCAGACAGTGTAAGGCAGGTTGCTCTACAACGTGAGTTACCCTCTAGGGCCCTGGCTCACACTTGAGTCTTCCTAAAACGTGTCTAAATTACTGAAGAAGTCTCCTAACTCATATGTTGGATTCTATACACTTTCCCCAAGTCACCTACAAATAGATGTAAAGATATCAATATTTATTCTGCTTTTCAAAATACCACGGACTGTGCTTGGCCATTGCTGAGATTTTTACCACTCTATAAAGTGATTTCTTCTCTCTGTCCTCTTTTCCGGTTCTGATAGTCTGTAACACTCCTAACCCTTATGTCTCGGTAGGCAGCAATGTACAGCAGGAAGAGCACAGGATTTGGAATCCTAGCTGTGTCACTAATGAAGTGGCTGAACCTGGATAAGTTACATACCACTGCCTGAGTGTCTGTCTCATTTTGGGAAGTTTGGGGGAAAGGAGGGGACAAAAATCTGGCAGTGTTCAGGGACAATATTCCTCGCTCCAAGGGGGACAGCAGGGGTGGGAGGGGTGGTAATCATTCCTGACAGCACTAATGAAACCCAGGCCTCCTGCTTAAAAAGTACCCCCATTAGAACCCATAAAAGCACATTTGGCTTTTGAAACCTTTCAAGGAAAGTCCTTCTGTTTCAAAAATGTATCAAATTGAGTGCTCATAAATTGAGCCCTACTACAAGTAAATACATAGTCTCTGCTATTAGGAAACTAAGAAAACCACTGTTTGTAAATGCCAGTCCACTTAAGAGATGTCAGAAGAGAGTGTATGACTAGAAAACAAAACGTATGGCTGAGAGTGTTGTCCATCTGAAGGCAAGCTATTTATAACTGCAGGCAAAAGTAGTATTGGATTTACTGCAGAAAAGGGAAATAAAGTGTCAAATGCAGACTTTCTCTAACTAGGCCATTATGTGACAGCTGAGAAAACTTTGAGAGGACATTTGTCACTTCCCTGAATAAAACTTATCCAAATGCAAATAGTGCCCTAAAGATATTTCAACTTTTTTTTTCGAGAAACTTCGTTTATTCTAGCCCCTTTTATCCCTGGGAACTGGTCAGTAAGATTCCATGTGGCTACTGAATACTTGAAATGAGGCTAGTCCAAACAACTATATATATTACACACACACACACACACACACACACACACACACACAATACACATGGAATTACAAAGGCTTAGTTGGGGAAAAAAAAAGAAAAGGTAGCTATCTAGATAGCTTATTAGTCTTTATGTCGATTACACGGTGAAATATTAGCAATAATAAAATGCACTGCTCAAATAAAATTTGCTAATTTAAATTTACTGTTTTTAAAGATGACTACAGAAAGCTTAAAAACACATTTTTAAAAAAAAACACACAAAAAGCTTAAAAGCACGCAGTACGTTTCTACTGGACACTTGGAAGTCTGATTGCATCACCTGCAATTATTCCTCAATGGTTCAGTTAGGGGCTTTTCACCCCCTGGTTTTAAACCATCACTACGGGCTGAAGCGTCTCCCCGTAACCTGGCCCTCACGCAAGCCTGGGCAGGGGGGTCCCAAGGAAGGCCCCCAGGAGCTCTACGACAGCATGTGCAAGGGCCCACGTCTGCACGGGACTGGAAAATGCAAGCCCCTCGCGGTCCGAGAAACTCTCGGACCAGGCCGAGCCGGAGGGCAGCGTGAGCACTGAGCCCCTGAGCCACGGATCGTGGCGGGGGAGGCGGGGGAGGCGACCCAGGCCGCAGGACTGGGGGGCAAACGGGGTCACGAGGAGCCGGCGGAGGGGTGGGGGGGGGTAATGCAGGCCCGGCAGGCAGGGCCCCGCCGAGAGCTCAGAGTCGCCAACCGCAAGACTCACCAGACCCCGGTCGATGTCCGCGTCGGAGCGTCGGGGCGAGTGGGGCGCGTACTCGGCGTAGCGCAGCCCCTCGGCGGAGGGGGCGACGCCGCCACCCGCAGCCATGGCGATGAGGTCGGGCCGACTCGGGCGCGCCGCGCCGCGGCCTACGGGGCGCCGCCGGGACAAACTAGTCAGGGCAGGGCACCTTCGCGCCCGGCGTCCAGCCTTCGACCGCCCAGCGGAGGCCGGGCGCGGGGCGTGACCCAGAAACGCAGACAACGGTGACCCGTTTCTGACCCCGACGCCAACACCTGCAAGCAATGAGTCCGACTGGGAGGTATTTGATTGCTCTCAAGGCAACATCCGGGCCTCTCTGGGCTGGACTCGGCCTGCCCCAGCGGATCAAACTGAGAACCAGAGATTTTGCTTGCGCTGGGGACCACACCAGGTGATGGCTGTTTAGGGGTGACTCCTGACTCTGCACTCTGGAATTACTCCAGGCGGTGCTCCCCGTGCCAGAGGAGATGCTGGGGATGGAGGCTGGGTCTGCCCCTCCTTGCAAAGCCAACGCCCTACCCGCTGTGCTTATGCCTGTCTCCCCAGCTCAGGGAGCCTATTTTACGTTCTGAGGCCTGATAGTGCTCACATGTGAGACCTGGCAAAGTGAGTGGGACCACAGTGGCTGAACACGCGGGACTCACACTTGACCTGTCTTCCCAGCCATCGGTGAGGGCGACAGAAGAGGCGTTGACCTCCTTTCTCCACCCTACTCTCCTAGGAATGATAACATGCATTTAAGATGAAATTACCAAGAAAGAAGTTGTAAAGCATGTAAAATCTCACTTCACCCCAAATCATTTTATCTGGTGATTTAGACCAAGAGCCCTGTTTTATTTTCAATTCTCAACTTGTGTTCCTTGGGGAGCTAAAATTAACCAGCATACGAAACCCAGATCCTGTTTTCGTGACCCGTTGTACCAACTTGGCTGCTCTTTTGCCCTTTGTACCCATTGCAAAAGCAGTTTACAAGGACTTGCAAGGAGAGCGATTATTTGGTGTTTGTGTGTGTTTTTTTTCTTGGTACCTTAATTTAAGTTTCGAGGGTCTATTAACTTACTCATTTAGTTGATGTTATTAGTAAGCCTAAGAGCTTTGAGCCTGGAGGTATTTATAATCTAGTAGGAAGAGAGCACTGACATGGAGTGATAATGTAAGGCAAACCTTGTCTTAGCGCCCTAGAGAAAGACACAGAGGAATGAGCAAGTTGTAGTTATAAGGACTTCTCAGTAACTGATTAACTACAACTATTTGCAGATGCCAGTGAAGAATTTAGGGATAGTTTTCTGTGATCTCATGGGCAGCTTTCCTCTGTTCCAGAAGCTCTTGGTGGGAATTTCTGCAACAACCCCAGCTCCGCTGTTGCCTCAGACACCTATGCCTTCAGTAGCAGCCAGTTTTTGAGAAAAATCTTCTAAAAAATCTATTCAGGTCTTATACAAATGGCCAAAAGGCACATGAAAATATGCTCCATATTGCTAGTCATCAGGGAGATGCAAATCAAAACAACAATGAGATATCTCACACTACAGAGACTGGCACACATTCAAAAGAACAAAAGCAAACAGTGCTGGCGTGAATGTGGGGAAAAGGGGACTATCTTTCACTGTTGGTGGGAATGCCGACTGGTCCAGCCATTCTGGAAAACAATATAGATAGTCCTTCAAAAACTAGAAATTGAGCTTCCATATGACCCTGCAATACCACTTCTGGGAATATATCCGATAATGCAAAAAAAGCATAGTAGAAATGATATCTGTACCTATATGTTCATTGCAGCACTGTTCACAATAGCCAAAATAGGAAAACAACCCAAGTGCCTTAGAACAGATGACTGGTTAAAGAAACTTTGGTATACCTACACAATGGAATACTATGCAGCTGTTAGGAGAGATGAAATCATGAAATTTGTTTATAAATAGATAGACATGGAAAATATCATGCTAAGTGAAATGAGTCAGAAAGAGAGGGACAGACATAGAAGGACTGCACTTATTTGTGGAGTATAAAATAACATCACATGAGGCTGACACCCAAGGACAGTAGATACAAGGGCCAAGAGGATTGCCCCATAGCTGGAAGCCTGCTTCATAGCAGAGGGGAGAAGGCAGATGGAATAGAGAAGGGATCACTAGGAAAATGATGGCTGGAAGAATCAGTTGGGATGGGAGATGTGTGCCGAAAGTAGCTAATGGACCAAACATGATGACTTCTCAGTGTCTGTGTTGCAAGCCATAATGCCCAAAAGTAAAGAGAGAGTATGGGGAATATTGTCTGCCATGGAGGCAGGGGGAGGGTGGGAAAGGGGGTATACCAGGGATCTTGGTGGTTGGGAATGTGCACTGGTGGAGGGAGATGGGTGTTTAATCAATGTGTGATTGTAACCCAAACATGAAAGCTTATAACTATCTCACGGTGATTCAATAAATTTTTTTTTAAAAAATCTATTCAGGTCTTGGCATACTCCATTACTAACCTGGGGTGTGTAACTTCTCTTCCCTTTTCTTTGTGGACCTTAGTCAGTCTTTGTTAATCTCTGTCTCTATGTGTCTCTCTTCTCTCTCTCTTTCTCTCTCACTCTCTCTCTCTTCCTCTCTCCTTTCTCTGTCTCCTCTCCACTTACCTAAATAAAAAAATTTTTTTTAAAAAAAAGCTGGTTCCTTCTCTGCTAAGGTCACACTTACAGGCAAGGAAAGGATAGAAAAAACAGCAACTAAGTCCTCTGTCTTCCCCAGAGATGACAACTAAACTCACCTGTCTGGCTTTCCTGAAAACAAAGAAGAATAATTTTTTGTGAAGCTCAAAAGGGAAGCCACATTAAATTTTCATCGGCCTATTTTTATTACTTATACCACTTCAGAGACAGATTACATTATGTTCAATAAACCTTGTAAAAGAAAGCAGACGCTAGCAATACATTTTTGAAACATCCTCAGTTTTAAAAAAGAATTAACTGTGTCTCGTTCACAGGATTTTTGGCCAGGACTGGGAATGTGGCCCAAGTGGGAGTATTACCTTGAAACTGGACTTAGTCCCTTGTGGGTCCCTGAGATATTCTGTGTAAAATTACAGAACTCCAGATGTTTGTGATATTGAAGGTTATTTATTGTACAGTTTAAGTAAGTAGGACTATATCCTCTGATGTCCAGTGCACAATATCACTTTGTCCTTTCCCTGCACTGGTGCTGTGCCCTGCTGTTTTTCTGGTCTGAGCTCTGCTGTTTTGTCTCTAGAACTCCACTGCCACCTCTCAGGCCTATAGCCCCATGATCCCACCGCCCCTTTAGTTTTTCTTTGTTCTCCAGCCCTATGCACACGGATGAGAAATGCTTTTCCTGTCCTCTGCCACTGTGCAGGCGAGGGGTCAAGGAGGTCTGACCTGTGTTCCCCTTTTATTTTTTTAAAAAACTTTATTTTCATTTTATTTATTTATTTTTGCTTTTGGGATCACATCTGGCGATGCACAGGGGCTACTCCTGGCTCTGCACTCAGGAATTACTCCTGGTGGTGCTCAGGGGACCATATGGGATTCTGGGAATTGAACCCGGGTCTGCTACGTGCAAGGCCCTATCTGCTGTTCTATCGCTTCGGCCCCATGTGTTTCCCTTTTAAGTGTTTGCTATCTCCATTCTTTAGCCACTTCCTTGATCTGTCTAACTGACTGTTCCTCAAATAGGTGAGGTTTTAAATGACTGAGTGTCAGGGGAGATAGAAGAGAGGTTAAGGTTATTTTTTGCCTTGAACAGACTCAACTCCAGTTTGATCCCCAACACCACAGTCAACTCCAGTTTAATTCCCAGCACCATATACAGTTCCTGTAGCACAATCAGGAGTTGATGTAGGTGGACCCCATGGGTGACTCACATGAGTCGGGAGGAGAGAAAGATGGTTGCACTCAACTCCAGTTTGATCCCCAACACCACAGTCAACTCCAGTTTAATTCCCAGCACCACATACAGTTCCTGTAGCACAATCAGGAGTTGATGTAGGTGGACCCCATGGGTGACTCACATGAGTCGGGAGGAGAGAAAGATGGTTGCTTTCTCCCCATCCGTCTCTGCCACCAGGGACCCAGAGTTACTGGGTTCTTGTTTCGCCTCGCAGAAAAGAATGTCAGGAGTAGACAAGCAGTGAAGTCACTATCACTGTCATCCCATTGCACATTGATTTCTTCGAGCAGGCACCAGTAACGTCTCTCATTGTGAGACTTATTGCTACTGTTGTTGGCATATCCAATACTTCATGGGTAGCTTGCCAGGCTCTGCCATGCGGGCATGATACTCTCGGTAGCTTGCAGGGCTGTCAGAGAGGGGCAGAGGAATCGAACACGGGTCAGCTGTGTGAAAGGCAAAAGCCCTACCGCTGTGCTACTGCTCTAGCCTAAGCAGTGAAGTAGAACATTTTATTTGGAGGTTTTGAAGGGAAGGGGGGAGACAAAGTGAGAGAGAGAGTGGAGAGTAACACTCTAAAAGAGAGAACGCGGGCTTCTTCAAGGGTGGAGAGAGCCCCTACACACACACACAGCATTAGATAGGAAAGCATGAAAGTACACATCTCAAGAGGGGAGATGGGCAACACGTGTGCTCAGCCACATGGGCACAAGCCGCACATGGGCTTGGGCAACATATGCACGCACGCACCTTTTTTCTTCAAGGGGGCTTTTATAGGCTCTTCTCAGGTTGTCTTGATAGGAAGTTCTGGAAGTGCTGGGCAGAATCACTAGTTACTCAGATTAAGGGAGAGATCCAATGATTTGAGGAACTTCAAAGGGAGAGGTCCAATCTCCTCAGGGTCCACTGCGAAAGGTCTTATCAGGTCTCTGTTTTCTGTATCCACAGAGTAAATCAGTCTTAGAATTTTCCTTCCAGAAGTTTTGTTGATTTAAGTTTCATTGCAGATGGTCTTTCCCCATCTACCTGCCTACATCAGAGTTATCCCTAATCACAGAGGCATGAGTAGCCCTGAGCAATGCTAGGTGTGGACCCTAACATTTTTAAAGACCAATTGAAAATAAATAATTGTGTTTAACTAGATTGCCTGGCAATCTAGTCCCCCATTCACCTCTACCTAACAACAGTGCATACATATTCCTTGTATGTGTGAGCCCCCAGATTTGATCCCTGTTACCACATGTTCCTGCCCCAAGAACTGCTGGGACCCAGAACACCACCAGTTTGGCCCCTACAATTAATAACAACAAAGGGATTCAAGGCAAAGATATCAGCTGTGCCTCAGTTTTCTCATCAGTAAAGTGGAAGCTAATAATAGCCTCTCCCTTTGCAGATGAATTAGTTGATATTTGTAAAGCTTTCAGAACTGTACTTGATCCTGTAAGGGAGCAAATCTACCCCCTCCAAATTATGTCTCTTTGGCATAAGATATATTTCAATGGAAGAGCTCTGAAGGCAAATGAGATCTTTCTTTCCTGAGATATTTACAGCTATAAAGAAAATGTCCCAGCAAGACACTCTTACTGTATGGGATAACATTCAATCATGCCCTTCCTTGCTGTACACCTTCCTGTGACACCCCCGGACTTTGTTTCTAAATAAACATGTACAAGGGTTATGTGGGTGATTTCTTACTGGGTTTCTCCCCTGTTTACAGAAGACACACAGATTATTATAAACTTCTTTCTGGCATTTTCCCCTTGTAAATCTGTTTGATTATTTTTCAGCTAAGCCAGAGAGCTACAGAAAGATTGTCCTCTTCCACTCCTATGATGCCAGGAAAGGTGTATTATTAGGGCCGGAGAGATACTAAAACAGGTAAGGTGCTTGCTTGGCATGCTTCCAATCCTGCTTTGATCCTGGGTACCATATAAGGTGCCCCAGCACCACCAGAAGTGATCTTCGAGCGCAGAGCTAGAAATAAGCTGTGAGGGGCCAAAGCAATGTAGAATAGTACAGTGGGTAGGGCGCTGGCTTTGAATGCCAGACTGGATTGGATCCAGAGCTGAGTGTGACCCGAAACAAACAAAAAAAACCCAAACACTTGAATAAGCCCTGAGCACTGACAGGTGTGGCCCCAAACCCTAAATAAGCAAACAGCACAGTATTATTGTTTTCTTTTTACTACCTCATTCTCCTTTATGTATGTTGCATATTTTTTCTCTGTGACCATCCTTGCCGATGGTTACATTTGACCACCAAGTGGTTATCTTGTCTTTGATATAATAAAATTTGATTAGACATTACATAATGATGAACTATAAGTGTATGTGGGAGGAAAGAGTTGATTTTGTGAAAATGAAATGAAATATTTTGTGGAGGAAAAAAGTCAAGTTAAAAATGGTTACTGGTGGGGCTGGAGCAATAGCACAGTGGGTAAGGCATTTGCCTTGCACATGGCTGACCCGGGTTCAATTCCCAGCATCCCATATGGTCCCCTGAGCAATGCCAGGGGTAATTCCTGAATGCAGAGCCAGGAGTAACCCCAGTGCATCGCCATGTGTGACCCAAAAAGCAAAAAAAAAAAAAAAAAAAAAAAAAAAAAAAGTTACTGGTTGGTAATGGAAAGAGACTATTAAAAAATCATGTATAATTTTATAATGTCTTGTTCCCACTTCATTCTTCTTCCCCAAAAATAGTTTTGTAGGCATATAAATAGGAGGAGACCCTGCCAGTGCGATCTTTCAGAAAGAAATAATACCCAGATGGGATTTGAAGAAGATGGCAAATTACCAGCCTTGAAGTAATCAAAAAATATGAAGGCAATACACAGATGCAGAAACTGACGTACTACTCAGAGGAAGGTGGATCCCCTTTTAAAAGAAGCTTCAAGAAGAACAAAAATCATGTCAAGATTACAGAGAAAACCTATAGGAATTCAAGGCTCTTTCCTTTGGCCAGAGCCTAGTAATATGCCCACTTCGGCATTTGGGGAAAACCCTAAACATTCTCTGCTGCTGCAGTACCAGAAACTGCTGGTACTCCTTCCTACCTCCTCCCTAATATGCTTCTCCCTTCTCCCCTCCGTTCTCTCTACTATTCTCCCCTCCTTTCCCTCACCTCCCATCTTTCATCCTCTTCTCTCTCTCTCTCTCTCTCTCTCTCTCTCTATCATCACACACACACACACACACACACACACACACACACACGCACACGCACACATACACACCCCAGACTTGCCTTGGAGAACCAACCAAAAGGTACTGTGCTGTCTGCTTCCTCAGTTTTTCCCTGCCCCTCCACAAGTCCCTTCCCTGATGAAACTTTGGGGGAACAGGTCTGGTCTCTTTTAAAGGTATGTCTCAAGTGCCAAAGATCAAAAACATTCTGATCCCAGATTTCATTGATTTTTCAATTAACCCAACAGCCCCTATCCTTTCTGATCAGAAGAGGTTTAAGGTAGAGCACAAAGGAGAAAGAATCTGAAAAGACCAGAGGAGGAGTAAGCAAAGCCAGCACTCAAGCTGACCACGAAGAAAGAATACAGATTTTTCTGGATTGATAAGAATCAGCAGGCTTGGGGAATAACACATGTGAGAGCTTTGTGTGTAAACAGTATTACAAGTAATTCAGTTTTGCTAAATCTGATAGCATAAAGAAGGATGAAGATGGATGAGGGTAGACAGATAAACCAGACAAAGGCCAGATATTGAACAGCTTTATTTTATACGCAATGGCATCTAAAATTTATCTTATAGATAAAGGTGAGAAATGAAAATTCTTTGTGTGAAATGACACGATCAGGTCTACATGCCAGTGTAATCACAGAGATTCAGTTTACCTGACTCTCATAAGAGCCAGTCCACCAAAAGACAAGTTGACAGGTGGAGAAAGAGTGTTATTTAGCAATAAGCCAGCAAAGATGGCAGACTAACATTCTACAGAACCATCTCTCCTGCATACTCACAAAAAAACTTTGCTTTGGAAAAGAACCAGGAAGCATATTTTTAGAAAAGGAACATTACAGAGTTGTCAAAAATTCCCTTTCAGGACAATCCTCTGAGGAAAACTCCAATGTGTTTGCAAACCTAATGGAAAGATTTCTGGGGCCACAGAGATAGTATTGCGGGTAAGGCACTTGCCTTGCAGTCAGCCTACCAACTCTGATCCTGAGGTACCACATATGGACCCCAAGAACCACCAGGAGTGATCCCTGAACACAACCAGGAGTAAGCTCTAGGAAACACAGGGTGTTTCCCCCAAACAAGTAACATGATTTCTAGCCTTCAATTCAGTATAAGTAGGAATTTTCAGAGATACCCAAATATCCTAGTGGTGTGGGGGCCCTCCAGGACCACACACAGCGATGCTCAACTGACCATGAAATTAGTTCGAGAAATCAAACTGAAATTAGGGTGGATGAAATCTTCTGTTCCCTAAGTCCTTATTTTGTCTTCCATGTATAGGTTTTTGGAAAAAGGAAAAGAGAAGGGAAGTGTTTATTATATTTTCAACAGCCAAGAATTCAAATCTTAAATTCTTATAGATCAGTTTCAGTAGAAATAACATTTGCTAGGTAGGTTGTAGGGACAGCAGACCAAAGCCAAGGGAGTTCATCATCATTGCGCTCATCATCATCATGCAATAGTCTGAGTAGGAGAGTGGGTCTAAACTGGGGCAATGGTAGGAGATGGCAAATATGCGTATAGTGACTTTTATTGGTTTATTCCTGACCTCTTCACTTCTCCCCCAACCCACTCATATATAATCTCTTTGGACCCCAGTTAATAAGAGCCCAAAGATTGACCCCATATTTATTCCAATGCATTCCATCACTGATGTTTATCTCATGAATGGGAACTTAGCTCTTTTGGGACACTGGATAATAGAAAAGGTTTTCTGGTACTTCTGGAGCAGCTGCCTCTCTCTTTAGCTGGACATAAAGAGAGAAGTGTAAAGTCCTATCTGACATTGGCAATTGCTTGTCAACCATGAGCTAGCAGGACTATTTTAGTTACCATTCCAAACCAGGTCACATTTGAGAATGAAAGGAAATTCCATAAATAATTATGTTAGGACAATATATCAACTAGAACTGTCCTGGAAACCTGGTATTATGATACCACTATCATTAGAAAGGATGGCCTTAGGATAAAGCAAACACAATTTGCTTTGAAAGCAAAATGAGATTTGAAAGTCATGAAGAGATTAAAAAGAAACTAGATCCTTAATGATATTGTTCAAGCCTCAATTCAAATCTCTGCACCCTTCTGAACCTTTTAGTTGTGAAGTAAAAAATCCCTTTGTTTTCATTTCTCTTTAATTCTGTAATAAAAAGTTTTTAAAAAGCAAAAAGAATAGTATAATAAGCCTTCACATTCCTAAAATCCTGATTTAACATTTCCCAAAGATTGTGCCATAATTATCCACTTGTTTTCCCCTTCCCCCAGTTTTTCTGTGGTGCTATTTATTGAACCCAGGTTCTCAGAAAAGTAAAGCATGAACTCTATCACTAAACTACAATGCCAGTCCTATTGTCTTATTTTATTGAAGTGTTTTAAAACAAATCAAGTTATCAAATTGTTTAATTCTCAATATTTCAGGATGGTTCTACTAAATATGGACTTATTTTTTTCTTCTTTGCATTTTGGGTCACACCTGGTGATGCACAGGGCTTACTCCTGGATCTGCACTCAGGAGTTACTCCTGGTGGTGCTCAGGGGGACTGTATGGGATGGTGGGAATCAAACCTGGGTTGGATGCATGCAAGGCAAACACCCTACCTGCTGTGCTACCACTCTGGCTCCTTAAATATGATCATTTAAAAATATATCACATCTTTGGGATAGTTATTAAAATCCTATTAAAGTCACACCATTGGTATACCTACTCTCGATCCTTTTGCCTTGTTGCAGCTGAAGATGCAAAACAAGTCACCTAAAGTGCTCTAAGAGCTATTATAGAAATTGCAGTAAGGGTTCTTGCTCTTATAAAATCTGCTCAAACTGGCATGGCCTGGCCTGTAATTTGCCAACAGTTGAGATACATGATAGCAGTGTTTCTGATGGTACTTAAAGGATATCAGATTCATTATGTCAAACTGAAAAATTTCTTTGAATTGATTATCTAAGAAATCTCACAGGAGAAACAATGCTAGTTCTTTGCATTTAAAGTAAAATAAGCTCCCTAAATAATTTTAAAACAATTTTGTGTTATATAATAAGCAATTTATGTTCAAATTTTCTTTGTTATTTTAAATGAATTTTAGTACTGCATATATTCATGTCAGCATCCAAAAAAACTGCACATAACACATAACATTTGACATTTATGTTATCTTAGTCTCATTTCATCATAGAAATTATGAATTCCTGGATGTAATTAAATTGTTGAAAAATATATTGTCTAATTTTTAAACAGATTTCGGTTGATTTTTTTGTACTTTCAATCAAAGTCTCATATAGATTAAAGGGGTGACCTTTTAAAGGGTAAGGTTAGGCATCAAGAAGATTTAGGATGATACAGGTGAGAGGGATAGAGAAAAGGAGAACTCTTACATAATTGTTTGGTAGAAACACCACATTTCAAGAAGTTGCAATGTCGATGCACAGGGGTTACTCCTGGCTCTGCACTCAGGAGTTACCCCTGGCGGTGCTCAGCGGACCATATGGGATGCTGGGAATCGATCCCAGGTCAGCTGCATGCAAGGCAAATACCCTACCCACTGTGCTATTGCTCCAGCCCCTCAAGAAGTTGCAATTTTTTTTTTTAAAAAAATGACATAAGAAACCAAAGAGATAGAAGAGATAGGTAGACATCAGGGGAGAATGGCATATGGAAACTGATAAAATTTCAAAATGAGTGGAACAGTGAATCTTGGCATATGGCCGCTTTCAGTCCAGTCCTGTCATCTGTCCCTGAGCGTGACCAGAGTAACCTCTGAGCACAGAGCCAGGAATAGCTCTGGAGCACTACCTGGCATGGGCCTCTGCCTTCCCCCAATAAAATTATTTTTAAAGTATAAACTAGACCAGGAGTGTGTCTTGGTGTACATGTCTTGCATGTGGAGAACCTCAGTTCAGTATCTGATTGATAGTACCAAAAAAAAAAAAAAAAAAGCCAAAGTAGAGCAAAGTATAATGCTATTCCCCAGTGTACAGATATCAGATAGTTCACCTAGCACAAAAAGAAGGGAAACCCAGCTAATTTGCATTTAATCATAATCAGATGATTAGGTTTTTTAAAGACTATTTTTCACTCTAAGATACCTTGGATATTTGCTAAAAGGCTTATGCCTGCTTAGAATTTAAAGCAGGGAAAGAGTGAAAGGCCCCGCCTCCCTTCCCTTAAGCATATTTGACTAGACTACCTAAAACAAGGAAATGCAACAGAGAAAGGGTTTTAGGGCTTTATTTCTAATCCCCTAGGAGATTTAGAAATCAAGAAATGAACCTAAAGGAAGTCAATAGGAAATAAACCCAAAAAATAAAGTGTTACCATTTTTTTTTTTTAACTTCAACATTCACTTTCCGTTTTATTGACTGCCAATAGCTGGCAAGCTGGTTTGGGTCTATGTCAAAGGCAATAAGTGCTGTTCATGGGAGTGTCCACTGTCTAATCAGAGAAAATAGCTAGCTACATTGTGTAGATTTGTCCGATGGTCACCCAAAGCAGCATCTGCTGCTCAGGTGCCAACAAGAGATAATCCCATGCAGGAAGGTTGGCACCAGTACCTGTACATTATTTTCTGGAGCCAATTTACATTTTGTGCTTTTTGTCTCTCTGAGCCCAAATAGCATAAACAATGCCAAACCTAGTTTTTTTATTATTTTCAGGCTGATTGAATCTGGCACATGCCATGGTTTTATCTAATTAACCCACATGTGGTACGAAACAAAACAAATTTGAAATGGAAAGTGCTTTCTGCCTTTATTGAAAGGATGAGGTGAATATATAATTACTTTATACTTGTCTCTCAGCCAAGATTATAGTTGAGAGAGGAGGTCTTTTTCTACCAGATAGCAAAGCAACTTCTATGTATTACCTGCTTATAATAATTAAAATTTATTATGTTTTACATTTTCCCAAATTAAGTCTTCCCTTTTCTCTCTTTGTCCCAAAGGGAGGAGCAATGTGTAGAAGTTGTGTTTCAAAGTGCGGCATAATATGAAATATGTTTGGCCTTAGTCCCAGTTTCAGGCACCAAGTTTCTAAAACCCTGGAAATTCCCAGATGTTAGGAGTGACTTTTGTTGGTGAAGTCTACAAAAAGAATGGGAGAAGTAGATGGGTGGGGGCAAAAGTCCCCATCATAGGTTCTCAGAAGGGACAATCCAAATTAGCACCTATTTAGCATATACTTAGATGTATTTCAAAGGAGCATCTGATAAGGAGAGAGATACATATCCATATATATATGTATATATGTGTATATATATTCTTATACTCTGGATGCTGGCCATTGATGGGATTCCACAGCACCAGAGGCAGTCCCTGGCTGTGACCACCAAGCTACTGGGAAGTGCGAAATCAAGGAAGAGGAGGCCCAGTCCCGATCTGAGCAGGCTTGGAGGTCTCAGCCCCGGGTTCCACACACCTGGGTTCCTCTGCCGGTACCTTCATGCGTGAGGCTCATTCGAACATGTGGAGAGAGGTCTTGAGCATGGCTCTGGCTAGGCTCTGGCTGTGGCTTCTTGTCCGTGCTAACTTCTCCCTCTGGGAGAGCCTGAAAATCTACCGGGAGTTTCCTGCCCACATGGGAGAGACTCACAAGGTCCCTATGGTGTATTAATATGCCAAAACCAGTAACAAGCTGGGTCTCATTTCCCTGACCCTGAAAGAGCCTCCAATGCGGCATCGTTGGGAAGGACGAGTAGAGTGAGGCTTCTAAAATCTCAGAGCTAGGACAAATCAAGATGTTACTGATACCACTCGAGAATTCGACGATCAACAGGATGATGATGATGATGATGATGATGATGATATATTCTTATACATATAAGATATATATATCATCATCTCTTGCCCATGCGCCTGGCTATCTTCCCTGGGGCCCCTCTGAGGGGATGGGCTCCAGCTTCCCTCCCCGCCCCAAGCAGAGCTCCCGGCAGCCGAAGACCTCTGGAACCCAGCCACAGCCATGCTCAAGGCCCCTCTCCACACGTTTGAAAGAGCCTCACACATGAAAGTACCAGCGAGGAACCTAGGTGTGTGGGACCTGGGGCTGAGACCTCCGAGCCTCCTCGAATCAGGACTGGGCCTCTTTCGCCCAGGTTTCCCATTTCCCAGAAGCTAGGCAGTCACACACAAGATATATATAACAATAAGTCTTTCAATGAGAGATGTTACTGGTGCCCGCTCAAGCAAATTGATGAGCAATGGGATGACAGTGACTTCACTTTATATATATTATATATATATATATATCTTGAATATATATATTCTTGAATATATATTATATATAATATGTACATATTCTTGAACAAGATTTTAGGAGTTTCCAGATTGGTGAATACATCTGTGTGCATCGAACGTGGTACATTCCAAAAGTCAAAAGTTCCTGCACTGAGCCATCATTGTGGCAGAGAAATGAATGACCCAGCACTACATCTTCAAAAGAACATGATACCACTGACTCTTACCACGTGGACTAGTCCAGACTGAGAACTCTGGGACCTTCTCTGAATGGGGTTGGGCAGATTCCCATTTCTGCCTGAAGGCACAACATTCCACATTCACACCCAACATCCTCTGGACAAAGAATTGGCCCAGTTGCATAACTGAACTTCATCAAACTACCAAGCCACCAAATTGTTCCAAATCTATAGCTCCTGGACTGCATGGCCACATATATGCAACACCTCAAAATTTCATAGTACTGTTAGCCCAGCAGTATCACTACAAATCTCATAGGAAAGTTGCATAGAAAACCACCAAGCTCAGTAAATCTAAACAGTAGTGCAGAAGGCTCCACTAGCACTAACCAGCATGGTAGATTTCCAGACAATGACTTCAGTAATATCATTGTGAGATAGAACAATGATCACAAATTGACTCTTATTGATCTGAGGTTTGATAATTCCATTTGCTTTTGTGTAATAACAAAACAATAGCACTGAAGCACTGTTGTCCTGCTGTTCATCGATTTGCTCGAGCGGACACCAGTAATGTCTCCATTGTGAGACTTGTTGTTACTGTTTTTGGCATATCGAATATGCCACAGGTAGCTTGCCAGCTCAGCGGTGAGGGTGGGATACTCTTGGTAGTTTGCCGGGCTCTCCGAGAGGGATGGAGGAATCAAACCCGGGTCGGCTACGTGCAAGGCAAAAGCCCTACCCACTATGCTATCGCTCTAGTCCAATAACAAACAATATTAAGTAAATATGTTTGTGCATGCAAGAGGGCAGACTGGGTGGTAGGTGGGAAACTGAGGACATTTGTGAAAGGTCACTCTAGTGGTAGTATTGGTGTTGGAATATTTAAGGTCTGAAACAACTTGGTAAATCACGGTGTTAAAATAAAAAATATTATTTAAAGTTCCTGAACTCTGGACTCTTCCAGAACCCACTCTCTACCTCTGAGGATGGCTATTCATTTGGAGCATTAATAATATTCTCTATAATAAGCTTGTAAATATAAATAACTGTATTTCTGACTTCTATGAATAGCTCTAGAAAAAAAATCAAACCAGAGAAGATGGGGACACTATTTTATAGTCAGTTTGTCCTTTACATAATGAGCTTTTAAAGGGAAATAGAGATTTTGCAGTGCTTTGGAATTGATCCTTTGACCTTAATTTTCTCCAGGTAAAATGTGTCCAAATGGAATTAAGGTGTAGGATACCAATTGGCCTCACAAAATTGTTGGGTGTGCCAAAAGGAGAGAGAGAACAAAAGGGAATGCCCTGCCACAGAGTGGGGGGTGGGGGAGGATGGGAAGGGAGTGGGTGGGAAGGATACTGGGATTATTGGTGTAAAACATGACAAAGATGCACGCTTGCTGGAGGGGGTGATGTGATGTGTGTCATGTTGTTGTTCTTGGGCTCTTGGGGCGGTTCTCTCTCATGCGCCGATGCTTGAGTTTGGTGCTCTCGAGCCGCTGTGTATGGATGGGATCAGGATGGCTCCTCCTTGTGCTCTGCTTCTGTGTGTGCCACTGTGCTCTCTTCTGTCTTTCTCTCTGTCTCTGTAGTCTCTCCTCTGGTCTCTTCCGACCTCTCTCTGTCTCTGTTTCTGTGTCTTCTCTCTTGCTTCTGTGTCTTCTCTCTCCGCTTCTGTGGCTTCTCTGCTGCTTCTGTCTTGCCTCTGTCTTTCTCCCTCGCTTCTGTGTCTTCTCCTTGCTGTGTCTTCTTCTGTCTGTGTCCTGCTGCCTCTGTCTGTGTCCTGCTGCCTCTTCTGTCTCTGCTGTCTCCTTCGCTTCTGTGTCTTACCCCCACTTCTGTTACAGTCTTAGTTTATATAGCAATCACATAGGGCGGTAACACAAAGGTGGGTTGAACATTAACAAATCAACAAAGAGGGGTAAAACCACTTCTCCAGGAGATTAACAAAAATCTCATCTAAGGAGATTACTCCAGATTACTAGGAGATCCGCTCAAGGGCAGGGTCCAAACAAGGGTGTGTCAGGGTGTGTCCCTTTCTTCCTTCCCAAGCTAGTAATCCACTTAAATGGTTGTAGTAAATCTACTTCAAATATTTCTAGCAATGTCATTCTGTATGAGCACAGTAAGAGATGTATCAAACTTAAAGTTTGTTTCTTTCTGAGGACATTTCACTATATTTTCTAGATCACGGTCCTCAGATCAGGTTAGTCTTCCTAATCCCAGCAGGGTCCTAGTCTCGTCATTACTTTTGGATCATGACAGCATTTGTCTATGACCATGTTCTCAACTTATAGTTGAGTATTATGGTGCTTTGGTCTGGCCCATTTCCATGCCAGGGTAGCTCACAGCTTGCCCTGGGTCCATACCGTCCCTTGTCGTCGGGACCCTGCTTTTGGGGTGCCAAGAACTAAAGGCAACTGAGTCGAGAAAGCAGATGCCCAGAGTAAATATTGTAGTGAATCGGCTCCCAAGTTACAAATCATAATATTAACTATCTTCCTGTGTCCATATTGAAAGGTTATTGTTCTAAGGTAAACTGTGGCAAGGTTAAAAAGACAAACCCAATGTTATCCTACAATTGGTGGTGGAGAATGGGCACTGGTGGAGGGATGGGTACTCGAGCATTGTATGACTGAAACACAAGCACGAAAGTTTGTAAGTCTGTAACTGTACCTCACGGAGATTCACTAATAAAAAAAATAAAATAAAAAAATTGTTGGGTGTGGAATAACCCTATTCATATACCTCTGGTGACATCAGTGCCATAAGTGAAAGGTTGTGTATGTGTTATTGGGAAGGGAGGGGTTGTAAAGAAGAAACATATTAGAATGGTGCTGTCTGGTTTTTCCTTTATGCTAATAAATGGACTGTATGTAAAAATGAAAATCACAAATCGATGTAAAAATGAAAATCTCAAAACTAGGAGAGGCTATTATATTGGAAGGATAATGTTGGGAAAGTAAAATTCCATCTATAAGTTTTGGTTAGGGAGGTGGTTCTTCCTCACTAACTATATCATAAAACAGTGGTCTGGACGATCATCTCATTCTTTGTCGTGTAGTGTCTCAGAGCAACCGAAAGAAGGATGAGGGCAGTGCTCCTCAGTTAGGTGCTAGTTTAGGATGATAGCAATCAGATTGTTTAGAGGAGGGAGTGGTAAAGGCCCATTATTATTGCTACTTCAGTTTTAGAGCCACACCAAGTGGTGCCCAGGGGTTACTCCTGGATCTGTGCTTGGAGAACTGCTCTGGGTACTGGGTAATCAAGTGGATCAGGAATGAAACCAACTGTATGCCCACACTGAGTTATCACTTCAGCCTATATACTTGCTATTTTTGCTTTTTTATTTAGTTTGTTGTTGTTGTTGTTGGGGTCACACCAACTATGTTCAGAGTTTACTCCTGGCTCAGTACTCAGGGACCACTCCTGGCAGTGCCCAGGGAACCAGGCATGTGCTAGGGATTGAATCAGTATAAGCTGTGTGCGGGACAAGTGTCTAACCCATTGTACTATCTCTCTGGCACTACCTATTAATTTTTAAAGTGAGAACTAGTCTCTATTGGGATGCCAAGAAATAATGATATATCTTCTGAAGGTGAGGCGCAGGGGCATGTCATAGGCCCAGGGGATGTTTACTGGTGTGAATGGTAAGGTCTGGGTTTAAGCAGTTGGCTTTAAGCCACTATGGTTGGTAAGGTCTGGGTTTAAGGGTTATCTCAATCAGTGAAGTTCACTGTGTATAAGTTGTCTAGGGCACTGGCAACTCAATAAGGGTCACCTCTGTGTGTTGTGGGGCCATGAGTATTATAACAAATTATCACAAATTCATACCTGAGTTTATGCTAAATAGTCTTAGTGAATAATGCTAGTTTGCTAGTTACAGATCCATAGATTAGAAATCCCAGTCTGCTCAGAAAGATTTTTTGCTCAACGTCCAATGAGACACTGCCCACCAGGCTTACCTGCAGTCTCTAGGAAAGAATCTGCTTCATTAAAATGATTGGCAGAATGCAGTGCTTTGCAGTGGCAGGAATGAGGTCCTTGCAGTTCCTCTGGACATTACCTGATGCCATTTTAGTTTAACTAACTCAGGTCATGTGCATTTTTTTAAATATACTTTGCATCCAGCTTCAAACTACTACATGAAATCTTCTTGAGTATTTCATCTGTAATATCACTTCCACTCCAGCTAAAGAAACCTCCTATTCTTGGTGGTGGAATATGAGCACTGGTGAAGGGATGGGTATTCGAGCATTGTATAACTGAGATTTAAACCTGAAAACTTTGTAACTTTGTAACTTTCCACAATAAAAAATTAAAAAAAAAAAATAAAAAAAAAAATAAAGAAACCTCCTATTCTTAAAGGAATCGCCTGAATAGAACAGGATTACCCAGATGATCTTATTTTAAAGTAAAATGACTTGGGATTTATCTGTTTGTTTGTTATGTTTATTGGGTCACACTCAGCAATGCTCAGAGGTTACTTTTGGCTCTGCACTCAGGAATTACTCCTGGTGGTGCTGGGGGACCATATGGGATGCTATGGATCAAACCTGGGTTGGCCTCGTGCAAGGCAAATGCCCTACCCACTGTACTATCGCTCCGGCCCCAGTGACTTGGGATTTCAACTGTAAGCTGTCTTTAGAATTCTGTGTCTCATAGTGTTTATATATCGTAGGATCAATATATATCATATTGGGTATATACAGAAATAAAGATACATTATATACATATCAAAGAGATATATGTATGTGAACACACACACATATATATGTACATATATATTTTGAAAGAACTGGAAACAATGATATCCCAATGAAAAATGAGCACAACTTGCACTCAGATGTTACTTCCCAAATACCATTTCCGACTAAATAAGATACAGATTCAGAGATGAGTGGTTGGTAATTCTATAAGTAGTGAAAGTATAAAATAAGATTTGGTTCCTTTCCAAATATTGATTTACCCACTATCATGACCAAGAGATATAGCACTGCCATCTCATGTATGTTAAACTCAATAAATTGAAGTTCACAATTTTGTAAAAAATATATAAATAAGACTTACCAATCTTATAAGTTCATTGGGCAGTTGGTCTACTAGTAAAGTAAGTTTACTCGGGGAATAGAAGAGTTTGCAATACAGAAGATATAAGCTGTGGATACATAAGCAAATGTAAAAAGACAAAGAAGAAAGGTTTTACCATGTTTAGGAGAAAATTGGGCATTTTGTTAAATTGAAGTTCACTGAAGGGAAGGGAAGAGTGTGGGTCATGACAGACTAGTTGGCTAGTTGTGACGTTTCTCATAGTCTGGGCTGTTCTGGGCAAAAAAGAGATTTTTATTGAAGTGGGTGATCCACAATGAGAGACACCATGTGGAAGCTCTCCCTTTGGTTCTTCAGTCTCCATTTTAAATAAGCTTTTCTTTGATTTATCTCCACAGCCTGGAGCATCTTGTTTTACCATAAAGCAAGGAAGCACTCAAGGAATGTTGGGATATGTCAGCAGGAGGCAGAGGCTGGCATGCAAGGCTCCCACTGGACTAATGTGAAAATCAAAACAGTCACAGTTCAATTTACTTAAATAAACATACAATTTAAATAAACATAGAGCTCCTTGTTGAAATTAATTCAAAAGCAAAAAGGGAACACTATTTCTTTAAAAAAAATGTAATAACTTTTGGGGGCTCAGGAATAATTCAGTTAATGAGCACCACCCTTACAAGTGTGAGGCCCATGTGGCTTCCACATTTACTCCCTAGCACTACCCCCATATATCCAAGTGCAATAATGTGGTTCTGCTGTTTGCTGTCCCAGGAGCAACAACAAAGTGTGTGATCTCCAGTGTGTGATGACACTGCAAAATGAATGTGTGGCCTCGTTAAGCAACCACATGTTTGGACACTGTAATCAAGTGCAGGGTCCCTGATGAGCTCTACAACCCAAAAAGTGTGGGCGCACATGACTAAGTGCGAGACCCCTGGTGAGTCCTGTAAACAAAGGGGGCAGGGTGAGCACTACTAAACCTAAACCAGTACCATAACCAAATGTGTCATCGCCAGCAGCTTAGCAACCAGGTGTGTGAGTACTGCAACCAAGCATATATGACATCAGGAAGGATGGGGCTGGATGGGGGAAATAAAAGATGATAACTTTAAAATAAGATATTTAAGCCAAACATTTAACATAAAATATAGATCATTTGTAGCTTAAAGCCAAAATATAGCAGGAGTGCCTCTGAATTTTTATACATTTTTCTTTAGGCACATTGGCATTTCTACCACTGTCTTGAAGCTCAAGACTGATGAAATTGGTTGTTTATTTACCCAAATCAGGTGCTCCTTTGAGAGAACATCCAGAATAGGGGAAATAATAGTTATTTTTTTACCCTGCCTATAAGGCTTTTGGTAGAAGTGTTAGACTTCAGAAAAGATGGGTAAATTAGGACAGAGAGATAGTACAGTGGGTAGAACAGTTGCCTTGCATGCAACTGACTCTGGTTTGATCCCTGGTATCCCATATGGTTCCCCAAGCACTGCCAGGAGTGATTCCTGAGTGTAGAGCCAGGAGTAAGCTCTGAGCAACCCCCGGTGTGGCTCTCCCACAAAAACAATGAAACAAATCAAACCCAAAGAACTCCAGTACAGATGAGTGAATAAAAAGCTGTGGTTGGGGCCAAAGAGCTAGAACAGTGGGTAAGGCACTCATCTTGTATGTAGCTCACCTGGGATTAATCCTCAACTCCCCATCTGGTTACCCCAGCACCATCAGGACTGACTCATGAGCACACAGTCAGTAGTAAGTTCTGAGCACTTCCAGGTGTGACCCCCTCCTGTATTATATATACAGAATGGGATACTACTCAGCACAAGGAAGGATCCAATTATGCATTTTGCAGCTATGTGGATGAAACTAGGACGTATCTTGCTGAGTAAAGTGAGTCAGAAGGAGAGGCACAGATATAAAATTATCTCTTTTATATGTGGGATGTAAAGAAACAAGATAAAGAAAAAACAGTGGCACAAGGCAATAAAACTGAGAACTGGCCTGTGGAACAGAGTCTACCAGAGGTGGGGGCGGGGGAGTATGGACAGGCAGGGATCTTGAGATGCTGGCAAAGGGCAGCAGACACTATTGGAGGGTGTGCTGCTGGAACATGAACCATTAGCAGTATTGCCAACTGCAGTGCCTCAAAGTAAACTGGAAAGAAGTGAAATATTAGGCTTTTCTCCTACACGAAGCGTAGTTAGCTAGGAGGTTTGGCCTGAATGGCTGACATGCCTAATTGCATGCCTTGGGAGTCCAAGATAGGAATAAGTCCTTGGCTTAGGCAGGATAGCAGGACCTTGGAGACAAAGCACCAGAACAGCAAGTCCTTGAGCACTTGAATACATGACTGTTGAGTGTTCCTAAGGAAAAAAAGTCTTTGGAATTGGGCTGACTTTGTGCCTATATGAAAGACTTTTAAAATGAGGCCAGAGGAGAAACCTAAGGGAATTAGAGGGGCACAGTTAGCAAAGGGGTTCTGATATGCTACTGGCCCAGGCCACTGAGATGTGGCTGTAGGAGACAGTGAAAGGGTAGGTGGAAGGAAACTGCTGGAATTGGAGCAGCTCTATTAAAGAACGCAAGGGATTCCCACCCCTTCCCTTGCAGTTAGTATCCTCCTTTGGCTACTTCGACTCCCAGACCCAGACTTTGCGGATGCACCAGGTGCTTCATGAATAGGAAAAAGAGGACAAAGCACACAAACCCACTGCATGGCCATATAGTCCAGGCCCTCCAAGAATCTGGGCCCAGGACTTGACACTGCCCATCTTAAAGAAAAAAACCAAAATGATCCATGATCAAGCTGAACAGTCAAATTTTGCTATTTGGAACTGCCTAGACAACACATCCAAAAAGCAGCAAACTTTTTCTCTCTCTGCAGCAACCCTGAGCATGGGCCTGCTTACGGGAATGCATAATCTTGAAGAGTTTCTCTGAGAAAAGTTCTTCCTCACGGCAGAATGCCTGCTAATAAATGTCGAAGGGATGGCAGAGTTAAAAATGACTATTTTGCAATAATAAATGATTCAGGCATAGAGCATCATGCTAAGAGCTAAAACCAGTGGGTAAAAGTTTGATGAGTACTAGACTATTTACATAGCCTCAAAGTAGCTTTCCACAAATTGCATATCTACTGCTTATTAATTATTCATTAACCATATAGTGGAGAAACTCAGCAGGCACCATCTTAACCAAGTGATAGAAGTCAGCATTGATGATGGTGCCACAAAGAAACATTAATGTTTCTCAATATGAGGCACCAAGAAAACAGTGTCTCTGCAGTGGCATTTCTGCCCAAAATGCATAACTTTACTTGAATTTTAAGGAAACATCAAACACTTGCAAAGAACTGCAGTTACTGGTTTGTGCTTTGCAGAAAATGTCAAGGGCGTTAGAGTCAAGAAGAAAATGGGAACACTTCCAGCTTAAGAGCAATCAGAGACAGAATAGCTATTCTGGATCTGGAAACAAAATGGGAGAAAAGGAAAAAGTTTGTGGTTGTGTTGCTTGTTTATTAGGAAGCGTTATTTTATTGACAAAAGGAAAAGTCTGAATAGATAATGTGGTTTAGGTGGTAGTAGACATTGCTGTTAATTCCTTGATATTTTTTATGGGTATATTATGGTTGTGTAGAAGAGTACCTTTAATTTTATAAAAATATACTCTTAAGTATTTAGAAATATGAGAATATGTGTCTATAACATGCACTGAAATATTTCAGTAACAATAGGCATTTTCTGGGGGGGAAGTGGAGGAGGGTGTATCAAGTAATACCTGAGGACTGGAGACCCTGCCTGGTGATACTTGGCCTGACTAAGTAGGCCTGACAGTTCAGATCCAGAGTCAGAGATGTGATGCTGCTTAGGAGTGGCATGCTGGGGGTCAACAGACTATACCCAACTGATCATTGGACGTACGCAGTACTGGGGCTTGAACCTGGAGCCTCATATATGCAAGAATGCCCTGCAGGCCTTTAAGATATTTCCTTCTGTATCACTGTATCATTCTCATCCTGTTGCTCATTGATTTGCTCAAATGGGTGCCAGTAATGTCTTCATTCGTCCCTGTCATGCTCAGGGTCAGGGGAATGAGGCCATTGTTGTTACTGTTTTTGGCATATCAAATATGCCATGGGTATCTTGCCAGGCTCTGCCATGTGAGATTCTGCATTGCTTTCTTCCGGGAGCTTTGTTTTATAGTCTCTGGATCTTGGCCATTGATGAGTATACATGGCACCGGGGCAATTTGTGGATGTGACTGCCAAGCTACAGGAAAACTGGGGACCTGGTTGGAGGAGGCCCAGTCCCTATCCAAGCAGGCTTGGAGATCTCAGTCACAGGTCCCGTATACCTGGGTTCCTCTGCCGGTTCCTTCATGCGTGGGGCTGGTCCAAGCATATGAAGAGTGGCCTTGAACATGGCTGTGGCTGCGTTCTGGAGGTTTTAGGCTGCTGGGTTTCTGCTTGGGGCGAGGAGGGAGACTCAACCTGACCCCCTCTGAGGGGCCCTGATGAAGACAGCTTGGCATGGGACAGGAGATTCTGAGATATTTCCCTAAACCTTAACAACAAAAGTTTTATTTATATTTGTTGGGGGAGAAGTGTTGGATCACACCTGGCTGTGCTCAGGAGTGACCCCTGGTGGTGCTCAGAGGACCAACCATAAAATGGTGCCCGGGATTTGAACCAAGGTCTTGATTACCACAGTCACTTGCAAGGCAAAGTGCCTTATATCCCAATTTCATTATAAAATTATAAATTATAGCACTGTAGCACTGTTGTCCTGTTGCTTTAGATTTTCTCGAGTGGACACCAGTAACGTTTCCATTGTAAGACTTGTTGCCACTGTTTTTGGCATATCAAATACACCATGGGTAGCTTGCCAGGCTCTGCCGTGTGGGTGGGATACTCTCAGTAGCTTGCCAGGCTCTCTGAGAGGGATGGAGTAATAGAACCTGGGTTGGCTGCATGCAAGGCAAACACCCTACCCTCTGTGCTATCACTCCTGTCCTATAAATGCCTACGGCCATAAATTATAAACATTATAAAATTATAAACATTATAAAAACCTTTTTTCTGGGTTGCACTGTGTCACCCAAAGAAATGCATTGGAGACTTAATTCTTAATACTTGTGAATGTTAGGGATTAAGAAATGGGATGTTTAGTGTCCAGGGACATAGTTCAGTGGTAGAGTACCTATGTGGTAGAGAGTTCCTGAGACCATAGGTTTGATCTCTGGCACCAGCTCATGTCTTCAAGTGTAGCTCCCAACACTCCGGGTGTTATTTCCAGTGTACCATAGTTGTATTTGAGCACCACAACCAAGTGTGTGGACATCAAACTACATGACCACACTCGGGACATTGCCACCACCACCACAATAACAAAGGGAAGAGAAAAGAGAGAAAAAAAAGGAAAGGAGTAGAAAAAAGGAAAAAAAGAAACAAAATGGTACCTGGGATTTGAACCAAGGTCTTGGCTACCACAGTCACTTGCAAGGCAAAGAAAAAAAAAAAAAGGAAAGGAGTAGCCTTTGCAGGTGTGCTTAATATAAAATTATATTGGTTTAGTGAAGTCTAGATATGCAAATTTGTTCTTATGTGGGAAAGAGATCTGGGAACACATGGACAAATGTGGAAAAGAGGCATGGCATGGCAGAGGCAAAAAGGGAGTTTTATAGGTTCAAGCCAAGGAAACGGAAGGATTTCCAACAAGCAGAGGCTAGAAAGAAGGCAAAGAACACATTGCCTTAAGACCTGCCCAAACCTTAATTTAAAAACTTTAGTCCATAGAACTATGAGAGAAAACATTTCTTTTATGTATTTTGAATATTTTTTGTTTGGGTACCCTCAGCAGTGTTTAGTGATTAAGCTTGACTTGGTTTTGGGGGGTGTTCCTGGGATTATATACCATGTGGTGTCTGGGGATCCAACTCAAGCTTCCTGCATGCAAAGGATGAATTCAGTCCATTGAGCACTCTCTCCAGTTTATTTATATCTATTTTAAGCCACGCTATGGCACTTTGTCATGAAATCCCTATAAAACTAATACAATTCTTTGTCTGCTTGCTGTTAGCAGCAGTGACACAATAATTTTCTGTACTTAAATTTCTGAAAGAGCAACAGAAAAGGTGTATTGCTATATGCATGTAAGAAACACATCATTTTTTCTATCTCATGTCTTTTATTCCACATACCTTTGGGTGTTTGATATTGGATGTTACTATATTTGCTAAGGCTGGAACCTTTGTGTCTCCCTCCTAACTGATATGCATGCGAAATCCTAAACTCCAAAGTAAAAGTATTAGCAGATGTGATACCTGGGAGTTTGAGACAGAATAAAGTTTAAAAGAGCTCCTGGTCCCCATATCCATCTCCCCCAACTCCCCATATACCTCATGGGAAAGCATTACACAAAGCCCAAGGACAGCCATACCCTGTTTCTGCTGCATACTGGTTGGACCACCTCCTCCTCCCACCTTTGTCCAGTAACTTCCCCAAAGTCCATGTGGATATACAAAGCACAGAAAAATCTATACAAAAAATAGCTCTCCTGCATGGCCAGTCATGTGCTGCTGTCTCTGCAACGCACATCTCTATGCAGCCACTCAACCAGACAGCACCGTGCCAAGAGAGGAAGAATACTATTGGTTGGACAACATAGAATGGCTCTACCTCCTTTCCCATCTTTCTGCCACCCCATCCCTATCCTCTGTCCCTTCTCCTTGGGGAGTCAATTAGCGGGAACTCGTTTTCCTAGGTTGCCACCTGTTCTCAGATAGAAGCTCCCATCCCCAAAACAAAGTTTGTCTTGGGCAAGAGTTTTCTCCTCATCAATCAATCTCCTCACCCCTATTCCCATCCCAGCCAACATAATAATCAATATTTACACACATTCTACAACTAAACCTGCTGCACAGTATACAAGCATCACAACAAGTGTGTGCAAACTCTAATTGTGGGTCAATTATGATAATAATTTGGAATTGATTGCTTTATCTTTGAAATTGAGAAGCTGATGTTCTTCACAGGTTTTGTTAGTCTAAATACTGTGATAAATGTAAGATTTCTTTTTAACCTCTAAACCCTCCTGTAGAGAACATTTATAGTATCTGTAAAAATGTTATCATCTCTTTAATGCATGCTATAATACAATTTGCAGATTTGAATTGTATTGTTAACTTGTTAAATAATAATTACAAAACACTTTATAATTTCCAGCATGGAGACATCACATTTGGCCATGAAGGCTTGTAAGAGCAAATAAGTAGGAAGTTTTAAAGAAACTCATGTTCAGAGGAGTTGAGAAATTTACTAAGGTCATGAAGCTTTGAGAAGAAACAGTATGGGTAGATTTCTTGCTTAACATTGCTAAGATAAGATAACTGTCCATCTCTGTTTAGAGCATATATGAGCATCATAGCCAGAATTAAATATCTGGCTCAAAGCACAGACTCTTCATGTTTCCCCAGAACTACTTCACCTATTACTAGTTATAACAAGGTACATTTGATTGCTTCATTTATTTTCCCTGTGGGTTTGAAACTCAACTTTGACATCCCATAACCCAGAAGCCCATTTTTCTTAGGTTACATATACCCTGACTAGGAATAACAGTATGATGATCTAAGGCCTTTCACCTCAAAAGAAAAAAAATTGCTGACAAATACAACTGGGAAACAGGAAAGACAGCAACACTTTGTTGTTGTGGCTAGACTGTGCATGGATACATGAAGTTTTGAAACAAACTCTGTTGGCATGTTTGCCTTAAATTAAGACTTCAAACCTCTCACACTGATGTAGGACAAACATTCTTTTCTAACATTGTATTCCTTTATCCTGCATTCTAATGCTAATGTTTACTGAGAATGAAAGGATCTTAAAATGACGCGGGTTTTCTCTTTAAAATACTTTCTTTGGGGGGACCAGAGAGATAGTAGGTTGTGTAGGCTGTGTAGGTTGTTTGCCTTGTACACAGCCAACCCAGATTTGATCCTGCATTTGATCCAAGCCCACCAGAAATAATCCCTGAGATCCCTGAGCTCAGGGTCAGGAGTAAACCCTGAACACTGCTGGGTGTGGCCCCCCAATAAAAAACAAGTAATCACTGTATCACTGTCATGCCCTAGTTCGTTGATTTACTCGAGCAGGCACCAGTAACGTCTCTATTACACTCAGCCCTGAGATTTTAGCAGCCTCTCCTTACTCATCTTTCACAACGATTGGAGGGTCAGGAGAATGAGACCTATCGGTACTGTTTTTGGCATATCGAATACACCACAGGTAGCTTGCCAGGTTCTGCCGTGCGGGCGGGATACTCTTGGTAGCTTGCCGGGCTCTCCGAGAGGTATGTATATATCTGTTACTGTATTTGGAATATGAATACACCACAGGGATCTTTCAAGGCTCTCCTATGTGGGCAATAGACTCTCAGTAGCTTGTCAGGTTCTCCAAGAGGGAGAACAAGGCTATTAGATGTCTCGTGGCCGCTTTGCAGCCCTGGAAGAAGAAGGGCCAAAAACTTAACTCCCCAAAACAAATAAAAATAAAATATTTTCCTTTTCTCAAGCCTGTGCTGTGGCCATTTGGCTGTTAAGCTCTATTCATAGGATCAGCGTGTTCCTTGGTGGTCAGTTGCGCGGGGGTCAAAGGGAGCAAAGTGCCCACAGCCACACCAGCCATGTGTGCAGAAGGAGGTCTGAAAGGGCCCTCTAGAAATCTTCTTTTAATTCCTTACATCAATAAACCATATTTTTGTCGCTACCTTTTCCACGTCTTCCAGGAAAGGCTCATATATTAAATCCACAACTATAGCTTATGTTCTAGTACATTCTGTGTGCATATTTTATTATCTCTTCCTCACACACCAGCTGACAGTTCTTTGGTCTACTCCACTGCCCCCACGATGGAGAGCACTGCTATAAATTACAAGGCGGCCCCATCGCTGTGCTCCTTCCAGACAGCCTCGTGTTCTGAGAAATGACCTACCACAAGAAATTGACATTTATGTTCAAGGCTTCTCCTTATACTTTGTCTATGTTTCAGGATTCTAAGATGCCATTCTTTTATAGCTTAGTGATAACTTTAATTTTGAGTTTTTTACTTTTTAGTATTTATTTTGGTGGGGGGGCTAGGTGAGGAAAGGCACTACACCTAGCAGTGCTCAGGAAGTCACTTCTGGCAGTACTCAAGGGACCATGTGGTGCTGAAGATTGAACCAGAGACTGCATGAAAGACAACAATCTTAATCACTGGATTATCTCTCTGGCTCCCAGTAATTTCTCTTTAATACATTTCTAGATAAACTTTAATATATTTCTAGGAATAGGAGCTACTCCTAGGGCTGGAGAGTTAGTATAGCGAGTAAGATGCTTGACTTCTATACGACTTACCTGTGGTAACATTATATTCTCAGCACTGTATGTTGTCCTCTGAGCCTGCCAGGCATGATTTCTAAGTATGGAGCCAGGGGTAAGCCCTGAGCAGAGTGGGTATGGCCCAATACATGTCATCCCTGTGCCCTGCCCCCCGGCCCCCAAAATAACTGCTTCTAAAGATGCTGATAATGGTGCCATGCACAGTAACATTCCTCACCTATCGTGCTGTTCCTCAGGCGGAGGCTACATTGTAGAAGTGCTGACAAGCATCTCAAGCTGCCAGTGTCCAGACTAATTAAGTATGAATCCCCGAATGGAATCAAAACTTTGGTGAATCAACAGCTGCATGGGGATGATTTTAAAGAATGCCCAGCTTAGAGAAACTCTGAAGTGAAAACCACCTGGTTTTGATCAGCAGTCTGTCAGTCAGCGGTTTTTCCACATCTCTATGGCCATGTTCCCCGCTGACCTTGAAACTGGAAGTTCAATATATCTATTCTTACATTCTCTGTGGGGGTCCTACACTACTGAGATACCGGTCTTGAGATCTGGAGGTTCAATATATCTATTCTCATATTCTCAGTGTGGGTCCCACACTACTGGGATACTGGCCTGACTGGCTAATACCTGTCTTTGGACACCCATGCATTCTTACTCACTGACCCACCTGGACCTAGAGTAGGCAGGCAGAGGATCCTAATTCTCCTTTGATACCTTTCTAGCCTCTTCCTGATGATAAAATTACTTCTATGCATTTAAAACTAGAGATAGGATCACCCAGACATAATTCTACCTAAATTCACTTGGTTTTAAACCTACCTATGCTGATGGATTCCAGAATCCCAAATTTGCATCTTTAGTCGGGACATCTCCCCTGAGTTGCTGGCAATGCAGAGGACAGGTGTATGTCCTTGCAGTGGCAACGGTATCCAGTGGGCCCACATTCATCCAGACTCAACAAACATTGGCTGTTGAATATGAGATTCAACATTACAAAGAGGAGTTTGTTGAGAGTAAAGATAGGAAGGACTCTTAAAAGGGCATAGAATGATTGTTGTCTAGGGGTTTTGTGGATCCTCTTCACAGAAACACTAACGTGCATTATTACTCAATGACAAATGACAGTGCATCTTTGTCTCTTGTTTGCCAGGCTGGGTTAGGGCACCCCAATATTTCTAGGTAGGATTTGAAGAGAAATGTCTGACATTTCATTGGTCTACCATGTGACTCTGGGCAAGTTTTACACTAGCTAAACCCTTTAGTAGCAGCAGGCTCTGCTACTTTCTTTGCCCACAAGGATTGTTTATGTTTTCTGTCTGAGGAAGAGTGTTGACTCTTTTCCTGCCTTGGTCTATGAAGGATTGTAAAGAGTATCACTGACTCTGAGGAGACATTAGCAAGGTGGTGAAGTTTGTAAGATGGTTTAAGATGGAGTGTCTCCTGATAACTAACAAGGGAAACAAAGGAATCTCTTTTATCAGTATGTTATTTATTTATTTGCTTACTTTTATTTGGGGGCCATACCCAGTGATGCTCAGGCGTTACTTCCAGCTCTGAGCTCAGTGATGGTGCTAGGCAGTGCTTGGGGGAGCAGGCAATGACAGAGATTAACTCCAGGCCCTTCATATGCAGAGCATGCTGTATCCCCACCTTATAAACTGTCTCTTCAGCCCATCCAATAAACTGCTAAATACTAAATTTATTTCATTTTTAAGTCCACACCTGCTGATACTCAGGGTTTACTCACAGATCTGTGCTCAAGGGTTACTTCCAGTGGTGCTCAGGATACCATGCTCTGCTGGGGAGTAACCCCAGGCCTCCTGCTTGTAAAGCATGTGTTCCGACCTATTGAATAATCTTTTCAACTCTTATTTTTTTTATGTATTGGAGTCATACCAGGAAGCGTTTTAGGGTCTTGTTGTATGTGAGAGCAAACTGCCTGAATGAGTGAAGCTCTGTGGAATCCCTGGAGCCTATAAAAACTTAAAAATGTGGCCAAAGTGAGTTTGTGCCACTACACCGTTGTGTCTCTCATAGAAAAGCCCCTCTCATAACCTTGTTCCGCTTGTTGCTGGCAATTCCATCCCGACAACCACCAAGGCAAAAAACTTATCATCTTTGACTTTCTCTGTCCCTATAACCTCATATCCAATCAGCTCTTTTTTTTTAAATCCTACTTTCAAAACCAGATTTATTAAACTTTAAAAAATATTTCTACAAACTGGTCATTTCTCAGCACCTCTATGCCCTTGTGCTGTCCCAAGACGCTATAGTTTCTCTCTCAGTTATTGCAATTCCTCTCAAGGTGTTTCCTAGCTTCCACCTTGATTTTGCAACATACCTGTCAGAATGTGCTTGTTCAAATGTGTTAATAACACAATGGATCATGTTGTTCCACTGAACAAAGTAGAACAAATGTTTCCCAATTCATGGAAAGTCAAAGCAGAAGACTTTCCTGGGACTTAAATGATCCAATGTGTTTTGGTTCCTATGTCCTTATTTCCCCTTTCCTTTTGCTGATTTTTATTTTCAGCTATTAACTAAACATAGTTACTTTTCACCCAGGATATTTGACTTCATTGTCTTTGCGCAAGGCTGAATGGAATTCACCAGGTTTCAACATGAGGTACTGTGGATATTGATGACCTTTATCTGTGTATTTGCTTGGGTTTCTTTCTTTTTCTTTTTGCTTTTTGAGTCACACCCGGTAGTGCTCAGGGGTTACTCCTGACTCTGCACTCAGGAATCACTCCTGGAGGTGTTCAGGGGACCATATAGGATGCTGGGAATAAAACCCAGGTCGGCCATGTGCAAGGCAAACACCCTACCTGCTGTGCTATTGCTCCAGCCCCTGCTTGGGTTTCTAATGTGGAAGGATAACACATATACTCTCTCTCTCTTCACCTCTTCCTCCCTCTCTCTCTCTCTCTCTCTCTCTCTCTCTCTCTCTCTCTCTCTCTCTCTCTCTCTCTCTCTCTCTCTCTCTCTCTCTCTCTGCGTCCATCCACATTTGGCAATGCTCTGGGTTATTCCTGGCTCTGCATTCAGAAAATCATCCCTGATGTGTTTGAGGGACCATATGGGATGCTGGGAATCAAATCTGAGCTGCCTGCAGGAAAGCTTAAAAGTTTTGTTCCAAACTCTTAACAGTCACTCTCAGCTGCCCATCATGCAAGACCAAACTTTCATGATGGGTACTGATTTTCTCTTTTTAATTTTGGCTAGCTCGCCATTTACAGGGGTAGGAACTTTTAATACAAGGGCAATCTGGCTCCTCTTTGATTTATTTACAAATCCTTCAATAAAGTCTTTCCTCCTCACACATTTTACTATAAGTAGGAATGGTCAGTAAAGTACATCTTTAGTCTTTTATTTGTCCCTTTGTCACTGTTGTCCTAATCGGTGATAGCACACAAGTGGCTTTCGTTGTAATGATTGTGCAATGGGTGTTGTACTCAATAGCAGCTGCACCATCTGAAGTGGCTTAGAGGTTAGACTCTGTTAGCCGTGATGCGAATGAGCATTCTGGTTCTTGTGCTTGCTGGGATTACTCTTCTGGCTATGGGGCTTGCATTTCTAGTTGTGAAGCTTTCTAGGGACTACACACTCTGATTGTGGTGTTCGCCCTTATATGGCTGCAGTGCATTGGGGATCACATATTGTGTTGGGGGTCCAGTATTGAAAGCAGTACAGATGCAGGGACTTCACGTATGTGTGAGTATCATCATGAGTAGAGTAGAACCCAAGAACTCATGCTTGCAAGACAGCCTCCACTGCCTTTGAACCCTGCTGGGGGACCCCCTCATCCCTTTAATTTTCTGTTTGGAAATGTCCTTAGCAAATTCATTCAGTTCATTGGCTACATTTTTACTCTCCACATTAACAACTAATAGTGTTGCTAAGCTATCTCCTATGATGTGGCAAAAAAAAATCTCTGGTTATCCAGTTTCTGATAACGTTTTCCGTAATTTTTCACTGGCAGCTTCCTCATAGGCTGAAAGGCTTAAAATAACAGTCTCTTTAATGCTCTTAAACCCATGCTAACATTCTCTTCCAATTCCTGCCAGCTTCTGCTCTCTGGCCAGTTCCAAAATCAAATCTTTATTATTCTGTTTTTTGAAAGACTTCATCGTCACACATCCAGTCACAAAAATATAGACTAGTTACCTGTTGTTGCATTACAACATATCCCACATTTGGTGTGCACTCATTTGAGTCGATCTTGAACTCAGACTACCAGAGTACCTGACAAAGGTAGCATACTCCAACTTGTACTTACCTTGCAAGGTCCATCTAGAATGAGAGATCCAGTACAGCAGGGATTTGTGATGGGTGGACTTATGACTGTATTCCCATGCCTGCAACAGTGCTATTTTATTTTATTTTATAAAATAAAGTATAAGGAATAAAAAAAGTGAAGGAAGAAAGTTTTTGTTGAAACTTATTTAGTAAGATACAGGGAGAGAGAAAGAGAAAAGATAGATAGATAGATAGATAGATAGATAGATAGATAGAGAGAGAGAGAGAGAGAGAGAGAGAGAGAGAGAGAGAGAGAGAGAGAAATTGCATGTTCACGAGAGAACACAGAACACTCTCCTGAACACTTTCTAGAACACTCTCTAGAGTGGAAATAGACCAGCAAAAGCACATCAAGAGAGGCTGAAGAGATAGGACGGTGGGTTGGGCATTTAATGCTTTGTACATGGCTGACCCAGGTTCGGTCCCCTGCATTCCACATGGTCCCATGAGTCTTCAAAAATTCCTGAATGCAGAGCCGGGAATAATACAACCCTGAGTACCACTGGTAGTATCCCCAAAACAAATTTTGAAAAATAGGTTTTTTCTTTTTTGGCTTTTTGGGTCACACCCAGAGATGTTCAGGGCTGACTCCTGGCTCTGCACTCAGGAATCACTCCTGGCAGTGCTCAGGGGACCATATGGGATGCTGGGAATCGAACTCAGGATGACCATGTGCAACGCAGATGCCCTACCCGCTGTACTATTGCTCCAGCCAAAATAGTTTTCTTTTTTTAATTTAAAAAGAAAGAAAGAAACATTGAGATAGGCAAGCAAAATACTTATTCAAGGAACACCATCTTGAAGAGCAAGCAACAGCGTTATTTTAAATGAATCCGGATTGTGCTTTTTTTTGCCTCTCCTGTAGCCATGCTTGGTCACACAACCATCTGTGGTCAGTACAAAAAAATAGGTGCAACAGTGATATGTGCAGTTTTTAAATTAGACATTTAGAAGGAACAAACCTCGGCTTACGAAGCTGAATTGTTCAATCAAGGGTTCTGCATGTCCAGCTGTGCAGTACTGGGGGCCATTAGGACCATCCCAGTGAGGCATAAGGCCCTCCAGGGCTAAAGCTGTCAGTTAACAGGAGACCACGCAGTGCAGGAAATTAATTCAGGACTTCTTACATGTAAGACATGCATGCCGATCCCTAAACTATCTCTCAAGCCTATGCATTCATTTTTGATAAACATTGAATAGTTCCTAGTTTTACATTCATATGAATAATAGTCAAATGAACAATCCTTATTCAGAACGTGGTAAACATGTGTAGTGTATATGACTTGGTGAATCCACATACAGTCGGATTACATCCAATTTAGAACATTCTGCCTAACAGGTGTCCAAAACGGTACAAATTTACAAGTCCGCTAGCAAAGAATAGGGAAAAAATTTTTTTAAAACTCTCTGGCTTTTTATTTTATTTTATTTTATTTATTTTTGGGTCAAACTCAGCATTGCTCAGGGGTTACTCCTGGCTCTGCATTCAGGAATTACTCCTGGCAGTGCTTGGGGGACCATATGGGATGCTGGGGGTTGAACTCAGGTCTGCTGCGTGCAAGGCAAACTCCTTACCAGCTGTGCTATTACTCTGGCCCCAGGAAAAAATTTTGATGCCAATAAAATTTTAAAATATTAATGAAAAAGCTTGTCTTTCCCCCTCAAATTGACATATTTTGATTGGCAATCACTTTCTAATCAAAATGTCTAATGGAATCATAAAAACATCGAGTTGATGCTACTCAGGAATATACATTTCAGAAAACTCCAGGCTTGTTCACACCAGCTTTCTACATACCATGAAGGTTTTGTTGCAACATATCCCAACTCTGGAAAAGCACAATACATTTCTCACAAATTGAGTCCAAAATGAAATTTATTTTTCAATGTGAAGTTTGGGATTTGGATTGGGTAAGAAGTTCCTTTA
The DNA here is from genome assembly GCF_027595985.1 of Sorex araneus. Classification (NCBI taxonomy): domain Eukaryota; kingdom Metazoa; phylum Chordata; class Mammalia; order Eulipotyphla; family Soricidae; genus Sorex; species Sorex araneus. Next base: position 248,688,866 of record NC_073302.1, read on the forward strand.
GCTGCTATCACTCCTGACTGAAGTTAATCCCTTTCCATGACTTAACTTAGGAAAAACCCACCAAAGTCACATATCTTTAAAAAGAAATGAAAACAGGAGACTAGAAAAAGAAATGTTGAACTGCTTTCCACTGTGAACAGCTGATAAGGCCACACCATGGGTGCTGGTGTTAATGGCAAAGCTCTGTGATACCCACGGTCTGTTCCCGTTGATGAAACGGCTATGTTTCTGCATCTAGAGTGATGCAGAGTTCTCCACTGCAGCTCAGAGAGATGAGCATGGAGAGTCGCTGCTAACTACCAAGATGAGAGGCAGTGCTGCCTGGAGAGGTGAGAAGAGCTCAACATCTGCTGTCCAACAGTTTGGGGGCGTCTCTATCAGGATTACTCTGTTTGGTCTTGGGCCAGGCATGTAGTAGCAAACACTGAACTGTGACTTCCACAGCAACCGCTCTTGAGTTATCTTGCATCTATCACTGTACATTTGCCAGTGAATACATGGCCACAGAAGCCTCTCTTGTTTTTCAAGCTGTATTGATCACCAAATCAGGAAACAATAATTCTACATGATTGGGGATGGGTGGGGTTGTGGTGGGCCTTTTTGTGCTCAAGGTTTACATCTGACAGTGCTCTGGGGGCCATCTTTGGTTCTGGGGATCAAATTAAAGGTAAATGTCTTACCTTCTATAATATCTCTCTGCCCCATTGTTCCCATTCTTATCACTACAGTAGGTCAATCATCCTTATGTCTCCCTCCACCATGAGAGAGGCAGAGGTGGAGGTGATGCTAAGAGGCCACTAGTACTATCATGGAAATAAATACCACCCCCAAGTATCTGGGATGATCCATTTTTTTCCAGGAAAAACCAAGTCAGCAGAGGTTTCTTCCCAGATCACAGCCAGCTACTGCTTGCTGACCCTCTGTTAGAAAATTACCACTCATCCCACTGGTAGTCCCAAAGCTCACCAGCGCCCCCTGCATGTCCGCCAGACTTCACTGCTGAGAAGAGTTTCACTTGTTTCATAACCCTGCTCACAGTGTATCCTTTCTTCCCTTAGCCATTCTATTGAGTGCATAAAGGTTACTTGTATTTCCCCTAGGACAAATAAGTGGAGCTTTTTTTCTATACTATTAATTATTTGAATATCTTTTTTTGTGTGTAAAGTGACTGTGCAAATATTATGCTCTTCTTGCTATATTATTTGATAATTTAAATAATAACCTCAATATTTACTGATAATAAGTATGTTGGATAAGTGGTACTATAAATTTGCACTTCCTTAATGTACACAGTAACTCTATTTGATAGTTATATATAATATATATCTTTATATGTCTTTTTACATATATATATATCTTTAAATATATTTGGGGAGGGGGCTATGCCAAGTAATGCTGGAGGCTGAATACTTGGTACCAGAGGTCAAACCCAGGACCTCTACCACTTAGCTACACTTGAAAAATGTATAACTATTTTGAGCTACAAAGCAATAGACACATATATGTGCATATATTTTTAAATTAAGGATTTCAATTTAATCATTGCATAGGGTTTAGCTCCTTTTAACATCATTAAAAGTTGTTATACTATATTCATCTGTTTTGACTGCTTCTTATAGGGTCCTCTCCCACAGAGTTCCACCTGCACAGACAATGTTATAAGGGAGCTGAAGAGGAAACGAGGTGATGGAGATGACACACAGGGTCCTACACATGCAAGGCATGTTCTCTATTACCCTTGTGCATTTGTAAACTCATTTGCATTTTACAGTGGAAGAAACTAAGGCCCCAAGAGGTTCAGAAATTCAGCCCAAGCCTCTCATTTGTAAGTGGGGGGGTGCTAATATCTAAACACAGGTAAAGGTGAGTAGGTAGGAGGGGGAAGTGCTCCAATGGTAGTGGAGTAATATTGGTATTTAGCTGATGGGTATGGTGTGGGAATATATTTTGTAGTGGTAGCTAAATGCTATCTTTATTCATTTATTTATTTATTTACTTTTTATTGAATCACTGTGTCACCATGAGATAGTTACAAAACTTTCATGATTGAATTTCAGTCATATAATGTTCCAACACCCATCCTTCCACCAGTGTATATTTATATTTCCCACCACCAATATTCCCTGTATCCCTCCTGCCATCCCCGCCCCCAGCCTGCCTCTAGGGCAGGCACTTCTCTCTGTCTGTCTGTCTGTCTGTCTGTCTGTCTGTCTATCTGTCTCTCTTTCTCTCTCTTTCCTTTCGGGCACGATAGTTTGCAATACAGATACTGAGAGGCCATCATGTTTGATGCTTTGCCCACTTTCAGCACACATCTCCAGTCTGGAGTGATCCTTTCACAGCCCTTGAGACAGGCTTGCAACCATGGACTGTTTGTCCTGACTCTTTTTTCTATTGTCGTTGGGTGTTAATCTCTTACTATGTTTTTTTTTCTTTTTTTTTAATATCCGATAAATAAGTGCAGTCATTCTATGTCCTTTTTCTGACTTATTTCACTTAGTATGATACTCTCCATTTCCATTCACTTATAAGTGAATTTCACGACTTTTTTTTCTAACAGCTGTACAGTATTCCATTGTGTAGATGTATCATAGTTTCTTTAACCAGTCCTTTGTTCTCAGGCATCCAGGTAGTTTCCAGATTCTAGCTATAGTTAACAGTGCTGCAATGAACATACAAGTGTATATGTCATTTCTGCTGTGTATTTGTGCAGCCAGGGGGCATATTCCCAGAAGTGGTATTGCGGGTCATATGGATGCTCAATTTCTAGTTTTATGAGGAATGCCCATATTATTTTCCAAAAAGGCTGGACCAGTTGGCATTCCACCAGCAATGAAGGAGAGTCCCTTTTTCTCCACATCCATGCCAGTACTGGTTGTTCTTTTTCTTTTTGATATGTGCCAGTCTCTGTGGTGAAAGGTGATATCTCATTGTTGTTTTGATTTGCATCTCCCTGATGATTAGTGATGTAGAGCATTTTTTCATGTGCCTTCTGGCCATTTATATAAAATGCTATCTTTAAAACATATAGTCTCTTCAACCAACACCTCAATTAAAAAAAAAAAAACAATTAAAGGTCCAGGAACTGGACTGGAACACAAGTATCGAAGGCTGGAGCCTTGGGGTCAATTCCAGCAACACATGATTCCCCAAGCACTGAGCCAGGAGTAGTCCCTGGGCACTTCAGGATGTCACTCTCAAACCCCTCAACCCCCACCCTAGCCCCCCATAAGAAAGAAAAATCAATAAAAGTAAAAAGGGATATTGTTTCTTGTTCTTTTTCTTTCTTTCTTTCTTTCTTTCTTTCTTTCTTTCTTTCTTTCTTTCTTTCTTTCTTTCTTTCTCTTCCTTCCTTCCTTCCTTCCTTCCTTCCTTCCTTCCTTCCTTCCTTCCTTCCTTCCTTCCTTTCTTTCTTTCTTTCTTTCTTTCTTTCTTTCTTTCTTTCTTTCTTTCTTTCTTTCTTTCTTTCTTTCTTTCTTTCTTTCTTTCTTTCTTTCTTTCTTTTTTGCTACAGAGCCTCTCCTATGGTGCTTGGGGACCACCAGTGCTGTACCTGGTATTTGTGGGATGTGGTACCAGGGCCTCACATATGCAAGCATGCACTCCACACCTTGAAGCTATTTTCCAGTGCCAAAAATAATTTATTACTAAAAAAAAAAAAAAAAAACCCTGACAAATTAACACAGGTCTGAGATCCTGAAATTTGCATAGCAAACCCTTAATGGATAACAAAGGAATCATTCTCTTTCTTTGTTTTTGGACCACACCTGGCAAGTGACTATTGCTAAGGGTGAGCTCAGGAGTGACCCCTGGTGGTGCTAGAGGGTCAATAGCTAGTGTGGGATTATATAAATATAAACCTGGGCCAGAAGGGTGTCTTAACTCCATATTATCTTTCCCGTCCTGATATCTTTATCTTAACTGGCACTTTCAGGAGAGAAGCCACACAGCTGTTACTGCTGAGGCATAATCAGAAGAGTCAGAAACTTAAGCTTGTGTGGTGTGCCTGTGGGGAATCCCAACCCAAATCTCACTCTTGAAAGCATTCAAATACCCTGGAAATTCCTACTCTGGTTTTGTACTTTGTTAAGTCAGATGGGAGAATACTAGCCTTTCTCCGTAAAAATGGAAGCTTTTATAGCTTGCACAAGATGCTAGGGATAGAACTGTGCCACATCGTGTCTATACAGGGCTCAGCTTCTACCAGTTAAGCCATCAGACTTTCAGCTTTCTTGTGGCTGAAAGTGTGCTTCTGACCCAGGCATTTACAAGTCAATAGCTAAAACTATATATATATATATATATATGTATATATATGTATATATATATATATCACCTTATTTCTACTCTGAATTGGATTTCAGAACAAAACACACTAATTGCAATGTGTTGGCAATTGAGATTCAAGACCTGCTAGATCTGAAGGTAAGAACTCTCTGAGGACAAATTTATGTATTAGGAAACAGAGCTCCTGCACCACAACTCAAAATTAAACAAACAAACAAAAAAAAACCCTCAAACAACAAATTTATACAAGGTGCAATTTAAAACTACTTTGATACATTATCTCATTTAGCAGCCTCTAAGCCCCTAAAGCCATTGTGCAACTGTTGTTATTATGATTAATATTTCCATCTTATAAATGAGTGCAACCAAAGCTGAGAATTTAATGGTTGGCCTGGGGTGGAAAAAAAATCCTTAAATGATTCTTAAAAAATTCTTAAATGGCTGTTAAATGGTCTCAAGGTTGGGTCTTTGTTTGTTTTTTGTTTTGGGCCACATCTGGCAAAGCTCAGGGCTTATTTCTGGCTCTGTGCTCAGTGATCACTCCTGGTGGTGCTCAGGGGACCAGGAGTGCTGGAGATCAATCTGAAGTCAGGCGCAAGCAAGCCAAGCACCTTCACCCCTATACTGTCTCTTCAGCCCCGGTCTCCTGCCTTTCCCTCTGCACCACACATACTCTTACATACTAGACTATCTTTACAAAGGACTGTGAATGCTCACAAAAGAATCTACTTAGACTTAAATATGAGAACAATTAGGAGTGGGTTCCTTAAGAGAGGACAATTTTTCTGAAAAGTCATAGTAGGAGAGTAAAAATTAGGCAGCACTGTGGAGAATCAGTTCAATTCATTTATCCAAGCTAAAGAAACTGTTCAGAGGAACTCCCACACCACTGACAGAATATTTCAGAAGTTTCCAAAAGTTAAGGGAAATTCCTTTTTTTCCTACAGCCAGTAGAGGTCTTGTGACAGCTACCCACAGTGTGAGAACCCAGAACGGAAGGCACAATCTGTTCCTTAGATTTAAATTACCAACAGAGAAGTTCAGTTACTTCCCAGAGGACAGGATTGAAAGAACTTTTCTATACTTTTGATTTTCTCAAATGACAGCACGCATTGTCATCAGAGAAATAGGGGATACAAATGTACATCTTTCCATTCAGAACTATAAAGTGCACAATTTTAACATTATTACAGAGGCGTACTAACCCAAAGTTAGCCTGTTCACTGTTCATACACATTTGACAAGTTGTTGTATAAAGCACTGTCATTGTATAGCTCATTTGATCATATAATTATAGGAATGAACATTGCAGAGTTAGGTTTTATTAATGTTGATTCTGATAGGTATGAAACTTTGAGAAAACTGTTTTGGTTTTGGAAAAGCATGCACAGTTTTCATTGTGAAAAATTACAAATGAAAAGCATTCCATATTTTGAAGTTTGAAAGACAGAAGTTATCACAGTCATCTTCCAGAATGTAAAAAGCTTGACTTGGTTTCAAAAGACCTAAATTCAATCTGTGGTTCTGCTTCTATGTTGCTATAGAAGAGTTCCAAGTCACCTGGCTTCTCTGTTTCTAGTTATTCTTGTTTAACATGAATAGATGATCTTAAATACACAAAGAAAATGAGGAGATGCCAAGTATCAGTTGTTATAGGTAACCCCTTTGTTAGAAAATAAAAGCTTTAAGACACTTGCTGGATTAAATGTGCTTAATTACCTAACTTTCCACTGTAGAGTCAAATTTCAGGAAGCAAGAATTTTTAGAATTTTCAGCAACTCAGTTTTTTATATTAAATACTTTATGGACTGGGGATGTGACTGCAGTTAGGCACATGCCTGAAATGCATGAGATCTGGGTTCAATCAAATTTATTTTTCTAATAAAAATTTAAGATACCACATGACCAAAAATTGTCTAGAGCCTATTTTGAATTTATTTTATGAAAGCACTTCGATTTACAAAGTTATTCATAGTTGAATTTTAGACATACAATGTTCTAGCACCAATTCCATCTTTTTATTTTCCACTTTATTTAAACACTATGGTTTACAAAGTTGTTCATGACAATTTGTTACAGGCATTCAATATCCCAACACCAATCCCATCACCACTGTTACCTTTCCTCTACCATTGTCTTCATTTTCTCAACTACCTCTCAAGCCTGTCTCCGTAGCAAGCCCATAATAATTTATTAATACATTGATACATTATAGGGCTAACAGGATGATCAAAAATATTTCAGTTGAAGAAAATTTGTATCTCTTCATGTGAACCTTAAATCCTTGTCTGAAAGTTTACTAAGCTTTTGCTGCAAGGTAAGCTTTCTGTGTTAATGCTACTATTAGATGAGATTGGTTGGCTTCTACATTACATTCCCATCGAATCAGGTCTACTACCGGGATGAGTAGTTAACTACTGCATAGAATATTTAATTGGGCAATCCCCAGCCAGAGGGATGGTGGCCACTCTGAGGCTTTGGGATGAGGATGCACATGCTGGGGTGTTGACTGGGTGGAATCTCCTGGTAACACCCCCCCATCAGATCATCAGATCACCCTGGAGAACCTATATATTTTTATCCATATAGATTGATTCATACTGGTGAATATACTGATGAAAGTAGGCATTTTAAAAATTGGATCTCTATTTCCTTGGAAGTCAGAGTCACTGGATATGTTCATATTAGATCAAATTGGTGATTCATTTTGGCTAAATTTTATCATTAATGTGTGTGTGTGTGTGTGTGTGTGGTACCAGGTTTTGAACTCAGGATCTCATACATATAAGATACATATTCTACCACGAAGCTATATCTCTAGTTGCCTTTTATCTTTTTGTTTCATTTAAGTGAAGCAGGGTATTCTTTTTATTGAAACGTACCTAGAAAGATGTGAGAGGAAATAAGGAACAAAAATCTATTCAATAGGGAATGCAGGCAGCAAAGAAACATAGAATAACATACATGTTCAGGGACAATAGCTTGAAGAGCAAGCCCTGTCTTTTATCTGTTATCTCAGCCTAGTGGGTTAGTAAAAATTGCTTGTGGAAGTCCTTAATTGCTATTTCCCATCAACTTCTTATTTTAAAACATTTTTTGTGCATCTTTTTGAATCCTTCTTTCCAATTCACTCATATACCCTCTTCTCCAGCCAAGATGCCTTTTGCTCAGTTTAAAGGAATGAGTTCCTTTAAACCAAATTTCTTAAAGCAATGAATGATGATTTCCCAAAGGCAGTCATAGTTGAAAAGAAAACCATTTTCAAAATGAACCTTTGAGAGGCATGCTCCCAGAACAACCTGGTAAATGACCAGACCATATTCCCACGCAAGTATAAACATAGAGGGGATACCACATAAGTGGATAGCCCACTCTCAAGTACAATAAAGTGACAAGTACATGCCCATTGCAACAGAACACCACACCCTCCTTTAAAAAACATGCTGAGAATGTCGCACAATGAGAAGAATAAGAAATCTACTTTTGCTTCTCATTCTCCACTTTCATGTTTAGAACTTTGATTTATGACTGTTTGAAACTTTGATCTCTTACCTGTTGTAAAATGAAAAATGTTAAATTAAATATATTCCTGAATATTAGCAATATTAGCTCTTTTAGGAGAACTGGTTTTCCTCTTCCTTGGGTTTTACCTTTCTTAGATTTATTAACTTGATCCACCACTAAACTGGTTGCTTCCTCCTATGCAATAAATGTTCCAGTTGTGTTTTCCCAGCACAACAGTTTGGAGAAGATAAATCTGTGGAAAGACAACCCTCATGCACTGTACACTGAAATTAGACCAAACATCCTGTAGATTTCTTATCGAACTCTCACCTTCTCTCAAAAGTTACCCTTTCTCTTAGTTAATGCTTTTGCTATCTCTCCACTGGCAAGGCCTGAGAGTCTCCATGAAAGGAGCAAATATTAAATTATGAAGGTGCTAGGCTAGGCTAATTGTGTAGGTCAGGATTTTTCCACCTCAGCATAACTGATATTTATGGTGGGGGGTGGGTAACTCTTTGGACGATTGTCTTGTGCATTTAGCAGCATCCCTCAATTAATCTCAAACAATGCCTATTAGATGCGACTAGATTCCTCCTATTATGACATGTCTACGAAATAGCTAGCAGTAGTCCCTTTCTATCCCCCATCTTGGATTGCCTTTCAATAGGAAAAAAATCTCCAGGCATTGTAAAATGTCTATTGGAGGTGAAATCAGCTACCATTGATAATCCTTGATACAGGCTGCCTTTCTGTTCCTCATAATATCCCAAAAGATCAGTACTGCTAATTGATTTCCGTATGGGGCCTCTGAAACATTGAGATTGGTGCTTGGCCATTTGAATCATAGGTATCAGAGGTGGGCGTCAAAGTATAGGTATCCCTGGTTTTTCAAGAGTTCTCATTAGGGCACTCATTTTTACGAGAGATCTATAATCATACCTGTTTTCACCGACTTAAATCCAAAGAGGACTTGGTAAAGCCCTGCATCTGCTTTCTCACAGGGCCTGTGCTTCAGAGCAGACTCCCTGAGCAAGTCTCCCAGGAACTGTTTCACACAGGGTAGGTCTTGTGTGTTTGACTGAGTCAGTGTTATTTTAAAGCTTACATTCATTTTAAATTTTTCTTTTGGGGGGGGCAGGATTTACTTTCTGGGTCTTGAATGGCGCAAATTATTTTCCACACAGATGAGGGCTAATTGTTGATCTAATGGTTTTCAACCTTTTCACACCTATAGATTTACAATGGTCCATGGACAGGGAGGTGAAAATCATGGCCTATATTTTGACTTCCTGCCAAGTTTCAAAGGAAGTCTCTAATTTTGGAGTTAAGGGGAAATTAGTACAGTAAAATACTCTCTCCTTTTCTCTGAGCCTGTGCTGCTCCCTTCTAGTTGCATGTAACTGTACTAATTTGTTGCTTTTTGTTAAAAACAAATTAATTTGTTTTATTTCCTTTGTTGTTTGGCCCAGATCTGTATTTCCTACCTAGGTTATAATAACTTGGCTCTTCTTTTAGCTTCCTTATTTCAGGCTCAATATTTCACCCCTCCCCCATTGGTAGCAGAGCTAGTGTTCTCTAATAGATAATGGCACAAGGGACCTGTTGTATCCCCTGCTGTGCCTCCGAAGGTGGTTCTAGGACTGGAAGCATTGGTATTACCTGGCAGCTTTTTCAGACTGCAGACCCCTGAACCCCAACCTAGTAGGACCCCAGATCTACTGAATCATAAACCCAGGGATTAGGGCTCAGATGTCTCTGCTGCCTCCATAAGGTGCGTCAGATGCTCATTGAAGTGTATGAATCTCTGACCAACAAGTAAAAGGCATTAGAGAAACCCTGATTTCCTTTCTGTCACATCCCTAGCCTTTACCTTCTCCTACCCAACTCATGGACTGGAACGATAGCACAGTGGGTAGGGTGTTCGCCTTGTACTTGGCCAACCTGGGTTCGATTCCTCCGACCCTCTCTAAAAGCCTGGCAAGCTACTGAGAGTATCTCACCCACAAGGCAGAGCCTGGCAAGCTTTCCGTGGCGTATTCGATATGCCAAAAACAGTAACAACAAGTCTCACCGTGAAGACATTACTGGTGCCTGCTCGATCAAATAGATGAGCAACAGGATGACAGTGACAGTGACCCAACTCATCTGCTCACCCTTCAGCCCCATTCTTTGATGAGCTCTGAAACATGCATTCATTTTTCTGTTCTAAGCAGGATACTGTGAGTAAAGTAATTAAGCATCTCTGTGGATCCTTGATCAGGGCTTGGTTCTACAGCATATGTCCCACCTAGCCTCTATCTACAACCCACCTAGAGCTAGTTACCTTTTTAAAAAAATTTTATTGAATCACCCTGAAATAATTACAAGCTGTCATGTTTGGGTTACAATCACACAATGATCAAACACCCATCCCTCCACCAGTGCACATTCCCCACCACCAATATCCCCAGTATACCCCCACTTCCTACCTTCCCCCTGCCTCCATGGCAGACAATATTCCCCATACATACTCTCTCTCTCTCTCTCTCTCTCTCTCTCTCTCTCTCTCTCTCTCTCTCTCAGCTCTTGTGTCTTCTTCCTGGCTTGTGGCTTATTTCTCAAATCTTGCCTTTCATTGAATTAGTTTAAAGGACTAATCCTTAGCCTGAATATCTACGAGGCATTACACATGCTCTTATTGTTTCACATGTTTTTTTGGTGGCATTAGCATGTGTCTCCCTGAAGGCAGGTTATGTGGGGAAGGAGGAATCTCCTTTCACTTTGGTAAAGCCTGCACAATGTTGGAGAGCAACAGAGCACATATCAGAATTATGAAGATTTCTGGGGCTGGAGCAATAGCACAGCGGGTAGGGCGTTTGCCTTGCACGCGGCCGACCCGGGTTCAATTCACAGCATCCCAGCATCCCTGTGCATTGCCAGGTGTGACCCAAAAAGCAAAAAAAAAAAAAGAATGATGAAGATTTCAAAGACTGTGAATGCCAAAACTCATCCCCAGACCTACAGATATAGGACCTGTGTGTGTATGTGTGTGTGTACGAGAGAGAGAAATCAACATTGGAGAGTTGAATCTTTCACAACAAAGGTATTTGATTGATATTTCCTAACACTAATCAATTACTAGGCAAGACTGCCTGGAGGATGAGTCTTCCACATGCCATCTTGCTGCCCTGGAGTTTCTTCTCTCAGTTTTGATTTCACTTTCCATTTCCTTTCAATTGAAAGAAGCTGCAGAAATCACACTAACTCCAACTTCTGTTGTTGATGTCTAGATGATCTGAAATATATATAGACCTAATCTCCGGAGTCTAAGATGCATATATTGTTCAGTCTCACCTATCCAGCAGTGACCTCAAATCGGGGTTACCTGTTAAAGAGTCCCCTAAGGTACCTTTCAGAATCTACTCACCTGGCAGCCCCTTGCCCGCCAGGTACCTGACCATAGTTAGCTTCCTTGTTCTCCGAACCAAATCGATACTTGCAGGTATCAACTCAAACTAGATAAGAAATGGGGGAGTTGGGGGGAGAGTGGATTCGGGGGCGGGTCCCGTGAGCCGCGCAAAGGTCAAAGGGCGGGAGATATGAAAGGGGAAGTCCTCAGCGGGAGAGGGCTGCTGATAGCCCGGGAAATCGAAACTCAGCTGTTAAAACCGCTGCCCCTGCTCTTGGGAATCGCATCTCGAGACTGACTTGCAGCGGCGGCTCTGCTCCATGTACTCCCGCAGTAGGACGTTGGGCTCGGGGCTCCGCGCCCCGCAGCCCGCCCCGGCCCCGCAGCCCGCCCGGGACCCCTCTGGGAGGCTCAGGGAACCGGGCCCGCTGCAGCGACCCAGCCCGGGCTTGGAGCCGGGCCCGGAGGCTAGCAAGGAGCACCCCCCGCCGACGCTGTAAGTATTCAGCCACCTGCCAGGGCCCCCCAAACAGACTCTGAGGCTCTCTGAGATCCATCAGAGGGGGCCCGGGCCCCGGGGGGGGGTCTCTGAAAATAAAATCCCGTTGTTCTCAGCAAAAGCACCTGTGAATTATCTAAGAAACTGTGTGCAGGGGACTGCAGCCCTATTTCTGCAAATATCCGGTAAATATTTACTAAAAACTCTTTCCAAGACTTCCCTGATTCTTGTTCCCTGACTGCCAGCATCCAAGGATGGGGACTTGCAGGAACACCTGGGCGTTTTACCGACCTCCCTCGCAGCTCCACAGCTGTCTGGCTCTTAGCAGCTTGAACATCCGCTTCCCTAATCCTCGCTCCCCAGGGGCAGGGAGTGTGATCTGGGGTAGAAGATTCAAATGCTGCCTCCAGGAGCACGTTTGCACCCCTGAGCCCACCCAGACTCCCAGAGGTGCTAACCTCAGGATCACGAGGCATGGACTTGAGAACAGGAGGCTGTAAGTGAGCTGCTGGTTCCAGTCCAAGATGTTGAAGGTCCTCTACATAGAAGAAATAGATAACTTTTATTCTTGGTCTTTGGTGCTGTTGGTATCCTGGAAACATTTATTATGCAAAGTTTCAGTGATCCTACCTCTGCCCACTGAAAAAGCTTTTTTGACTGAACTGTCTAATTTGTAAGGACTCTGACTGCTTTTGACATGCAGCCTTGGAACTGCCCAAATGGTTTCATTTTCAGTTCCCTAACTCATCTTCTAGTTCCTGAAAGGCAAACTTTGGTTGCTAAGGAACAATCGATCACCAACAAACAGGTTTGCTTTCATTCTTTAGCTCTTTTTTTTTGCTTTTGGGTAACACCCGGTAATGCACAGGGGTTACTCCTAGCTCTGCACTCAGGAATTACCCCTGGCGGTGCTCATATGGGATGCTGGGAATCAAACCCTGGTTGGCAGAGTGCAAGGCAAACGCCCTACCCGCTGTGCTATCACTCCAGCCCCTCATCCTTTAGTTTTCGAAGGAATTCATAAAATACCAGACTTCTAATATTATTTGATTTAGGGTTCCACAGAGGAATGGGATGATCTGGGTGATTTCAATTACAGACTACTGCCTTTCTCAGCTCCTCAGAATAAAAGGTATCTTGACACAATAGAAGCTCATCATTGTCAAGTAACCTGTATCTGAATAAATTGTAACACTTAATGTGTAACAGGTCATGGACATAGTTTCATGTTGATGATGATTATCCTTTAAATGTTTTTTTATCTATTAAAAAGTCTAGTTAGATGTAATAATTATTTGTTCATATCATCTTATAAATAGTACTATATTGTATTATTTGACTGCAAATTATTCCCCATGTGATATAATTGCTCTAAACAGAGCATTTCCACAAAACTCCATGAATTTGTGATGCTTTTAGCCCATATTTTCTCCTTTGCATGTTACATATTTTGCAAAAGTTTATTGAGTTAGGCTGCAGAATTAGGACTGGAGTGATAGCACAGTAGGTAGGGCGTTTGCCTTGCATACAGCTGACCCGGGTTAGATTCCTCCACCCCTCTTGGACAACCCAGCAAGCTACCGAGAGTATTTTGCCCACACGGTAGAGCCTGACAAGCTACCTGTGGCGTATTCAATATGCCAAAAACAGTAACAAGAAGTCTCACAATGGAGATGTTACTGGTGCCCGCTCGAGCAAACAACGGGATGACAGTGCAACACAGACTGTGCAATATCAGACTCAGTTCCTGTTTGTACCACTTGTTCTTTTTACACTTTTGTTGGGCTGGAGTGATAGACAACAGTAGGACATTCGCCTTGCACGCGGCCGACCCGGGTTTGATTCCTCCATCCCTCTTGGAGTGCCCGGCAAGCTATCGAGAGTATCTCACATGCATGGCAGAGCCTGGCAAGCTACCCGTGGCGTATTCAACATGTCAAAAACAGTAACAAACAAGTCTCACAATGGAGACATTACTGGTGGCCGCTCGAGCAAATCAATGAGCAAGGGGATGACAGTGACAGGGACATTTTTGTTACTCACTTTTATAGCTACAATTTCTTCTCACTTGTCTATTTTAATGGAAATGGGAAACCAAGGAAGAAATTTCAATCACAAATGACCTCTCAGTAAAATCAAGGACAACAAAAGTTGTTAATAGAAAGATTTTATTTACTTGAAGGGGGGAGGGAACACTATAAGCATTTTTTTTTTTTGGTGGGAAGTTGAGTGAAAGGAAGGGTAAAGGTAAATGTTTAATAGCGAAGAATATTTTCTCACTTTGTGAGAAAGTTCACATAGTGAACTTTTATACTATAAATACGTGGAAGAGGATTGAAATCTATGTCTCTGTGCATCCTTCACATTCAACAGGAAAGTCCAAGGTGCGAATAGGCACCTGAGTCGGAGTAGGGTTCAAGTTCTGATTCTGCAATCACTTACTGGTTCTCTCACTTCAATGAGAAAGAAAGGATAATTTGTATCTCCATTTATTTATTCTTTAAAATGAGAGAATATTAACCTCTGGAGCTTTTTGTGTGTGTGTGTGTGTGTGTGTGTGTTGTGTGTGTGTGTTCACACAGATATGTATATAATATACTAGTGTGCACAATCATACATTTATGCCTGACAGAAAGCAAATAATGTTGCTATTAAACACTGATAAGCTTGAATTTATTTAATAAGCATTGATTGATAGTATTTATTGATAGTAAAGTGCTGTCAACTTTGAATGTTTGGCACTTAAACAAACAGATGGACTTAAAATACCTATTTACATAGAACTATAAATAAAATAATTCCTAAATGATTTGTAATAGCATCTCAGTCCCAATAGAGATCTCTAAACATTTAATAGATTCTAAGGCAAAGCTGACTTCATGAATATCTCTTGAATTTAAGTAATTATTTGCTTGTTTGTATTTTTTTCAGTTACCTTCAATTGATTTATTTATCTCTATTGTGTGCTACCTATGCAGATTTAATGAGAAAACAGCTGAGACAAACTTTTATCCCCCAAACTCCTATTTTCACCTTTTTCCATATCTTGCTTATCATCCTGTACTCATATCACATCTAGATATATAGAAAACTGACTATGATATTGATGTTTCTGGAAGGGTTCCTTACCTGGTTTGACCCAATTCTGGACAATGGGCTTCTGACTGTGATAGTAATAAAGGATTCATGTCTATTAACTACTTGTCTAAAACATATCTGGAAGTGGTCCTTAACTTGATGTTGTTTGAAGGAAATAAAATGAACTCATAATGTGGAAGTTATGGTATAGTTAGCATTAACTTATTTTACACATAAGCTCTGATTACCTTACCGTAACACATCTGTGGCCTATTTTATACAGAGAGTTATAGAGACTGATGGTGAGCACTGATAATACTAAACACTTAATGCTTGGTATGTAAATGAGTGCTCCATAGATAAACTATTCAAAGCCTCACAACAGACCATAATGTCTAATTCTGAATGTTTAATTAAAAACATAGGGACAAATATGAACCACTCAACAAGAGGGAGGCCATTATAAAATGTGGTCTAATGGCACAGGCATCTCAAATAATTACACGAATAACTATATGTACTATAAAGGAAAACTAGGGTCTGAGCTAGTCTTGGAAACAAAAAAAGCTTTCCCAAGAGGCAATCTTTAAGCTGCAATCTACAGGATAATTAGGAGCTGTATGTTTTTTCTGACATCAAATACATCATTCCAGCACCAACTAACTGCCATTCAATTTAGTTCTGACATTGCCCGGAGTTGGTGCCGACCCCACAATTTAAGAACTCAGTCTCACAAGACTGCCCATATTTCTGACCCCAGCAGCAAATGGAATTCCCAGGCTACCCAGATTTCTGTCTAACTGACTACAGATTTGGAGGTTTTCATGACCCTCCCTCCCCCAACTTTGATAACTCACTAGACGGACTCATAGAACTCATAGAAGCTACTACAAGTGCAGTTTGATTTTATAAAGGCTACAACTCAGTAACAACCAAATGGAAAAGATAAGTAGAGGAAGATATTAAGGATTAATATTAAGGATTAATTAACAGCGACCCCACCTCTCAGGGTGGCTTACCTTATAAGCATTGTGATGTGTTTTCCAATCTTGCATTTTCCCAAAAGTTCAAGACTTCTTTAATTTCATTACATAGGCACAGTTAATCAAATCAATAGTCATTAGTAAGTGAGCTTAATTCCTAGCCCTGCCCTGTGCCTCGTAGGCAGGAGGTAGTGGGGTAGGGGCTAAAGTGCAGAGGGTGGGACCTGAAAATTTTAAATATCTATTCACATGTTTTCCGAGCAAACAGCTCACATCCTAAAGCTACCTAGGGCTCTTTTCCTCTCAAAAGATGAATCATCTCATGAGCACATAAGGCACTGTTTATCACTTGACATTCCAAGGGTTGTGGTATCTTTGTCCTGGTAACCAGAGATAAAAGCTAAACATTTATATTTTATTATTCTGAGTTTAATTATGTAGCCCATATAGCAGTTAGGGAGACTGCCTATCCAAATCTTCTTCAACAGAACTACTTATTGTGAAGTGCATAGGGACTTTGGGTTTCATGACACAACCTTAGTTCGGAGACACAGTTCAGAGACACTGGTACTCTTGCCAGCCAGTATATGAACATTTAAAAGTAGTAGTGCCATCCCATTTCTGATACATATAGACCTTTTCCATTGAGAAAGTTTTGCTTGAGACTCTTCACTGACCTACCATATTTTCCCAATAACTGTGTGGCCAAGCAGTATGAGGGTCTCGTTGCTCAGTCCTTCTTCCATCAGTTTTGCAGAGATCAGACTCACATGCTTAAGACTTTGTCTGCTTTTGGTCATTTTCCTTTTATCTTCACAGACTACACCAAGAAAATCTCTTGAAATCTGAAAGTCATGAAGTCTGTATTTTCAGTGGCTCCCCAAATGATGTGTGGGAGAGGTAGGAAGCCTGGAGGAGGTAGGAGAGGAGCGAGCACTGCTAGAGCTGCTGTGAAACTGCACCTGAGTTCCTCCCGACCTGCAGAACATGGGAGTTTGATCCCTACTCCTTGAATTTTGGGAGAGCCCTGTGACCTCAAGTTGGAAAAAGGGAAAGGGAAAATCACCCGACCTCTGCCCAGTTTTCCCAGGCTCCTTGTAGGTTCTTACAGGAAAAATATCAGGAGGAGACAAAGTGAAGTAAAATAGTTTTTTTTTATTATTAATTTTATTTTTTATTGAATCACCATGTGGAAAGTTACAAAGCTTTCAGGCTTAAGTCTCAGTTATACAATGATCAAACACCATCCCTTCACCAGTGCACATATTCCACCACCAAGAACCCCAGTATACCTCCCCTCCCACCTGCTTCCCTCCCCTGCCCGTGCCTGTGTAGCTGAAAATTTTCACTTTACTTTCTCTTTACTTTGATTATATTCAATATTTCCACAAAAAACTCACTATTATTCTTTGGAGGCCCCCTCTCCCCCAAAATCAGACCTGCTGAAAAGGAAGCATTTGATAATTTGTTTTCCATTGCCAAGAATGAAGAGATAAGAGCTCTAATTGCAGTCTAATTGAGGTCTAATATGAGGCTATTGTGGCCGTGAGGTTTTGGATTTCTGTATTTTAGTATTCTAGTAACTAAGTCCAGGGAAATTTCTGCCAGTAATTGCATCATTGCAAGCTCGTACCTCTCTTTAGTGGTCCTTATAAGACGGCAGTTGCCATGCGTTCCCCCGAAAGAAAAAGCTGAGAGAGAAAAACCTTTCCACTCCTGGGGTGGCATGGGACCATGGCTTAGTTCACAGTCTAGAGACATTTCTGCAAGAAGCTGCTTGTACCAAAAGTAGTTTAACTGGCCTCTGGGATCATGGCAATCCAGCAACAGAGATGCCGCACATGTGCGGCCACTTGGATCCAATCTAGGCGGAGAGCGGCTGAAGTAAAATAGTTTTATTAAGAAAATATGGAGGGAGAGGAGGGGAAGGGGGAAAGAGAAAAAAAAAAAACAGAAGGAACCCATTCCAGAAGGAATCCATTCCACATAGGCTTCTTCAGAGGGCAGGGAACAGAGGCTTTAAAAAAAAATCAACAACAAACAAACAGGAATTCTCTGTTCCAGGTTGAGATGTGAGTGACCCTAGGATGGGGATGCCCTCTGCTTGCTTTTGCAGAGTTGACTTTATAGGGCCTTCCCTAAAACTGCTCCCGCTGGGGGTTTTCCACGTAAATAAGAGTCTTTTGCTAGGGTATTATCAAGGGGAAAAAACTTTGAATTTCAGGTGGTATTTCAGATACTTATTTTAGGCCTTCTGTTCCTGCTGAAGCTTCTCCTGTCCTGAAGGAAGCCAGGCTTCTCTGGAGAGTAATTCTGTAATAGTAATAAGTCTCATCTGTCCTTGGTTCCTGCATCCTCAAAGAGGGAGTTAGCCTTCAGGCAGTTGAGCTGGGTTTTGGACTGGTGACAGAAAGTTATTTATATCATGTCTTGGTTTTATTACTTACCCCGGGAGTCTCATTACCAACCCCCCACCCCCCATCTACTTGGCTGCTTTAATCCATCTTATTGACCCATTCTTGTACAACTTTGAGATATGACATATTCCTGATCACAAGGACCTAGTCTCAGATTCTGCTGTCCTCGAACACTGGGAAAACCATACATTTTTCTTACTTCTGCTCTTGTGTCTCGGGGGCCATTTCCTGTTTACCTTACTCTAAGTTCAATACTTTTCACAGCTTGTTTAATTTATTTGACCTCAGACAAAAGCAATTATGGTTTATTTGGAAACAAATAAAAAACCATTGACATGGTTTATTTGGAAACAGAACTGAGAAGTCAATGGGTGGAGAGGACACGTGGCAGGAGCCTCATGCCGTTCTCCAGAGGTGAGCAGCCCCCGTGCGTCGTCTCTGGAGGACCCCTCCAGTTTCTGCCGAAGAGGGAACAGTGGGCATGAAGGCTTGTTGTGCCTGGGGCTTGCTGATCTCCCTATTTGGACACTCTAGCTTCCTGATTTCTTGTAAATATTAATATCTGAATACTAATGTCTTCACACCCCAGGGAAGGAAATTAGAAATTTACATACTGTAATATTTTTTTTCTTCTTTTCATCCTCAGATTTTTTAAGAGAGTGACAGTAAAGCTGAGTGAGGCATCTGTTAATGGCCAATTCCTGTTTTGTTTTCTCTTTTTCTTATAAAAAGCACTATGTGCATTTAGTATTAAGCATTTCATAAATAAATGTTGGGATGTAAGGTATGGTATAATCTTGAAGTTATAGTGTTAGTTCAAATTTCAAAAACATTGCTATTAAGAGTGTATATATTCTGAATCTTAAGTACAATTTGTATGTCTAAGGTGATCAAGAACTTAAGTCTTTCCAGGGCTGAACTATAGTACAACAGGCAAGGTACTTGCCTTGCACAAGGCCGACCCAGGTTCATTTGATATCTGGCATTTTGTATGGTCCCCCCAAGCACCACCAGGAGTAATTCCTGAGTGTAGAGCCAGGAAGACCCCTAAGCACTGCCGAATGTGTAAACAAAGAACTTAAGTCTTTCCTGATACATCTTGTTTGAATACAAGTTATCAAATAAAATATTAACATCTTTTTAATTTAGTGTAAGCTTTTATAAGCTTATAAGAGCCCAAGAACTGCTTTCATTACAGAATCACTGAAATGCTCTGGATTTCTCTTATGTCTCTACATGACTATGAGAAAATAAGCTTGGCCTGTAGACTAACTGATATGTGAGTCTGAGGCTATTTACCCTGGAAATAGAGAATTTGCTAATGCCAAAATTCTCTAGTGATATGAAAAGATCAGTCATAGGAAGAGAAAATGGATCATTAATTATAATGATGGCAAAATATTGATTATTCATTTGGGGATTATTTAACTCAGTTTCTAGGCAATACACCCTTATTAATAGCAATGTATTCACAAAGTTCTATAAGATATTAGAGTAGTGCTTCTTTTTTTTTTTTTAAAGAAATATTTTATTGAACCACCGTGAAAACAAAAAAAATACAAAGCTTTCAGGTTTAAGTCACAGTCAAATACTGACTAAACCACCATCCCTTCAGCAGTGCACCCGTTCCACCACCAAGAACCCCAATACACCCCCCTCCCACCCCTCCCCCCATCTAAGTAGCTGATGATATTCCCATTATTCTCTCTATATATTGAGTACATTTCATATTTCCATACAGAACTCACTATTGTTGATTGGAAATTTTCCCCAACAATCAGGCCTGCTGAATAAGCATCATCTAATAATTTCTCTTCCTTGGTAAAGGTGAAGACTTTGAGTCCGCGCGGCCGCTATTGCGGCCGCGCGGTTTTGGGTTTCTGATATTTTAGCTCAGTTCACAGTCAAAATGGATGGCTGCAAGAATCTGCTCTGGTGCCAAAATGGGTTAGGAGACCTCAGGATCACAGTCAGTAGGCGGGAGGCTCTGCTTCTCGTGCCGCGGCTCTTGGTTCATCTCTGGGCGGAAGGCGCGCCGGGAACACCTCCCCTCCCAGGATCACCTACAGGCTACGTCACTAAAGAAAGTCCTACCTCCTGGTGGAGGGGTCTTAGAGGGTGGCTCTCACCGCGTGGCTGCTGCCGCTGCCGCCATTTTCGCTCAGAAAAATGGGGTGGAGAGGGAAAAAAATCCCTTCCCGGGCTGCACGAGGTTGTAGTTCAGTTCGCAGTCAAAATGCATGGCTGCAAGAATCTGCTCTGGTGCCAAAATGGGTTAGGAGACCTCAGGATCACAGTCAGTAGGCGGGAGGCTCTGCTTCTCGTGCCGCGGCTCTTGGTTCATCTCTAGAGTAGTGCTTCTTGATAGTAATATGTATTGCTTTATGAGTAGGGAAAATATCTGAGTGATATCAGATTCTATGATTAAATAAACCAGCTGAGCTCTGCCTATTTGATTTTGGGATTGAGAAATGTGAAGAAGCATTTGTGATACTGTGATGGCAAGGAATAAATTAGTTGTAACTTGACATTATTAACCTGGGTAACCCAAGATATTAAAATGAATACAATGATCAATAACTTGAACTCATGTTTTATGCATGCTCTAGACCTGTATATATCACACACAGTATTATTTTTTTGTTTTCTTCTTCTTCTTTTTTTTAATCACAGTAGCATTTTGCTGCTTTACGAATGTTCAAAGTGAGTCTTGAGAGGTTAAAAGATTTCCTAGTATCTCATTACCAGCCCTGAAATCTGAGTTTATCTGCCAAAGTCTGCATCCTGAACTTCATGTGGAGCTAGTAGAGGGAGTGTAGTTAATTTTTCATTTTTCACAAGAAGAAAATAGAAATTTTGTACAGCACTGGTACTGGAGAAATAGAAATGTCATTTATTTAAAGTTGTTAAATGAATAGTGAATGACAAAACTTTGTAAGAGCAAATTTCTGTGGACATTCTCTTTTATATTTTTGATTTTAAAATATTTTTTAAAAGTTTAATTATAGTTTAAGAAACAAGGTTACAGAGTCTTTACTTTTATAAACTTGATAAATTTTCTTCTGATTTTATTAAATGATAATATGGTGGGGTTGCACCAGAGTGGTTCTCTCTCCATGTCTGAGAAAATTAGACAGCATACTACAGTCCTGTGATCTTTTAGACATCTGATCATAGCTTAGAGTAATATAATCTAGGTCATGTATGAGTATATAAGAAGTTAAAAAACCCACAAACAAATTTCACCCTTGCTATATACAATATGTTCTGATATATTTATTCATACCTAAAATAAATCAGCTAAATAGATTTCATGACCCATCAGTGGGTTAACACCTCCAGTAGGAAAAGCATAGTTCTATGCACGACAGAAATAATTGTTAGAGTAGAGAGAGGAAAAGACATTTTAGTTTGGAAAGTAAAAGAGAGAAAAGACATTTTAGTTGGTTGGATCAAATTTATCTTCCTATTTATTAGGCAGTACAGTAGAAATTTATGGCTCTGTTTAGAATGAATTTCAACTTTCTAGACTAGATTTCAAGCTCCTTATTGTGGTCTACATTTGTAATCTGCCAAATCTTGGGAAGCAATCATTTCTGTTCACATACAATATCATCAAAAAATGGGTATTTTTCAAAATATCTTTGACAGCAGAAAGAGTGAAACAATAAATCAACAGAATGATGAAAGCTTGAAAACACATAATACCTATAATAATCAGCAGAAGCACAGAAAAAATAGGGAAAAAAAGAAACAGTTCAGTTACAAAGTAATGTTACATACTTCAAAGTCAGCAGAGTACTGTAGGGTTACACAAATTGTTAAGGTTAATTGCATTTATTCAGAAAGTATTTGAATCTGAAACAAAAGCTTAAGAGAAAAAAAAAACATCAAAAGAAGACTGCACTTGAAGGGTCTGTTATATATCAGAAGAATCAGCAGATGATGGTTCCTTTGTTCTGAAGTGTCTGTCATCCCTCCATGCCCATATAAACACTTAAAAGGTGGTCCATTAATATCCTATTGAAAAACTGAGGACATCGCCATCATTAAAACTGAAGTGCCAATATAGTCCAGTTATTATTTTGTTGTGGACCAAGTAAGAGCAAAAACCCTATGCTACCTAATCTTATAAAATAGTTTGAGACCCTGTTTTAAGAGATTTTTCTTTTAAATACTTATTTAAAAAGCTTGGGAATGGTTTCCTCTGATTATTGAAGTAAAGTATATTTACTATGAAAATTTAAACATCACGAGAACAATACAAAAGTTCTTCCTTGCAATTCCCATACTTAGAAAAGTTGGATATAAAGGTGAAAGAAGATGATAGGAGGTAACTTGTTTATAGTGTGATTGCTATCATATTGGAAGACACTATTTTTCACATTGGCTTCTGATTGAGTTTAATTAAGAAAGTACCTTTGTGGGGGCTGGAGTGATAGCACAGTGGGTAGGGCGTTTGCCTTGCACTCGGCTGAGCAGGGTTTGATTCCTAGAATCCCATATGGTCCCCTGAGCACCGACAGGAGTAATTCCTGAGTGTAGAGCCAGGAATAACCCCTGTGCATTGCCAGGTGTGACCCAAAAAGCGAAAAAAAAAAAGAAAAAAGAAAGAAAGTACCTTTGTTATAACAGTGGAATCTGGGAAAATCTGTTATGCAGTGCTTTTTTCAAAAAGGTTTAATTTGAATATCCAATCATGAAGAAAATATCATTTCAATATGCCACCACAAAAATTGTTTTATTTCTGAGCTTGTGGGTCCTTGAGTATTGTATAAAAGATTTACATACACAATTCAGATGCTTATGAAATTATGATTTTTTTGGTACAGTTTAAGTAGATGCTACTGAAGTTGGTAGGACCCCATGGGTGGCTTATGTAAGGTGGAGAGGTAAGAGATGGCCACTTTTTCCTGATGCACCTCTGCCACCCAGGACTGACTGGAAAGACTAGGACTGATAAAGTCTTCCATGAGCCCTTGCACAGCACTGGCCAGAGACTGCTAGACCCACTAGGTGGCCATCAAGTGTAGCTACACTTGATGGCCACTTGGGTTTCTCAATACAGGAGTTGATTCCTACCACCGGATATTTCAGGGAGCCGGGGACTCAAGCTGGAGTGAGGAAGTGCTCTTTGCAGACAAAGAAAGCCAGTCCTAGGCCTTATCCAGGGCTTTCGGTCTTTGTCTTTCTCACAGAAAAGAATTTCAGGCTAAAGAGCTGATCAGTGATGTGAAAACAGATTTTATTTGGAGGTTTTGAGGAAGGGGAGGAAGGAGAAAAAGGGAACAAGAATAACACGCTCAAGGGAGACTGTGGGCTTCTCCAAAGGCGGAGAGAGCCTCTATACACATCCCCGCACTAGATATAAAAGAATGAAAGTACATGTCTCAAGAGGGGAGATGTGGGTGATGCATGTACTCAGGCATCACATGTGCTTTGCCATGTGGACACAAGCAGCGTTATCGTCTTGGGCAGTTTCCTTTGTTCAAATTGTCTCTCATAGGATTTTTCCCAAGCTTGGTTTTATTAGGTTTTTTCCTATGTAGGGCTTCTAGCTGGGTAAGAGATCGTTGCTAGGTTGGTTGCTAAGGGGGTAGGGCTGGGAGCTTCTTTCTTTGGCCTTTGTTCTGCTGGAGCTTCTCTTGGTTATCCAACCTTCTCTCGGTCTCTGGCACCAAGAAGGTCTTATCAGACCTAAGTCCTGTGCTCACAGGTGGGCTTTGTGCAGTGTTGAACTATTGTTTTATTACTTCCTAGGAATTCAATTACCATGGGGGTCCTCTCCTATCTGCCTATATCAATAATAGGTCCTTCCCCAATGTCCAGGTCTCTCTCTTTACCAGTACACGATGTTGCTCATCATGTCACTTCTCTCTCCCAGGTCCAGAGTATGATATCCTGGTCTCTGGGTCTGGTCCCTCACTGTTCACCTGCCTCCAGTGTACCTGCGCTTTGTCCTGTCCAGACAGAGCTTGATCTAGTGCACGGCTTCTGGGTCTGAGATCTGCAGCTGGAATCTTGTAACCTGTGTCTCCTGACTGGGACTTCCTATTCCGTCACCTGTCACTGGGCCTCTCAAGGGCCATAACCTAGCAGTTCCTTGTCCCCTGAGCTTTTCTTCATTTCCTCACCATGGCCATGTGCATGAGA
The DNA here is from genome assembly GCF_027595985.1 of Sorex araneus. NCBI lineage: Eukaryota > Metazoa > Chordata > Mammalia > Eulipotyphla > Soricidae > Sorex > Sorex araneus. The sequence continues at coordinate 248,713,175 of NC_073302.1, forward strand.
GTGAGAACTTCTGCTGCCCTGTCAGTAGGGTGTGGGTGAGGTGGTAAGGGGGACCTTGCCAACCCACAACTTCCTTTATGTCTCATACCATTTCCCCTCCCCCAGCCATTTCTGTTATTTAACTACCTGCTTGGTCGGTGAGATTTAAAAGAAGCAATTAAATTAACAACGTAATGAATGGTGAGTCAGGCTACAAATACTATTAAAACAGTAGTGGGTGTAAAAAGCCAGGGTTCTCCGGAGAGAAGCTCTTGCTTTGTGTGCAACTGAACTGGGTCTCATCTCCTTTCCAGCATTTCTACCAGGAGTGATCTCTGCTCACAAAGCCAGGAGTAAAGCCCTGAGCTGGGTGTGGCCCCAAACAATTGAACCCTGCAATTGAAAAGATCAAGAAGTCATATAGCCTTGGCAAGTCTATGCATTGATTTTTAGGTATTTATATAGCCTTGGCAAGTCTATGCATTGATTTTTAGGTATTTTATTTTAAGAATATTTTAAGAATATCCTTTATTCTTCAAGAATCAAGAAACACACATCATTTTTTTAGGCTGAGAAGACTCATGGTCTGCTATATATAAGCTGGAAGGCTAGAGGAAGAGTTTACGAAGAACTGAAATCCAGGCAGCTGGGGGGTAGAGATTTTGCTCTCGGCATGAAGGTTTGAGAAGTAGAAGCACAGAGGCGGAAGCTACAAGTACCAGCTCAGCAGACAGATGGTGGCTCTAATCTTTACCCTTTGTTTTATTCAGGTCCTCATGGTATCGGTTAAACTTATCTCCCTTTAGGAAGGAGGATTTGCTTTTCTCAATTCATTGATTCAAATGTTAACTTCTTCTTTAGATACCCTAATACTCAGAAATAATGGCAAAATTTCTAAGTTAAAAATAATAGTAAAATACCTGGAAATAATGTTTAACTATCCTGTGTCCCAGTCAAGTTGGTATATAAAATGAACCATCAAACCTGGAATCTTGTTTTTTTTTTTTTTTTTTTGTTCTGACATTTCTGTTGCTATCTCCTCTCCCCACCTCCTGTATTTCATGTGTTTCATTGACCAAGGGCTGGAGCGATAGTACAGTGGTAGGGCATTTGCCTTGCATGCGGCAGACCTGAGTTCAATTCCTCTGCCCCTCTCAGAGAGCCTGGCAAGCTACCGAGAGTACCTCACCTGCACAGCAAAGCCTCGCAGACTACCTGTGCCATATTTGATATGCCAAAAAACAGTAACAACAAGTGGAGACGTTAGTGGTGCCAGCTCGAGCAAATTGATGAGCAACGGGATGACAGTGACATGTGATGTGTTGACCAAGATAGCTGCTTGAGCCTTCACAGAAATAATTAGTGGGTTCCACATGTATCTCAACTCCCCCAACTTTTTAAAAAAAATTTTTATTAGTGAATCACCGTGAGGTACAGTTACAAACTTATGAACTTTCGTGTTTGCATTTCAGGCATACAGTGATTGTTTACCCATCCCTCCACCAGTGCCCATTCTCCTCCACCAGTGATCTCAGTATCCTTCTCACCACCCCACCCATCCCCACCACCACACCCCGCCTCTGTGGAAGGGAATTCCCTGTTGTTCTCTCTCCTTTTGGGTGTTGTAGTTTGTAATAGAGGTATTGAGTGGCCTTCATGTTTGGTCTATAGTCTACTTTCATCATGCATCTTTCAACCCGAAAGGGTCCTCCCAACATCCTCTACTCTATGTTCCCTTCTCTATCTCAGCTGCCTTTTTTCCCAGCATGTGAGGCCAGTTTCCAAGCTGTGGGGCAGACCTCCTGGTTCTTATCTCTACTACTCTTGGGTGTTAGTCTCCTACTCTGTTACTTTATATTCCACAGATGAGTGCAATCTTTCTATGTCTGTCTCTTTCTTTCTGACTCATTTCACTTAACATGATACTTTCCAACAATTCTCCAAACTCAATCAGAGATACCTCACCATGAAGAAGATTGAAGAATATATTCTTTTAATTGAGCATGCTTTGGTCAACTTGAATAATACTGGAGTCCTTTAAAAAAGGAGGCAAAAAAGAATGGTCATGTCTGGCCAACCTCTATCCTAGTTTAAAAATTGAAAAGAATCAAGCATAAGATTCTTGGTTATGGATTGGAAATATAGCCCACCTGATAGAGCAAAGGCCAGTGAGGCCTTAGGTTCAATCTCTTGGGTTCAATAAGAGAAACTTGCAGAAATTCATTATATTTTGGAAATGTAATATCTAGGAAGAAAAACAAAGCTTATGTTCCTATTCAGAGTACTGATTTAAGGAGAATTTGAATAAAATCCCCATGTAAACCTTTGTGTTTTACACTGTTTACATATTTTAGAATTGCTTACAATTGTTAATAATTTAAACTACTAAAATACTTGAGTGGTTATGATAATCCATGTTGTGAAATACTAGGTAGACTTTTAATATTAAGCTTGTTACATGTATAATTGAAAACACAGTTTGAAAGTTAAATGATAAAATTGTGCTTAAGGTATAATTACAATTGTGTAATAAATAAGAAGCATATATTATAGATTGAACTGAAAAGCACCCAAGTAAAACTTTAATTGATGATCTTTGAGTAATGGGTTTCTGAGTGACCTCTAAATATCATAAAAATAACATCCTGCATTTTCTTTTGTGACATCACTGTTTCACTGTCACTGTCATCCCAATCGTCGTTGATTTGCTCGAGCAGGCACCAGTAGCGTCTCCATTGTGAGACTTGTTGTTACTATTTTTTGGCATATTGAATACGTCATGGGTAGCTTGCCAGGCTCTCTGAGAGGGACAGAGGTATCGAACCCAGGTTGGCCATGTGCAAGGCAAATGCCCTACCCGCTGTGCCATCGCTCCATGACATATTTCTTTCAAAATAAAAAATGATAAATATTATTTTTAAGTCCTTCATGCAGAGATTTAGACACAAGCCCTTTTTGCCTTTTATGGTTTGTTTTCTCCTTAAGTTATGGATAACCTTGAGGAGTGCTTGATAGCATTGGCAGCAGTGATGACACTGCTGAAGGCTGGACTTGCCTGGACCACAAGTTTGACCTGAGGTACGCCAACTGTCCCTTTGCTCACTGGTGTGTGAGTGAGGGCCTGGAGGAGGCAGAGTTCTCTGGGGCCTGTCAGGACATGGCTGCCCTCGAGAAGGATTATGAAGATGTGTTGGAGCAGATAGTGCTGATGGAGAGGACAAGGGTGAAAAGTATTAATCTGTTTGTTACAATTATGCAATTCTGTTGTCTTAGAATCATCTTATTTTTGTTGTCCTCACTTTAACAGCACTTGTGTTACTTCCAGTCCAGCTCATTCTCACTCCCATCCCTCCTCATTGCAAGCTGGTATTCTAAAGTCTTTAAATTAGTGTCTAGGATTTATTTATAAATATATGAACTTATATTGTCTTTAACCTTGACTTACTCTCTATAAACCACAGATGAGTGAGATTATCCACCATTTGTCTCTATGTCTTTGGCTCATTTCACTCAACATGATACTTCAGTTCCAGCCAAGTTGCTACAAGAAGCATGATTTAGTTTTTTCTTGTGATTATACAGTTTCTTTATTTTTCTGTCATTTGACATTCGTGTTGTACTAAGTGCTCCAATGAACATAGGTGTGCATGCATAGTTTCAAAGTAATATTTTTGTGTTTTAGGAGTAGATATCAAGAAGTAGAATAGTTGGGTCTTATTGGAGCACCATTCTCACTGTTTTTCATAGAAACAGGGCCAGAAAATATATCCACAAATAGTGAATGAGAGTTTTCCTCTTACTACACCCCTGCCAACACTGGTTGTTTCCAGTTGGTTTTTACTTGTTTATTTGTTTGTTTTTTTCCGATATATGCCATTCTAACTTGTATAAGATGACACTTCATTGCCATTTTTAGTTGTATTTCCTGATACTAAGTGTTGATGAGAACTTTTTATTTTATTTTTTATTTTTATTTTTTTGCTTTTTGGGTCACACCCGGCGATGCACAGGGCTCACTCCTGGCTCTGCACTCAGGAATTACCCCTGTCGGTGCTCAGGGGACTGTATGGGACGCTGGGAATAGAACCCGGGTCGGCTGTGTGCAAGGCAAACACCCTACCTGCTGTGCTACTGCTCCAGCCCTGATGAGAACTTTTTAATATGAATACTGGCCATCAGAATGTCCTCTGCATAGCATAGTCTGGAATCTCTTCTAATTTTTTGAGAGGGTTGCTAGTATTTTGTTGATGTTGTTGAGATTTGTGAGTGCTTTATATATTTTAGATATTAGTCCTTTATCTGATGCATCATGTGCAAATATTTCCTCTTAATCAATAGGGTGTCTTTTATTTTAGCTTCAGTTCTTTTTCCATTATTAAAACATGCATATTGAGCTAGTCTCCTGATTGTTCTACAAGTTGGCAGTGCAAAAATTTACCTGGCTAATCTAGTAATTGGAGCTGAAATACAAAAAAATTCATGTGCCCTAGAGCAGAATTAGAGGCATCTTCCTCTAATTTGTGTACATGATTTGTATTTTATTGACATGTAAGGAACTTGGGATAATGTATGCATGTACATATGTACATATGTACGTATGTATGTATGTATGTATTTGTATGCACTTGTATAATATATATCATTTTTTACTTTCCATAAACGGACTTTGTGAACAAAGACCCGATGACCTCATGGCCTCTTGCTTATCTTTTCTGAATATTTATTTAATCCTATGACAGAAATAAAAAATTATGAACAAATCAGAGTCACCTCAGCCTGTTAGGTGTGTAGAAAGTATCTTGGTCTCTGAAGGTTTTGATACCAGTGAGAATTCATGAGCCTTTCGACTCTGGAGAGAGTTCAGGGCTGTTTATAGAGCAGGATGATTAACTAAACCTGATTTACATGTTCCTTTTTTTCTTCTTGGGAATATGGTCTATTTAGAAATCATTTTGAGCAACTGGAATGTCTTAAAAGTTTTGAAATGTGTTGGCTAAAGAGAAACTTCAAATTTCTGCATTAAATATCATGTAATCAAGGTCAATATTTGAAGTCATATACAGAAAATAAATCTGACGGTATTTTTTAAAAAATTAATGAAAAAATTCCTCATCTTATCCCATGCATCCAGGGATAAGATTTTATTTTTTTTAAACTATGAAGACTTCCAACCAATTTTTTGTGTAGGATAGTAGACTTTTTTTGTAAGATAGTAGACTACTCTGCTTGAAATTCTATTTGTAACTTAATCTGCCTCTTATTTTTTGCTCCTGACTGTTACTTTTTAGTCAAGCCAGTGTTGTTCCTAATTAGAAATTTAAATTACAGCTGCTGTGGTTTGTACACACCATGGGATATATTTATGTAATGCTTTAAGTCAGCCAAGATATTTTTCATAATTTCACTGGCATTCTTTTTTTGTATAGTTGCTTATTGATGAGATTTTGCAAAAAATGTTCATTCTTGCACAGGAGAAGCGGTTGTGTAGCTCAGGAGAGACCTCACAAGGAAAATAATTCTTAAGTGTATTTTTTCATTGATACATTTGTTGTTTCTTTATGGTGCAGAAAAACATTTTTGTCTTTTGTGGTGCTATTTTCTTATGTACTCCCTTCCTATCTCTCCCTGTGTACTGTGGGGAAGTGAAAAATAATTTGACAAATGGAAATATTTCATTAAATTTCAATGAGGTAATTAAGGAAACTCATTTCAAAGATATACATTTATCTCAGAAGCTTGAATGTTCCTTAATCAGGAAATGACCGGAATACTAAATATAGGAAGATTGGGCTTGTCTTGATCAGCAGCTTTGAGAGCCAGACTTTTGAAAGGGCTAACAGAGAGGTTAAAACAGCAGAGACCCTGGCATTGGGTGGAAACTAATTGGCTGGAAACATGAATAAGTTATGCTTGTTATTCATGTTGAGGAAAAGCTAAAGGAGAAGGTGGAATATTTGTGTCTACCAAGGCATTACACTCTGCCATCTGATATTAAAGAGCAAAGTGTAGATCCTTAGACCTAACTTCTTTTTCCTCTAGCAAATAAGAGGAATAGAAGCTCAATTATCTGGCGATGCTTTCTTCTGAATATTAAGTTTCAGATTTGGCATTTCTAGGCTGTAAAATATTGCCAAGAAGGTTGCTAAGGAATCCTCTAACATGAAACATTTATTACTGGGCACACTGACCTTGAGGCTGGGGTTATGTTTCAGTGCTTTCAGGTAAAAGCCCCAGTTTTCAGGGTTGGGAATTAATTTCCTCTTTTCTCAGACTTGTACCCTGTCTGCTAATCTGTAGGTTACACACTGAGGCCATAGATCAACAAATAGAAATTCTGAAGACTAAAGATTTTAGAACAATGTCCTCAAATTTGATCAATTAGGTTATGTGTTGTAAAATAAAAGCTTTTGCAAGCTCTTTTTTTAAAATTTTCAAATTTTTCATGAGAGAATGTACTGAACTTGGAAAAATTCTCTTTTAGTGGCTCTTAGCAATGTCCTGGCAAAGAAACACCTTTTCTGTTTTAGTTGCTATTTAAAAATTTCCCTGTTATTTTCATGTATCTCAACTTGCTATTCTTTGATATTTTAAATTTTTTTGGGATTTCTGTGATTCTCCTCCAAGTTGGTTCTCTGATTACTCACATCATCCCATTTTGATGCATATTTGTATATCTTAGGGGGATTTTTTTGTGTGTGCTTTCATGAATTGCTTCTAACAAAAATATAATTATGTTAAAGTGGTTATCTACTATGAATTCTTCCATCTCTATTCCTAACTCCCTAAAATATTAAGTCCATAAGAGATGCTCACTTAAGTACATTATTTTGTTTGGAAGCCTATTAAGAGATTGAAGTTAATATTTTATGCTTTCTGTATGGAGCTAAAAAATTAGCCATAGATATCCAACTGGTCAAAGTTCAAAGTCATGGTTTAAATTTCAACACTATTCGTAAAGGACTGAGTATATGGCTCAGTGGTAGAGCACAGACCTAGTCTGTGCAAGGTCCTGGATTTCATTCCAGGTGCAAAACCCAGAAACAAACCACATGTATTTACTAACTTGTCACTTGATTATTAACTATATGATCTGATTTTTGTGTCTTTTTCTGTGGCTTATGAATATCTTAACTCCTCATTTATTTTCAATACTGTAAGTCACCTTGATTGATATATAGCAGTGGTTTTCCAAGCTTAGTTCTCCATCAAGAACAAGATTATTATCTAGGAACCATCTAGAATAGGACTATCTAGGAACCAATGAAAAAAATGCCAGTACCAGATTCCATCCAAGAATTGCTGAATCAGGAACTATACCAAAAACTCCAGATAATTTTGAAGCTTGAAGTTCGAGAATTGTGGCATTACCAGTTCCCAATATGATGAGCTGCTCATACCACACTGTTGGTGAACATCAGCGACAGGGGGCCATTTCATGGTTGGCCTTTAAATCCATTGTCTTGTTTTTCACCTATAAGGTTATGCAGAGTGGCTGACTACTGAACCTAATTTCAAGTATACAGTTACTGCCCACAGAGTTTTAGCTTTCAAATTCCTATAAAGTATGACTGTTGAGGAGTAAAAACTGTCTTCGGTTGGATCAAGAATATGCAACGGGCAAGGGATTAACTTCCAGCTGCAAGGACCTGCTTTTGCATGCTTAACATTGTACGCATGTTAGATTACACGCGCAATGTCTGCTGATATACGTTAGGTAATTGGGCAGCCAGCAGCTCTATTTGCATGCAGAGATGACTGCACACCTCCCATTTACAAGTCTAAAATTAAGAGGCCAGTTTGAAGCTGGCTGAAGGCTTATTGCTAGGAAAATAATGAGATAAGGAAGAAATGGCTGTTGTTAATTTGCAGTTGTGGCCACTACCATTCTGTCTTTGCAAATTTGTCCTTTGAAATGGTATATTCTGTGTGGAGAGAGAATCCTAAGTGTGTGTGTGTGTGTGTGTGTGTGTGTGTGTTTAATCTACACTTACAAGTTGATTGTGTTTATTCTGAGCTTTTCCCTTAAGAGTATATTCACATGCGTGCTGAATCTATTGCTGGACTCTCATTTCACTCGGGCAGGTATTCCTGCTCTCATGAGACACACGCATCTTGTCAAAGAAGAGTGACCCCTCACACAGACTCTCAGACCGGGTAGGGGCACCACTTTAGTGTGGCCCCAAGTCATCAGGCAGCTCCGCTGAGCTTGGACTGTGCAGAAGCTGCGGGTATTCAGGCCACTCAAGAACAGGGTTCTGTAATTGCTTTGGTGTGTGCTGCAACACACACAGCCTCAAACTCACAGCCCAGGCTTTTAAAGCCATTCAGACATCCTCTGGGGCCCCCATTAAAAAAACCAAGGTGACATTTACAAGACTAGATGTTTTGGGGGTACAATTTCACACTTCTTCCAAATATGTGGTACTCCACCACACCTGTAATCAAAATATCAATGCCCGACGGCACTGTCTGTTGCCCAACTCAGTCCCTCTCTCTAACTTCAGTTCCATGGTCAGAGCTCAGGATCAGTTTGGTCTTGTCCCGTCCCTTTATTCCACGTAGAACTTCAAACAGCTGCCAGGGATTGCAGAGTTAATGGAATCTTCTCTGGTGAAACCCCCTCACCTCTCTGTTTGCACTGCCTCTTCCCTCCTGACTATTCTCAATGAGTGTCCCATGGAGAAAGAATTAGGGAGGTACCAACCCCAAGGCTCCAAGAGTACAAGACTGGGGCCAGTTTACTACTCAGCTGGGTCCTCCAGAGGTGGTGGTTGCATAACAAAAGGCTTGGATTCCTGGCTCTGGGGTACAAAAAAGACATGAGTGCTTCCTATAGTCCGAAAGTGGGTGTTGGGAAGAGTGTGCCTCCAAACCTTCTCAGAGGCACTTACTCAAAAGCGCCACCTAGAGGAATAACGGATCCTTACAAAGATAGTTTTCCCAAAGCCAGGTCCTGGTTTCCCTCTTTCACTTACCACTTTGTTTTCCTATTTGATTAAGCACATTTGTTTTACTGAGATGAGATTGTGCAGCTCTAGAGAACAAATGATTCTGCTCTTTGGTGCCTATTTGATGGTGCTGATTGTAAATGCGTTTTATTAGGAGGAAGAATGCTTGGAGGTTTTGTATAAACATAAGTAATTTCTCCCAATAATAAATGTTTTTTTTTTATTCTAGCACAAGTGCATACACCTTGATAAAGCCAAATGAAAGCCGAAGAAATCAGATACAAAGGAGTATGTATATTTATATTTACATAACATTCAGATAACTTCTCATTTTTGTACAAAATACAGTAGATTGGCTCGGATCTTAAGTATTTTTATTTTCCGTTTTGCATACACTTTGCCAGATGGCATTAGTATTTTATTTATTTACTTATTTTGGGATTTGGAGGTGCTCAGGGACTATTCTAGCTCTATACTCAGGAGTGACCTTTATATGTGGTGCCAGGGATCAAATCGAGGACAGCTACATGCAAGGAACGTGTCTTACCTCTTGTATTAGCTCTTTGTTCCATTTTTTTAAAAAAAAACCTTCTGTAGTTTTTAGTGTATTCGAAAATGATTCCATAGTTAATGCTCTAAATTTGTTTTTCTGTGTTTGTTAACAGCAGAACTTTATCATGATCATCAATTGCAGATTCCTGGTGATATTTAATACTTTCATACTTATTGCAATACTTCAGGCTATTCCTGTAAATTTGGATTAATTGAAGATGTTTGTTTTTACAGGACTCTGACTTTTTATCTTTAAAATTGTTGTTGCAGTAATATGTTTGCATTAAACAGTGTTAGCATTTACGTTTTGCATTATATTAGAACTATGGGCTATTTTTGAAATAACAAGTTTTATGTGAGTGGATGATGAAATAGTCTTTCTCAAATCATCCCACCCTCCCCATCATCTGCTTTCCTATTTTACACCTATCAGGATTTACTCTGTGCCACTTTAATTTGAGTACTTCTGGTTGCTTCTCTTGATTAAAGTCTTTTTGAGGACAGATACCAAATTTTATTCACTTTTGTGCCTCTGGTACTTTGTTGATATAGAACATAGCTTCATGAAGGCTATACAGTTAATGCTGCCATTTAAAGTCACAGAACTATGCAGTACAGTTGGAAGGTGAACTAAAGTTCATTTAGTGCATAAGGAGTTATGAACCTTGCTCTAAGCCTAACTGTGGTGTTAGTGCTGAGATTCTGTGGTATCACTTATGAAATCATTGAAGGGAAATTGAATTTTTGTGTCTAATAATGAACATAAAGGCACAAAAGGAAAACAAGTCTCTGACAGGTGTTCATAAGAAAGGAAACATAAGAAAGGTGGTTGAGATGAGAACATGGCATCCACTGACAGAGGGACAGTTGCCACTGCTGGTGGTTGGTTGACTAACAGAATCTCATGTTTTGGCATTGGATGGGCTTCAGTTCTAAATACTTAACCGGTATTTAAGATTCAGTGTGGTATGGATTTTGGATATGTTCATATACTTTTTCTCTAATAATTAAAAATAATGTAAATGAACTTATAGAAGCGATAGCGCAGCGGTTAGGGCGTTTGCCTTGCACGCAGCGGACCCAGGTTCATTTCCTCCACCCCTCTCAGAGAGCCTGGCAAGCTACCAAGAATATCTCACCCGAATTGCAGAGCCTGGCAAACTACCCGTGGCGTATTTGATATGCCAAAAACAGTAGCAACAAGTCTCACAATGGAGACGTTACTGGTGTCCGCTTGAGCAAATCGATGAGCAACGGGATGACAGTGACACAGTGATATAGAAAAATAGGCAAGCCAGCTTAATGGGGCTCTGAGGAACAGTGAGTATCTCTCTGGCTCCCCCTGCTGTTACTCAGAGTGTACAGAATAAGTACTGTTCCTTCATAGGGAATTTCAGGGACATTTCCTAGCCACAGTCCTCCATCAAACCCTGCAGTGCAAAAGCTCCCTTCTCAGTGGTTTCAGTAATCTTGGAGAGCATTTAAAAGAAAGTAACCATGAGTCTTGGAATACAAGGTTCTTATCGATCTATGAGTATTTTCAATTTACATTCAGACTCTATGGGAAACTTCTCTAGTGTTGCTTGAGTGCCTAAGCTCAGTATTACCAGGGATACTTGGGGTCGCCAGGTCCACATCAGTGATGTTGCATGGGGGGTGGTGGTGGGGGAATATGCAGGAATAAATTTCAGGGCCTCATACTTGTGTAGTATGTGCTCTACACTTTAGTATCTCTTTGGCCCTATGGAAAACTTCTGACATTCATTGGATTAACATTCATTTGTTTAACAGTCATTTGATACAGAGTAAAAAAAATTAAAACTAAAAAAATTAAAAAATTTTGAAACATTTTTAAAAATTCCAGAATGAGAAAAAATAAGGAACTGTTTTAGTTGAGGTTGTTTGCAAAATTAGAACCTTTTGTGGAAACTCTTGGAAAGAAAGTGCCACTCACTGGACTCAGAGAAGCAGACCCAAGGTGTTGGGTGTGAATGGTAACAGCCTTTCCTGGGTACCCATCTACTCATGCACACATGGATTTAACCATCCTCTTAGGTGATTTGTTAATCTCTCAAAAGGCCAGTTTTCTTTTCACATCCCAGTAACTATCTGCTATTTCTCACCTGTCTTAGTTGCTGAGCAAGAGTTGGAGAACCTGGAGAAATGGAAGGAGCAGCATAGAGCCAAGCCCATTAACCTACTCCCGAGGCGGCTAGGTAAGCCTGCAAACCAGCTGTCTGAAAGCGGGAAGGACCGGGTTAGTCAAAGGTCCTATTAGTACATGGTCTGTGCTGTCTTTCACTGCATGTTATAGGTTGCTGAAGTTTGGGGCTCTTTGAATGGAATGCTTTTGAGGTGGGAACATTTGAGGATGCAGCTGTATTATTGTTTTCCTATTCTGGTTTTGAATGGTAGCTGCCTTAGGTTCTAGCAGCAATGCTTTTACAGTGAAATAGGAATCAGGTGATAACTTAATTGCCAAAATAATTCAGAACGTCTCAGGAGATCCACTCAGAAGAAATCTTACCTGGGGGTTGCCTGTGCCCTGCCACTGCACTTGTCAGGGCTGGAGTAAAAAGCATCACAAATATACATTAATTATGTTAGTCACATGCTGTTGTGAAAAAAAAATTGAGAGTCACTCCAAAACTAAGACAAGAGTGAGCTGGGGACCCAATGGTAGGACTAAAGAGAAACATCACCTGTGTCTTTATTCCCCGGATAGAGACCTTTGCACTTCTGGAGCACTTGCTGCCAGTGTGATAAATTGTCTGGGCTGCCTTTGCCTGGTGTTTGAATCATTCAGCAGAGATGCCTCCTAATGGGAGTCATTCACATCTTTTCTTCCCCTTACTCTTCTAGCCGCAGTCGAGTGCTTAAAGGATTGGATACATAGGTTCCATATACTTAATTAATACAAATTTGCCAGGAATCACTTACTGTTCCACTAATTTTTAAAAAACATCCTTACACTCAGATATTGGTAAAATAAGCCATTTTAGAAAGCATTGGTGAAACTAATAGCATTATTATTGTCATTCCACTGTATTTCATGAGAGGCCTTAATGTTAGCCATTTTAGTGGTCATGTCAGAATAAGTCAGATTTGCAAGTGGCATAGCCAGGAAATGGCTTTGCCCTTCCTAAATACTCCCTTAAATCAGCATCATGGGGCTGCTTTTTTCTTATGTTCTGGGGATGAAATTGTATCTTTTAGATCATTCTCAAATGATAACGTCATCCAGCTAATTCTATCCATAAAATAGAGTCATTTTCCATAGTTAATGTTCTGTCCTTGTATTGGTTAAACTCTGTTACTAATGGAGATTTAGGTTCTTCCCCACTCGAGCCCAGATCTGTTTTAGGCAGTGAGTTAGCAAAGGAAATGAAGCATGATTGAATCTTTCTCTGTTGAGATCCTGACACCTTCTGGGTCAAAGGGAGAAGGTCAAACAGAGTAGGAAGTCTAGAGTACTGTTATCCCAGATTCTTCAAATCTTGTAGATTCTTGAACTCTGCCTTCTCTGCCCCCAGTGTTCCTTGAATTCTTGAGTGTCTTCTTCCTGTCATAGCTCTTACTCCTGAATTTTTCTGATTGAGATGATATGCTTTCCTACTGGCAGCTCAGTGTGTCACTGTGGGCTTTTGGTAGACAATCTTTGCTCTATTGTTCCTCTGGGCAAGTTCCTCTTGCCTGCATGGGTAAGTACCTTTACAAGAACTCTATATTGACATTCTCTTTCATAACAATCCGGATTGAGAATATAGGACACATTTCTGTGTCTTTTCTTCTTGTGAACTCACTGGGAAAAAAGACTCTTTGTCTTGGTTATCTCTGCTTGAGGATCTTAGTAGCCAGTTGGGAACAGCCTTTAATCTCTGGCTTTCCAAGGCATGGGTTAACTAAGACACATAGTCCCTTGCATCCCCCCTGCTGCCCCTCCTGACCCACCCCCCCAGTGAAATTTACAGAGACATCTTAAAGACTCTCCAAACAGGTTTTCAGTCACCCAGTGGAAGATTTTGTATAGGGAGTTTGACAGACTAGATTTGGAATCTGGAGTAGTTGGTACCTATTATATTGGTACCAGTCTAAAAAATAAATAGGAGTCTCATTATCACTTCGATATATACTTTAGTAATGAACCAGGATTTTTGCGTTAGAGGAGGCTGGTGCATTGAAAAGAAAATACTAGGTCATATTCAACTATGAGATGAGTTTTGATAAAATCTACAAATACTTGGACAGCTTTCTCCATTTCTTCTAATTCTTAACACTTCTCCAAATTCTTTTACTTAAATTTTATTTTTTAATAAAGTTGTTTATGATGATTTGTTACATTTAATATTCCAACACCAATCTCACCACATTTGTACCTTCCCACCACCATTATTTCCAATTTTTCCAACTATCCTTCAAGCCTGCCCCTATGGCAGGTCCTGAATAATTTAGTTTATATTGCTTATTATAAATAATTAGGTAAAAATGATCAAAAAAGTATAGAGTTTGAGATGTTGTGTGGCTGTGCACTCCAGGAATACAAATGTTTTGAATGGAGTAATACAGCTGGAGTTTTTTTTTTAATTGCTTCTTCTCTTCTCTTTTTCTTTTCTTTTCTTTTTTTTTTTTTTTTAATCACAACTGGAAATGCTCAGGGCTTACTCCTATCTCTATACTCAGGAGTCACTCCTGGAAGTACTTGGGAACCATATGGGATGCTGGGGATCGAACTCAAGTCAGCTTCATGTACTATTGTTCTGGCCCCTGGAGATAAATTTTAACTGGATTGTGACATTGTGACATGGCTTTGGAAGCAGCTCAGCAAACTTGTTGGTGTCTTTAGAGGTTTATATATGAGTCTCTGGGTTATGGCCGGTTAATGAGCTTATTTGGCACCAGAGGCAGATCATGGACTTGACTTCCAGGTTTCTGGAAGAACAGGGAGATGGGGGAAGGTAGCCCATCCCCAGCTCCGTGAAAGCCTGGAGATTTCAGTCATGAAACCCACATACCTGAGTTTTTCAACAGATTCATTTCTGGATTGGGTTGTCCTGAGCCTGTGGAGTCCGTGGCAGAAATTGGAATGTGGAGGGTTTTGGCTGCCTGGGCTCTGTTTGGGTGGGTACTAAACTCACCTGACACCCCTGCCAATTCTGTTCCCCAATTTCTTTTTTATTCTTGTTTATTTTAAATTTAATTTTATTTTTTAAATTTATTTAATTTGCTTTTTTGGGTCACACCCAGCGATGCACAGGGGTTACTCCTGGCTCATGCACTCAGGTATTAATCCCAGTGGTGCTCAGGGGACCATATGGGATGCTGGGAATTGAACCCAGGTCAGCCATGTGCAAGGCAAACACCCTACCTGCTGTGCTTTCACTCCAATCCTGTGTTCCCCAACTTCTTAATCCCTTAAAATAGTAGAGTGATTTTTAAAAGACTGAAAGGTTAAATAAGTGATTCAGTAGTCCTGTTTCTTTTTTGTTCCCCACCTCCTGCAACAGACTGGAAGATCCAAATTAAACAGGCCTGATAGATCTTTTGAGACTTGAAAGAAATGTCTCCATGGCATCTTTATCAGTCCAATTATTAAAACTATACTGAATGCAAATTGCTTTAATGTGTCTTCTGTAAGAGCATATCTTTCAGTAAACTGGCACTTTAAGTGACCAAAGCACCAGAGAATTATTTCAAAGGAATCTTTATAATACTCACAACTGACTTACATAAGCACTGAGAAATCCCTAAATAGCAATTCTTAAGTGATTGTCAAGCTGCAAAGATTTCTGGCCCTCAATATTTTAGTTTTTAGAGAGATGTAAAAAATCTGTCATCCATAGTTTTGTTTTGAATATCTAAAGAAAGAACGTGAAATAGTATGGATTGGAAATTACTAGCTAGAATATCCCCATTGTACTTTTAAAAAATCTAGCTTTTTAAGATTACATACTTGTCTAGAAGCAGCTGTAGCTAACAATGGCCTGAACTTTGCTATTTGCATATAAGCCATAAAGTCGAAAGAATGAGAACAACTGAAACTGAGTTGATCCTCTTTTTTTCCCCACTTTGTTTTGGGGCTACTCTCAGTGCTGTTCAGGGCCAGTCCCATCTCACTAGACCAAAGGGGGCTACGTGCAATGCAAATGCCTTAACCTTCTATACTATCTCTCCATCCCCTTGATCGTTATCTTTACTAAGGTAAAGAGTGTTCACACTCAAGCAGGATGAACGTTCAAGAATTTCCAAGACAAGCACAATTTCTTATTATTCAGCATAGGCACCCATGTATCATTTATTCTAACTAAAAACTGCCATACCTACCTGGCAGAAAATTTATAGTAGGAGTTTCTTCTCTTAGGAATATGATTTCATCTTTATGTCCAGGTCTTTTTTTCATTTAAGAAATTCTCCTTCTGTAGTGTTTTATTAAGACAACTGGTTATATCCTTAATTCTGGAAGCATGAAAATGTTAAGGAAATTCTGGGTATAGATGTATCATGTATTAATTAGTCTTTGATGGCTGACATTTTAGCTTAATATTCCTGTTGATGCTTTTTTCTTGAGGTGGAAGCCAATCAGAAGCTGAAGTCAGGCAGAAACAACAGCTACAGCTGATGCAGTCGAAATACCAGCAGAAGGTCAGAGCCCCTCTCTTCTCATTTAATTTTGGCAAGGAAGTAGAGCACCAACACTTGCACATAACCATGAAGTAATACATCAACTCTACCAAAAGCATAAGAGCTTTAAACCATTTGTAAATAGAAACTTCTAAAAGCATATAGATCAAGAAGTGGGAAGTGAAGAGATAGCTATTTCTTACCCAAATTATATATTGGTTGGTAGGATTCTTAAGTAAGAAATTATGTTGTTCTGGCTTAAGTTAAGATAATTCTATTAAAAAATATTTTTGTTTCAAGATCATGGATTCATTTTGTGAAAGTAGTTAGGGGGAAATATAAGAAACCCAGTGAATTTTAAAATGAACTTATATTTTTATAATTAAAAAAATTATATGTTCTTTCCTCCCTCACTGTCAGGGGTAGCAAGGGTAGAGGAGACAGACATCAAAGAAGAAATACAAAAAGAAGTTTTATAGCCTGACCATCCCCTGTACCAGTCTTTAATCATAGTGAGACAGAGCACAAACAGTATCAGCATTTGCAGTTTATCAGAATTTTTTGTTCTAGAGATTCAAACTGAAAGCAGTAACTTTTTTTTTAATCTTTTGTAATGTAATTTAGCTGAAAAGAGAGGAATCGGTCAGAATCAAAAAGGAAGCTGAAGAAGCTGAAATCCAAAAGATGAAGGCAATTCAGAGAGAGAAGGTATGATGACGGAGAGTGTGATTAACATTTACTGAGAGCTCACTGTGTGCCCATGTGCCTGGTTCTTGTCTAGACAGAGCCCACTGAGGAGCTGACAGAGTTCTCACAACAACCCTCTGAAGTATATATCACTCTGATTACTCACCTTTGCAAATGCGCAAACTTATGCAGAGATGGCAAGTAACCTATCTCAGGGGCTCACAAAGTTGGCTGCCTGCAAGACAAGCTCCTTACCACCTCTCCAGCTCCAAGAAGAGTTCTTACCACTGCTCTGTCTTGCCTCTGGGACCATTTATCAAAATGGATGCATTTTTGACAAGAGGGGAAAACAGTGGTGCAGCACCATATTTTCGTGCAACTACTGAACTTGGTGGCGAAGGAGGGAAGCAGACAAACACTTCTGACAAATGCAAGTTCAGGTGTGAGTTTGCTTTCACTGCTAATGACATGATCCATCGCAAACCTCAGAGTGCTGTTTTTATTGACTTATTTTGGTGGTGCTGCTGCATCTACATACTTTGTTGTGGTGCAGGAAATCCATAGTTACTGTGATACCAGGGGTCAAACTGGGCTCAATACAAACGCTGTCTCTCTAAACCATCTCTGTGCCACCTCTGTGGGACCCAAAGTGATGTTTTTAGTTTTGATACTCTTTTTGTGGGGCTTGGAGAACAAAATTTCTTTAAAATGGCTATCTGTGAAAGCAGGGGAAAATGTATGTGTTGCTGTACTATTATCCCCCCACCCCCTTCTGCTATTCACCACAGAGTCTTCCATGTAGTTGCTTACAGCATGAGGAGTTGGGGAGACCTGACTAGTGGGGATGACCTCTGTATCATCACCAGATACAAAGAACACCTGCTGTAGGTAGCCATCATAGAAACACAGAATCATTTCTATTTGTATCTTTTGGCTTTGGGGTCACACCCCTCTGTGCTCAGGGATCATTCGAGTTCAGCCATATGCAAGGCAAGTGCTCTATTTATGGTACTGTCTCTCGTCCCGGAGACACCCCAGAAAAACAGTTCTTACCCCTGTTGTTTCTTTCCTCCCTGCTTCTGTTTTTTTTTTAAATTTTTAAAATTTATTTTCATAAAGTTGTTCACAATAATGAATTAAATTCACTATTTCGACACCAGTCCCACCACCATTATACCTTCCCACCACCATTATTTTGAATTTTCCCACCACCACTCAAACCTGCTGAAAAGGCAGATGCTAGATAATTTATTTTGTATTACTTGTTATGAATAGCATAAGCTGTCTCTCATTGCTGTGTGCTCCTAGAATTCTAAAATTTTAGATAATTAGGGTCTGGAGAAATCTCTGCAGCGAGCTGCTCAGTTCCAAGATTCTTTTGTGTGTCTCTGGATCATGGCCATTATGGAGTTTAAATAGCAAGCCAGAAGCAGTTTGTGGGCCTGACCTCCAGGGTTCCATGGGGATGGGGGCGGGGGATGGGAAGGGTCGGCCCATCCCCTATCTCTTAAGACCTGGGGTTTGCTGTCACTGAACCTGCGTACCTGTGATGTTGGTGGGCCCTATAGGTGACTTATGTGAAGCAAGGAGGTGAAGACAGTCACTTTCTCCCCAACCGCTTCTGCCACCCAGGACCCAGGATTACTGAGTTCTTGTCTCACCTGGCAGGAAGGAATTTCAGGAGTAGATAAGCAGTGAAATAAATAGATTTTATTTGGAGGGTTTTTTAAGTGTGGAGAGGGAGAGAGTGAGAAAGAGAGAATAACGCACTCAAGAGAGAACACGGGCTTCTCCAGGGATGGAGAGAGCCCCTATACACATCCCAGCACTAGACATGAAAGCATGAAAGTACACATCGCAAGAGGGGAGATGTGGGCGACACATGTGCCCTTCCTTTGTTCAAGGTGGCTTTTTTTTTTTTGCTTTTTGGGTCACACCCAACGATGCTCAGGGGTTAGTCCTGGCTTTGCACTCAGGAATTACTCCTGGCGGTGCTTGGGGGACCATATGGGATGCCGGGGATTGAACCCGGGTCGGCCGCGTGCAAGGCAAACGCCCTACCTGCTGTGCTATCGCTCCGGCCCTCAAGGTGGCTTTTATAGGGTTTCTCCAACCTGCCCCCATGTGGGGCTTCTTTCTAGGTAAAAGACCGTTGCTAGGGTGGTTACCAGGGAGGTTGGGAGTGGTGATGGTCTTCTTTGGGCCGAATCACTAAAGTTAATCAGATTGAGGGAGAGATCCGAGGGAATTTGAGGAATTTTCTTCATGGGGAGGGGTCCAATCTCCTTAGGTTCTGCTGCTCAAGGTTTTATCCATATCCACAAAGTGGATCAGCCTTGAAATTTTCCTCCCAGAAGTTTTGATGACCTGTTTTATTGTCCAGGGCCTTACCCTATCTATCTGCCTACATCACCTGCACTTCTCATTGGGTCTGAAAGTTGGCATCCACTGGGATTCTTAGGGAGCAAGTGAAGGGACGATGCCTGTCCCTGTCTGAGGCACCCCAGTGAAACCTGCCTGGTTTAAAGTCCAGAGGCATCTCTGTAGCTAGCTGCTCAATTTGGAGATTCTTTTGTGTGTCTCCCTGCTTCTGTTTTTTAACCTCACCCATAAGGTAACATTGCCACAGGAAGCTTAGGTTTATTTAGGTTACTCCCATCACAGCTCCCATTTCTCTGTGTTTATTTGTAACTTCTTTCTGTGTGCTCTGTTGACTTGTAAATATTGTTTTTCTCTTCTCCTTAGGTCCTTTGCTTATTTTATTCAGGGCCATGTCCTTTTGTAAGGGCACAGGAAGACAGTAGTAAATGCTATGCTTTTGTAACCTGGTAGTCATTTGACTCTAAATGATATTTTCCTCCTGGGCATCTGTTCTCTCAGCTAAGCCTCAGCTGCCCTTACTTCCTAGCACCCCCAAAAGCAGGGTCCTGATGAGGGACTGGATAGACCCAGGGCAAGTGAGCTATGTGCTACCCTGGCATCGAGATGGGCCTGGCCAAAGTGCCTAATGCTTAACTATAAGTTAAGAGCTTGGTCATGGACAGATGTTGTTATGATCCAAAAAGTAATAACTAGATTTGGACCCTGCTAGGGTTAGGAATGGTTAATCTGGCCTGAGCCCTGTAGCAAGATGTTCCCAGGAGAGCTGCCCTACAAGCCTCAATGTATCTCTTACTGTACCCATACAAAAGTAACTATTATTTAGATGTTAATTAAGATGCTAGGAGGAGGAAAATGCCCCAGGTGGTGTTTCCACCCTTGAGCCAGTTGGGCAGTCAGGAAGGGCTTTCTTATGTTGATTTTTCTACCAGGCAAGGTGTAGCATGGCCCCAGAGGGCAGTGAGTGGAGAGAAGAGTAGGGGAGAGGCTGTAAAGGGAGTCAGGGAGTTGTTGGGGAAGAAGCAGTCGCATTTAGAATCCAGAGGTCAGAGTCAGAGGCAGAATCCAGAGAGGAGAGAGAGAGCCCAGGCTGTGAGATGGAGCGTGGAGAGATAAGTGGGAGAGACAGGAGGAGCCGGGAATGAGGGGCAGTGTGAGACTAGAAAGGGCGTCTCAGAGAGACTGGAACAGGTGAGTGGAGAGAATGGAATAAACGGCAACTGATCAATCAACAGGCTTGGCCCTTATTTCCTCTTCCGACTGTCCCATGGCCTGGTCCGCCCCAGCTGGGCGAGTGGCACCAATGGGGGAGTGTATAAAATCTCTCCTGTCCCTGGGAGATTTTATACACTCACCTCCTTTTTTTCTTCTTTTCCTTCCCCCTTTCGTCTGTCTACCATTCCCTCCAAACCTTCCTTCCTTCATTCCCGCTTCCTTCTCCTCCATCCTTTCATTCCCTTCTTTTCTTCTACATACTCAGAGGTGATTGGGGGTTACTCTTGGCTCGGTGCTTGGGGGTCACTCCCATTGATGCACAGGAGACCACATGGTATAAGATTGAACCCAAACCTATTGCATGGAAAGCACACAGGCTGTCATTTGAGCTATCTCCCTGACACTCTTTTCTTTCAGAGATTAAATTCTGGGCAAGATTTCAACCTGGTTACCAAGCACTAGGTATGTTTACCAATTAGAATTAATGAATCCCAAAGCAGAAGGCTTTTGGGACATAGAAATAGTTTCCTTCCTTTCCCTGAGTTGCTCTTTATTTAAAGCATATTGATTTTCTTGGAAAGTTTCCTGTTGTGTTGTATGGTCATGGGCAAACCCTTACCATTCTCTGAATTATCCTTGTAAAATAGTCAAAATTCCTCTGTAAGTTTTCTTTATTTTTCTTCCAAGGTCTTCCATACACATACATAGGTATATGATGTTATATCTAAAAAGATATAGGCTCATGGGAAAGAGGTTAGATTCTTTTTATACAGAAGGACTGTAATGAAATGTAGAGTAAAGATGAAAGTATAGGAGCTGTGCTTAAGGAATTTGATTCATTAATCTGTTTCTAGTTGATCTGCTTTTACATCTTTAGTGAAAAGATTTTTTTTTCTTTTTGGGTCACACCCAGAGATGCACAGGGGTTACTCCTGGCTCTGCACTCAGGAATTACCCCTGGTGGTGCTCAGGGGACCATGGGATGCTGGGAATCAAATACAGGTTGACTGTGGCTGCGTGCAAGGC
Source organism: Sorex araneus (assembly GCF_027595985.1). Taxonomy (NCBI): domain Eukaryota; kingdom Metazoa; phylum Chordata; class Mammalia; order Eulipotyphla; family Soricidae; genus Sorex; species Sorex araneus. The sequence goes on from NC_073302.1 coordinate 248,734,579, forward strand.
AAACGTCCTACCCACTGTGCCATTGCTCCAACCCCAATTGAAAAGATTTTTTATTACAGTAACTTTTAAACTTGTCTTTCCCTTCTGTCTCTGTCTATCCCCACCTACTTTTTTGTTTTAATCTGACTCTTCCCACCTCCCAATTTTCTCCTTGGAAAGTGAGTTTACACTTTGGTCTTGTGATTATAGAGCAGATGTTCTCTTTATAGGGCATAGTCTACCTGCAGGTGGAATTAGACAAAGTATCAGGCAATCACCAAGAATTATTGCATTATAAATTCTTATATTAAGAGTCATTTATTAGTTATCATTTAATAACCATAATTGACTGACTTGTGGGTCATTTATAGCTTACTTCTTTATGGATCAGATAATGTGTACTATCTAGAAATACTTATGGTTGAAACAGCTTTCTATACCATTGAGTAAAGACAGCATTTATTTTTCTTTTTCAAATTATGCTGTAGCATTAGATATATAGTGGTCATTAGCCACAGAAATATTAATTGACTTTGCTTTTCTAATGTGATAACTATAATGATTATGGGTATAAATTTGACTAAAAGTGGGAGATGGCATGAAAGCTGAGTTCATATGAAGATTCTTCCTATTTGAAATATAGTCAGTGGAGCAGGAGACAATTCCATGGGCTAAGTGTTCTTGTATGCAGGAGTCCTGGGTTGGATTCTGGCACCACATTATCCTCAAACCACTGCTGGGAGTAGCCTCTGAGCACTGCCAGATGAAGCTCACAAACTAATAGAATGTGGTCCTTCAGTTAGCAGTACTGGCATCATTTGTTAGAATCTTGAGTCCCTCTTAAATCTTCTCAACCAGAGTCCTGAGTGTAACAAGCTTCTCAGGCCACTCGATATACGTAAACAATTTGTATGGGAGGCTGGAGAGAGAGAAAAGTGAGTAGGGCACTTGCCTTGCATGCAGCTGATCTGGATTCAATCCCTAACTTCCTATTTGTTCCCCAGGTGCCACCAGGAGTAATTCCTGAGTGCTGAACCAGGAGTAATCCCTGTGTCCCATGGAGTGTGGCCTCAAAACAAACATACAAAATCTGTGTGCATAAATATAAACTACCTTAGAGAACCCCCTCCGCCGTGGGCCCCTCTGAAGATTTGATTTCTCTGACTAATTGGCCTGTGCTGCCACCACGCCCTAGTTCTTCCTGTCATATATAGGTCTGTGACTTTTCATATTAAATGTGAGTCTGTTGAGTAACTTGTGTCAGAAAAAAAGAAAAATGGACATTAGCCATCTAGAAATGGCATACTTCACATTGCCAGTGTGAAAATGGCTGTGAGAAATGATAATGGTTGTACTTATGGAGCACTAATTCTTTTAAAATGCACAGCAAAACACACACATGGACACTAGCTTGCAAAATAGCGCCTTCCTCCCCAGGCAAATGGCTGATGTCCAAACCCTCCCAGCCAAGTAGAATCCAAGCCTGTTGCACCAAGAGCCTCTACTTGACTTCGAGTCTTTCTTTCTTCTGGCCTTTCCATTTTCCCTCTCCTGGGAGGGCTTGCCAGGGGACACTCGTCCTCATTCTGATTGGACACCACCTCTTTGTGTGAAAAACCAAGGCAGCATTCATCTTTTCTTTCAGCATTCATCTTTTCTTTATTGCCACCCTCTTCTCTTTCATTCTCATTTTTCTCATGACTGGGTGGGGGGGCGGAAGGTGGTGGTGTCACACACATGCCCTGACAGTGATGCTCATGCATTTAGCAGTGATGCTGAGGGTCAAGCATCAGGTTACAGTTTTCACATGATGGTGACGATGGTGCTTTCCATGGTTTGCACTCCTGGCATTGTGCTCACCAGTTGTCACATGCTCAGTTGAAGCACAATTATGTTTGTGGTGCGCATGGGGAAGTTTACAGTGCTCACACATGTGCTTTTTTGGGATCACATCCCCATTCTAGTGCCTATATGTTTCTAGATAAGTACAGGTGGAAATAGCTTGTGGCTCTGGGGGTTACAAACAGCCACACTGCTTCAAATAGCAGAGCTTCGAGCATGTGGAGCACCAGGGAGTCAAACTCCTGCCCAGATGCTTGCAAGGCAGTACTCTTTTTATTTATTTATTTATTTTTGGGTCACACCCAGCGATGCTCAAGGGTTACTCCTGGACTCCTGGCTTTGCACTCAGGAACCACTCCTGGTGGTGCTCAAGGGGACCATATGGGATGCTGGGAATCGAACCCCGGTCAGTTGCGTGCAAGGCAAATGCCCTACCTGCCATGCTATCACTTCAGTCCCCAAAGCAGGTACTCTTAGTTCTAGCTTTGGAAACTGGGCAGTGACACAATGTGGGGTTGTATAACTTTAGAATAATACCTTTGAATACATTAATTTATGATTTGTTCTCAGTAACTTTTATTTGTATGACTATTTTATATGCTTATATGCCTAAGGGGACATAGCATTTTTTCAGGTGAGCAAGTTTGTGCTCTAAGCCACTGTTCTATTTCTTTGGGCCCTTCTTGGCCAACGTTTGTTCTTAGATCAAGGTAGGAGAGGCAATCAACTCTTTAGTAGCAGGTCATACTGATGGGGGCCAGAAAGAGTTGATACTATAGTGAAGGAGAAATTTGGAGTGGGCCTTGGGATGCTCTAATACTCTGAAGTAGAGTGTATGAATGCTCTATATTTTTCCTGTGGTATTCTATGGCGTTTTTATATTTCTTGTGGATTGTGAAAAATGGATTGTGAAACTTTCAGGATTTTTGCATTAATGGGTTGAAGTGGATCATGGTAGAAGTATTTTGACCCTGGGAGTCAGTAATTGCCACAAATCAACCTTCTCTCCTTTCTACTAGAGATGATGGTGAAATGTTTACCAACATGTCACTGCTTCACTGTATCACTGTATCACTGTCATCCCACTGTTCATTGATTTTCTCAAGTGGGCACCAGCAATGTCTCCATTTGTCCTAGCCCTGAGATTTTAGCAGCTTTTCTTTACTCGTCTTTCCCAATGGTGCTGCATTGGAGGCTCTTTCAGGGTCAGGGGAATGAGACCCATCATTGCTGCTATCATTGCTACTGAAACTGGCATATCAAATACACTACAGGAGCTTACCAGGCTCTGCCATGCAGACAGGATACTCTAGGTAGCTTGCTAGGTTCTCCGAGAGTGAGAAATAGACAATAAGAGGTTGCGAGGCTACAAATGTGGCTACGCAATTCTGGGAGCTTTGTTTTATAGTCACTGGATCTTGGCCGTTGATGGGATTACATGGCACTGGGGGCAGTTTGTGGGTGTGACTGCCCACTGGAAAAAGGGGGATATCACTGCTTTTAGCCCTAAGTCACTGCTTTTAGTAGGAGATTGGATCACATCCTGTGGTACTGGGAGCTACTTCTGGCTCTATGCTTGGGGGCTGCTTCTGGTGATGCTCAGGTAACCATACAGTGCTGGGAATCAAACCATCCTGCTTCATGTAAAGTTAGCACCTTCACCCCTAGATTATCTCTCCAGCCCCATTTAGTTATCTCTAAACATATATGTCTCTTACATTTTTTGGTTTGTCCTTTCCTCTTTGTTCTTTCTGCCCCAGTTGGAACTCACAATTGATGCCTAAGTTACTGTGAGAACCACTCCATTGGCATTTGTATCTGTGGTGCCTTTTGAATGTCACCCTCCACATTGCTTTCATCCTGCTTCAGAGAACATAATGGCACATCATTGCCTCCAGTGAAGTCCAAATTTCTTTACTTAACACTTAGATTCTTATCTAATCATAACCTTTCTCTTTCTCAAGCTTAAATTCTTCTACTAATCTGACAACAAACACTTTGCAGTTTATCCACGAGTTTCTTAGTGATCCCTGAACTGACTCATTCTGTTTTTCCTTTCTGTATTTGAAAATATTGTAAGATACGGGGATATCCTTTTCCTAATCAGGCCTCCCTCCACCTGTCCATCATTGCCTTTGTGCGAACTAGAAACAGATTCTCCATTCAGGCAGTTAGTTCTATGGGGATGGGTTGATGATAGATGGTACCTTCTAGAGGAATCCATGTCAGCTGCACTGACGCTTGACCCTTTAGGACAAGCTCTTTCTTTTATTTGGGTACTCATCACTTGGAGACTCTGAAAAAGCAATGAGACCACTCTGCATGAAAATGAGAATATTCATCGAATGCTGAATGCTGTCTTTACTTCAACATTTTCAGTACCCCCTGCTTGCTCTTACCCAGGCAGAGAAAAATTCCTGTAATGCCCATCACTCCCATCTCCTGGGAAAGTCCTGCTTGTTTAAGGTTAGACTAAAATTATTCTTTCTCATTAGGCCAGTGGTTCTCATTATTTTATTTATTTGGGTGCCCATCACTTGGGGACTCTGAAAAAGCTATGAGACCACTCTGCATAAAAATGAGAGTGTTCAGCTGTGAACTTGAAGTCAGAAATAGCATTCTGAACGTTGCTTTTAACTTTTCATCCCCCTTTTCTAGGCTGGGCTCTACACATAGAAGCACTGGATAAAGATGAAACTGTTGAGAATACTTCTCAACTGCCCACTTCTGTTCTTTTCTCAATGCTAATTTTACATCATTTGTAAACCTCTACCTCCTAATATATTTTATTGTTTATTTTTGGGTCAGAGAGATAGTACAGTGGGTAGGACGCTTACCTTGCATACACTTACCTGATCTGGGTTCCATTCTTGGCATCATGGTTGACTCCCAGAGCACTGCCAGGAGTAATCCTTGATCACAGAGCCAGGAGGAAATCCTGACTACAGCTGGGTGTATTCATCTATTTTTATTGAGGTGTGGGGATCATACACAAAGGTGCTCAGGTACCTTTCAGAGCCATACCCAGCCGTGCCAGGGGGCCTAGTGGTGTCAGGGATTGAATTCAGGGACTGACATACAATAGGCATGTGTTCTAGCACTTGAATCACACTGACATCATTGCTTACTTATCTATCCTCCCAGCAAGCCTCCAAAACTTTCTGTTTAATCTGTATTCCCGGCATCAATATAGCATCAAACATACAATAGGTTTGTTGAAAAAAAAAAGATTAAATGATATTAATCTTAATATAGATTAATCAAGATTAATATAGATTTATCAAGAATCTCTTGCCCCCACGCCTGGCTGTCTTCACCAGGGTCCCTCAGAGCAGGGTGGGTTGAGTTTCCCTCCCCGCTCCAAGCAGAGCCCCAGTAGTTGAAGACCTCCTGAACCCAGCCTCAGCCATGCTCAAGGTCCCTCTCCACACGTTCGGATGAGCCTCACATATGAAGGAACCAACAGAGGAATCCAGGTGTGCGGGACCCAGGGCTGAGATCTCCAAGCCTGCTTAAATCGGGACTGGGCCTCTTTGGCGAGATCCCCCATTTTCCAGTAGCTTGGCAACCATACCCACAAACTGCCCCATGGCGTGTAATCCATCAACAGCCAAGATCCAGAGACTATAAAACACTCCAGAAGTGCGTGGCCACGACCTTTTATAGCCTAGTTCTCCCTTTCAGAGAACCTGGCAAGCTACAGAGAACATCCTGCCTGCACCACAGAGCCTGGCAAGCTCTCTGTGGCATATTCAATATACCAAATACAGTAACAATGATGGGTCTCGTTCCCCTTACCCTGAAAGAGCCTCTAACACGGCACTACTGGGAAGAACGACTAAAGAGAGGCTGCTAAAATATCAGGGCTAGGACAAATGGAGACATTACTGGCACCCGCTCGAGCAAATCGATGAACAAAGGGATGTCAGTGATACAGTGAAGTGATATTAAATATTTGTCAAAGTTACTAAGTTAGTGGTGGATCTAGGGCTCATTCTATAATTCTTTCTCCTACTTTTTATGTTCTTATTATTTTATGTTCTGCACTTGAGTCTACTTATGAATATACACCTTAGCCATGACTTAAGTCCATGATAAAAGGAAACAGTCTGATTAAATTCAGGTTTTTGATTTTAATTTTAATTAAATCCATATGTTTGAATTTTTAGTGTATTAAATAGGGAACTGTTGTTACAAGTAAGTAACAGATGCAATTTGTGTGACATTTGGGTGTTTTGTAAAACACTTTCACATCCGATTTTGAGAGAGAAATCTTTGGAGAGAATTTAGCTCTTATGTACTATTGTTGTGAGTTGAATTCAGTGATAATCTTACTCAAGGAATTAAAACTGGTCTTCCAATTCTGACCTTGCTAAAGGATCACAGCCTTTATCTCTAGATGCTTATGTGGTTTTTCTCACTGCTGTCAAAGGAGCTTTCTAAATACTGGCTTAAGCATTACTTTCAGTAATTATTGCTTGTTTGTTGTTTATTACTGTTTTATTATTTTTTTCACAGAGATGCATCATAGTCATGTTGTGCATCAGAATATTTTTCCAGATTGAGATCTTTCTAGTTGTATTCTAGGTTATTGATTTATAGTACTGTATTTGTTTCCTAGAACTGTGCTTCATCAATAAGCCATTTGATTTGTACTAATATTAGTTTTCTTTTACTGTAGTTTCTTTTCTTGTTTATCCTAAAGGTTAAATCCCTCATTTTACCTTTCAAAATAAAATTGTTAAGTGTGAATGAAGACTTTCATGCCTATGAACAATATGGGCAATCGCTCCCTCTTTCAAAGATGAAGCCAAGTTTATGTCAGAGTTTGGAAGGGATTTCCATTATTCCCTTCTCAAGGTTTTTTCCAAATCTTCTTTTATTAAAAGAAATCCAGCTGTTCACTGTCTCCTTGGAGTCACTTGAAACTAGTTATCTTCTACATTGTAGAAGTTACTTCAATTCTCCACAAATTTGTTGTCTAAGAATTTTACTTGTTTTTCATAGAAATAAAGGGTTTTTATTTCTTTTTAATGACGGTTATATCATAGCAAGAAGAAATCAAATGTTCCTGTTTTTTTTCCAGTTAAAGTAGAATGTGCCAGAGATGTGGTGACAATGATATTTAATATGAATCCTTTGTCTCTAGACTCTTTAAACAACTAATTAAAAAAAAAGAAAACTCTTTGTATTCAAGTGTATAGCTTTTAAAAATGACATTTACTGTTAAGTCTTTCATTAGGGTTAAGTATTTGATTGTAAATCAGAGGAGAGTTGAGTTGGCTTATTGAAAATCTTTTCCAACATGCTTAAATGGAATGTGAGTGTATATGTAAATTTTTATGTAATGTTTAACCATGTGTTATCATTTCCATTGAACATATTTAGTGTGAAAATTTTGATTCCCTTGAAGAATGTTGAAAAAAGTGTTTTAGCTATACATATTGTGAGGGCTGGAGAGACAGAACAGTAGGTAAGGCACTTGATGAACGTGAGGCTGACCCAGGCTTAGCACTGTATATAATCACCCAGACACTGCCAGGAATGATCACTGAGAACAGAGCCAAGAGTAAGCCCTAGGTGTAGCTAGGTGTGGACCAACTCCTCCTCACCTTCAAACAAAAACAAAGCTAATATACTTATATTGTGGGCTGTATTCATATATCTGGGCCCCAGAAGCATTGTATCTCCAGTTTGAGATTGCTGTGCTAGATAGCCCTGTATTACTGGGCAAGTATCACTGGAGGACACCACTCACGTATAATATACACACTCATATGCACACACACAGATGCATGTTGGTACCACTTGAACTAAAGAATAAAAATGTAAAATAGTCTATGATAGTACTAATCAGTTTGGAGAAGGGAACCATGGCAAGAACTTGGGGCCCTTAGATTTCAATGTAGTGGCCATGAGTGGGGAGAGGAGTATTTTCTTGGAATGCTACTAAGGTTTAAGTATTTGATTCTAAATCAGAGGAGTTTAGAATGCTAGTAAGGTATCATATTGGACTCTATTTTGTTTTTGTAAGCCACACCCAGTATTGCTCAGAGCTTTCTCCTGTTTTGGCACTCAGGGATCACTACTAGCAGACTCCGGAAACCATGTAGGGTGCTGTGCATCAAACCTGGTTTGGCTGTGTGCAAGGCAAGCACCCTATTTGCTGTACTATCTCTCGGGCCCTCGTTGGACTCTTGAGGGCAGTGTGCCTCCAATGTCCAAAGGATTTTGGACTTTAGATTTAAAAAATTATGATTTTGCTTAAAATTCTCTAACAGACTACTTTTTGATATTTGCAATTTCAGAGCAACAAACTAGAGGAGAAAAAAAGACTTCATGAAAACCTCAGAAGAGAGGCATTTAGAGAGCATCAACAATAGTAAGTTTAAGGACTTTCTACTTTGCTAGGTATCTTGATAGGTTCTGCTTTTAAATTCTAGGTGATGGTAACTTTTGGAAACATCTAATATTGAAGCATTGGCTGTTAAATTATGTAGTTGAACTCTGCCATTATGTGAGATTCAAAAGTTAGAAACATTTATATCTGTCAAATTATTTTATAGTTAATTTATTAGAAATTTATATAATAATAAATTTGAAAAATTATCTATTCTAATAATTTAAGGGATAAATTATTTAATAATTATGGGTACTTCTTATTATGTTGACTTCCAACATACTGACATAGGAGAAGGGTGACTGAAAAGAAGCAGCTGAAAGAATCAGGAATCTAGGGCTGGAGTGATAGCACAGCGGGTAGGGCGTTTGCCTAGCACTCGGCCGATCCGGGTTCGATTCCCAGCATCCCATATGGTCCCCTGAGCACCACCAGGAGTAATTCCTGAGAGCAGAGCCAGGAGTAACCCCTGAGCGTCGCTGGGTGTGACCCAAAAAGAAAAAAAAAAAAGAATCAGGAATCTATTATAATCTACAATCTACAAACCGAGTACTGTTACACACTTGTTACACACTTGTATATTTATTGGAAAATATTGAGAAATCCTCTAGTAATTATTGTCAAAACTCAAAATTGGTGATTACATATTGTTTTCCATTATAGTTTTTGAACAACAGCCCCTAAAATGTATAGAACATATTTTAGTTACTTTATAATTCTACTGTTATACTGATAGCACTGCTACCGTATATTTATTTTTCTCTCTAATACAGGGTATAAAGAGAAACTCTTAGTTCTAAGTATATAGATTATCATCACTAGGTTTAAAAAAATAAATGAAATGAATGAACTATATTTTAAGTACTATATTAAAAGCAAATGTGATAACTATCAAGGCCAAGCAAATCTGAGTTCAAAATCATAGCACTATACCCATGGTTGTGGCCTGGGACAAAGTACTAAACATCTTTGGACCTCAGTGTTTGTTTGTTTTTTAATAAGAGAGGAAAGTCTCTCTGCCATAGACCACGTGTGAGAATTTAACATCTTATATAAATGTCATGGAAGTGCTTGAATTTTGTTGGGATTTGAAACTTTAGAAAAGTAGTTTTTGGAAGGAATCATACAACTTTTATTTTGCAGAGACAGTACTGAAATTTTAGTCCCACCAGAAATTTCTACTAAAAATTTAGAAATTGATTTTCCTCTTGGATTATTCTGCTTCATTCTCTCTTCACATCATCATCATTCATTTTCAGAATTTAAGATTCTAATGTTATTGGATTGGGCATATGTGTGACTTCCCAAAGTATGTCCTCCTCCAAGTACAAAGACTTGGTTTTCCCTTTCTACTGAAATCATACTGCCTCTGTTATAAGCAGCTACAACTTCTTCTTCTTTTTATTAATGAATCACCATGAGGTACAGTTACAGACTTACAAACTTTTGTGCTTATGTTTCAGTCATACAATGATTGAGTACCCATCCATCCACCAGTGCCCATTTTCTACCACCAATGGTCCCAGCATCCCTCCCATGACCCCCATCCTGTACTCCCCCCGCCCCTCACCCTGCCTCTGTGGCAGGGCATCCCCTTTTGCTCTCTCTCTCCCCTTTTGGGTTTTGTGGTTTGCATCAGAGGTATTGAGTGGCCATCATGTTCGGTGTATAGTCTACTTTCAGCATGCATCTCCCATCCCGAGTAGGCTCTCCAAGCACCCTTTACTTGGTGTTCCCTTCTCTATCTGAGCTGCCTTATCCCCTAGCATGTGAGGTTGGCTTCAAAGTCATGGAGCAAACCTCCTGGTATTCATCTCTACTATTCTTGGGTGTAAGTCTACCATTGTGTTACTTTATATTTCACAGATGAATGCAATATTTCTATGTCTGTCCCTCTTTTTCTGACTCATTTCACTTAACATGATACTTTCCATGTTGATCCACTTATATGCAAATTTCATGACTTCATCTTTTCTAACAGCTCATAGTATTCATTATGTAGATGTACCAAAGTTTCTTTTACCAGTCAGCTGTTCTTGGGCACTCAGGTTTTTCCAGATTCTGGTTATTTATTTCCAGATTCTGGCTAACAGATCTAAGCAGCTCCTTCTTACTTTAAGATTCATAAGTAAGGATGAAAAATATTTTTAGCCAAAAAAAATAGAAAATAAAATCTTCACTTAACCCCTTAGAAAGTTAGGTTCTTGGCCCAGGCCAAAAAATAAAAATGAAAAATAGGTGGGAGATAGGAGCAGAGCTGGTTTAAGTGCTAATGAGTGATGTTCGTTCCCCTTTGTAAAACAGGCATTGCCCTATTTAATCCTAGAGTCAGTCTGTCTTTCTCTACTCTTCTCTTGAAGCAGACATTAAGGTGAGGGAATTAGAGGGATCAAACATCAGGAGAAAAGGACTGTCTGAAAGAGAGGAGGGAGGGGGAATGGGGGTGAGAGGAAAGGAGAGAGGGAAGAAGGAGGACAGAGAGAGGGGGAGAGAGACAGAGAGACAGAAGTGGCAAGAAGACAATAGATTAATATGTTAAGGTTTGGGGGCCAGATATTTTGGGGGGATAAGGCACTTGACTTGCTTGCAGTTGACCCAATTTAATCCCCAGCATCACACATAGTCCCCAGTGCAATGCCAGGGGGAGCACTGAACTGAGAGTAATCCCTGAACATTGCCAGGTGTGACTCTAAAACCAAAACAGAAGGGGACACTAAGGGCATTTGTACCTCCCCTTTGAGGGTTAAAAATGAGAGTTTATTTCCAGGCCCAATCAGAGGAGTTGAGCAAGTTAAGTAAAGGCCATGGGAGCATTCAGAGCCGAGAATCACAAGAACAAATGTCTGTCCCGTGGCATCCCAGTTTTACACTGGAAAAGGAAAAGTTATGCTTATACTGCTGGGTGTTAGGTACAGAACTGGGAAGCTGAATAAGCCTGTTCTCAGGAGAGTCTTGGACAGGATAAGAGATTAGTGGGAGGTTTTGCTGTCCAGTCTTTCTTTCATAGTATTTCAGCTTCTAGAGCTGTGTTTTACTAAATATAAGAGATGACTCTCCCTTTTCTGTAAAGGGAAAAATAAGTTCTACCTTCAGCCACCTCACACACTATCAGTGGAGCTGAATTCAATTACACGCACATTTCACTCTCACTCTTTCTTTGGCTTATCTTGAAAGTCCCCGTTAACCAGGAAAAAGAGAAGTTGGCTGAAAATGAGGAGTATCTAAAATTGATTTTTAAAGCCTATTGAGAAACACAAGAAATATCTCTGTGAGTTTTTTCAAGTGTATTTTGTTTTAAAATACTATTTTTGAAATTAAATGACCAATAGCTCCTGGCGTGAATAAACAGGATTTAGCTAAAAAAATAAAATGGACATCTTAGAAAAGATGATTCCTTTACATAACAATCCTTTATCATATCTTCTTAAAATGAGTTTGTGGGGGAAAGTTGTTGAAATTTTATAACTTAAAGGTTTCAATAAACTAATGGCTTCTTTCCATCTATTCTAATCCCCAAATTAGATTCTCATAGCTGTAAAACTAAGGAATGTAAAATGGAAACATAAATAAGAAATTCTTTTGAATTAGTCAATACTTCACATCTTTGCTAGTTTCAGTATGCCGTGATAATAAGATGGCTCAAATAATAGACTAGAAAAGGATGTGTGTGTGGTGTGTGGTGTGTGTGTGTGTGTGTGTGTGTGTGTGTGTGTGTGTGTGTGTGTGTGTGTGTGTTTCTCAGCAGAGAAGGGCAATCATGGGCTGGGGCAAACAGTAAATCCAAGTTGTTGGAGAAGAAGATCCCGATAGTATCCTGGGGCACCATCAGAAGAATCTTAATGTGCTCTTTCTTAACACCTTGTTTCTGACTTTGTTCATTTGCTTCTGATTATTTTTAGTGTTGTCAATTATTTAGCTAACAGGCAGAAAACTAGGCTTTTATTGACATCCAAAGGGACTCTCCTGAGTGTAATAATGAAGGCAGTTTATTGAATGCCTGTGAGGTTGCTTTCTAATTGTACGCATTAATCTGCCCATGCAAGCTGGCTGAAAATACACAAGCAGATTGCACGTGCAGATGGAGCACACAGGATGGCTTTTATGAAAAGACCTCTGGAATGTACTTCTGCAGTACTATCTTTTCCTTAAAAATCGAATGACTGTGACTATTTCAATTGGCGGTTGAGAGTAGACCAGATTAATGGTGCATTAAGTCTGCTGCTCTGTCTGGAGACAGGCTCAAATTTCACAATTTAGAATTGGTTCTAGAATTCTTGTGCCTAAAAGCAAAGGGTGGAAGTAGGCATCTGGTGTGTTGTTGCCAGTTTTATTCTCATTACTGCTTGTGAAATGTCAAATGTGATACTTTGAGACTTTTCAAGATGGCTTTTTCTTATCACTATTTCTGGTAGATCTGAGGATGTGAAGTAATGACAAGTCCCTTTGTGCTTCAAATATATATATATATATATATATATGTAATCAAAGAGAGGATATTGTGAATTTGCTTAAAACATTAAGTAAAATATAAATATAAGCATTAAAATGTTTCAGTGGTGAGACTGGGATGCAATTCAGTGGTACACTGCATGTCTGTGAAGACCTGAGTTTGATCACTAGAACCTCAAAACAACAGGCAACAAAGCAAAACAAAAAATTAAATGCTACTTTATTTACTTATTTATTTTGGGTTTAGGGGCCACACCTGGCTCTTGCTCAGGGATCACTCCTAGAAGTGCTCCAAGGACCATATGTGGTGCTGGGATTAAACCTGGTCAGCTATCAGCAAGACAAGTGCCTTGTCCACTGTACTGTCTCTCCAGTCCCTATGCTAATTTAAGATTACAATAGTTTTTTCTTTGAAATGTTTTAAAACTGTATTTTTAAAAATTGATTGAGGTACTCTGGTTTATTATATTGCTAATGTTATTCCCATACACATAATTTCAACACCACACCCATCATCTCATTTCTCCCCAAAAGTTATTTGATATACTGTTAATGGTAGGGCTTCATGCAAACAATGTTACAATACTACATTCTTTTATATTTTTCTAATTGTGCTTTTAGTTTTGTGGCGGTACCCATTGGTACCAGGGGCTACTTCAAACGTGATGCTTGGGGGTCTTTGGGGTTACTCTTGGTGGCATTTGGGAGAGGGATGAAACCCAATCTGCCTTCATGCAGAGGACATCCAGGCTATCTCTCTAGCCCATCTAGTAGTGTTTATGTATATGGGCATAGAGATAGATTTGGCATTATTTAACCATATATGTGTGTGGAAGTCAGATTTAGGTTATGATGCATTGGTGGGGCAATCAAAAACACTTTATATGTGTTAATAAAAAGTGTTCTGTTAAAGATTTGTTGGAACAAAGAAATGATCTATCTTAGGGCAGTGATGTAGCTCAGTTGGTAGAGCCTCTGCTTCGCATGTGTGAGTCCCTGGGTTTGATCCCTGGATCTTAAAGGAAAACAAACAAATAAATGAATATCTTTTAATGTTTAAAATATTAACTTACAGCAATAACTGTTAAATATAATATCATATACATTTGTTTAGTACTAAAAAAATATGAAGTGCTTCTATACAGATTTAATGCAGTCCCTCTCAGGACACCCATGACATTTCTCAAAGAAATAGGCAAAACACTTCTGAAATTTATAGGGAACAATAAACTGCCATGAATAGCTAAAGCAATCGTTGGGAAAAAGAAATGGGTGGCATTACCTTCCCCAACTTAAAACTGGACTACAAAACAGTAGTAATTAAAACAGCATGGTATTGGGCTAGAAACAGACCCACAGACCAATGGAACAGAGTTAAATATTCTATCACAGACTCTCAAATATATGATCACTTAATCCTTGACAAAGGAGTAAGAAATGTGAAGTGAAACAAGGAAAGCCTCTTCAACAAGAGGTGCTGGAAAAACTGGACAGCTACTCGCAAAAAAATATGAACTCTGACTTCTATCTAATGCCAGGCACAAAAGTCAGATCAAAGTGGATTAAAGACCTTAATACCAGACATGAATCCATAAGGTTCATGGAGGAAAATGTAGGCAGACCCCTTCATGACATTGAAGTTAAAAGCATCTTTAAGGAGGAAACAGCACTGACCAAGCAAGTGGAACAAACATAAGCAAATGGGACTACATCAGACTAAGAAGCTTCTGCACCTCAAAGAAAAATAGTGACCAAAATACAGAGAAAGCCTCCAGAATAGGAAAGAATATTTACCCAATACCCATCTGGTAAGGGATTAATATCCAGAATATATAAGATACTAGTAGAATTGTGGACTGAAGCAATAGCACAGCAGGTAGGGTTGTTGTCTTGCAAGCGGCCAACCCAGGTTCAATTCCTCCATCCATCTCAGAGAGCCCAGCAAGCTACCAAGAGTATCCCACCTGCATGGCAGAGCCTGGAAAGCTACTCGTGGCATATTCAATATGCCAAAAACAGTAACAAGTATCACAATGGAGACATTACTGGTGCCTGCTCAAGCAAATTGATGAACAATGGGATGACAGTGCTACCATGCAGTAGAATTGTACAGAAAAAATAAACCTCCACCCCATCAAAAAATGGGGAGAAGAAATGAACAGAACTTTCCTCAAAAAAGAAATACAAATGGCCAAAAGACACATAAAAAATGCTCCACATTGCTAATCATCAGGGAGATGCAAATCAACAACAATAAGATATCATCTCACACCACAGAGACTGGCACACATTGAAAAGAACAAAAGCAACCAGTGTCAGCGTGGATGTAGGGAGAAACGGACTTTTTTTACTGTTGGTGGGAATGCCGACTGGTCCAGCCTTTTGGGAAAACAACATGGATGTTTCTTAAAAAACTAGAAATTGAGCTTTTATATGACCCCACAATACCACTTCTGGGAATATGTCCAAGGATGCAAAAAGGCACAGTAGAAATGACATCTGCACCTATATCTTAATTGCAGCACTGTTCACAATAGCCACAATCTAGAAACAACCTGAGGGCCCGAGAACAGACGACTGGTTAAAGAAACTGTGGTACATTTCGACAATGGAATACTATGCAGCTGTTAGGAGAGATGAAGTCATAAAATTTGCATATAAGTGGATGGACATGGAGAGTATCATGCTAAGTGAAATGAATTAGAAAGAGAGGGACAGACATAGAATGACTGCACTCATTTGTGGAATATAAAATAACATGAGACTGACATCCAAGGACAGTAACAACAAGAGTCAGGAGTATTGCTCCATAATTGGAAGCCTGTCTCATGAGCTGGGGGAGAAAGCATCTGGGCAAGAAGGCAGCTTAGAGAAGAGATCACTAAGTAAATGATGGTTGGAGGGATTGTTCAGGATGGGAGATGTGTGCTGAAAGTAGATAGAGAACCAAACGTCATAGCCTCTAAGTATCTATAATGCAAACCATAACGTCCGAAGGTAGAGAGCGAAAATGGGGGAAATTGTCTAACAGTGAGGCAGGGGGAGGATTGGAAAGGGGAGGGTGTATACCGGGGACATTGGTGGTGAAGAATGTACACTGGAGAATGTACACTGGATGGGTGTTCGATCATGGTATGACTGAAACTCAGACAAGAAAGTTTTGTAACTGTATGTCACAGTAATTTGATTAAAAAAAAGTGCTTGACTTTTTCAAATAAGCTGTTATATTGAGAAGCTGTAGAGTACCAGGGGTATTGGGCTAATTGTGAACAGGTCTCTCATTTAACACTTAGATCAATCCTGATGCATTAGAAATATTTCATTTACCTCAGGTCAAGTAAGTTGTCCATAGTCACAGACAGTGATCAAGCCACATACTTGACCTGAGATTTTAGAGGTGAGGAATAATAGGTAATTTAGAGACAAAGTACTTTGAAGTTCAAAATTATTTTTCTTGGAGGAGGTGACAAACTCTGGAGTGACATATGAGGTACTTGTGAACCTTGAGTAAGTCAGTTCAGAGAGAGGTTTGGGCAAAGTTGACTTGTTTCTTTCTATTATTATCTTTATTTTGCCAATAGTAGATGAATGAAAAACAGGGTAAGTTTGCCAGCTCTGTCTGGTTTTCATCATAAATGAATGGCATCCTTTTCCAGTTCCCACACTGGATTAAGATTAGTACCATGCTTACATTTACCACAGGGTTGATGGATTTTAGTGACCTCTTCTAGCTATACTTTAATCCTAGGTAACAGTTTCCAAAATTCCCAAGGGAGAGGAGATTTTGTTCTTAAAATTTGAGCTGGAAAAATTCCTGGAATCAAGCTCATTCCCAGACAGGACCTGACTATTTCTAAAGTGCCAAACTCAACGTGGCACCTGGCTTGTCGCTTGCAACGTTGAGAAATTTCATTTCTGTCCTTGGAGCAACGAATCTCTTTATTTCCATTTGAATTATAGTGTGATTAGTTCCTAGGAGGCACATCTTTATCTATTTTAGTTCCTGAGAGCAGAAGATCCAGGCAGGTCTGCTGAATGTGCACACTTAGGCCCCAGGTTTGCCTCCTAATATGCTCACAAAACTTCTAATGCCTTTCCTGGGAGCTTCTTCGGGACAATTAATGGCTGAATGGGTCCCTTCTCCATATGGTAAGCTTAAATTCCAACTCACTTTTTATCATCTGAGTGAGGTGAATTGAAAGTCATCCTATTCATAGCTTTCCATCTTAGGCTAATGAAGTAAACCTAAAGATATAATAATACTCTATTTTCAGTGCTAGACTGAAGTTTTTTTTTTTTTTTTTTTTGCTTTTTGGGTCACACCCAGCAATGCACAGGGGTTACTCCTGGTTCTACACTCAGGAATTACCCCTGGCGGTGCTCAGGGGACCATATGGGATGCTGGGATTCGAACCTGGGTCAGCCTGGGTCGGCCGCATGCAAGGCAAGCGCCCTACCCGCTGTGCTATTGCTCCAGCCCTAGACTGAAGTTTATATGAGATCTGATCAAAGAAAATCTCTTCCTGCTAAATGGTAAATCATCTGGGTGGTTAAGATGGCATCATATTTTTTATCCTCTATGCATTCCTCTTGCAGATGGCACAGATAGTGTGCACAAACTCATTTTTCACTCCTCCCACCATGGCCTTTCTACCAATGTGTTTGTCATATGCTCTTTACAATATGATTGTTATCTCCTTCCATCTTCTGGACCATTCGAATGATTTTATTGTCAACCATCTTTTCTTGAGTGCTTGTCCTGGTTTTTCAGGTTCCTTAGTCCCTTGTTCAAAAAACCTCAGTTATTTCCCATTGCTTCTCAAGTGAATTGCAGTTTAACCACACCATGGGGAAGTGTGGGCCATTTTAGTAAGAAAGTATCTGATCAGTCTTAGTGGATTTGGGCCTGTGCCAGTGGTTTGCTGGGGGAGGATTAAAGGAGCAAGGGTTAGGGAGCTCGAGTAGGTAGGTGCTTACCTTGCATGCAACTGACTTGGGTTTGATCCCTGGCAGCCCAAATGGTCTCCTGAGTCCCACCAAGTGTAATCTCTGAACACAGAGCCAGGAGTAAGTTTTGAACACCACTTGGGTGTGACACACCTCCCCCACCCCATAAAAAAAAGAGGAAGGAAGGAAGGAAGGAAGGAAGGAAGGAAGGAAGGAAGGAAGGAAGGAAGGAAGGAAGGAAGGAAGGAAGGAAGGAAGGAAGGAAGGAAGGAAGGAGGGAAGGGAGGGAAGAGGGGAGGGAGGGAAGAGGGGAGGGAGGGAGGGTGGGAGGGAGGGAAGGAGGAGGGTGGACTGTTACCAGGAAGTTTTGGTATTTGTGTTATGTGTTTTGCTAATTTATCTAGGAAAATTTGTCTAGGAAGGAAAGATCAGAGTGAAACTGATTATGTAAGTGACCAAGAAGCAGCAGCCACTCATAGTTATCAGGCTTTTTGCTTGTTTTGTCTTTTTTCAGGCTTCATGAGGTTCAGGGTTTTCATTGTTATTTGAACATCTCAGTGAATGGTCTTATTCTTATCACAATCTGAATGACTGCTTCTTTGTTGAAACTTTATAAAAGTAATTTTAGAGGAGGCTATCATAGTCTCGTAGAGTGCCAGGCTAGCTTATGACTGTCAGGGACAGCATCTGTATCTTCTGTTTGAATTAGTAATTTTGGTAAAAATGAAAAAGTTGACTTATACTTAGTATCCCTACATTATCTCAGCATTATTGCCCCCTTTGGGTGGGCAATTTGGCTTAGACTACCAGGGCTCACCTAAACTTCCTGCCATACTAGTTGAACAGTCTTTAACCTCCTTGTAACTGCTTTAGCCTTTCTTTCCTCATGGAGATTGTAAGGTGAGGCCAGGAATAGGAATTAACTCAAAATTACTGGAATTCACATAAGCAATGAACACTGTGCTCAGTGGAAGAATCAAAACAGATGTGAAGAATCACCAAGCAAGGAGAGCAGAGGACAGAAAACCAGTGGCAGACTATGACCTTTCCCCCAGTGGAAGTGCTTAAGAATCTCTTTCGGAATCAAGGGATTCACGGTGGCCCTTAAGCCCCCAAAATACTGCTGGTAAATACAGTGTGCCTGGGGGTATATACTCTCCTGTTCTGGAGACAAGGTACATGCACAGACAATGTTCATCACTTCTATGTGAGTTCTAAACCTTATTGTTAGAAGTCTCATTGTTAAAAGTTTCCAGAAAATGAGGTCTGGAAAATAAAAAAAACAAAAATGTCATGGGGCTGGAGAGATAGTACAGTGGGGAGGGTACTTGCCTTGCACATGGCAGACCCAAGTTCAATCTCTGGCATCCCCTGTGGTCCCTTAATCACCACAAGGAGTGATTCCTGACTGCAGAGCCAGGAGTAACCAGTGAACATTGATGAGTGTTCAAATCCCTCCCCCCAAAATGATTGACATTTAGTCAAATATATTACTTCTTTTTGCTTTTTTTTTTAAGAATTAATATTATTGGCCAGGAAGATAATTCTAAGATTTAGCACACATATTTGTACAGATTGGGACCTGAGTTTGACCCCCAGCATCATATAGTCTGCTAAGTACCAGTAGAGTGATTCTGGTGACCCCCAGCATGGCCTTGCTGGGTGCAAGCACTGAACTCTCTGGCTATTGATCAAACATTGCTTGAAGTCATTTGGGGACCCCTGAGCATTACTTGGAAGATCTTTCACTCTCCAAAACAAAAATCAGCATTATCAAATTAAAATAAATGGATTTTAGTTGAGGTACAAGGAAAAGCATGGCCCAGGAAGTAAAATGATTTTTTTCGTTGGATAAGTGAATGTTTTGAAATTCCACATGTTGATGGAAAAAAAACAGCAGTATTTAATAATTACAAGTGAAATATAATGACTTTAATAATATTATATGTACAAATAGGATTTATAGCATAAAAATTGGAGAGCAGAGAAAATTTGATCACTACTTCAAAAAACATAAAGGAAGGTTGAAGTATTATAAGTAATAGTTTGACAATAAATTAAGCATTTTACAGGTGAAATTTCCTGTGTAGCAGAAAACTCAATAAAATTTAAAAATCTAACTGTGCTATTAGAAAAAAGAGGTCTTGATAAAACAGAAGACTTGAATGTAAAGACATGGAAAAGATACCTATAAATGCTAACAAAAGAAGGCAGATTTAGTAATATTAATATGATAAAAAATTGAATTCAAGGTGAAAAGCAATGAGGAGGATAAAGGATATTTTATCTGATAAAATATGTAATCCAAAAGAAAATTTGAGTCATAATTTTTATCAACATAGATTTTAAAATATAAAGCAGTTAAATCTGCCATGACAAAGATTATGCATTTATCAAATTTCCCCTTTAATTAACTAATTCCTTATAGACATTAGCAGATTAAGTGAACCAAAAGACTACAAAGAAATAGAAGATTTTGATAGCAATGTTTCAGCATGATTTTGTAGACATATTAATAAGGGGCTGCACCCAGCATATGAAGATGTATGTCCTTTATAAGTATTAATTGTACTCCTTTGGTCATAACTAAAACTTTCACCAATCTCCCAAATACAAGGAAATCACTATCTCTGAGGAAAATGGAGTAAAATTAGATATCAGGCAACAAGATATTCTGACATTTATCCATTTTAACTTCTAAAAATCACTCTTTCTACTTCTTGATATCTACCCAAAGCCTCAGAGCACTGTTTTGAAATGATGTTTGTGCTTTTATGTTCATTGCAGCACTATTCACATTCCAAGATCTGAAACAGCTCAGGTATCCAAGACACATGAGTAAAGAAATTATGGCATATAAACACAATAGAACCCTACACTTTTATAAGTAAAGATGTCACTGTCACTGTCATCCCTGTCATCCCGTTGCTCATCGATTTGCTTGAGTGGGCACCAGTAATGTCTCTATTGTGAGACCTGTTGTTCCTGTCTTTGGCATATTGAATATGCCACGTGTAGCTTGCCAGATGAAATTATATAATTTTCCACTATGTGAATGAAACTAGAGGGTATCATGCTGAGTGAAGTCAGTCATAAGGAGAGAGACAAACACAGAATGATCTCTGTCATATATGGGACATAGAAAAACAGAGTGGGAGAATAACAAATGCTCAAAGGTGTTTGTTGAAGCCAAGAGTTGGTCTACGGAACAGCTATACTAAGAATAGGGAATGGCGCGTGTAGTTGAAAAGGTACCTTGGGACATTGACGGAGGAACGTGGACACTATGGTGGTGGGTGTGGTGCGGGAACATTGTATGCATACAACTATCATTAACAGTATTGTAAATCATGATGCCTCAATAAAAATCAAGGGAAATTTTCCTTTCAAAGTGACTATTGAGGAAAAATTAATGCCAAAACAGAAATTGCAACTTACTGGATACAAGTGAATTTTAAAAATTCAAGTATCCCATTTGGTCTTAAAAGCAATTAGTAACAATAAAAATTGAGAATGAAGCATTTTACTAAGGATCGTGGCTATAAAGTGAATATAAATATTAATGAATAGAAATGAAGGGTCTAGAAACATGAATAAATGTATTACTAGGACACTAGTTGTTGATAAAAAGTCTTTAAAAATCAGTGTCAAATATTGTTGATTTAATTGATCAACAGAATGTAATGAGTGTTATATTTTGTGGTGAAAATTTCTTCCTAAGTGATATACAAAAACTTAGAAGCAATATGACATATAAATATTAATTATGGGAAAGTCAGTGGATAACTTTACAAGAGACTCATCATCTAGAAAAAAGAAATAACCTCATTATTAATAGACAAAACTTCCCAAAGTCTTACATACTTTGACTATTTTTAAAAAACCAACAAAGGATTTGAATAGAAGCTAAGAAAAAATATTTAGGGCCATGAGATGGCTCAAAGGGCTGCAGTTTGTGTCTTGCATGCTGGATCCCCCAAGAGCCATCAGAAGTGATCCTTAAGCAATGAGTCATGAGTATCTCCAAGAATTGCTGGATGTGCCCCCAACCCCCTAAAAATGTTCAAAGAAAGAAAATAAATATAAGTCAATAAAAATAATGACAGAAACATTCATTACTGGCAAGAGAAACAGTTTTTTTAAAAAATTATGCCACTGACAAAAATGTGAATACACTGGTAATGCATAGCATCGTAGAAAGCACTTTCACTTATGAATTGAACAATAAGCTCCTAAGTGCCAGAGAGATGGTACAGTGGGTGGGTATTTTTGATCCCCGAATCTTATGTGGCTTCCTATGCACCATCAGGAGTGATTCCTGAGTGCAGAGATAGGAGTAATCCCTGACCAAAACCCAAACATGCAAACAAACAGTGAACATCTAGTATAGAACCTGATATTGAAACCGTTAAGCATTACCTTAGATTATAAGGCCCTAGGAATGTACTGTGAATACAGCAAACAGGGCACCCTGACAAAATGTGGAAATCCAGAGAATAAGCTGACAAGGAAATATATAGGATAATAGACTATAATAATTCTTGCAAGAAAATTACAGTGCTCAAGATAGGATGCATTGATGAAGAATACTGAGACAGGCAGGGGGAGGGAGGATCTCCTTATCACATAGGAAAGACCCAACACGGAGAGGATGGTATTTGGGCTGAAGATAGGAGCATGAGAAGGAATCAGCCTTGCTGAGACCCTGGGAAGAAGGGTCTAAGGGAGGGGACAGCACACATTGTGCTGAACAGCCTGAAAGAAAATAATGTGTTTGACTTGAAGTGAATAAAAGAGGATCATGAAGTTGACAAAATAGGAGTTAGAGCATTCGGGCTTTAACACTGAGTCTTATCACAAGAGGAAGACCTTTCAGAGAGATTGCTTTTCCTGGTTAAAGAAATGACTAGCCCGTTCACTGTGTGGACAGTAGAACTGATGAGGCAAGAATGGAAAGGCAGAAGCTAGTAAAAATATTATGGTTTACTGGCTTAAACCAGAAATGGTCTAGGTGGTGACTTTGAACAGGAAAATGTAAAAGAAAAAGAAAAAGTACTATATTTTGGATGGAGAGTCAATATGGTACATCAATATTGTGGATGAGAAAGAAGAAAGAATCAAAAATGACTTCCAGGTTTCTGACTTGATAAATTAGAGGTACAGTGGTGCCATGTACTGAGATGGGAATGGCTAGCAGATGCCTTGGTCGAGGAAACAAAAGGCCAAAAGTTTTCTTTTAAGCATGCTAAGTTAGACATGCCTGGGAGATATCAAATGTGCAGTTGTTCTTGGACTGTGTTAAATAAATTTGCCTTGAGTGAAGTGGTATGTAGGTAATAGAAATTTGGAAATTAGCATGAAACTATCCTAATGAATGAAGTCATTTAAGAAGAAGTTGTATATTTGGAAAGAGGGCTGGGTATTAAAGCTAGAGGGTCTCTATCAATATAATTTAGGTATGCATGGCAGAGCATCTGAGAGGTATAATATCATGAAAATCAAGACATTGTATTCTCAAAAAAGGAGTAATTCATCAATTCTTTATTGCTGTTGAAAGGTTAAAGAGAGTATGATCATTGGACAGGACAATAATGAAGTCATTTGTGATCTTCATAGTAATAATTTGGGCATAATATTGGGATGGAGTCTGCGTAGAATGGATTCTGTAGTAAATGTGGATATGGGAAGAGATGTGACATTTATCAAAAGCTCTTGAATTATTTGAAAACTAGAGCAGCAGAATGAAGCAGCAACTGGCCAAAGCTATAGGAACCAGGAAAAGTTTTCTTAAATTGGGCAAGACTGTGTACTGAGAAAAGTAATGTAGTAGAGGAGGCAGAGATTGATGGACGGAAAGAGGTTGGCAGAAGAAATGGAATTCTTGAAAATATATACATGAATAGTTTCCTGAGCATGTATAATCATAGGGTTAACCAATGATAGTAAAAATTGCTATTAAAACAGATAAAGTATTTAAAATTTTTTTAATTTAAGATTATGGTGGACTGGAGTGATAGCACAGTGGGTAGGGCATTAGCCTTGCATGTAGCTGACCTGGGTTTGATTCCTCCGTCCCTCTCAGAGAGCCCAGCAAGCTACCCAGAGTATCATGCCTGCACGGCAGAGCCTGGCAAGCTACCCATGGTGTATTTGATATGCAAAAAACAGTAACAACAAGTCTCATAATGGAGACGTTACTGGTGCCCACCCGAGCAAATCAATGAGCAACAGGATGACAGTGACAGTGAAGATTATGGTGCATATGTAGGGACAACTGACCACTTAGTGTTAGGGAAGATGGAAGACATGTGATTTATTCTTACTAAAGAATGAAGAGATTGTCAGCTGATAGGCTTGTGTGGGATGAGATGCTGAGAATTTATAACTGAAATGGAGAGTGACTGGATGTAGCTGCACTCATGAGATTTCATATTTTCCCTCTATCATTCTTTATATCAGCCATTGCCCAAACACATGATGCATTATTTTCACTGAGCGAGTGAAAACAGATTTTTTTTTTTAATTTAAATTGGGTTTGGGTTTTCCCAGAAAATGGAGCTGAGAGAGAGGATGAAGAAACTGATGGTGTTGGTTAAGGAAAGATTGTGACACTGAACAATGGAATATATGCTCTATAATAAAAGTCAGTGGGAGCTAATGGTGGTCTGAAAATGTGGGGGCTTGGAGGGCAGAATATGGTTGTGAGGGTGTTTGTATGTGGCTAGGAGCTAGTACAGCAGTTTAGAGGCAACTGCTGTGTGCTCCCAACTGGATTTGATCCCTTGCTCCAAATGGCCTCCCAGAATCACTAGATGTGGCCTTGGAAGCTTCCAGGCACTGCCAGGCCTGAGTAGTACTGCATCCCTGGGTCCTAGCATTGAACTACTGACCTGATTGGCTGAGTATTGGTAGAAATAACCCCCAGCCTCCTGAGCACACATGAGGGCCACAGATAGTCCTCTGAGCACCTCCAGAAGTGATTTCAAAAGCAAAGATCCATTAGTAAATCTTGAGCACTTCTGGGTGTAGTCCCCCACCCCTTTACATTTCTTTTTATTGAAGTAGAGTTGGTTTACAGGACTGTAAATGTTTACATGCTGTGAGATTATAGAGTCCCAAATACCACGCCCACTACGAATGTCCCTACATTACAGATCATTGAATCCCACTTTCAATCTACTCCTCCTTTTTTATAATCTAAATGGCACACAATTTTGGTAATTTGGAAAAACTGAGTTTTTTTAATTATAAATGCAAATTGAATTTTGTCAAAAACTTTTCCCTATATCTATTTTCTGATGTGGGTATGATCAAGATATTTATTCACTTATTTCCTTTTGATTTGCATATGCTAGGAATCCTTGAATCCATAAAATAAATTCCATGTGGTAATGATACATGCTACTTTACATATATTATTGAATAAAATTACCAAATTAATCAATATTTGCTAAGATTTTGTTGAGGATATTTGCAGGATGTCTTTTTTCTTATGCCTTGTTAGCTTTTGCATAGTTGTTATCTGTGTGATATTTTAAAATGAACTACTTATCTAGTACATTTTCTCTCTATTACTTAAATAAATTCTGTGAGTGCATACAGATGTATGAATGGCTTTTTTCACACCTAGTTATATGCAACTGACTCAGGAAAAATAATAACCATATAGATAGTCCTAACCCATATTCCTAAGCACAGAGAAGAGACTGAGGAAGTATTTATCACCTATTTAAATGCATTCGCAAATGCAACAGTGATTACTTGCTCACCTAATCCTCAAGGCAGTGACGGTCAGGTTTGTGAAGCTACTGCAAATACAGAAGGAATGTATTGTTAAATAGTACTTACACAAAAGTTTCTTAAGACATATTGAGATTTTTGTTTCCAAATGTTTTATATAAATTATTCATAAGTCAGAATCATGTGGACCCATATAATTATGCATATTAACTATCAATCTGTAGTACTGTAGTCGTTCTCAAGATCACCGGGGGCGCTTTTAAGAAACACAGATTCCCAGTCCCACTCCAGACACACTAAATTAGAACATCCAGTTTTGAGTCTAGTAATTCCTAAGAAGCACCATAAATGGTCCTCATGGTGCCAGCCACACATAAGTCTTATTGGTATTTATGAAACCACTTTTCTAGGGAGCTCAGAAAAACTTATGCCAAGTTTTTCCACCAGTAAACACCACCAAAATATATTAGCTATTACTCGTAAAGATTATTTTCTGTTTTTTTTTTTGGGGGGGATGGGTGGGGAGACCCACGTGGAGACACACAGGAGCTAGTCAGTGGTCCCTGGCAGTGCTCAGGGCATTATATGTCATGTGGAGGATCAAACCAAGGTCACAGCTGTCACTGCTGTATGCACTGTGAGTGTTTTACCTCCTGGGCTTTCTGGTACCATTTTCTCTTTCTATTTGAGAAATATTTCAGCCCTGCAGAAAATATGTATTAACTACTAAGTGACACTCTCATGATGGTGCTAAAAAAATGCTAGTTACACTTGTTTCTTTTTTATTTATTATCTTTTTGGTTTGTTTTTGGCTTTTGGCTTTTGGGCCACACTTGGCTGTGCTCCAGGCTTATTCCTGGCTGTGCGCTAGGGGATCACTCCTGGCAGTCGTAGGCTCATGGGACCATATGGGTTGTTGGGGATTGAACCTGAGTCAGCTGTGTACAAGGCAAGCACCTTACCTGCTTTACTGTCTCTCTGGCTCCCATATTTGGTTCATTAAAAAAATAAATATCACAGAGTCAACTGAAGTGTTATTCATTTATTTACTCTCAACCTTTCTCCCACCTTCTTTCCTGACAGTGCCTATTACTCTGGTGTAATATTTGCCAGTGTCTCTCAGTCACACACCAGGAGGAACATATTTGCATTTGAGCAAGTTATTATTTATTACAGAAAAAAAATAACAGCACAAAAAACACTAGGATATCTCCATAAGAGAGTGTTGGGAAGAACTGATTAGAATTCAGGTTTTGGTTGAGTGATTGGACGAAGGGTCTCAAGAAATAGGAGGGGGTTAGTCTGAGGTGGCTTATGTCAGAGTGTTGGACAGTTCTATGATAGCTATCTCAGTAAATCTTCCTTTTATGGAGGATGGACAGGAACAAATATCAAACTGTAATTGGCATAGGAATAGCTGCCATTCATTCAGTGAGAGAAGGGGTATTTGGTGATTTGCTGGGTGCACTTATGTAAAGTGGATGTTCTGTGGTGTCATTTATTTCTGGCAGTAGAACAAGTTTTAGCACAGACATTAGATTATTCACAATAATGAGGAAGCCTTAGTGAAGGCATTAGGTCCATTTGTAATAATAGAAGTTCCTGATGCATCAGAGCATATTCAGATGTCATGAACTGCATTTCTTCTCATTATACACATTTTTCTAATTTGCCTATACTACATACCCCCTCCCAATACACACACACACAGAAATGGGGGGAGGGAGAGTTTATACCAAGTACATTCACATACTGCCATTTTGTGTTTTAGACACTATTTTTTGTCACTTTGTCATATGTTCTTTATAACTTAGTTTTCCCTTCCAATGGAAACTGCTGTTTTTGAGATGTATCAATCTCAATTATTGATTTTGACCAAGTTAATTTCTTTTTTCTCCTTTTTCCTCTTTACTTCCTCTTCTCTCTCTCTCTCTCTCTCTCTCTCTCTCTCTCTTTCTTCTTCTTTATCTCTCTCTGCTCCCATCTTTTCCCTTTATCTTTCTTCTCCTTCTGGGGCTTTTGCCCATGATGCTTGATGATAATGTGATGACAAGGATGACTTTTGATTTGGGAGTCACACTGCCTGTGCTCAGATATCACTCCTAGTGGAAGTCAGGCAACCATATGTGATATGTGCTGTGGATTGAACCTGGTTAGCTGTGTGCAAGACAGATACCTTTTCCAATGTACTATATCTGTGGCCCCCATGATGCTAGCTTAACTGTCACTGTTTATTTCTCTTTAGACACATTTCTAGGGTTTCTCTGGAGTAGACATCTGGACCTTATGGATATATTCAATTCTACCAAGTATTGTCAAATTACTCTCTGAAATAGTAACACCAATATGTCTTCCCATTAGCAGTTTGTAAGAGTTTCAAGTTTGAAAGCATATCACAAGGTTATCATAATTTTCTTTGCCAGTCTGACAGGTATGAAATGGCATGTAATTTTAATTTGCATCTTTTCATGTAGACGCTGCTTATGAAATGCAGTCACAGGTGGTGGCTTAAAGCATAGATTCTGGTGTCAGGATGGTCCTACTTGGGACATTTTACTAGCTATGTGATCTTGAGTGAATTACTTCTCTAAACTGGTCTTTAGAACCCCTCACAGCATTGTCATGCTGTTGGTAAATAAAATAGGATTACAAAAGACCTTCACAGATACTTTGAAGTTCAAGTTCTGAAATTCCACAAAATTATGAATCAACGATAAGTTGGAAAAATATTTTCAATTGAAAAATTTCATACTTAATGTGATATGCTGGCAACAGGGCTGATATTTATGGCTTTGGTGTATAGATATTTCACCTTACTGTCACCTAAGGAATAGCAGAGTTGGTGTGTGTGTGTGTGTGTGTGTGTGTGTGTGTGTGTGTTTGTGTGTGTGTGTGTGTGTGTGAGAGAGAGAGAGAGAGAGAGAGAGAGAGAGTGTGTGTGTGTGTAAGCAAGGATGTCAGCTCATAATGTTATAAAACTTTTACTTAGTTGATGAGCTATTAAACAGCACAAGTGTCTAGTATTTTAGTGCTGCCTATAAAAACTTAGACAGATGGTAATGCATCCCCCTGGGGCACTGCTTGCCTGGAGCTGCTGAGGAATAGGTGACCCCTTGCTGCAGACCACTCTTTTTTTTTTGTCA
This sequence comes from Sorex araneus, assembly GCF_027595985.1. Lineage (NCBI taxonomy): Eukaryota > Metazoa > Chordata > Mammalia > Eulipotyphla > Soricidae > Sorex > Sorex araneus. The sequence goes on from NC_073302.1 coordinate 248,763,079, forward strand.
GAAGTCTCTTTACTCTCTTGGGCTTCTTCAGTTGAGGTGGCAGTTGTTATTTGTCCTGGATCTAAACTCCCATTGTCGTTAACCACAAGCCCCCTCATTAATATTACCTTCCTGCATCTGCAGCCTTCTGAGTGTGTCACTAACAGGGAAATAGGGGGAAAAATGAGCCCATCCACTCCCAGCAAGGTAAAAAGGAACAGGGAAGAGATTTTGTAACTGATTTTTTCATTTTTAACTTTTTTTTTTTGGCAAGGGCAGCTTCCTAATTACAACCACTTAGTTTTAACATCTTTATTAGAATGTTCTTATGTTTCCTGTCATGATTCAATGTTGGCAGATGTGGGCAGCCTGGTTGACAGGTGCTTTTAGCACCTTGTAGCCCTGGGGTGCAATGAATGGCAGCTGCTGAGTTACAAGCTCCTACAGGCCTAAGTGAACTTTTTGAAAAAAGAAAAAAAATCCTTGAACATTAAAAACCCTGGCATTTTTTTCTATTAAAAAATTCTCATAGGAATTATGGGCTAATCACATACAATTTTATGCTCAGCGGCCTTTCCTATGATTGTTGTGCTTTCAAAATGTCAAACATGGGGTGCCAGAGAGATAGTATTATAGTGGATAGGATATTTGTCTTTCATGTGGCTGACCTGGGTTCGATACCCAGCATCACATATGGTCCCCCAAGCACTTCCAAGAGTAATTCCTGAATGCAGAACCAGGAGTAACCCTTGAGCATCACCAGGTGTGACTCAAAATCACCCCCTACCCCCACCCCAAAGTCAAGCTTGAATTAGAAAACTAGAGGAAAGATTAAGGCACTTGCCATACATATGGTTGTGACTGCTGCAACCCAGGTTCAATCCCTGACAACCCACATGGTCCCCCTGCACACCACCAATAATAATCCCTGAGAACGAGCCAGTTGTAGCTCCTGAGTGTCAACAGGTGTGGTTCAAAAACCAAACAAACAAACATGTCAACCTCTGTGTCTTTTTTGTCTTTTAACTTTTTGGGTTAGACCTGGCGACGCACAGGGTTTACTCTTGGCTCTGCACTCGGGAATTACTCCTGGCGGTGCTCAGGGGACCATATGGGATGCTGGGAATCAAACCCGGGTCGGCCATGTTCAAGGCAAATGCCCTACCTGCTGTGCTATTGCTCCAGTCCCTCAAACTTTGTGTTTTTAATTGATGACTCTTCATAAATATATTTTAAATTTTTCATGGTTTTGCAGAGTAGCAAATCACATCCCTTTCCTTCTTTCACTTTCTTATAATTCAGTGTTCTCTTTCGAAATCCCCATCAAAAGTAAGTTGTTTTTTTTTGTTTGTTTATTTGTTTGTTTTTATCTTTTTGTTTTGGGGGGGGCCAAATCTGGTGGTGCTCAGGGGCTGGAGTGATAGTACAGTGGGTAGGGTGTCTGCCTTGCACATGACTGAACCGGGTTCGATTCCCAGTATCCCATATGGCCCCCCATGCACCACCAGGAGTAATTTCTGAATGCAGAGCCAGGAATAAGCCCTGTGCATTGCCAGGTGTGACCCAAAAAGCAAAAAAAGAAAGCAAAATCTGATGGTGCGCAAGGCTTACATTGGCTCTGTGCTCAAGGATCAATCCTTTTGGGGTGTGAGGGGGCGGGGTAGAGCTATACTGGGATTCTTGGTGGTGGAATATGAGCACTGGTGAAGGGATGGGTATTCGAGCATTGTATAACTGAGATTTAAACCTGAAAACTTTGTAACTTTCCACATGGTGATCAATAAAAAATTAAAAAAAAAAAACCAAAAAAAAAAAAACCCAAAAAAAGGATCAATCCTGGCAGAGCTCAGGGGATTCCATAGGTTGTCTGGCACCCAACCCAGGTTGCCACATGCAAGGTAAGTACCCTGCCCAGTGTACTGTACTCTGGTCCCCATCACTACTTATTTTTATGCTTAAGATTTAATTAACTCCTGGACTCATAAGAAAACATTTTCAGGGTGAGTGGGCTCCTCCTCTTTTTCATCTTCATCTTCCCCTACTGAGTTTCTGCAGTATCTAAGATGCCTAGTGATATATCTAAGATCCTTGAAAATTATTTCTGCTCTTCTCATCTTATCTTGGTCCATTCTTATGTACTTTTGGAATGGATCACTTACTTACAAATGATTCTTTTGTATATATTACTTCATTTTGTATTATTTGGGTAAGAACATTACTGTAATAAACAGACCTATATATATGTGTGTATATATGTATAGCATATATTTATGTGTTTGTTTATATATATATATATATATCACTGTCCTCCCATTGTCTATCGATTTGCTGAGTGGGCACCAGTAACATCTCCAATGTGAGACTTGTTATTGTTTTTGGCATATCAAATACGCCACGGGTAGCTTGCCAGGTTCTGCCATGCGGGCGGGATACTCTCGGTAGCTTGCCGGGCTCTCCAAGAGGGGTGGAGGAATCGAATACAAATAAAATAATAAAAACTTTTCTACACACACACACACACACACACACACACACACCCTTTGCCCACAGTACACACACACACACACACACACACACACACACATACTTTACCCACAGTACTCATATATATGGAGCGATAGCGCAGCAGGTAGGGCATTCGCCTTGCACACGGCCTACCCGGGTTCGATTCCTCCACCCCTCTTGGAGAGCACGGCAAGCTACCGAGAGTATCCCACCTGCACAGCCGAGCCTGGCAAGCTACCCGTTTGAGCAAATCCTTGAGCAACGGGATGACAGTGATACAGCAATACAGTGATATATCTATACTTGACATTTAAAACAAGTTTGGGTAGACCTCCACTCATATATTCAGGAATCAAACCTGATAACTGCTAGAGGCTCTTGCATTTTTCTTTTTTTGGCTAAAGTCAGTGGCACTCAGAGGCTACTAACTCCTACCTTTACGCTCAGGAATCGCTTCTGGCAATCTCAGGGGACCATATGGGACGTGGGGGATCGAATCCCAGTCAATTGTGTGGAAAGCCAGCACCCAGCCCACTGTATTATCACTCCAATCCTGGCTCTAGCATTTTAAATATATAACTTCCACATTTGTGCCAGGGTCACCACTCTTCCAGTTCAGAAAGGAAAGAACTATGGAAGCACGTGCCTTGGATGTTTATAAATAACCTTGGAAGGCATGAGTGTTACTTCTTATCATGGTCCTCTGGTCAGTTATCAACTGTAGGGCCAAACTCAAGGCCGAGAAGGCCAGGAAGAAAAGGCTCTTCTTCAACCTTTTAGAAGAAGTTGCAACATCACAAATAGGAAGAGTGTCTGAAGAATGTAAAGTGTTTGTTGTTTTTTGGGCCACACCAGGCTCTTTTCAGGGGTTACTCCTGGCTCTGTCCTCAGGAATCATTCCTGGTGACCTCAGGGGATCATATTTGATGTTGGGGTTCATGCCAGGGCCAGCTTCTTATAAGACAAATGCCTTACTCCTTGTACTATCTATTTGGTCCCAAAGATTGGAGATTGAACAAAAGTGAAAAACAAAACAAGCCAAAAAAGCCCCCTCAGCCCTATCTTAGTTAATTCGCTTGAACATCATTAACATTTTGTTTCGTTTGTGTGAGGGGTGGGGCATATCCACCTGTGCTCAGGGCTTACTCCAGGCTCTGTGCTCAGAAATCACTCCCAGCAACACTCAGAGACATGTGCAGTGCTAGAATAGAACCAGGATCACCCGTGTGCAAGACAAGCACCTTAGCCTTACGCTATCTCTCCAGCCCCACCATCCATTTTATAGAGAATAAAGGAAGCTCTGTATTCATGCTTGTCAGAATGATAAAATGGATAGGATCCTCCTTTTCCAGCAAAGAGCAGAATCCTAGTAGTGGCAACGAGAAAGAAACCTCGAGGAAAAGAGTTGACTCAGAGCACTGGCATCTAGCTGTCTGTCTGGTTAGACTTTTATTCTAGCAGGTCCTGTTCCACTTGCTTCTCAGGAAGCATCTGTATTTTATTTTTATAAACTGCTGTGATAAGGGATCAGAGTAATCTGCTTGTAGCTGATCCTGGATCGATCCTCGGCCCACATGGCACCCTGCACAAGTCCTCAATGCCCTAGAGCAAAATCTGGCAAACCCCTAAACACTGCCAGTGGCCAGGATCATCCAGGATCCACAGGGACCAAGGAACAGCCTTGCAGGAGCAACTCACACATAGAAATTCAAGTGTGTGGGCCAAGAATTACCAGGAGGGAGGCCCAAGCTTCCTGAGCACTGCTTGGAAGATACCCTCCCTCACCCAAATGCTAAGACCTATCGGAATCTTGATTCAGTTCCGTTAAAGTAAGGGGATTATTACTAGGATTATTATTAAGAACAATGCGTCTGGCCTGTTGCCTTGGAGCGTGTCTTGTTTTCAGAGCTAATCACCTGGGATTTCTTCACATTCCCCCTGGGCCCCTTTCAAATTCCGATGACAGATGTATAGTCTTGTCATTTTGATTTAATCTTGTGGCATGAGTGGGCTCATAAAACTTGGCACATGGGCTGGGAGCTGGCTTTCCTGCCTGCTTAGGGCTTGGCATCGGCAAGTTAGCAGCAACATCCAAGCAGCACATAGGACTGCCAGTCAGCTCTGTCGGAAGTTTCTTGCTTATCCCAGTGTTTCTTTTACCCTGCTTTCACTACGAGCTATGCTCAGCTAAGGCTATTCAGAAATCTCCCTGCACTCTTGGCAGTTCTCTTCTTTTTCACACTTTTGACGGATGACTTCATAAGGCTCCAGACAGTGGGGCAGCTTCCAGACGGTGCGACTTCATTAGTCTCCTTGTCTATTCCAGGCGAGATAAGCAATCCAAGACAAATGCAAAGGCTGCTAGTCTCGGCGGCTGGGGCCTGTGCTTCTCAGGGTTATGTACTTTGCTTAGCTTCTAGCTCTTGCTTTCCTGGATCATTTCTCTGACCTTGTTCAAATGCCATGTTCTACTGAAGGAATTATTTAAAATGATGCTGGCATCCTTGTTTAATTCTAATTCCTTCTTTTGATTCCCCCCGGCCCCCCTGAAGACCATTTGTTTTTATCAGGCCTTTTGTGTTTTCTTTGATGCCCATGTCCTGAGCGCTTGATGAATTGGATCGCAGCATTAGGCCTAAAATATTAAGGAGAAAAATCAGGGTAATGAGAGGAAGGGGGCCCGTCAGGAGCAGACTCTGAGTGTCTGGCGCAAAAGAAATCAGGCATTTGGTTGTGAGGTACTTGCTTGTTCATGTGGAGGAAAGGAGGAAAAATCAGTTCCTTTGGGAAAAGGACAAAAGAATAAAAATTAAACTAATGAGTGGTGGACTCTCACTTAAGTAATGATGAAAAAATCTTTGCAGCAAACTACACTTGTTATAGGTGATAAGGGAAATTGAGGCAATGGTTTATATTTTTTGGTAGATCTCCCTAACAATACTCAGGGAATATCACTCCTGGTGATACTTCAATTGGCTGAATGGTTCAGTGCTCAGATCCAGCAGCACTGGGGCACCCAGGGTCACTGCTCAGTGCACAGGGACTATGTGGTACCCAGGAGCCATGTAGTGACACAGATTGAATGCCAGTCCTTGGGCATACAACACATGCAACCTTGAGCCTAGAGTTAGCTCCTGAGACTCATGGCTTGGATTTTTAGGGCAAATACCTTTTTATTAAAATTTAGGATATTTCGATACAGATCTTCACAATCTTTCAAAACTAAAATTTCAGAAGCAGCAGTAGTAGTCGTGCTTTTTACTTTTTTGTGAAAGATACAAGTCAAATGCAAAGGGTGTGTGTGTGTGTGTGTCTGTGTGTGTGTGTGTCTATTGAGAGTCCATTCTGCTTTCAGGAACCCAGAGGGGCTCATGATCCATTGTAGTTGAGAGTGACTGGATCAGATGGATTAGAGCATCTGTGTCTCCTGAGAGTAGTTAAAACTTTGAGGGGGGAACTGTGAGTAGAGGACAAGGGTGAAGAGCCTGGTGTAAAACTGTTGTGGAAGGAGGTGTTGGAGCGGAATAATCCACAATGCTAAGGTGAGGTCTGAGTGCCAAGCGTTAAGTGTTCAGGTAGGAAAGGAGGGTCCCATGTGGTGGCAACTGAGGAAACACTTATTCCCCTGTCAAAATTCACAAAGGAGGAGAAAAAATAAAAAATGATGGTTTTGCATTAAGCGAACCTAGATTGGCATCTTTCAAACAATTGCTTTCCAAAAATGCAGGGGGCCAGAGGGGGGCTCAGGGGCTAAAGTATCTTCTTTGCAGATGATAGGCTGCAGTTTATCCTGAATGCCTCTAAATGTGTCAAGTGTGATCCTGGCAGCTCAGCTGTCTGTAATTCCTGGCACTGGGAGTGATTTCTGGCTGCATCAATGCCAAATGTATGTGAGCATTGTAAAGGGTGAAAACACTGGTCAGGAATGGGAGCCCTGGTAAGAATGTGTGTGAATGACCCCAAACGAACATGGCTAGAATGTGTGAACTCCACAAATTGTGACCCCACCCCACCCCACCCCCTAGCTAGCAGCAGGACTGAGTATGCATGCACCATCACCAGAACCACAACCAAGCATGGGTGGGAATCTGTCATTGCCACAATGGCATCCACAAAGGCAAACGAAGGGGAGACATTCAGAAAAGAAAGAATATGTGCAGTCTAGCAATAGTCCTCGGTTTTGATTTTCTATCATACTTTGTTCACAAACTTTCTTATCGATCTAAGACAATTTTATTTCTCAGTCGATAAAATTCTAGGCTAGTCTTCTAAAGTACAATAAATAATAATGTTTCTATTTGTATGGAGGCACTAACTCCTATTTGTGTTCCTGCAGCGTGACATCTCAGTTTTTGAGCAAACTGAACACTGAATTACCAAACAAAAATACCTGTCAAATTGCTCCTGGTGAACCAGCAGCTTCAGCCTGGGTAAGTGGACCGTCCTGAAGAATGCCAGCTGGCAGTTTGTGAAGAGTTCAGTGAATGAATATTAAGGGCATTAAATGACCCAATAGAAATATAGGCAGATGATCTGAAACTGAGACTTTCAGTTGGGTTTGTGGACTACACAGCAACCTCTGAAAAGCCCTTCATCCCACTCAGTCTTCCACCCAGCCATTCCTTATGTTTTTATATTTACATATGTTTGACTGAGCATATGCAATATCTACCTGCAAGTACCTCAGTCAAGGGAGGGACAAAAGCCAGAAATGTAAAGGCAAACGATGAACATAGAGCATAAGTTTTAATGGTGACCAGGCAGAGTGATGAATGTCAACATTTAAACAACACACAGAAGCAGGCAAGAAGTATGGTTTGTGTAATGGAAGAAGAGCTGTGCACATGCAGCCTAGATGATGAAGAGAGGGCTGGAGAAGCAGGCAGGCACCACAAGGAGAAGAATCTATGTGAAGCAGGCAGGTGCCACAAGAAGAATCTATCTGGTTGCAGTTTGAGAGAGATGGGTCGCCGTGTGGGGTGTCTTGGCTATTACGGGATTTTTGGCATCCTTACTATCTTTACTATCTGCACACCAAATTCTAGCAGTAGGTTGCCCCAAACACTGAGCCATCTGGAAAAGTTCCACCTTGGAGGCTGATGGTACTCTGATAGAAGGTCAATAGTCTGAATGTGTATGCCACACTGGAAAACTTGGATCTCATTTTGTCGGTACTAACATTCCGAGGCTAGCACTAGGACCTCACACATTTATGACAAGTGCCCTCCTATGGAAAGTTTCCATTTTAGACAGATCACACTGGTAACTATTTGAAGCATGAACCTAAAGTAATAGATCTCTAAGTGCTTTTCAACTACCAGTCCACAAAACTGTCAGTGCTGGTCTGTAGAGATTTCCTGATTATTCACACACAAATTATTGCTGGGAACAGAGTGACAGTACAGCAGGTACTGTATGCCTTGCATGCAGCCAACCCAGATTCAATCCCCGACACCACATATGGTCCCCTGAGCTCACTGGGAATAATCACTGACCTCAGAGCCTAGAGTAAGCCTTGAGCACCATCAGGTATGGCACCCAACCCCCTCCACCCTCCCAAATTATAGCTGATTAAATCATTGTATACCTGGATCATGTAGCAATGTTATATAAATTGTTATTTAAATATTTCAATTATAAATTATTTTTTTCCCTTAGCAATCTGTGAAATGCTTTCCTTTTTCCACTTCCCTGAAGGTGTAGAAAAGTTGAAATCCACTGCTCTCTGAGGTTTCTGTGTTAGTCTAGGTGAGGAATGGTCTTGCCTGGCTTGATCTAGGCACATGGGGAGAGTGGAGATGAGTGTCCAGGTCACCCGCAGGGAAGGGAGACTGGCGGGGCCTGGTTATTGACTGGCTGGCTGGAGACAAACAAGTCAATGCAGTGAAGCATGACTTCAGATAAGAACAGCACATCAAAGAGAAGATTGGAATAAGCTTTGAAACAGTCTCAGCTTTCCCAGAGTTTGGGTAGGTGAGTGGTAGGTTAGATAGCCTGATTTTCACTTTCTCTGTGTCCTTGTTCTAAAACTCAGAAAGACATTGCAGAACTCCTTGGGAAAAGGTCATTATGCTCTTACTTATGACCTTTTTGAGTGTTTCTTATTTTCTTTTTCCTACTTCTAAGAGTGCAGTTCCAAAGTCTAAATTCGCTAGTGCAGGGGCCATAAGTCATATCAAGTCTGCCATCTCTACCTATCCAAAGACAGAGATCTGGAGGAAAGCATGGAGAAGCGATAGCTAGATCCTGTGTGGGTGACAGTCTTTGGTTTGTGTCTAGATCCACTGGGACTGAGAGGGCAGGTGAGAGGAGGAGTTAAGTAGCTTAACCCATTGGGTGCTTGGCTGCTAGAATGGTCTTCTTCCTGCTGTAGCGCTTCCTGAGTCCTGTGGTTTGAAACACCTGGCAGAACTGTATGTACTCGCTCTGTTGACTTTTGACACATTTCTTCATTTGAACGAGATCATGCTGCATTTTATATTGTCATTTGGAACATCAGTAATTGTCTCCCAGAGCTGCATTTTTTTGTGGATTAGTCACACTGGCCTCAGGGATATTAATAGAAATGATGACACAGGATTGGACCCAGGACAATTTCTTGTGAATTGCATTCATTAGCAGTTCTCATTTTGACACCAAACTATTAATAATTTGTTGGTGCTCCATATAGTTAACTGAATTTTCACCTGTATTATACTCTTCATATTCTGTCTAATCCATATGCACAGAATTCCTCTGAGGATCCTGTGCAGAACCATTTTTAATGTTTAAGGAAATTAAAATATATACATCAAACCTTGGTGAAGATTAAAAAAGTTACCTGTTGGTACCTGTGCTCTGTCCATCTATGAAATTGAACAGTGCTTTCTTGATTAGCTTCAGGTTTTAAACTTTAAGTTTTTTTTTCTTTTTGGGTCACACCCAGTGATGCTCAGGGGTTACTCCTGACTCTGCACTCAGAAATTACTCCTGACGGTGCTCGGAGGACCATATGAGATGTTGGGAATTGAACCTGGGTCGGCCGCATGCAAGGCAAACACCCTACCCACTGTGCTTTCACTCCAGCCCCAGGTGTTTTTTTGTTTTTTTGTTTGTTTGTTTGTTTTGCTTTTTGCTTTTTAGGTCACACCCGGTGATGCGCAGGGGTCACTCCTGGCTCATGCACTCAGGAATTACTCCTGGCAGTGCTCGGGGGACCATATGGGATGCTGGGATTCAAACCCAGGTCGGCTGCGTGGAAGGCAAACGCCCTACCCACTATGCTACCACTCCAACCCCTAGCCCCAGGTTTTAAACTTAAAAAAAAAATACTACATACATTAAAATTTACTCAGAAAAGTTTTTTGCACTTATTTCAATATGAAGTGGTCCTAGATTGGTAGCATTTTAATAACTATTATATAATAACGTAAGTGAAAAGACTTCAAGAAAATTCCTTGGAGGGTTAAACAAGAGGACTTCAGACAAAAGGTACTTAACCTGGATGATGTAGTTCTTTGTGCTATGTGTCCATGTAGAATTGCCTCAGCTTCCTCAGGTATTATTATTGAGTATTTTCAGTTGCACACTACATAGTTTCCAGTCCTTGATTTGCTACAGCCCTCTCCCTTTCTTCTACAGAGAATAATAAGCTTTAAAAACCTCGCCTGGAGCCAGAGCAGTAGTACTGTAGGTAATGCTTACCTTGCATGTGGCCAAGTTGGGTTCGATCCCTGGTATCCCAGGTGATCCCCAGAGCACCACCTAAGTAGCTTCTGAGTGCCGAGCCAGGAGTAAACCCTGAACACTGCCAGGTGTAGCCCCCAAACAAAAACAAAAAAGCAAACAACAACAACAACAACAAAAAAACCTCCTCCTGTGATTCGGCTGTCCAGTGCATCCTCTTTCTCAGGAATTTAAATCAGTATGCCCTAGCTTAAAGCCCAGAGCCCTGTTTGCTTGCCAATCAGCTTCCTCCACCCGCACAACTCTGATGTCTTGTAGTCTGGGCCTTTGCTGCTCCAGGTTTGATCTGTGGCCCAGCAACCTGGCCATCTCCTGGGAGCTCATAGACATTCGGATAAATCTAAGGCCCTACCCTGATTGGAAAGGGAACTTGGATTTTTCATGTGGTCCTTGGAAGATTTGTGTGCATGGTCATGTTTGACAGCTTGATAGCTCAGGCCTTTCCAGCCGTTTCCTCTTACTTCTACTTCTTGAGACATGTATGCAGTTGGCTCTTTCAGTTTTTGTCCATGTGTTACATGTTCTTTGAAGTGCCAACACTTCCCGGCACCTGTCCCTCACACTCCTTCCATCTGACTTCCACTGCAGTCCTTTCTTACTGCTACAGTCACAAATGACTGCTCAGGGACTTTGACTTTTTTTTTTCATGAAAAAACCTGTCAGGACAACACATGTCTATTCTCTCACAGTTCTGCAGGTCAGAAATCATAAACTGGCAAATGTCAGGGTGAGTGTAAGTCTGGGTCCTCCAAGCCTGGAAGCTGGTCGAATGCCTTGGCCAGCAGCTTGGGCTCCCTGGTATGAAGCTGCTTCACTATCTGCCATCCTCATTTCACCTTCTCCCACTCTCATACTTTCCTTTGCTGATCACTCTTGAGATCAGACAAGGCTCACTGAATCGTCCAGGATCACCTGCTGTGTGTCAAGGGCCCCAGTGGCTCTTGGCCATTAGCATGGAGCAGATGCTTACCTCTGCACTCTGTCTTTGCTGTTCCTTTTGCTCTTTGATGCTGAGTATCTATTAACATGTCTATTATGTATCTTGCTAATCTAGTGATCAATCCATTTAAGATTTTATTAATTTAAATCCTTTAATCAATCTCTCAATATCATTATTCCCTTTCCACAATTATGTAAATATTTTTTTCAGTGACAAACCTTTTTTGTTGCACTCTACATTTTCTTTCTCTTTACATTAAAAAAGTTTATTTATTTATTTATTTGTCTTTGGCTCTGCTGTGTGGGCAGGATATCCTGCATGGCAGAGCATGGCCTAGCAAGCTCCCTGTGGCGTATTTGACATGCCCCAAACAGTAACAATGATGGTTCCCATTCCCCTGACCCTAAAAGAGCCTCCAGTGTGGCACCACTGGTAAGGATGAATAAAGAGAGTCTGCTAAAATCTCAGGGCTAGGACAAATGGAGATGTTACTGGCTCTCGCTCGAGTAAATCGATGAACAACAGGATGACAGTGATACAGTGATACAGTCTTTTTCTCAGTTCCCTTTGAATATTTGCCCATCTTCCTTCAGTGTTGGTGACTGCACTACCAACAAGTGACACTTCTGTGTAGACTATACTGCAAAATATCTTTGGCTGCATATTTCTACATAATTTTCCCTTTGGTGCCTGTCAGGTGACATCGATTTGGTTTATTTCTATACTGAAAAAGTGCTTCCAAGCCCCTCTCCCCTCCTGACTTAACCTGTCACTTGTTCTGGTTGGTCTGTAGGCCTCCTACATATCTGTTGTTCTGGGAACTTTCCCTTCAAAGAAAGGTTTGCAATCAGTTGGGGTAGCTTTCAAAGTCACTATAAGTGGGTCATGCCCTTAGGAGGCTGTACTATGCTGAGGCTTCAGCTGTGGGACCTCAGGGCTCTCCAGGTGATTCTAACGTACAGCTAGCTCATGACAAGAAGCCTGGGTATAGGGCCATCTGGGGAATTGAGTTTATTACTTCCCAGTGTTGAGTCCCTTGATTTCTGGTTCTAATATCTTTGTTTTGGAAGAGTATATTACTTCATGGCTTCCTAAGAGAAGCTGCATGTTACAGCCCTTGCATGTTGAAACTATAGACTGTCCTCACACTTAGATGACCATTTTCTGGTACATATTCAAAATTGTAGACAATGTTTCTTTGTCAGATTGAAGGTGTTGTTCTTCTGACTCTTGAGTATTAGTTCCTGAGAAATCTCAGTCCGTCTAAATTTCAGTCCTTGAACAGAGAAGGAAAGCAATCACGTGGGGAAGAAGAAAATTAGAAGTAATGGGTTAACAGGCATCAGGGCTTCATTTATACCTGCGAAATGAGTGAGTGGTATAGCCTTATCTCCAAAACACAGATTCAACAGAACTGAAAACATGAGACCCAAACAACAATCACTGAAACTCTGTCAGGTGCCTGTCAAGTTGATAAGCGGGGGTGGGGTGAAGGTTGGCATGGGGAGGGAATCGGAGAACACTGGTGAAGGGCAGTTGATACTGGTGGAGGGATTGGTGTTGAATTATTGTATGCCAAAACCTCAGCTATCAGTAACTTTGTAAATCATGGCTTCTTTAATAAAAATTTAAAAATTTTTAAATTTAAAAATAATTAAAAAATTATTTGGTAGGTTCCTATACTTCAAGGATTAAGGTGTATAATTAGCTCTTCCTCTGACATAAATAAATGCCTGGTATAAACTTTCAGTTTTCCCATAGTAAAAAAAAAACAACTTTCAGTCCTTGAGATTTCCTTCTAGAAATATTTGAATGTTTTCTCCTGTTGTCAAATTTCATCTGATGTACTTTTCAGGCATTTAAACTCATTTTCAGTTTGGAATCTCATCGCTAATTCTATATAATTTTCTTGCATTTATTTCCTCTTATTTTGTGGAGTATGTGTGTGGGGTGGGAAGGTGAAGGGTGCTGTGGAGTGAATCCAGGGACTAGCTCACTATTTTTTTTTTAATTTGTCGAGAAGTTATAATATTTGCAGGCAGGAGTGTTGGAGTGTCCTTTTAAAGAAGCATACTTCATCATGGAGCTTCTGGATCTTCTTCTGGGGATCTCGGGATAACTCCCACCTGTCAATAGTGGGCCCACCTGTCTGGGCCTGACAGCTCATGGCTGCTGAGGCCTGGCACCTTTGGGGGCCACCAGAGCTTTGCACTATAGTACTTGAGTTCGGATATATAATCTAACATTTTTCATCACGTATGACTTCATGTTCTAAAGCAGTCTTTCACAACGTTATCTCTGCTGCTCCTCTGAGGTGCTGGAATGAAGTGGTAGTGGACTCAGGTGTATGGGGAGGGGAGGCTTTCTCTTGGCTTAAAATGGGTAGATTTCCAGGTAGGCAATGAGTAACTTTTCTTTCTGAAGATGCATAGTAGGCCATATAAGTTTGGGGACCTCTGTCCTAAATATTTTTCAGAGCCTGGCAGGCTACCTGTGGCGTATTTGATATGCCAAAAACAGTAACAACAAGTCTCACAATGGAGACATTACTGGTGCCTGCTTGAGCAATCGATGAACAATGGGATGACAGTGCCATCTTTTTGAGACGTTGAAAATATTTCAAATTTCTGAAAGTTCCTGTTTACTCTGCCACTTTAAAACAAAACAAAATAATAAAAACAAACCTGTTCCATTTCATAGATAAAACACCAGCTTTTGCCTTTCTGAGGACATAGGAGAGGAAGGAGAATAAAACTTCCATGCTCCCCATCTCTCTGTATGCAGGATTTTACACAATTCTTTTATTGGAAGTTTGGGATCTGATCTTTACTACCTGTGTACTAGGTGGACCTGGCTTAGTTCATCTAGACGTTGTGATATTTAAAAATTCTGTCAAGGCTGTGAGCATAAGCACCTGGCTTTTCCAAGTCAGGAGCAGCCTCCCCATCAGTCAGTACCTCCTGTTCTTGAACCCTGCTTTTCGCATGGGCATCCCCTAGCCGTTGCCAGCAATACGTTAGTTGCTTTTTTCCCTTCATTCTTCCATCTACTTTGACTTTATCTATTTTCATCTGGGGATCCATATTTCTCTTAATTTGTGTTGCTTCATGATTCTCTGCTTCAAATAACCATTGAGAAAAGATGGGAGTAAAAATATTGTTACTCCACCATTTTGAAATGGGACTTCATTCTTATCGTGGGTTAAAGTGTCTCCCTAAATTCATTGATTCAGTTCTAATGCATGTCACCTTATGTGGAGATTGTGCCTTTCCAGAAGTAATTAGGTGCAAAGGATGGGCCTAATCCAGTAAAAAAGTTATTCTTACAAAAATTTGATATAGAGGCAGACACAGTGGGGAAGAGTCTGTAAAGGGACATACTCCGAGGACAGCCATCTATAAGCCAAGAGGAGAAATCGAGATCCTTTTCCCATTGCCCTAACAAGGAACCAGACTTGCAGACACTTTTCTTTTGGCTTCTGTGCTCCAGAAATGTAAGGGAAAACATTTCTGTTTTCTGTCACCCAACCTGCAGTACTAGGCAGTTCTAGGGAACTATTGCAAAGCTACTATTTTATTGCTTACGCAATGCCCTATCCCCTGCTGAATCCATTTCCTACCCTTAAAATATACTTTATTGTCACCCACTGGAGAAGGTGTCCTGATCCAGTTCAATTCAGTGTCCTTTGCAGTGTCCTCTATCATAATACCTGACACCCTGCTCTGTAATCATTTTCTTGTCTAACTTCCACGTGAGGCTGTTACATCCTTCGTATCTGGGATCCGATCTTGCCATAGAAATTTAGCTCTTGTTTGTTTGTTAAATGGATCTATTATCTACAGAGGCTGGAATGGAGGATAAGTGAAAGTCTGTGTGTTAGCAGAATAAAAGAATGTTAGCATTATTTTATTAAATTAATATTTAATGATAGAAGACTTTGAAAAAAATGACATTCATATTTCTATACTTTGAAGTAAGAAAATTAGTGATTGAAAGTTTTTTCCCCTATTATATTTGAACAGAAACTTCCTGCCTTGTCTAGTGATCACAGTCAGGTAAGCAAACAATTAGGACTGCAAGGACTTGGAACTCTCCAAAGTTAAAAGTGTCATGCAACTTCCCAATTTCTGTGGCATTTTTTTTTAAATAATGCTTTATTTATATGACAATTATGTTTTGAGTCAAAAACTGAAACTCACATTCTAGTAAAAGAATTAAAAGTTAGTTATATGCAAAGGGACAGCTAGAATATACAAATAGAGTCTTTCAGTATTTATTTATTTAGAGTAGTATGAATATTGTTCTCCTTTCTAATAGAATTTGTTCTTCACTCAAGTCATCATATGGCTTTAGCTAAATATTTCACTCTCTAATAGAAAATGTATCCCTTGGTGGTCTTTGCCTCCTTTTAGTCCTAGATGGAATTTTGATGACCGCTTACCTTCTCAAAAATAAAAATGAAGAGGCCCCTCACAGTTTGTGCCTTCTACCTGTGTATAGGATGTAGATAAGGGATCATCACAGGGAATGTTTGCCTATGTAATATGGCAGGAAACGTTTTTTGTTTCTGTTTTTTTTCTTTTAATTTTTATTGGATCAATGTGAATTATAAAGTTACAAAGTAATTCATAACTGAGTTTCATGTTTATAGTATTCCAATCCCTTCCATCAATCCCTTCACCAGTGCTCACTTCCCTCCACCAACGTCCTCCTCCCTCCCTCCCTGTATGCCCCCTGCCCAGACCTGATCTGTGGCAAGCACCTTTTTCTCTTTATGCGCTTTGACTTATAATCATGCAGATCCCTAATGCCTTCTTTCAGCATCTGTCCTCCTCCAGGGTGTCTACTTCCCTCCATCATTGTCATAGTGTTCCCTTCCCTGACTTACTTGCCATACGGCGTGGCCCAGTGGTGAGAATCCTACTGACTCTCAGTGATGTGAAGCTTTTGAACACTTCCATACCTCCATATTCTAATGAGTGGCACTATAGATTGTACAGGTCTGAATGTCTTGTTCTTTTTTCTCTAAGGAGCTTATTGTTGTTTGATAGAATATGAGTTTTTATAATAGCAAAAATGGGGGGAGTGAATTAAGAAATACTTGAGGGTCAGAAAGTTGGTCTAGGGTTAAGGCACATGTCTTGTGTGTAGCAAACCCATGTTAAACTGCCAGCACCCCCTGGGCCCCTGAGCTTCATTAGGTGCCATCACAGAGACCCGCAAGATTGCCAGAGCAGCATGGGTAATTGTCAGCAATGCAGGGCAGAAGCAGCACCACATTCTTGAACCCTCACACTGAAAACCTCTTCCTCCATGGCCAAGAATCGCTGGGAGCCTCCTGAGCAGTTTTCAAGAACCCCCTTCATAAAAGAAATAGTTAAGAAAATTGCAGTGAGGAAAAATGGAGGTGCAGTTTACAAAAAAAAAAAAACTTGGAAGATTATTAGTCCAAGGAACCAGATTTGAAATACGTGACCTTATACATGATGCTGCAGGATGTTTTATGAGATGAATGAACTTTCCTCTGCGTGAGCCTGTGAGGCCGACTTCTCTGCTTTACAGAAGCTGGGCTGCAATTCATTGTGTGGGAGACAAAGTGTAGAACAATTACTAGAAAGATTACTAGGACTCTCATTAATCCCAGCGTGCATGCTCAGTGTGTGCGTGTGGGGGACCCTGGCAGAACGACGCTGGTCTGGGTGTGTTGGCTCTAAGACTTGCCCTGGAGTTCCTACTCCAGCCAGACTCCTGCGTTCCTTTTTAAACAGGCTTTGTTTGGAAATGGAAAGCTCTCAGAACTAGAAATAAACGTCACATCCTGATTAGGGATGCAAAGACTTAGAAAGACTTGAGTCTTTGGTATTATATGGTATCAATCACCAGTTGGCAGCTGTTTAATAGGATACCATTAATGAGCAATAGATAAGCTCTGCTTTGCTTCAAAGTCAGTGTCACTGTAGCATGTCTCTGACATGGACTAGTTGGAATATTCTTTAAAATTTTTTCGACTTTGCTTCTATTTAAAATCCTTCTCACTAGAAGGAATAAACCATGTTGATTGTCTCTGAGAGGATATTTTAAAAGCTTAATTAAACAAACATTTAGATCATCTTCTGAAATATGCTGGATGACTGTGCTTGCATTAGCCTTCTTTTTATGTATCCCAAGGGATGGCTTCAGACATATGCATAAATCACTCAATAAGCAGTGTGTGTGAAGGGCTTACTGTATGCTCAGGATGAGGTTGTGTTGTTAGAACTAGTTTCACAGTAGGGCAAATTTTTGCTAATTTTTCTCCAATTATTCTCTCCCTTCTGTCCCCACCCCTGTTACCTTTACAGTCCAGAAGCCGTTCTTATAAGGATTCTTTAAAGGAAGAAGAAAATAGAAGAATACAAAAGATGAAAGAGGAGCAACACCAGAAGGTATGTGTAGGAACGCATTAGCCAGTATGATTTATTGACTAGTAGTCCTAGATAATTTTGAAGGGCTATGAAATATTTACATACATAAAAATCTTCAATAAAGTAATACAAACATTTGGGACTGGAGCAGGTAGGATGCTTGTCTTGCACGCAGCCTGGCTGAGTTTAATCCTCAGGGCTCTCAAACACCACTAGGAGTGATTCCTTTTTTTTTTTTTTTTTGCTTTTTGGGTCAACCCAGCAATGCACAGGGGTCATTCCTGGCTCATGCACTCAGGAATTACCCCTGGCGGAGCTCACGGGACCATATCGGATGCTGGGATTCGAACCTGGGTTGGCCGCGTGCAAGACAAACGCCCTACCCGCTGTGCTATCACTCCAGCCCCTAGGAGTGATTCCTGAGTGTAGAGCCAGGAATAAGCCCTGGGTATCACCAGGTGTGGCACAAAAACAAAACAAAACAAACAAACAAAAAATACAATCATGAAAAGTGTGAGAGTTGGGCATGTTTTATGAGAACAGTTGTATGGTTGTAAGGCAGTTCCCATTAAATTTCTGTTGGAACTTGGCTTCATAAAGTGTTCTGGTGGGTATAATAGTGTGTCTACTTTAATAGGTGCCAGCAGTTCATGAGAGAATGATAGAAACTCTTGTGTTTGGGGATCCATGTCATTTTTAAAAGCAGTTATATGAAATTATAAAGTAATGTTCAGAGAATACTAGAACAAAGTTAAGTAAGAAAAGTTATAAGTGGCTTAAATACACACCTGAAACATGCATTTGTGAAAAACATAAAGATACCCTACACATGTATATGAATATGTGAGAATTTCATAGATACCAGTGAAATGAATATAGAATCTAAAGGAAAATTTGGCTGGAGAGGAAGTATAGCAAATAGGCACTTGCCTTAAACTAAATGACCTAGTAAGTCATTTAGGTTAAGCATGTGCCTGACTGAGGTTTGATCCCAGCATCCCTTATAGTCCCTCGAGCGATGCCAGGAGCAATTCCTGACTACAGAGCCAGGAATAACTCTTGAACACTGCTAGGTGTGGCCCCAAAACCAAAAAAAAATTTTTTTTTGTGGGTAATCCTAATTAGGATGAGTTTTGGTATGGTAAATGGGAATAGTGTTATGATCTGATAATCATACTGGCCTAGTTAACACCTGGGCCTACTATGGGTCAAAAGCTCCTCAGCATGATGAGACTAATGAGGATAATCAATGATTGCTCCAAGGCACTACTTAATTCAGTATTCACTAACACTATTACATTCTAAATAGTGTTTCACAAAGTTTGCTGTTTATATTTGGAACATGAAAAATCATTAAAGGTAGACCATTTCATAAAGAAAACATGCTCAACAGATTAGAAAATCAGATCTGGAATTTAATTTTCAGGTTGAATAGTTATTTTAAGTAATGAAAATTAAACTTTTTATCTCCCAATCATGTTTTACTTCTAGAATTATATGTATATATATATATATGTATATATATGCATATATAATACATCTATTTTTTTCTGGTTGTCAATTGAAGATATTTTTATTATGTAATCTTTATATCAATTATTTTCCTTACTGTAACCTTTAAAAAAATGAATAACTTTTTCACATGGTAGGTTATGCTATTTTTAGGTTTTTTAATAATATTAGAATACCTAATGATATTAATCATTAATGATAAAATTATTTTAATTTTACTTCTCTCATATCTAGTTCAATATGTTGTTGGAAAGTGCCCACCGAGGGTATTCTGTGTCTGGTAGAATTGCACTTGTGATAAAAAGATGCATAAAACGATATATTTATGCCATTGTGTCCATTCTTGTGTTCATTTCTTTCATTTATCAGGTTTTATTGATCAATACTATGAGCAACCTAGTAAGTCATTTAGGTTAAGTTGAAAGGACAGTACGTTCATTTTGCTCTGTATTCATCTTTGACTTTCACATTCTTCCATTGCTCTGTTCTCTGTGGATAATAGGTAAATTTCTCAATATTTTATAGTTGATTTAGTTTCTTTTTATTCTAGAAATTTCTATATCTATTTTCTATGTACCTTCAAGATATTTTTTGCCTGAAGCACTTTATGGTCAATAAATGAACTCAATCTTGCCAATTCAAATAAGCAAACTAATACCTTTTTTTATTTTTTTCCTCTGTCTTCAGAGATATCACCTTTCCTATTTCACCCTATTTAAAAAAATTAAAATAATTTTACCGTAATCACATTTTTGTGATCACATCTTTGATTCCTTATTTTCTGGCTTATAGTAAAAAATACTCTTACTAAAACTATTATCTAAAGATAAAGTACTTAGGGCTGGAGCAATAGCACAGTGGGTAGGGCGTTTGCCTTGCACATGGCCGACCCGGGTTCGATTCCCAGCATCCCATATGGTTCCCTGAGCACCGCCAGGAGTAATTCCCGAGTGCAGAGCCAAGAGTAAACCCTGTGCGTCGCCAGGTGTAACCCAAAAAGTTAAAAGACAAAAAACACAGAGTTTGACATGTTTGTTTGTTTGGTTTTTGAACCACACCTATTGGCACTCAGGGGCTACAACTGGCTCGTTCTCAGGGATTATTATTGGTGGTGTGCAGGGGGACCATGTGGGTTGTCGGGAATTGAACCTGGGTTGCAGCAGTCACAAGCAACACCCAAGGTCTCTGGTCCCATTGTGACTCATTTATTTTCTCCCTAATTTTATTTTATTTTTATAAAGTTGTTCACAGTAACTTATTACTTTCAATATTCCAATCCCAATCCAACCACCGTTATTTCTAATTTTCCCACCACCACCCAGGCCTGCCCCCAAAGCAGATCCTAAATAATTCATTTTGTTTTGCTTGTTATGAAAAATCTGTTAAAAATGATACCAAAATGTCTCCTTAGAGGAAAATGTGTGAGATTTTTGTATCTCACCCTGGAGCCATTAAGCCCTATATAAGAGATTACTAACATGTTGTTATATGTTGAACTTTGCTAATATTTATTTATTGATTGATTGAGATCAGTTGCCTTCTACTTTGCGTGCACCCCATCAAATGTGATGTACTACTACTGGTACATCAGTGGAGTAGAATATGAAATTTTGTGTGGCTGCGAATGAGGCCACACACTCCAGGACTTCTAAAATTTTAAATAGGATGATACAGCTAGTGAAGACTTTGGGGCCAGAGGCATCTCTGCAGCTTGTAGCTCTCTTCTGAGATTTATTTGTGAGTCTCTGGATCATGGCTATTAATGAATATATATGGCACTGGAGGCAATTTGTGGGCATGGCCCCCAGGCTACTGGCAAGACAGGGATGTGACTCATTCTTTTAAAACACAACCTTAAAGTAATTATTTTTTATATTAAAAAAATTTTTTGGCACTGTGGGATTTACAGTGCTGTTAATGGCTGGGGTCAGTGAATAAAATATTCAGCCTCACGCTCTCCCACCATTGCCTGCTTTGCTCCACTCTTGCCCCAGTTTCTTTACCCACTAAATAAACCCATATTATTTACTTTCTTAAAGTAATTTACCCCCATCCATCCATCTACCCATTAAACCAACAAGCATCATTATGATCCTGTTTTATGCTGAGCCTTATACAAGGAACAAAATTTCAATTCTAAACAGGTCATCAAGGAAGGTCCCCATCATCAAAACTTATTTTGTAATAAGAAGACAGAGTATTAAAAAAAATGAAATCCAACACTACATCTTAAATTTTATAGTGACTTTTTACTTTGTAGTACTTAAAGGTGCAAATTATGTGTTATGATAACTTCAGTGCATTGTGTCAAATATTGTTCATTATTTGCCTTTCTCCTAAAACCTCAAGTTTGTTATTTCAAGTATTCAGCCTACCTAGGATAGTTTGTATTTTAGAGAGAGGAGACCATTCTGGTCTCAGATTCTAAACCCAGTGGTCCAACTTATGGGAGTTTTATTCTTGACTCTGATGTTTCAGCTGTACATGTGGAAAGTAGTTCTAACAAATGAGACAAAGGGAAATCTGATTTAGTATAGATTTCAGTCAATATGGATTACTTTGTTTTCCACATTATTTATTTTTAGTTCAATTTGTTTTATATATGCTTTATCTAATTCTAATATTTTCTGTCAGTATTTTGTTTATGTGTCACTATATTTGTCCATAATTTCATTTTAACTTCTTTGTGTGACTTGGCTCAAATTATTTTCAAGTGCTAAAAATGACTTTTTCTTTTCAAGCATTTTTGTTACACAAAATCTAATTTGAAGCAAGTCATATAAAGAAAAATCATTTATAATTAGGTAAATTTAAAATATCCTCATTTATTGTGATTACTCCTGACTTTATATGTTATTCATACTACTTAATTTACTTTGCAACATTTTTTTCTTCTTTTCTGTTATTTCCTTGACTAATTGTCTCTGTACCAGTTATTTACTTTTCTTCTCCCCTTTCCTCTTGACCAGCATAAAAAAATCTTATAAGTGTTCAGAGGGGTCGGAGCGATAGCACAGCGGGTAGGGCGTTTGCCTTGCATGCGGCCGACCCGGGTTCGATCCCTGGCATCCCATATGGTCCCCCAAGCACTGCCAGGAGCAATTCCTGAGTGCAAAGCCAGGAGTAACCCCTGAGCATCGCTGGGTGTGACCCAAAAAGCAAAAAAAAAAAATAAAAACAAAATCTTATAAGTGTTCAGAGATATTCCCCCCTTAATATTGTAATTTTTGTAAAAATATTATAATTTTTGTAAAAAAATTTTTGGTTAGGCCATTTAATCTCAAAGTACATGTCTCACTTCAACTTAGACACTTTTTTATTTTACTATTTTTCCTTTTCTCTACTTTTCATTTCTGGGATCTCTATATAATGGATTTTTGGAAAGTCTGCATCTGTCCTCTCTAAGTCTTAAATCTTCTTATACCTCTTTTATTTCTGTGACCTTTTTTCATTACATCCTGGGGTGGGGAAGAAGCCTTTAGCTACATATAATCTTGCTCACTAAATTATGATTTTCTAATCTGTTTACCTGATACATGCTTCGATTTTATTTATTTACCAAGATTTTTTTTTATTTACCAAATCGCCTCATTAATAGAAATCATACCAGCAATTCAAGTATTCTATTAATTCTTTTAACTGTTTTTTCCCCTTCCCATTTGGTTTTGTTTCCAGTGTTTTTCATCCTTAAATGTTTGATTACCTTGGCTGTCTTCTCCTGTGTCTTTTGTGTATGCTGCTAAGTATCTGTAGACAAGAGTAGAGGCCTCTGGGTGTGGTGCCTCTCCTTCCCTATGGTCTGTAGATGTCTGGGACATTGTCCTATTTATACAGTCAGAACACTCCTCCATCCACTGTTTACCCAGTGGGCCATGTCCATGCTCTCTGATGGACTACAGATGTGGGAGGGCAAAGTCCACTAACAAACTATCCTAATATATTATTCTCCAGTTGATCTCAGTGACTTGCCCCCTATACCTCCTTGGAGCTATTTCAGAAGCACTGCTAACTCAACTCCAGTTTATTCTGCACATTCATTTCTTTGTTTCTCTGTAACATTTGTCCTCTTTTCTATCTATTTGGAGTTTAAAAATATTCTGATAGGATTACATGGAAAAAAGGGACTGCCCTTCATTGTTGGTGGGAATGCTGTCTGGTCTAGCCCTTTTGGAAAACAATATAGATGTTTCTCAAATAATTAGAAATTGAGCTTCCATATGACCCTGCAATACCACTTCTGGGAATATATCCCAAGGATGGAAAAAAGCACAGTAGAAATGACATCTGCACTTGTATGTTCATTGTAGCAGTGTTCACAATAGTCAAAATCTGGAAACAACCTAAGTGCCTGAGAATAGACAACTGGCTAAAGAAACTTTGATACATCTACACAGTGGAATTCTATGCAGCTGTTAGGAAAGATGAAGTCATGAAATTTACATATAAGTGGATGAACATGGAGAGTATCATGCTAAGTGAAATGAGTCAGAAAGAGAGGGACAGATATCGAATGACTGTACTCATTTGTGGAATATAAAATATTGTAATATGAGACTGACACCCAAGGACAGTAGAGACAAGGGTCAGGAAGATTGTTCCATGGTTGGAAGCTTGCCTTATGAGTTGGGGAAAAGGCAGGTGGGATAGAGAAGTAATCACCAAGTCAATGATGGTTGGAGAGATTGCTCGGGCCAGAAGATGTGTGATGAAAGTAAATAAAGGACCAAACATAATGGCCTCTCATTATCTGTAATCTATATTGCAAACCATATTACTCATAAGTAGAGAGTAAGAGGGCAGTTATCTGCCATAGAGGCAGGGGGAGGTGTGGAATGGGGGTGGGGAGGGATAATGGGGATGTTGGTGTTGGAAAATGTACACTGGTGGAGGGATGGATGTTGATCATTGTATGACTGAAACTAAAACATGAACACTTTGTAACTGTAGCTCATGTTGATTCAATTTTTTTAAAAAAACAATAAATAAAGTGATACTATATGAGTTTCACTTAAAAAAATAAAAACTTAAATTTTATCATTTTACCTTAATTTAATACTGGATTGCCTTATCATATGAAAACTCAGAACAGATATGATAGTTAAAAAGGTCAATTTTGTAAATACTATGCAATAAATAAATATTTCACAATTAAAAATATTCTGATAGGGAGAAGGGACCGCTATAACAATGATAATTGGAAATAATCACTCTGGACAATAACTGAGTGCTGAAATATATGACAACCTTTCAGTAACAGTATTAAAACCACAGTGCCTAAAATGAGAGAGAAAGACAGAGAAGAGAGAGAGATTGAGAGAGAGAGAGAGAGAGAGGAGAAAGGAGAGAAAAGAGAGGAGAAGAAAAGTGTCTGCTACAGTTTCACAGAGACAGATTGGTGGGGGGGGCACTGGAGGAACTGATGGTGGGAAATGTGCACTGGTGAAGGGATGTGTGTTGGAACATTGCATGACTAAAACCCAATCATGAAAACCTTTGTAGTTGTGTAACTCATGATGATTCAATTAACAACAACAACAAAATATAAAAAAAAATTCTGATAAGCTGGGCATACTTAATGATTTGCAGTTATTGTTTTTATATAGACATCTAAAAAACAAAATAAGAAAATGTTTAGATTATTTAGTATCAGAAATTATTATAGAATACATAAAAACTATGGGGAAGATATTTTATAACAATCGGATGCAAAGATGTAGTGAAACATTGTGCTCAATGAAAAATATTTTTATAGTTCAATTAGCACTAATAAAACCTAAATGAATAAAATATCCAATCCGAGAATTTAGAACAAGAATAAGAAAAGATACCAAATGAAGTAATTAAGATAAGAACAGAAATTAATAACAAAACTTCAAGAGACAGCTGCTACAAAAACCCAACAGCTTGTTCTTTGGTAAGGTCAACAAAATGAACAAATCTCTGGCAAGTCTAATCAAAAAGAGATTAGTGAAAATGCAAATAAACAACATTAAAAATGAGGGGCTAGAATCATAGATTTAGAAAGATTAAGTTTACATTACTGCACATTACTGCACACATTCAATTTATTAGCATAACATTTAGTTACTTGTTTTATAAAAAGTATTGGACTATAAAATGACAAAAAATAATTAAAATATATGAAGACACATGAAAATGTAAGTGATTTCCAAAGTTTTCTAAGAATAACTTTCCCCTACCAAGTTTAACTGAGATAATTTTATAGGAAAATTCATCATGCTTTTCAAGTGACAGATTTTATGTGCTTTAAAAATTGCTGTAGAGCAAGGGAAAATTATAAAATAACTTAAGAGTTAATGTTATATAATATTCCCATAATGTCAAAGCCTGATATGTGCTTGTGCACACACAGACACATAGAAACTTTTAGAGATTAGCATCTGAAAGAAAATTTTAATTAATGATATTTTTCTTTTAGATAATATACCAAAGTAAAGTTTATTCTAGGATTATAAAGATGACTATTATTGGTATATGATAAAATCCTATTGCAAATAGAATAGATCATAAGAAAAAAGTACTTTATAGTGCGAAAGTTAAAAATTAACTTCTATTATCAAGTTATAGTGAAATCTTACAAATTATTTCAGTGGTGCAATTTTTCTGCGGGGGAGGGGGGAGGAGGCCACACCTGATATGCTCAGGGATCACTCTTGGTGGGCTCTAGGGACTATATGGAGATTGAACCTGGGTCAGCTGCATGCAAGGCAAGTGCCCAAACTGTTGCACTATTCCTCTGGTCCCTCAGTGAAGTAATATTAGAACTGTAAATAATTTTGGAATATCTTTAAACTCCTACCATGGTATTCCTTTGGAAAATTTAACCTAGAGCTTTTCAAATTTATTTATTGAAATACATTTTAGTACTTGCCTCTCTTCACTCAACTCCCCCACCTTTTAATATCATTCCAAACAAAATTTGGGAATTACATTTAATTTTTCTAAGACAAAGTATAAAAGAGATTTTTCTAATTATTGGAAATAAAATTGTTGCTTTCATATTTCTAAGACAAAGTAAAAAAGAGCCTTTTATAATTATTGGAAATAAAATTGTTGTTTATGGATAAGAACAATTTGCCTGCATAGCATATAAAAATTAACCAGATATTGTTTAGGACAAATTCACTGAAGGAGAGATGGTTATAAAACATATAGAAGAATCAATTTTCTCAGATTCTAATAAAAATTAATTAGAAAATATAATATAGAGGATTAAAATAGCTGTTTTCTCAATTAAAAGTAACTGCAAAATAATTATTTAGTCTCTAAAATATTAAGTAAAGAAAATATTCAAATTTTTCATGTCTGAAAAATTATCAATAGAATATATTCCTGAGTGGTAAAATTCAATATTATGATAAGTACAATTCTGTCCAAATCAACTTGAGTTTAATGCACATTTTTGGGGGAGGCAGGTGATAACCTAGAAGTGCTGAGTTTATTCTTAATTCTGAACTCAGGCATCACTTCTGATTGTGTGTTGGGAATATATGAAGTGCTAAAGATTAAACTGGGGTTGACCTCATGCAAGGCAAGTGTCCTACCTGCTATATTATCACTCCACCCATTTTGATGCACTTTACATAAATTTTTTCTTCTTTTCGGCCAGACTAAAAAGGTTTTATTTATTTACTTTTATTTTATTAAGGCACCATGATTCACAGTGTTATTTATAGCTAAGGTTTAGGTATACTATGTTTCTGCATCACCAGTGTCAACTTGCCTCTACCCGTATCCTCAGTTTCCCTCCCACCCTACCCTTCACCCCCCAGCCTGCCTGTTTGATAGGCACATCTTTAAATTTGTTTGTTGTCTTTTGGATCTTCTTTCATAGTCATTGCCTCTGTGGACTGGATATAAGCTATACCATTCCTCTATACCACCTGATGCCCTGGCCCCCTGCCTCCCTCACTGCCCGACCCTTGTTATTTCTGTCCACGTCTTCCTACTTCTCCTCTTGATTTCTGCAACTCTTTATACATTTTAACTGGGAGAGAAATTACAAGTTAAACAAAATCCTCTACAAAATATGAAGAACTTGTTAGCTGAGAACCCCATGCTGGTAAATTAGACATTTCTATAAGCCTCTTTTTAGTTACCAGTGAACAGAGGCCTCTGATGATTTCTGCTTCTAAAAAGTTTCCAAATTGCAAAATTATTAGGTCTGAAAGGCACATATCTTTTCTGAGGAAATAATAAAAGATGCATAGAATATGTATTGCAAACTATTCTCTTTTCAAACTGATCATGAGAGGTTTGAAACAATTTGTTCAACAACAGGGAATTGGGAGATTTTAAAGATCGAAATACTGTGAAACAATTATGATAACATTTTAATGACATGGGAATATGCTCAGCAGCAGGGAAACAAAATTAAAGATTATGAAATTAAATCTGGGTAAGTTTTGAAACCTATTTCCTCCTGTTGTTCTTCGTGCAAATTAATTCATTTGTCCAAGCCTCATCTATTCTCCCAATTGTATTGTCATTTACGTCATATCATTATTTCTGGGATAACTTGATGGAAAGCATGTGGAGAGTGTTTCCTAAAGCCTAGCATGTAGTAAGCCTGCAGATGTGACCTGTGGTTCATCACAGGATATGTGGACATGTTAGAGAAATTTGTCGATGGGTGAAGAACTTTTGAATCCTTCATAATTTTTAATGTGGCTTACATTTTCTGTAGTGAATAAGTTGGTTTTTGTGTGTGTGTGTGTGTGTGTGTGTGCGTGTGTTTTCTTTTTGGGTCACAGTCAGTATTGCACAGGGGTTACTTCTGGCTCATGCACTCAGGAATTCCTCCTGGTGGTAGTCGAGGGACCATATGGGATGTTGGGAATCAAATCCAGGTCAACTGCGTACAAGGCAAATGCCCTACCTGCTGTACTATCGCTCCAGCCCTATAGTGAATAAGTTTTATGAGAAAAAATTTTAAAGTCTCAAGTAAGTTGATAGGAAATATTTCTGGGTGGGACTTAGGGAACTCTGATTCACTTACTACTAAAGTTGGAAGTCCATTTCTCTTCCAATTGTAATTAAAGATGACAGTCATAAGGAGTATCTACATTATTAATGTAATTTCATATCTTACTTCCTGGTTTCATTGAACTCTTTGTCATTTGGGGATAGTTTCCACTTTTTCTCAGAGCCAAGGCCATCTTTATCCTCCTGGCAAAGGCATTACTAAGGAGATCCTGGGGATCAGGATTTCTCTCAACTGCTAACCCCCTCCAAGTCTATGTGAAAAAATAAGCCAACTCACAGGAAGGAGCCATTTTTTTGCACAGCGTCAACTCTCCTGCTTTCCTTATACTTTTCACTGGTGGAGTTAAGAGAACATCTTTTCCTGCTTGATTCATGGCACTTTAATATTTACAGAAAGCCACCAAGCTGAACTACATCAGAACACTCTCTCCTGGGATTTAAACAGGGCTTTCAAGTGACCCTGTTGTCTTCAGTTACTGCTACCCTACAGCCTGACAGTGAAGCATGACTTTCAGTCAAGCCACATCAGTTTTCTCAAGTGTCTGTCTTTGTGCACCCACGATTCTTGATTGGCCCCTTTTCTAAACTGGAACCCAAAGAAATAATTTCTACAGCAACTTGCAAAAAAAAAAAAAAAGACAAACTTTTAACTTCTTTCTGTTAGTCTGAACTCCTAGCACCTCTCCCTCATACTCACACAAAACTCCCGCCAGTGTAGTGCAGCCCTGCCTGGTGAGCCTGGGCTAGCCAGAACCACCATTCCTTGTCCTCGCTCACAAATACCACTAGCCAGTGAACTTATATGAAGTTCTTGACATCTCCAAGATATTTGTTCATTTTAAGTACCTTCTTTGTATGGAGCTCTGTCTGCATGTAGGAAGTTGCACTGAATAATAAGAAGTTGCACTCTTTCCTCTCTGTGTCTTCTTAGTAGCATTTAAGGTGTTAAAACCTCACCCAGGAACGTTTGTTCTTTGTCTTATTGGCATCCCTTCCTTCATATTCTTGTTGCTTAAAGTTATGTGGGCAATGCATTTCTTTCTGCTTCATTTCACTGTTGCTTCTCCATCTCTCTCTCTCTCTCATTGTACTGTTTTTCTTCAATGTAGAACTGTGTTTTTCTTATATCTCTAGCTTCAGCAGGAAATCAGGTATCAGGAAAATGGTTGATGCTTAATACATCCATGCTGAGTAGAATAAGACTTGACAGTATCAGATGCTGTATATAATATCCCTCCTACTTAGTGTTTTGATTTGATTAGTGTCCAAAGCTCAATCCTTGAAACAAGAACAGCTTGTTTTGTATCTGTTCAACTAGGTGTTTTACTTTTGTGTGAGTACCCAGTAAATGAACCAAGAATATGCTTATAAGGCAGGCAGACACATCCTCTGTGGCTGACAGTTTAGCAGAACAAATTAGTTGAAATTGTCCGTCATGGCACCAAACAAAGGAAAACCAGCCTCTCCTTAGTGTAAACATGTTTTGCTAGGAATAGAATATTCCTGACTGCGGCAATGCCAGGCCTCCTCTTCTACCATCTGGAGCTATGTCCTTGCATGGTGATGCTTCATCAACTCCCCATCACTATTTCCCTCTTGCTTTGTGTTCTTACCTCTCCCCACCCCTTACCTGGACAGTGCTTGTCACTCTCTTCCCGTCTGCTTATTTCCCCTCCATAATGGTTCTTGCCTTATGATACAGTAGTTTTTTTCTCTTTTACATATTTCAGTGTTAAAAACTATATCAGACTCATCAGGATCTTTAAACCAAACAAATGTGTTAGGAAGCACAAATGGTCTCTCACCCAGATAAAATTCTGTAAATAGTATAAGGAAAAACAATATATGTATATATACATGATTCAATAGTTAAAAACAGTTATATATGCTACAGAAGTTTCCTTCCCTTGCCCGTCTACTCCCCATTTCTCTTTCCCAGTGATAATCTATTAACTTAACAATGTGAAATTTTCTGTAGAAATATTTTTAAGATACTATGTACCAACATACACTGTAATGTATCACCTGTGTGTTTTTTTTTACATTTCCATGGAAAGTGCTCTGCACCTATCGTTTATTATACTCATATAATGCATTTTAGAGTTCTCACAATAGACCCTCCTTCACCTCCCCCCCACAGCTTCTACCTCTTAATATAACCATTGCATAGCACTCTGCTTGCTGGATGGTTACTTAAGACTGTCTTGAGCTTCTTGCTGTTCCAGTTACGATGGTGACTATTCCTTATACATATATCTTTGAAAACTTCTGCACAGGATATGCTCATTTTTCATGTTGATGTTTATTACTAAATTGTTCTCCAAAATGAAATTAGTTTTCTCTAATTTTAACATTCCACCAACGTGCCCAGATATATGTGATTCTCTATTAGTCTCTTCTAATTTTTGTCAATACGATGGAGAAAATGTTCTTATTATGATTTATGCTTAATTATGCATAAAAATGATGGCCATTTTGAATTTGCAGCCAATCTGTAGGTTTTTGGTAGATTTTGTCTTATCCTTTAAACTTTATTCCTGTTTGGTGGTTAGTTGTTTCTCGACTTATATCAGGTCTCTAGCCTGATATACATAGGCCTTCAGTATGCAAACCTAAGCCAAATTTGAATCTTTATATAGGATAATAATAGGATATTTACCTCAATGTTTGAGTTTTCTTTTCTTTAGACTGTAAGATTTTATAGGAGCAGAACTTTCATCTATTCTGTTTGCTATTGTTTCCCTATCATGTTAATCCATCTCACATCTTGCCAAATGAATAGCTGAATTAATTTACGCGTGCACATTTTATTAAGTCTTTTAAATTTTTAAAAATTTTGTGTGTGCCATTTCTTCCCAGTATATTTTGTCTCTTTGATGAATTTTTTCCATCACTTTGACCTGCCTTTCTAAGTTCTTTTTTACCTCTTTAAGCTTCTCCACTACAGAAGTTTTGAACTCTTAACTGATAGGAGATAGGGTCATCCCTGTTTTTGATGCAAGATTCTGGAGGGTTGTTCTCAATTTGTGATATGAAATTCTCCTGAGGTCTCAAAGGTGCCTTGTGGAAAAAAATCTGTTCATACATTTTTCTCCTTTAAATTTTATTTTTTATTCATTTTATTTATACATTTTTATTCATTATAAAATTTAAATTTTATTCATCTATTCCATATCTCAACTCCTGTTAAAGTCTGATGTCAGGACACAGGGTAAAAATGATGAACATCACTGAAATACTTTTGTTTTTCTATCAGGAGATATTGTATTTGATGTTATTGAATTGGGTTAGATTACAAGGAGAGATATTACAGCAGGTAAGGCACTGCCTTGCATGCAACTGACCAGGATTCGATCCCTGTATCTAGTCTTTGGTACAATATTGTGATCAAAGTAACTGAGATGGGAAGTAACATGTTTCTTCCAGGAAGATCATCAAAATATTCTCTAGAATATAAAGTCAGGTATTATTTGGAATAATATGATATCCTATTCAAAGTAAAGTATCCCTCCAAAGTTCTGCTAATATTAAAAGTAACAAATCAGTAATAGGTAAGAGTTTATTCTCTAGGATGGAGAATGTTTTACTAATAAACTTGTGCTACAGAATTGAGTCATATATATATGTGTGTGTACTTACATATATATGGAAATAAATACCCGAGAAAGAAAAAAATGACATTATGTGACATTACTTAAGGAGCTAATTTGCTGATTATGTTGAGTTTTTTGTTGTTGTTGTTTTGTTTGTTTGTTTTGGGATCACACCTGGGTGTGCTCAGGGATTTCTCCTGACTCTATGCTCAGGGATTAATCATGATGGTGTTTGGGATACAGGGGATAGAACCCCGTCAGCTATGTGAAAGGCAAGTACCTTATCCACTGTACTACTTCCTCAGTCCCCTCTATGCATTTTTAATCTATTGTTCTATTACCATAATCATGAACATTGAATTATTTTATCTCACAATTTTATAATTTGATCTCTTTTTTGACTAAGGTACAATGAATTTTGTTACATAGGAAATTGATTGCACATGGAACTTATATTTAAGTTAAACTTTCAAAAAGAAATATTACACAAGCTGTGGTTAAAAATGTAATTGATTTGAGTATCTTTTGTACAATCACATTAATTAAAGGCCATATCTTAATTTTTATTGCTTCTAGGGTGAATTGCTGAAATTTAAGCAAGAGCAACAGGAGGAACAAAGAATCAGAACCCACCAATCTGAACAAAGGAGGTATAAATGGCCAACAAAATAAGCAAAGTTAACCAAATTACTTATGAAGTTTTAGCATTTTGATAGTTTGTCAAAATATTAAATGTGAATTTATGTGTTCTCTGATTGTAAAGAAAGAAAAATTCTGATACATAGGTTAAGCTAGCTTGCTGGGTACATGAGATCATTACTTCCACTGACTTTTCAAAAGTAGGCTATAAATTGGGTCATGCTGTCACTCCAGCAGCCTATATGAATTTTTTAAAACATTTTTTTATTTTACAAGTATTTTATTAAAAGTTCTGATATTGTATTTATATAATTTCATATAATTATATATGTATACACTTTTTACATGGTAGAGCCTGGCAAGCTCCCCGTGGTGCATTCAATATTGCCAAATACAGTAACAATAACGGGTCTCATTCCCCCGACTGTGAAAAACCCTCCAATATGGCACCATTTGGAAGGATGAATAAGAAGAGGCTGCTAAAATCTCAGGTCTGGAATGAATGGAGATGTTACTGGTGTCCGCTCATGCAACTTGATGAACAACAGGATGACAGTGATATAGTGATACACTTTTTAGTAGGATCCAATTATTTCTCTGAATATTTTAGAATTAACTGAGTTGTAAGTTTTAAAGTATCTTAAAGATAGTAATATGTTCCATTAATGGGCACATTACTTAGAAATTAATGGGACCCCAATAAAAACACAACCTAGTGATTAAAAGTGGAAATAATTACTTTTTTGTTAGAGTAATTCAGATTCTCCCCCTTTTAAAAGTTGTTCCATATTGCTGACCACATAAATATTGGTGCAGTTATTTTCTACATCTTATTTTATCATTCTATTGATTGCAATCAAATGTGGATACATTTTAAATCCACACAGAAATGTTTCTGGATAGTAAACTCAGTTTCAAAACAACTAATTAAGTCCTTAAACATATTTTATGTTTTCAATAAGCTTTTGAAGAGAGCTTGTGCTTGCCTTGTTCTTTAAAGTTGCAGTGAGCTTTACATTATTCTACAAAAACACTCTCTTGGTAGTCTCTTAACAAATAAAATAGCTGTATTCATTCCCGTTGAGGGTCACAACACAAGCCATGCAGCATGTGTGTAAGGAACAAACATTTCATTTCTCCGGGACATGATTTTATTAGCATACAAAAGACAATCTGCTTTCTACTGGTTATAAGTTCATGAAGAAAATTCAACTCTGCACTTTAGAATAGATAACTTGTGGGATTCCTTACGAGCATCTTATGAATCATAAATAGTAGTAGCTTGAGTATCTCTGATTTTTTGAGTTAGAAAAATTAGTAGAAACACCAGAGAGGAAGGACAGAAGCACACAGGGAGTGGAGATGAATTTGGTCCAGAGCTCAAAACTGGGATGGACAGAGTTGATTCATTGAAATTGAGTCACCCTTGAATGATGGTTGTGTTTTTCAAGTCAGGGTTCCCAAGCAGTATTCTTGGGTCATTCTCAGGGATGGATGGTTCACTGATAGCAGCTGTGTATGATGTTGCTCAAGCTCATTCATGCTGGGATGAGGGTGGGTGGGAGAGGGCTGGTTATCAGGGTCACACCCAGTGTGGCCCTTTGTTGCCAGGGAATAAATTTGAGATCTTGTACATATAAGGTATGTACTCCTGGCCTTTCAATAATAATTATTTTTTTCTATTTATTTATTTATTTAATTGAATCACCATGAGAACAGTTACCAAACTTTCTGGTTTAAGTCTCAGTCATACAATGATCAAATACCCATCCCTTCACTAGTGCACATGTTCCAACACCAAAAACCCCAGTATACCCCCCCTTCCCACCCCCCACCCTGCCTGTGTGGCAGATGATTTTCACTTTACTCTCTCTTTACTTTGATTAAATTCAGTTTTTGACAGAAAACCCACTATTATTATTTGGAATTTTTCTGCCAACAATCAGACCTGCCGGGAAGGCATCATTAGATCATTTGTTTTCTATTGCTGATAATGAAGAGCATATGATGTCACATGACCACAAAAGTGGCCGTGTGAAGTTACTTTTTTTCAATCCAAATTAACTCTTTAGAGAAATCCAGAGCACCAGCTTGACAGCAATAACTTATGTGTACTTTCTACAACTAGAAACAACAGTATGAGCTGTCATTTTATTTTCCCTGTTTGCTTTCTTAACAGGAATTGAGAAAAACAATCTATTAACCATGATCACTGGTTGACCCATGTTGCAGCAGATGCAGGCCAAAATAGCAAAGAAAGCTCAGCAACACTGCTATGTCCTCTTAGTTCACTCAAGAATAAGTCCTATCTGTTGTATTTGTGGAAAACTCAGTTTTTGAGGCAGTTGACAGCTGTCTTGCACTGTGCACTTAGCCGCTTTTGGTGTTTCCATGGTGCAGGTGCCATCACTCAAGCAGGCGGAAGCCGGGGGTCATGCTTGAGCATTATCCTGACAATAAGATCATGCACGTGCATGGACACACACAGATACAGAAGATTTGTTCATGTTCCATGTCAAGGCATCTGTGAACAAACATCTTTGTTCTGTGCATTTGGGAACAAGGAGAAGCAAGGCAGATGGTTATGTGGAAATGACCATCTGGAGAAAAGAAGTAGAAAAAAACCTAACAGTGAGATTATTTCAGACCAGGATAGGTGCTAAGAGAATCATATTACAGGCTGATGGTTAAAGGAGAGATCGAGATGGTATGTATGAAGAGCTAGTCGCTTGGAGGCTGAAACATGTACTTGGACATCTCTTTCTTTCAGACCTTGAGGCAGATACAAAAGTGGCAACATGGGAATGAGCTTGCGCTTTTGTGATCTCAAGTAATCGGATTTAGAAAGTAAGGAAAAGAGAATAATAGTCAATGAGGTAAGGTGTAGGTAGAAGTCAGAGAAACCCAAAGTTTGTAAGCCAGTGATTTTATTCCAAAACTAACAGGAAATCTTGAGAAGGTGTTATGGAAAAGAGAAGCCCGGGTTTTTTTTAATAATTTGGTAATGTAATTTTTGTGAAGAGTGGATTCACAGTGGAATCGTGGAAGCAGAAAGACATAGGAGAAGTTAATGAGTTGAACCAGCATGGTGATCATAAAAAAAATGATGAATTCAGGATGTGTTTAGTGGGTAGAGCCAATACTATTTTCAAGTAGTTTGGATGCAGAGTGAAATGGAGGATGTTGAGGCAAAATCATTCTGTTACTTTCATGGGATTAAAAAAAACCCAAAAACCTGGTTCAGGTAAAAGGCAATTATGAGTATACTTAGAGTTAGGGTCAGCTTTTTCTTTCCTAATATTCAGATCTCCAGCTTAGTAAGATGCTGTTCATCCCTAGAGCTCTATGGGCCAAGAGATCTAGAAACAGTAACGTAAGAATGGATATCTGCAGAGAACCGGGCACACCAGACTTGGTACTTCTATAGATTTGATGGTAGAAGGCAAAGAAGCTTTGTTTGGTTTGGGGTCACACCTGGCTGTGCTCAGGGGTTCCTCCTACCTCCGCACTCAGGGCTCACTCCTGTTGGGCTCAGGGGACTATCGGGTTGCCAGGAATTGAAGTCAGTTGAGCTGTGTGCAAAACAAGTGCTGCATCTTCTATACTAGCATCCCTCTGGTCCCAAGAGAAAGAAGCATTCTATTAACTAAGATGTAGCAACTGCCTAATTGGATTTGAGAAAACAGTTGCTGAGAAAACAGCAACCGGTAAAGCAGAGCTCAAACTTGATCAACATGCTCTTGACAATTTAGTTGCCAAGTAAACAGACCTTTGTCTCAGAGTTTGCTTCCCAGCAGTCTCTCTCCTCAAAGTGCCTCCTCTCCCAATCTCCTAGAATCACTTTGACCACATTTTATTTCAAAATAAGCAAGTAAGGAGCTGGAGCTATAGCACAGAAAGTAGGGCGTTTGCCTTGCATGCGGCTGACCTGGGTTCAGTTCTCAGCATCCCATATGGTCCCTCTGAGCACCGCCATGGGTAGTTCCTGAGTGCATGAGTCAGGAATAACCCCTGTGCATCGCTGGGTGTGACCCATAAAGCAAACAAACAAACAAACAAAAAACAAAAAAAAGTAAATATGTTATACTCAGCAGTTCCCAGGGGACCCAAGTCCACTTCCAATATTGCTCAGTGCTGAGAGGAAGAGCTTGTGGTACCAGCGATCAAACCCAGGTCTTGCACATGCTAGGCATGTGTTCTACCACTTTAATTGTCTTCCCATGTCCCTTGCACACTTATCTAGTCTTCATGCCTATAAAGTAAAGTAATTGACTGCATATCTTCTTCCATAAGCCTGAGTTGAGTGACTTCTATGTGCCAAGAGCTGAGTGTCTACTGAGATGCCTGTGGTCTTAAAGAAACTGTTCCTTAATAATCTATTGACATTTATTCCTAGTGTCAGTCTTATTACAACCTAGTACAATGCCTTTTTTCCAACTCTCATAGTTGGATTCCTCTTAGCCACACAGAGGAAATAAAGTGCTGCCTTATTTTTTTTTTTTACTTTTCTACATTGAAAATTTGATGTAAGCAACAGTATATTGTCACACTCGAGAAAGGTCTGTGTAAAAAATTTTAGAGTGATTAATTGTTGGAATAGGGGCTAAAACTCAGTGATAGTGCTTTGATGGAAATTTATTATATGGCTCTGGTTTTATAATTGATTTATAGCACTTATGCTAAAGAGATGATTTTGCTTGTTGCTGTGCGTGGAAAATTTTAAAAGATGCTCACCCAGTCTGTGCTTGGGATGAAATTCCCTATTTCAAGCCGAGTACATACTGTTTTTAGAAAACTCCCTGTAACCACACAGAGAAGAAACTCCCCGTAACCTTATGCCATCATGTGTGTGTGCCTCCACATTGCTTGAGCATGAAGCAAAGTAATGATAAGTTTGCAGTAATGTCCTATATACACAGGTTCTTGGACTGCTGAGGTTTTTGTAAGGTCTCAGGTGCTTGCCTAGCCTAGACCCACCTGTCTGATGATCAGTGTAATAAAGACCTCCCTCCTTAGTCTCCCACCATAGATTGTCTCCATGTGCTTGATTAATTGAACTCTCTTTACAAGAGGGCATTTACTTGTGTGAGACTCTGGGTTGAATTCCTCTCACAGAAAAACAAACAAACAAACAGAAAAGCCAAGATAGAATATTAATTTTAAAGTATTAATTTGAGGATGTAGCCAGCCTCAAACATAAATGATAGTTATTATTATGCTGCAGGTTGTTTTAGGAGTACATTCTTTCCATGTTTTAAAATTTTATTATGAAAATTTCTAATAAAGCTTTTCTTTTATTAAGTTCTTTCCTCTATAGTTTATATCCTATGTGTTAAGCTTAAGTATATTTCTAAAAGTATGACAATATTTGCGGGAAATGTACTCATTTCTTCTTTTGAAAGTGTGGGCATCTCTCTTCTGATATTTTCTTTTTCCCGTAATCTCTTCCCATATTTGTCTACTTTCATTTATGGGATTTACTCCAGGAAGGTGGGTAAAGGGTTCCTGGGACCTATGGGAGGGATATTTGTGTTGCAGAAAAGCTATGTTCAATTTCATGTTTCAGTTCTTGCTCAAGTGACTGATTTTCCTTAGCCTCTGGGGTCCTTGGCATCCTTTAGGGGTCTGGTTGCTTAGATGACAAAAATCTCTTGCCGAACTGAAAGAAAGTAGGTGAGTGAAACTCTGGATTTAAGAATCGTGCCTCTTTTAGCCTTCGCCAAGATTGACACCAGCTTCAGCAAAGGGCTGTTAATAGCATGTCATATGGTTAATGGAAAAAGCAGTTTCGGTAGATTTCTTCTAAGCTGAAGGGGAGAAACAATCCCCACAGTAGGTTCATACAGCACATTAGGTTCTCTGAAATCTCTCAGCCCTGCAGCCAGCTTTCCGCTTACACACATTTTTCATTGTTTTAAAGGGTAAATAATGCTTTTCTGGACCGACTCCAAGGCAAAAGTCAACCAGGTGGCCTCGAGCGCTTTGGAGGCTATTGGAATATGAATAGTGGTAACAGCTGGGTGAGTTTTTTCTTTTCTTTTTTAAAAAAATCTTTCAAAGTTAAAGAATAAAAACAATGAGTATTTGAAAAATATGTTGTGGCTTTCTCCCCAGATATTATTTTTTTGGTGTGCTGTTCAGCTGTGTGATGGGCAGTCAGCCAGGGTGATTACTTAAATTCCACAATAGCTTCTGAGAGAGGGTGAAAGTCTTGATTTCAGCTCTGGCCAATCACAATAAAAAATGACACCTGTCCTTAGTTCTCAGTGAGATTGCCTGGAATGTGAGGCTTTTTATCACCCTTTGCCCAGACCTATAACAGAAACAAATGAGCTTTCATTTCAGGAAGATTTTAAGTGAAACATGGTTACAAACATAGACAGCCTTTTCTAGTAATATATATTTTTAGTGAAACTACATATCAAAGAAACAAGTATCTTAATTACAAAATAATTTAAAAGACAACCCTACAGGAAAGAGGACTTTTTGAAATATTCTTACAGATTTATGCAATGAAAACTGTAACTATATTGAAAATCTTGCAATCATATTGTACTTTGAAGGGAAGGACCTCACCTAATGATGCTCAGGAGTTAATCATGGCTCTGTGCTCAGAGTACTACTGGTGGTACTCTGGGGACCATAGGGAATGCCAGAGATTGTACTCAGGTCACTCACATGTAAGGCAAGCACCCTAATCTCCATAATATCACTCTTGACCTTGTATATTTATGAGTTTTGCATACTCAATATATCATTGAACCAGCACCAAAGCTTCAGAATGTGTATTATTGTGGAATTTGTAATGTGTACAGAATTAAAATTAATTACAATAGTTTATAACTTAACTGGAGACCAAGAGCATATATATGTCTATCTTAAAAGTAGAGCAGATAGCATTTTACAGACAAAATATAATAAAATGATCAAACTCTAGACAAAATTACTCTTTAATAGATACTTGATGAGTTAAAACCCATTTCTCAGAAGACGTGCTGTTAGAAGTCTTATATTCCTATTTCCTTGAAAGAAAACTAATAGGTTAAATTGGTGGGTAGATTTTTACAAATGTGGGTGTATATTGGTGAATATATTTAGGATTGGTGAATGTAACCAAATTTTCAGAGAATGCATACTAGACATATTCACAGAATCAGACAGTGGGAGAGAGGATAAAACATTCAAAACATGACTTTGCCTGAGGTGTTATGATTTACAACTTACTGATAATCATAAAAATATGTGAATAGGAGTTGAGTGGAAAATGAGGCATTGTGATTTTTAGAAGTTATCTGAACTCATAGAATTTACAGGTTTTCAAATATGATTGAAGCTCATATTTGGGGGCAGGATTTGAAGTTAGAAGCTCACTGTACATTTTCTCTTCACTCCAGCCCCTCAATTTAGAAGTTACTTGGAAAATAGTGTATTGAAAGGGAAGAAATGGGAGAAATTTAATGAATATCATGGCTGCCTATAGAACTTATGTGAGTGAGCCATACATCTCGGCTTAGATTTCTCACAGATAACAAAGAAGTACATTGTTTTCTCATGATGTGATGAAGGGAGGATGTCTGGAGCTTTTTTGGGAAATAGGCACATCCAAGTCCAAAGTAATTACTAGATATTTTCATCAAAAAAGAGTGGAAGACTTGTTAGAAAAGATGAAGTCATGAAATTTGCATATAAGTGGATCAATATGGAAAGTATCATGTTAAGTGAAATGAGTCAGAAAGAAAGGGACAGACATAGAAAGATTGCACTCATCTGTGGAATATAAAGTAACAAAAGGGGAGTCTCACACCCAAGATTTGTAGAGATAAGGACCAGAAGATATGCTCCACAACTTGAAAATTGGCCTCACATGCTGGAGGAAAAGGCAGCTCAGATAGAGAAGGGACCACCAAGTAAAGGATGTTGGGAGGACCCATTTGGGTTGAAAGATGCGTGCCGAAAGTAGACTATACACTGAACACGATGGCCGCTCAATACCTCTATTGCAAACCACAACACCCAAAAGGAGAGAGATAATAAAAGGGAATGTCCTGCCGCTGAGGTAGGGTGGGGTGGTGGGAGGGATGCTGGGAACATTGGTGGGGGAGAATGGGCACTGGTGGAGGGCTGGGTAAGCAATCATTGTATGACTGTAATGCAAACATGAAAGTTCATAAATTTGTAACTGTACCCCATGGTGATTCACTAATAAAAAAAGAGTGGGAGATGGGTGAGAACTTCTACAGGCTCTCACTTCCAATTCTGGATTACTAACATCTCTTCCTTTGCTCCTATTTCCCTCTGTGCCCCAGTATCTCTCTCCTACACTGAATGGTCTTTGTTCTAACACTATTCCTCCCTCCCTCCTGAATTGTTGATGTTCCACCTCAGATTAAAATTTTTCATCAGCATAACATATTAATAAACATAAAATATGGCCATGACCTTTCTCCTTTTGTCTTATCTTTTGGTGAGAGAACTAAAACTTCAAGAGGTGCTACCCATTCTCTCTCTAATTTTTTTCTTTCCATTCCTCTTAATTTTACTCCATTCAGGTTTTATACTTTTCCATACAACAAAAAATGTTTTTATGGTAATCACTAACAGCATGTACATTACCAAATAGAAGTTATTTCTCAGTCTTTATGTTTTTGTTATTAGCATCATTTGTCATTGTGTTCCTCTTTGAAACTCTTGGCTTTTGGAAATTAACATACTCTTGTCAGGGTTTGTAGCTATTATGTTTGCCTCACCTTTTCATTCTTTTGCTTCTTTGTCTTCCCAGCTTTTGTCTATTTTTGAGCCATATCTGGCTTTGCTGACAGTTTACTCTTGGCTGGGTGCTCAGGGATCACCTCTGGCAAGGCTTGGGAGAAAACAGGTGGTGTCAAGGATCGAACCCAAGACATTCACTTGTTGGGCAAGTGTCTTAGCCACTGAACTATCTCTCTATTCCTTGTCTTCTCAACATTTTGCCTCTAAGACTCATTTTGGACCACTTTCTTACCATTATGTTCACTTAATACACTAGCTGTTTCATTTATCCTCAAGAAATTAACTGACATCTAGGTGCTCCCACCCCCAATTCCTAGTTCTAACTTGAATGTATTTCTCTAAACTCGAGACTTGTGTATCTATTTGCTTTCCTGTTATCTTTTTGTACCTCTGAAGACATTTCCACCTCAACATGTCTACAATTTTACCTTGATCCCCTTAATCCATTATTCTCAGTACACATCTTCCTCTTTGCACACACACTCTTCTTTCACATTCCCACATCTTGACTCAAATATGTCCATTTTTGAAGGTTATCAACACCTTCACCACCATTACCCTGCTTCTAATCTCTCTCAGTGCACATCTTTATCACTGTATCACTGTCATCTCATTGCTCATCGATTTGCTCGAGTGGGCACCAGTAATGTCTCCATTGTGAGACTTGCTGTTACTGTTGTTGGAATATCAAATAAGCCACGAGTAGCTTGCCAGGCTCTGCCATGCGGGCAGGATACTCTCGGTAGATTGCCAGGCTCTCAGAGAGGGACGGAGGAATCGAACCCGGATTCGATGAGTGCAAGGCAAACTGTGCTATCGCTCCAGCCAGTGCATATCTAGATTGTTGAAAATAGATGATTTCCTGCTTCCACACTTACTATCCAGAATCTATTCTCCATACGAGTGACCTTTTGAGAGGGAAGTCAAATCCTGCTCCACCTCTGCTCAAAACTTTCCAATGGCTCCCATATATCTCCAGATTAGTGGAAATAGAAGCCCTTACAGTAGATTAAAGGGGCTATATTATTTAAATCTCACTTTTTCCTCTGGCCCTCCCTCTGCTGTTCTCCTTCTGTGTATCCTCCTTGTCACACTTCTCATACTGTTCTCTGAAAACTTGTGAAACTACTTGTTCTCACCTTGTAGTCTTCAAACCGGCTGGTCTCCCTTCACACTTCTCAAAAATGCCTGTATAATTTTTTCCTCTAGGGATTTTCTTGAATTCCACCTCAGAGAGGGTTCTTTGGCCATCCTAGATCCCTGTGACTCTTCCTCTTAGTTCATGTCTCCTTTTTGGGGGCTTTACATCTTTTTTTCTCTGTAGCGTTCTGGAAGTTCAGCATAATTGCCAACATCATTTACTTATGTGCATTGTTGACTGCTCACTCAGTCTCTCATTGTGGTCCTGTGTGTTTTTTATTTCCTCAAAGCAGAGTTCTATACTCGGCCTATTTAGTGAGATACCACAAGCATAGAACTGTGACTAGAGCTTACTTCTTGCCTATGAGAGAGGGTGACTGTGATTGGGAGACACAAAATCCTCAAGGATTTTTAAAAATTATTTTTAGTTTTAATTTAATTTAGTTTTTATAAAGTTTTTCATAACAGTTTATTATATTGAGTATTCCAACCCCAATCCCACCTTCATAACACCTGCCTACCACTATTATTTTGAAATTTTCCACTGCCCTCCAAAGCCTGCCCTCAAAGCAGGACCTAAATAATTTATTTTGTACTGCTTGTTATAAATAATCCACTAAAAATGATCCCAAAAATTTCCTTAGAGGAAAGTGTGTGAGGATTGTGGTATCTCACCCTGGAGCCATTAAGCCATTGCATAAGAGATTACTAACATGTTGTTACAGGTTGAGCCTTGTGTGCTTATATATATATTTATATATATGTATATATATAATTGATATATATGTAATTAAGATTGGTTGCATTCTACTTTATACCATCTCCTCAAAGATTTAGAACCAATTGATTTGATATATTAAAATAATGATCCTGAATTTAGGAATGACTGTAACTAGAACATTTGATGAAGGAATTATTGAATTTAAAACAGCAAAATTTTGCAAAAGCCAAAGACAATATTTGACAAAGAACAAAACAAAAGTTTTAGGAAATTTGAAATCTAAACACTCAGTAAATTCATCTTAATAAAAGAAGAAAATCAGTGTGCCGTTTCTCATCTATTGGATATTGAAAACATAATATTGTCTGTATACTCTTGATAAGGCTATAATATTCTTTAATATGTTGTTTATGGGAAATGAAAATCATGCAAATACTATGCAGAATTATTTGTTACTGTTTTTCTATAAAAATCAAAGTTGGCCATAATATAAGGAATCTCCTAAATGTTGAAGGACTAGATTATTCCAAATATCTAGAAACTTGTACAGATAAATTACATCAAGGTATATTCTTCAACTACTTTGTAAATTTAACTTTAAATCACAATCAGACAGTATAGAAAGAGATCATTATGGTCTGGTCTTACAGAAGCACAGATCTTTAAAAAAAAAAATCACAAAATTTGAACAGTTTATAACATATTTTTAAAGAGTCATTTTATACTCTATTTTTTTGGGGGGGTCACACCCAGCGATGCTCAGAGGTTACTCCTGGTTCAGGAGTAACTGATTGGTTACTCAGTGATTGCTCAGGAATCACTCCTGGCAGTGCTCGGGGGACTATATAGGATGCTGGGAATCAAACCCAGGTTGGCCTCATGCAAGGCAAACACCCTACCCACTGTGCTATTGCTCCAGCCCCTCATTTTATACTCTTATCAAATTGGAATTGGAGAGAGAGTTCAATGGGTTAGAGCGCATACTTTGCATGAGGGAGGTCCAGGATAGATCACTGGTACCACATGGCCCCTGAGCATTGTCAGAAGTAACTCCTGAGCATAGATAAGAGTGTCCCCAAAGTACTTCTGATTTTGTGGGGCACACCCAGTAGTACCTAGGGTTTACTCCTGACTATTCTATTTGGCAGGGTACCGCCAGTGGTGCCTAGAGCTTACTAGACTGTGTACCAGGGATCACTCCTGGTGATGCTTGGGGAGGCTATTTGCAGAGTTGGGCATATGACCCGGGGTGAACTGCATGGAAGGAAGGCATTTTGCAGTGAGATTAACCATCTCTCTAGTCACTATATCTTTGATTTAAAGAACTTTCACATTTTAAAATGCATTTTGCTTTTTCAGAGTTCTCTATAGTTCCCAGGACTCAGCTAGGATGGGCCATATAAATAATCACTATCTTTTCTCTAACGCCGATGGGTGAAACTCTCTGGTTTGCTGCAGAACCTCTCAATTCTGTCTTCAAGGGCAGCTGAGCATTTACTATGACCTAGGACACAACCTAAGACTTTAGTTTCCCAGAGCATTAGAACAGTGATAGTCCAGATCTCCAATAAAACTTGGCACGGATTTCCGGGAGCCTGGTTAGAGATTTCTTGACCCTTTGCACAGGGTTGAAAGAAAGAGGATTCATTTAGTCTACTTCCCTTCGCCTTCCTGCTGCAGAATACAAAGTCACACTTTTCCA
This sequence comes from Sorex araneus, assembly GCF_027595985.1. Lineage (NCBI taxonomy): Eukaryota > Metazoa > Chordata > Mammalia > Eulipotyphla > Soricidae > Sorex > Sorex araneus. The sequence goes on from NC_073302.1 coordinate 248,807,714, forward strand.
TACATTTCCATTTAAATTGCCTACTCCACATTGTGTTCCTCCTGTCCTTGCTGTAAAGAGGGAGGTTCATGGAAGTATTTGTGGCCACTATTATCTGTGACCCAGGCTAGCCTCTCTGTAAGAACACAGCAGATGAGCCATCATTCAACAAGCCATTAGGTTCCTGACAGAGACCATTTTGTGAATCAAGTGTGATGGGACTTGAAAATTAAATCATTTCACTGGGACTTTAAATCATTTAAAAAGAGTCATTTAAACTCAGTGTAGTATAAAAGTTCTTTGAAGGTGCTTTATTTGGGACGATAAAGGTTTGAATTTTGTTTCGCTGCATGTGCTAATATTTGTTTTCCTGTTCTTCCAGGGTCCATGAGAAATATTTACTTGCATCTGGTTTTTGTCAACTGACCTCAAGAACACCTTCATCAACCTTTGAAACCCCTTTTGTTAATGACTCAATTCAGCCTCACTGTTTTATACCTCAACTTTATCTGCCCACCCGCTCCACTGAGTGACAGAGATGGCCAGTTTCTCCCTGTCATTTTTTATGCATATTTGTAGAAGCTGATTACTGAACTCCTATTTAATCTTGACTGCCAGTGAAATCTTACATTATTTTTCTAATTGGTTTCACCTTGTATGGAAAGCGTAATTACAGCAACATTAAAAAGACAAAAAAAATGAGAGAATCATTTGCTAATTTCATGTTAGAGCTATGGGTGCTGCCTGCTTTTCTGTTGAAGTACTTCATTCTTATCTAATTCTCAGGTCAGGATGAGGGAGGCTTTGGAATTCTTTTAAAAAATTTAATTCTTGCATACTGAACCCAGAATAAAAATGTTAATAAAAGGAAAAAATAAGTCTTTTATACTCGTAACTATTTTAAAATAAATTACCTGGGTTTGATTCCTCTGTCCCTCTCAGAGACCCCAAGCTACCGAGAGTATCCCACCTGCACGGCAGAGCCTGGCAAGCTCCCCGTGGCATATCCGGTACGCCAAAAACAGTAACAAGTCTCACAAGGAGACGTTACTGGTGCCTGCTCAAGCAAAATTGATGAACAACGGGATGACAGTGCTACAGTGCTTTGAAATACTTCTGCTTAAGTGGTTTTATGTTTTTAAATGAAATGCTCTGTTGTTTTTTCTCTTTAAGGTATCTCATTTTTACATTCCTGTTACTAATCTATATAAATGTTTCTCCGTTGGATCGGGCTTTGATCTTGACTGATTTACTAATACTTTTCCTCTGAGTATTCAGAGTAGCAGTTACTTTTCTGAAAGGGCATCATTGTTACAAAAATCATCTAGAGAAAAATGTGGCTATCACATATGGTTTTAGTTGTTTTGGAAATTTTTTGTTCTATGCAACTTATTTTGTATTGCTATTCAATAGGTTTTTCTATTCAACTTTTGTTACCTCAAACCAGTTATATATCGTAGAGTGCAGGAATATTGGTTTTCCATAATGCACACTCCATCCTCTAAGCCCTCCATGTTTTACAAAGAAAACATTGCATTCAGTCCCAAAATAAAGCCTAGAAGAATAAATGATTTTTTTTTTTTTTTGCAGCTGCACAACTAATAATACTTTGGAGCATCAAAATCTTCTGTGTTACCAATTTCTCGGTTGAAATTAACTTTCCAAGTCTCTGTATTCAGATAAATATTGGGATTTGGGATTCTTGGGTCCAAGACTGGGGGCTCACAGAACAGTGCAAGAATGAAGTATAGAAAGTACAGCAGTATGTGTGTGTGTGTATGTGTGTGTATATGTGTGTGTGTGTGTGTGTGTGTGTGTGTGTGTGTGTGTGTAGAAGAACAGATGGTGTTCAGCTAGTTTCTCTGGAGTAAATAATGCAGATACTCTTGATTCCCCCTCTTCAGCCAGCTGTAGCTGCATTCGTGCTGTTGACACTAGCATAAAATGTTGGGTCCATTTGAAATCCTTGTCATTGCTTACTATGGGAAAAGCTAAATCCCTCAGTCTGGGTTGGAAATACTGCCAAATGGATTGTAAATGTGTGACTGTTGCGGCATCCAGTGTGGCATGCAGCCATTTCAGTCCTCCACCTGCCAGCCTGGCTACCTCACAGCCCACAGCCATACGCTCAGCATTCCTTACTTGCTGCTGTTTACTACTGCATAACCAGGAGTGCACTAGGGGAAGAAATCCTTTTTTTATTTTTATTTTTTGCTTTGGGAATGCTCAGAGAAGCTGAAGTCAATTTCCCTTCAACTGCTTCCTGGATCCCATATTCTGTTAAGATTTTGTTTGGGTGTCAGATTTCATTAAAAAGCAAATTATATTTGTAGATGTTGGATATAATATGTTTCAGTGCTCTAGGCCTCATCAATGGATTGCCCTTTTCCTCCCCCCTAGAGAAACATACAGTGCTCTTATGAACACTCCTAATTCCCTGAGTTTATCTTCTTTTTATTTATTATCTTCTTTTTATTTTTTTATTATTGGACTGGAGTGATAGCCCAGCATTTGCCTTGCACACAGCTGACCTGGGTTCAATTTTTTTGTCCCTCTCGGAGAGCCCGGTAAGCTACCAAGAGCATCCCGCCCACATGGCAGAGCCTGGCAAGCTACCTGTGGGGTATTCAATATGCCAAAAACAGTAACAACAAGTCTCACAATGAAGACATTACTGGTGCTCGCTCGAGCAAATTGATGAAGAGTGGGAGGACAGTGCTACAATGCTACATTATTTATTTATTTAGCTTTTTAGATCACACCTGGCAATGCTCAGGGCTGTCTCCTGGCTCTGCACTCAGCAATCACTCCTGGTGGTGCTTGGGGGACCATATGGAATGCTGGGAATTGAACCCAGGTCAGCTGCATGCCACTGTACTATCACTCCAGCCCCCCTGAGTTTATCTTTAACCTTTCTGTGTGCTTTACCTCTCATTGTTAGCTACTAAATTCCCCAAATTAGGCTTATAAAGTCAAACCTTTTGGTGACTCTGGACTTTGTAGTGAATTACTTGCTTTTCTCTTTTCCCTATAACCTTTTCATATTTTACTATAGAGCAATGTTCTCTGCTTAAACGCAGAAATACTATTAACACTTTGCTCCTAATATTTGGGAGTTAAGTGACTCTGTAATATATATACTCCTGGACATCCATAATTACTTGACTCAGGCTTCGGTCGCCATAATTTCTAACACCCCAAAAGCTGGGTCCCACCAAGGGACCTCTGGATGGACTCAGGGCAAGCAGCAAAACTATCCTGGCATCAATAGGACATTCTAGAAAGCCTAAAGCACAATCCTGATACAAGCCGTGGTGACCAAGAGACAAGACCCCATGGTATAGCAAAAGCTAAACCAGCCTGAGGACTTAGTTTAGGATTTATAGTAAAAGCCCAGTCAGTTCTGCCATCCTCCACTCCACCTCTGCACCCACCAGCCCAGAGAACTAAGTTTTGGAATCTTTATCTCTTACTGTATTTATCCAAAATAATGGCAAATGTTAGTAAGAAGCAAATTTGTTTAATATGTACTAGCAGTAAGAAAAGCAGTAGAGATGCTTGTCACCCCTAAGCGTGGAATTTCTCAGTTTAGTCTCACCAGAACGTCTCCTGAGTTAATCCCCCCAAAAGAATTGCCTCCATCAAAAGGCTTTACCTCTGTAAATGATCAATCACACCTACATGCAGTCTGATATGTCCAAACTCCTTAGATGTTCTCTAAGTATGCTATTCAGTTCTGATTAGACATCCACTGTCCACTGTCCATTGACCATCAGTGGTCCACATCTCTTCATTACTCCACCAGGGAGTCCAGGAGGCTGGAGAGGTGGCTCTTGGCCACTGAACCGTAGTGCATCTTACTCACAGGTAGAAACACTGAATTTGGTAGAAAATGATCTAGAATAGGTGTGGGGTTGTATAAATTGTCCTTCAATACTTATCTCTCAGGCAGAAATAACCAGAACAGAAACAAGGGTTTCTGGCTAAAAGTGCCTACCATTTTACTTTTCACATTTAATCTGTCTTGTTGAATCAGCTTAAGTGAAATTTGACTTGTGTGTAACTCTAAGAATCCCGAAGTTCCAATCACCATTATCATCCCTTCAAAGTGTTTCTTTTGTTCGGAAAGAAAAATAAAACAATTTGTTACAAAAGTATAGATGTTTGTTATTGGGAGCTTAGTTTCATAGATGAGTCATAAAAGGAAGAAGCTAGTGATTTTTTTCAGGGTTTGAGGTAGTCACAATGAAAATTTTATTATGTATTTTCCAGATACTTATTTGTTCTAGTCTAAAATCCAAACTTTCTGCATTAAAAAGCCTTATCTATAAAATACTCATCTTTCTCAAATATTTTCAACACACTAAAAGGGAAGAAATGCTTCTAACCAGTTTTGTGAGGCCAGCAGAGCAGTGACACCAAAACCAGACATAGCCCAATAAAAGAAAATTCCAAGTCACCATCTCTGATAAACAGAAATGCAAAATTATGAACAAAATATTAACAAATTGGACTCAACAATACATGGAAAAGGTCATATACCACAACCAAGTGGGATTTACCCCAGGGGTACATAGATCTATCAAAGTAACTTATAAAAACAAAGAAGATAAAGCACCAGAGAGATAATGCAGTAGGTAAGGTGCTGAGCTTGCACACAACTGACCCTAATTCTATCCTTAGTATTCTCTGTGTAGCACCATGAATGATCCCTGAGCACAGAGACAAGTGTGACCCAACCCACTCTTTCAAAAAAAGAAAGTTTGATCCACAGCAAACTTTCAAGCACTGTACTGAAAGGGTTCAAGCACTGTAGCTTACCTGTGTGAATACAGCTGATTTTCTGTATGTGATGCTCAGTCATTGCAACAATAGTAAAGGGAAGAGTTAAAAGTGAAGTTGGTGTTTTATGGCCATGGATGTATAGAATTCATACTTTAAAGATGTCCATTCTACCTAAAGCAAAACACAAATTTAATGCAACTGTTATTAAGATCCCAGTAACATTCTTTACAAGAATAAAACAAAGAGGGGGCCAGAGATACAGTACAGAGGGTAGACCACTTGCCTTGTATGCGCCTGACGTGGGTTGAATCCTGGACATCTCATATGATCCCCTGAGCACCACCAAAAGTGATTTCTGAGTGAAGAGGCAGAAGTAACCCCATATTATTGCCAGGTGTGGCCCCCCAATTTTTAAAAATAGAACAAAAAGATTATAAAAATTTGTATGAAGCAACAATAAGTCTCATAACCAAAGCAGTGAGTAGGACAAAGGGACAAAAACTGAAGAGATGGTGCTCCTTGATATCAGACTAGACCACAAAACTACAGTAATCAAAATAAAGTGGCATTGACATAGAAACAGGCACACAGATTAATGGGATGAATCAAGAGCTCAGAAGTAACAACACACACATATGAACAACTAATTTAAGACAAGTCAGACAGGAGTGTAAAATGGAAAAAGGGATGTCACTTAGAAAAATTGTGCAAATAAAGTCATACAGCTTTATTTCTTATTATACTAAATTTAATTCAAATGAATGAAAGACTTGGATGTAATAACTGAATCATAAAATACATAGAAGGAAACAGGTCATAAGCTCTTTGATATAGGTTTTAGTGATGTCTTTGTGTGTTTATCTCCAATAACAAGAAACTAAAAGAAAATATAATGAATTTTGAAACTGAAATACCATAGCAATAGAAGTCACTATTAAAACAAAAAGGCAACCTGCTGAATGAAAGTAGGTATAAAGGACAAAGTGTTAATATCCAAAATATAAAAACTACCCACATATCCCAATAGCAACAGCACAGCCATAAAAAATGGGCTTAAGACTTTAAATAAGCATTTCACCAAGAATATATACAGACTGCTAACAGACACATGAAAGGCTGTTTTACATCTCAATATTCAATGATCTCACAATGAGATCTCACCTCACACCAGTTTGAATTACTATTATAAAAAAAAAGAAGCAATAAATATTGGCAAGGAGTAGAGAAAGAGGACCTGTGCTCTGTTGGCAGGAATGTGAATTGGTGAACACACTATTGACAGTGTAGAAGTTCCTCAAAATATAAAAATAAATCTACCATCAAGTCTAGTAAACTGGGCATTTCCTCAATGAGTATGAAAACACTTTTGGAAAAGACATGCAATCCTATGTTTATTGTGGCACTAGTTACAGTTGTCAAGGTATGTAAATCTCAACCATGAAGATGGATGATTAAAGATGTAGTATATAAATACAATGGACTGAGGACTCAGCCATAAAAGAAGACAAAAGCTTGCCATTTGCAATAGCATAGATGCCTCTAGTGCAAACAACAACACCGAAAAGAAAGAGAGAACAAAAGGGAATGCCCTGCCACAGAGGTGGGGTGGTGTGGGGTGGGAATGAGGAGTGGGGATGCTAGGAGGGATTCTGGGTTCTTTGGTGGTGAAGAATGGGCACTGGTGGAGGGATGGGTACTCGATCATTGCATGACTGAAATGCAAGCACGAAAGTTTGTAAGTCTGTGACTATCCCATGGTGATTCACTAATACATTTTTTTTTAAAAAAAAGACAGGTCTAGGGGCTGGAGCGATAGCACAGCGGGTAGGGCGTTTGCCTTGCACGTGGCCGACCCGGGTTCGAATCCCAGCATCCCATATGGTCCCCTGAGCACCGCCAGGGGTAATTCCTGAGTGAAGAGCCAGGAGTAACCCCTGTGCATCATAGGGTGTGACCCAAAAACCAAAAATAAAAAAAAAAAGACAGGTCTGTACTAAGGGAAATAGGTCAGAAGGAAAAAGATGAATATGATTATGTTCATCTGTGAGCTACACAGAACAAAACAAATGAACTATTTGTACAAATATTTGAACAAATGAACAAATACAGAACTAACCAAATAATCCCTTAAACTCTGGCATCAGAGTGGTGGTTACAGGAAGGAGTGGAGCTAGTGGAGGGCACTTATTGGTTTGTGGTGGATGGTGATGTCATTGGTCTTGAGTATGATGTGATCTATGCAGTTGAGAAACTAGTGTGCCTGAGACTTATACTATCACTGTCTGTCACTGTCATCCCCTTGTGACACAGTCCTAAAATGATGAATGCTCAAAAAACTAGAATGTATTAGAAAGGAACATTTAAAAATACCAAATGTTGAGGAAACTACTGAACTGAAATAGTTAATAGCTTTGTGTGGAGGAATAATGGCAGCTGCAGACTTCTAGAAATCTTTAAGAACACTTGCATAAGAATGATTGGAATGGGACGAAACCTTAAATACTAGTAGATTAAAGGAACTCAGATTTATGGAGGTTTTGATGTACGTAGTCAAATTAATTTTCCTAAAGATGGCAACAGTGCGTGACCCCCCAGAATTATGAAAATACCTTCCCCAATACTATAATTGGTTTCAAAATAGTTATTTCTATGAAAAATAATTGCTTATATATAAAGAGTGAAACATTGCACAGTAGCCAAAATCTGGAAACAATCCAAGTGTCTAAGATTATATATATATATATATATATATATCACATATATATGTAATACACACACAATGAAACACTACTGCCCATAAGAAAAGATGCAATCACACAACTTACCACTATGTGGATGGAATGGGAGGGCTTCATGCTGAGTGCAATTAGTTGGTAAGAGAGAAACAGATATAGAATGATCTCTCATCTGTGGGATATAAAGAAGCATAATAGGACAATAACAAAAGGCCAAAAACAACAGTAACTAAGAATGGCCTAGAGAACTGAACTTACAATGGCAGTGAGATGTGGGGGGAAAAGAGGGAGTGGGTTGTTGAGGCAGGGGGTGGTGCAGTGAGGGAGAACCCTGAGACAATGGTGGAGGGATGCAGTGTTGGAGTGTTGTGGGCATGAAACACTATCATTTACAATATTTTAAAATTGGAAATCACAGTGACTGAAATAATAATTTTTTTAAAAATTGAAAAATGTTCAATTTTTTTTCAATGTTCAAATTTTTCATTTGAGACACTAACCCTCTTTTCCTGCCTAGATTTACTAGTCATTATATATATGTATGCATGTATATGCATATATGCACATACATACATACATACCTGTTTTATAGTTTATGCTCTGTTAAGACGCACTTTCTTTCTTTATGATAAAAGAAGCTCGACCCAGTCCAGGCTTTGTTGACCAGTGCTAGGCTCTCCCACTATGTCCCATGTAGTAATCACTTCCATTATTTATATTTTTTAGGGGGGGGAAATGTATACAAGTGCACATGCCTGTGTGTAGTTGATCTAAAGACATTATGTTAAGATTTTATATTGTGGGGGCTGTGGTGGTAGTACAGTAGGTAAGGCACTTGCTATATACATGGCTGACCCAGGTTCAGTCCCCTGCATTCCATATGGTCCCCTGAACCCTGCCAGGAGTGATCCCTGAGCACAGAGTCAGGAATAATCCCTGAGCAGCACTGGGTGAGCCCCCTCTCAAAAAAAATAATAGCACTGTGGCACTGTCATCCCATTGTTCATCGATTTACTGGATCAGGCACCAGTAATGTCTCCATTGTGAGACTTGTTACTGTTTTTGGCATATCAAATATGCCATGGGTAACTTGCCAGGCTCTGCCATGCAAGTAGGATACTCTCGGTAGCATGCTGGACTCTCTGAGAGAGATGGAGAAATCAAACCCTGGTCGGCTGCGTGCAAGGCAAATGCCCTACCTGCTGTGCTCTAGTCCCCCCCCCCCAAAATCACTGTATCACTGTCATCCTGTTGTTCATCTGTTAACTTGAGTGGGCACCAGTAATGTCTCTATTCCTCCCAGCCCTGAGATTTTTAGCAGCCTCTCCTTACTTGTCATTCCCAATGATTGGAGGCTCTTTCAGGGTCAGGGGAATGAGAACTATTGTTACTGTTTTTGGCATATCGAATATACCACAGGTAGAGTTTCCAGGCTCTGCCCGGGCGGATAGAGGTATATGTGCCTGTGTGTGTGTGTGTGTGTGTGTGTGTGTGCGTGTGTGTATCACTGTATCACTGTCATCCCATTGCTCATCGAATTGCTCAAGCAGGCACCAGTAACGTCTTTATCATGAGACTTACTGTTATTATTTTTGGCATATTGAATACGCCACGGCTAGATAGACAAAAAAAATTTAGCACCCCCCCAAAAAATTAGACAAAAAATTTTATGTTAAAAATATTTAAATTTTAATATATTTTAAATTTATCATGATTAGTATTATAGTTTTAAATATTATTTGTTTTAGAAATTTTTACTGGAGTGTAATAGACAAAATTGTAATATATTTTAAGTATACATCAAAATAATTTTACATACTTATATATTGTAAAAGAATTCCCCCCCGTGAACAATTAAACATATCCATTACATCACATCTTTGGGGTAAAGAAAATTAAGTTCTACTATTAACAATTTTTAATTACATGATAGAAAATGTTCAACTCTAGTTGTCATATATTATGCTAGATCCTCCTTTAATTAAATTTTATTCATTTTATGAAAGTTTGTACCCTTTACCAATCTCTGTTTCACTACTTGCCATGGTCCTCAGACCTTGGTAAATATTATTCTACTCTTTGTTTCCATTATATATAGATGTATATATATATATATATAATATGCATAAGTTCCACATGAGAGTGACATAGTATGTGCCTTTCATATCTAATTTAGTGAAATTAGAATGATGGCCTTTGGATTTATCCAGTTGTTGTCATAGTGACAAATTTTTCTCTTTTAAGTTACCCTGCAAGGCAGAGCCTGGTAAGCTCTCCGTGGCATATTTGATATCCCAAAAACAGTAAGAAGTCTCACAATGGAGACATTGCTGGTGCCCGCTCGAGCAAATCGATGAGCAATGGAATAACAAGTGATACAGTGAATACTATTATATGAATAAATTGCATTTTCTTATTATTAAAATTAATTTAGTCTTAAAATTGAGGTAACAAAGTCTACAACAATTTTCATAATACTTTCTTATTTTTATTACTTAATTGCTTTTGGTGTGTGGGGGGAGTGGGGGCATTTTTAGGTTGCAGCTGAGGTACTCAGGCCTACTCTGGGCTCTACATTCAGTAATCACACCAGGCAGGGCTGAGTGCTGAAGTTGGCTGTTGTAAACAATGCTGCACTACGCATGGAGGTTGACAATCCTTCAGAGTAACATTTCCTTTGGACATATACCTTTAAGTAGGATTAGTTTTAACTTTTTAAAAAGATTATTTAGATAATATCACTTTACACAATTGTGGGTCTTTTAGGGATAGTTGTGTATTTGGGTCTGTCAGTCTTGTGCTTTTGTTGTTGTTGTTGTTGTTGTTTGGGGGACCACATCTGGTGATGCTCAGGACTTACTCCTGGCACTGCACTCAAAGATCATACCTGATAGTGCTCAGGAGATCATATGTGGTCCTGGGAATTAAACACAGGTCAGCTGCCTGAGAGGTAAGTACCCTACTTGCTTTAATATCATCATTCTGTCCCTGAGCTGGTACCTTGATATTATTTTAGACGTGTAAAGCATCACTCCACTCAGTGGCCCTGCTAAGATGATGGGGGGGCTGACCCCAAATGTAGCTGCAGAGATGGGAACATGCAGCAGACTCTCCCCATTCATGATTCAGACCTGGACCCTCATATCTGACTGGTCTATTTTGACACTAGGGAAATACTTCCTGTGGTCCTTAAACCCTTTGTTTACATTGAAGAAAAGAAACCTTTGAATTACTTTTTGATGTCTCTAATGTTAAAAAATTTAAGCTCTGCAGAAGTTTATTTTTTCTTAATTAATTAATTTTTTTTTTTGCTTTTTGGGTCACACCTGGTGTTCGACACGGGTTACTCCTGGCTCATGCACTCAGGAATTACTCCTGGCGGTGATCAGGGATGCTGGGAATTGAACCCGGGATGGCTGCATGCAAGGCAAACACCCTACCCGCTGTGCTATCGCTCCAGTCCCAGAAGTTTATTTTTAACTAGAAGATTTTATTATCCTTGAAAAAGTATTTCTAGGTGATTAAAGTTATAGTAAATATAGACATATATTTCCCTCCTAAATAAAACATTTCTAAAAATTATAACTTCAACTAAAAATTCAAGGTTTGGTATTAACTCTAGCTGAAAATATATAATTTATTTTAGAAAACATAGTCATAAAAAGCTCAATTCTAACTGACAGTATATAAATAAATGGAATATTATTAACTGGATCTTTTCCTCTTAATGGGGGTATAGACATGGGAGGCAAGAGCAGGCATTGAGTTAGTATTGTTAAGACATAGAAGAAACAGTAAAAAGTGTAACTTTTTGGTTTTTAATCTATGAAATGGGTCATGCAGTAGTTAGCTCTGTGCCACTGTGCATGAAATAGCATTGGGGAGATACATAATAAATGTACATGAGAAAGAGAAATATGCCTTATGTTCCTTTAGGATTACAGAGAATAAAGTCATGTAAGTCATTTCTCTTTTAGGAAGAAGTTGTTTTAGAATCCTTTTCTTTTTGGCTATTCTGTTGTTTAACAACAGACCATAAAAAGGATCACAAAGTATTCTTTTTCTCTCACATATTTATATGCTTAAAAGTGAGTTGGTTTTTTTTTCCAAAAGGCATATAAAGGCAAATGGAGGCTATTTTTCATTACATTTATTTCCATGTCATGATGCCATCTGCTGGGGCCGTGGATAGAGACTAATGCTGCCACACTGACACATCTTCCAGCGAGCTGATGATTCATCCACTGGCTTTGCCACTCGGAGTTACGTGCATGTGCCCGGAGCCACAATTCTCTCATTAACACAAAACACTGCTGCAGCTGAGATATAGGATTAGTTCAGGCACCAGAAGGCCAACATTTTATTCTCTGCAAAACGTTACTAGAGTCATCAGCACTGGATTATACACCAGTTAAAGATTTTAATGCTTCTGTTTTAGAAACTCTAAATTGTGCAAAATGGAATCAAACTTGTGCTCTGGTAATGCGATAGCAGAAGAAGATAGGGTAGGAATACTTGATTGCGTTTGTATTTTATTTGTTTGTTTTTGAGTCATATCCAGCTGTCTTTGAGGGCTACTCCTGGCTCTGTACTCAGGAGTCACTCTTGGTGGTGCTTGGGGGAGCATGCAGTGCCAGGGATCAAACTGGGGTCAGCCATGTCCAAGGAAAGTTTCTTCACTCCTGCCGGAGGAATATTTAAAATAGGTCATTATGAATTAGAAAATTAAGATCTCAAGGTGGAAATAGAATATTGATATTCTAGTTTGTTTTCAATATGGGATTATGAAGACACAAGTGGTCAAGTTTCTGTATTCAGTGAGTAGAACAGGCAGGCTAAGCAGTTCTCAAATCTCCATGGATGATGGTATTAGTTTCTTTCCCATTCTATTCCATATGTCATACTTAGTCAGCAGGAAGCTCATGTCACCTTTGTCTCTCAAGTACCCGGGCTAGTGATGGCATCCATTTTCTTTTGTTTCCTCTGCAAGAGGAAGAGATAGCAGTGGCATCATGCACACAGTAATCATTTTCTCAAGGAAACAGCACTTGGTACTTCTGTTCATATTTTATTGGGCGGAACAAGTCATATGGCTATCCCTAATTTTATTTTTTTTAATTTATTTATTAGTGAGTCACAGTGAGGGTACAGTTACAGATTTATACATTTTTGTGCTCATGTTTCCCTCATACAAAGTTCAAGAACCCATCCCTTCACCAGTGCCCATTCTCCACCACAAATAAACCCAGCATCCCTCCCACGCTCCCAATCCCATGTTCCCCCCACCCCCCCCCACCACTGTAGCAGGGTATTCCCTTTTGTTCTCTCTCTCTAAGTAGGTGTTGTGGTTTGCAATAAAGGTGTTGAGTGGCCATTGTGTTCAATCTCTAGTCTACATTCAGCACGCTTCACCCTTCCCCTGCGTAGCCTCCAACCACATTTTGCTTGGTGTTCCCTTCTCTATCTGAGCTGCCCTTTTCTCAGAATGTGAGGCCAGCCTCCAAGCCACGGAGTCAACCTCCTGGTACTTATTTCTACTATTCTTGGGAGTTAGTCTCCTACTCTGTTATTCTATATTCCACAGATGAGTGCAATCTTTCTGTCTGTCTCTCTTTTTCTGACTCATTTCACTTAGCATGATACTTTCCATGCTGATCCACTTATATGCAAAGTTCATGACCTCATTTTTTCTAACAGCTGCATAGTATTCCATTGTATAGATGTACCAAAGTTTCTTCAACCAGTCATCTGTTCTAGGGCACTCGTCTATCTCTAAATTTAAATAGAATTCCAGAATTTTCCGAGAAAGAGAATTAAAGCACTTAATAAATAGCCCAAATGACTACACAAACATATGCTCCATTAGATGGTAGAAGAAAGACACAGGCACAGATCATTTAAGATAAAAGATACATATAAAAAGCAAAACAGGGACCAGAGAGATAGTATAGCGGTTAGGCACTTGCCTTGCATGCAGTCAACCTGGGTTGTATCCTTGGCATCCCATATGCCCTCCCCCTCAACCACATCAGAAGTGAAAGCTGAGTGCAGAGTCAGGAGTAACTCCTGAAAATGACAGGTGTGGCCCAGACAGGAAAAGCAAACAAACAAAAAATCCCCAATAGTAGCAGAAACCCAGTTTAGTTCATAACTTTCATGGGGTTAATATGTGTCAGGCATTGTGTAAGGCATGACAAGTACAAACACATATAAGGCAGTCACAGATGAACTGCATGCTCAGTTAGAGACTCACACATAGACACATACATGTGGTAGGAACTATATGAAGCACTGAGGCAAGAACTGTATGACGAGGACAGACTATAGAAGACTTCATGTACCATATCTAGTAGCTTGGAATTTGAATAGTTCTGAACAACATGCGGTCATGACTGGACAGTAATTTTTTAAAAATTTATCTAACTCCCTTTGTTGTTATTGTCGTTAAGAAGACCAGGGTCACAACTTGGTTGTGGTACTTGCCAGGGTTTGCACTCTTTACTTGCAGGGCTTGCTCATGTGTTTGCCAGAGGCTAGACTCCTGATCACAGATATCTTTATCCTGCTCACATATCTTTAGTTGTGGTGATCTCATACACCTATATGTGAGATATGCTGAAGATGGTACTAGGATCCCTGAAGTGGTACTAGGGTCCCACGGAACCATGAGGACCACACTTAGTGCATGGGTGCCACTTTGGATTGAAGTTGTGGCTTCAAATTTGTGAAGGAGGCTAAGTCTCATAGTCTTAGAGTTTTGTTTAACCCCAGGGAAGATGGACTTGAGGGAGGCAACAACAGAGGCAGAGCAAGCAGGTAAAGGTGATCATATCAGTCCCCAAAATCTCTGATGAGAGTTCTAAGCTAAAGGTGAGTCAGTGGAGAGAATGAAATGGACCAGAGGAATTTTTAGCACATAAAAAGGAAAGGGGCTGGAGAAATAACTTTGCTCATGGAAGTCCAGGTTTGATCCTTAGAACTGCATGCCCACAAGTACCACGGGAATTGATCCCAAGTTTCTAAGCCCTGCTGTGATCAATAAAGAGAACTTCAAAAACCATAGATTTAAACTCCGTGGGTTCAGAGATTGCTGGTTCAATACTGTATTCCCGGGATCTTGAATTGTGCTTAACATATATTTGTGATTCAGTGAATGTTTGGTCAGTGAATGGATTTAGTCAAGAGGTAGTATTTTCCTAGATGAAAAAAAAAAAAGTTATGTAGTTAGTGGTTACTGGGGGGTTGTAATGGTGCTGCTTAGAGTGAGAAAGCCACACCAAGGCAAAAATGATGGCAAGTTCATATGGAGATGTAAAAGGAATGGTGTGAGAGAAAAGTAGATATTAGGGGGACTAATATGATTGCTGTTAAGTGTGAAAGGAGGAAAAGAGGAAAGAGTTTCCCTGATGCTCTTGGATTTGTTTTTGTTTCTTTGTTTGTTTGTTTTTACAACCAGTGTACCTAAAGACTGGTAGAGTCAAGGAGTCAAAGATTCTTGAGATAAGAATATCAGATGACATAAGTTGGGTAGAAGAATGTCAGACTATTAAAGGGAGCTGTTGGCACAAATCTGCTGTCTGTCGTTTCCCATTTGTGGTATGAAAAGGATGCTGGTGGTGTCTGTCTTTATGCTTACAGGTCATTAGAAATCCCAGAAGCAGTTGCCTCTTGGAAAAGGAGAACTACAAGGTTGCTAGGAGACACCAGGGTCAAGCACTGCCACTCATTAACTTAGAAACCTTTAACAATTCTCTCATCTAGAGATGTCTATGTCAGGAGATAGTTTTGTTTGTTTGTTTTGTTTATTTATTACAAACAGGTGGAGCAAAGGCTCTTATGCTCTTAAAAAGTAATGAGACAGGCTGGAGAGATCATATCAAGGGCAGATGCCTACCCAGGGAATCAAGTTCTATCCTCGGCATTGCATGATTCTTTCCTTCCTCTCTCCCCAAACGTCACCAGATATAGCCCTGGAGGTCTCTTAAGTACTTTTGAGGTTGTCCTGTGTCCTCAAGCAGTGCCAGGTAGCACTGCATCACTGAACCAAGCACTGAATATTCCAGCTGGGTGACTGGGCAACCTAGCCGCCCTCTCCCCAGACAAAAATTAAAATACTAAAACTAGAACAACAGCAACAAGACATCAAGGTAGGAAAATACCCAAGTAAGTACTACCATTTTGGCAATTTGCTTGAGAGTACTTAGAAATTATAATTGTACCATATCTAATCAAATATCACATTTTTGTTTCATAAATTTCATCTAAAGGAGCATGGTTTTACCTAGGTACCATGATTAATCAAAATTTGTCTTTATATATTCTGCAGAAGTAAACTTATGTCCAGATTAAACTTCTAAAAACAATTTACAGTTCTATTGCAGTGTGGATAATGGCATCTTACTTTAGTAGCATCAGATGCTTTACTAAACTTCAACAAAATAAAATTCCAATGGTTTTCCTTTGGTACTATGAACTGAATTAAAAAAATTAAACCATGACTGAAAAGAACTGCTTTTCTAATTTGCCCTATCATATTATGCTTTCATAATAGTGGCATCATTTAATTATTTAAAATGTTTTTTGTCTCTGGAATCAGCAATTTAACAGTTATCTCAACTTTTTGTATAAACACGAGAAAAATAGAAGAAAGTTAATTCAAATACTGTCACTGTCATCCCATTGTTCATCAATTTTCTCGAGCAGGCACCAGTAACGTCTCCACTGTAAGACTTGTTGTTACTGTTTTTGGCATATCGAATACGCCTCGGGTAATTTACAAGGCTCTGCCGTGTGGGCGGGATACTTCAGTAGCTTGCTGGACTCTCTGAGAGGGACGGAGGAATCAAACCCGGCTTAGCCACATGCAAGGCAAATGCCCTAATTCAAATACATCACAAGTAAATTGATAAAATTAGTAGATTTAGAATAAAATGAACTAAGTGGAGAAGTTATTTGATCTAGATGAAAAGTCAGGCTCTACTGCATGCTTTGCAAAGCTGATGTGTTAGCTCATTGTGTTTTAGAAAAGCTACTCCATTTTGATCTGATTTTTGTGCATGGTGTGTCAGGTCGAGGTCTAAGCCCATTTTTTTGCATGTGGTTGTCCAGTTATGCCAGCACCATTTGTTAAAGAGACTTTCCTTGTTCCACTTCACATTTCTTGCTCCCTTATCAAAGATTAGATGATCATATATTTGAGGTTGTGTGTAGGGATATTCCACCCTGTTCCAGTGGTCTGTGGCTCTGCCTTTGTTCCAATACCATGCTGTTTTAATTGTTACTGCTTTGTAGTAAAGTTTAAGATTGGGGAGGGTGATGCCTCCCATCATCTTTTTCCCAAGAATTGTTTTAGCTATCCATGGGCATTTGTTGTTCCATATGAATTTCAGGATTGCTTGATCCATTTCTTTGAAGAATTTCATGGGTATTTTTATAGGGATCACGTTGAATCTGTATGGGTTCTCGAACATTATATGAGGGAAACACAAGGACAAAGATGGGTAAATTTGTAACTGTACCTTTATGGTGACTCACTTATCAAAAAATAAAATAAAAATAAATAAATAAATAAAAAGAAAAGCTACTCCAACAAGTAGGAGAGATCTGATTGTGTTTTGATTTGCATTTCTCTGATTATTAGTGATGTGGAGGATCCTTTCACATACCTGTTGATGTTTTCTGTGTTTCCTGAGAGTGGGTCCTTGATTATTATATGCATACATAATTCCAGATATTTACGAAGTTATAGTTATTTACTTAACAGCTTTAATAAAATACTTTAGTTTTGGATTCCCTGTGAGTCTGTGTTGAGGCCTCACGTTGGTCCCTTGCTGGTTATATTTATGTCTGTGCTCTTGATGGCCTGCTGTTGTGTCACTGATGCTGTGTCATCTGCCTCTTTTTTCTGCTGCTTGTTGTTCTCAGTTCATTTGACTTTTCTGTGTACTTTAGACATGTGCTGTTTTTTTTTTCTGATGTCCACCCCAGGAACTGACATCTGTTTAGGCTTCGAAAGTATTCATTCTTATTTCCACTCCTGATTCATTTCCATGGTCTAGCTGACTGGCTACCCCACATGTAGGTGAGATTTAAAATGATCATTTGTAAGACCTGGATTCCTTGATGACTCTCCATTCTACCCCACTATAACAGTATGATTAAAAATTTATGTAATTAGCATAACTTCAAGGACTAGAAAGATAGTACAGCAGGTAAAGCAGGTAAAGACTTGCACATGGCTAGCACAGGTTCTATCTCCGACACGCCATATGGTCCCTGGAGAACCCCCCAGGAGTGATTCCTGAGTGAAGAGCCAGGAGTTAGCCCTAAGCACTACTTGGTGATCCAAAACAAAACAAAAACTAAAAGGTGAACATAATTTGAATTAACATAACAAACCTTCCATCATTCTGGTTTGAATGGTTCTCCAGTGATAGCAACTGCAGGTTTTCAGAGGAGACAAAAAGGCTTCATGACTCCAGTATGGCTTGCTGTCCCCAGGCAAATATACACAAGGATTTTATAAATATTGGTTCATTCCTCCTTTTCCATGGGCCTGCGTGTGCATGGGGGATTCTGACAGAGATGACACATGGTTATTGTCTAATATGAACAGTTACAGTTACGGTAGGAGCCTCTAGGATATATCCCTGAAGGCTACTGAGAATGGATCAGAAGGGAATTTTTTCTTCCCTCTTTATGTTGGGGACACTAAATTATACGATGGAATAACTTACTTGTGCTTCAGAAGAGCCAGGCAATATTGCTAAATTTCTTTAGACAATTTAGTCCAAGGTGAGAATTATGCGATGATGTTTTGAGATGTGTGATAAGTTTGAAAAACAGCCAACTGGGGTTCCTAGTAATAGAATGAACAGGCACTCTGTCTGCTCTGACTTCCATGAGCTACCGATCACCATCTCGATTTTAAATCTAACTTACTTACTGCTCTCGTTGTCTCCCAGACTTATTTAGGCTATAAAAGGTTTGCCTAGACATATGGATTGTTCAGCAGATGGTGGGGCTGTAACTGTGCAATATATCCCTGCTTCTGCTTTATGATTTCAGTCAAAATAAAATTAAAGACTCATAATCACCCGAGGCAGGAAGCAATGAGGAATACTTTAAAGTTCACATTTTTTATTCATCTATCATCAAGAAAGGACTGAAGTCCTAAGCAAGATGCACTTTTAATCATGCATGAGGTACCCCACGCTAAAATAACTGTTGTTTTTCTCATTCTGACTGCTGGGCAGAAAGTTGGATATGAAACAAAAAAATATAAGTTATTTTACATGACATTTCATTTGGGGATAACCAGCAGCCCAAAGTCCCAGGTATTAGAATTAGTATATCTATCTCCATAGGTGTCCAGAAATTAAATGAAATGTCACCTAAAGCAGTACACACACTTCATTGCTATTACATCCCCAAACTTTCCTCCAGTAAAATATTTTATTAAAATTTAATGAAAAGCCAAACCTGTACAATGGTTTTCAAGATGTTTTCATGGGTTTTATGATAGCACACACCCTCAGCAATTCTTTGGTAGCTATTTTATTATGCACGGGATAGTTGCTTAAAAATATTATACTATTTCTTCTTTCACTTTCTGGCTGCTTGTTCAATCAATTAAATTGCAAATTATACAATTCTGCTTAAAATTTCTGAGAAAATAGCTTTTGTTTCTATTTATAGATGCAATATTACCTGAAATGTTTTTCCTCTCACAGAATAATTCTCTCCTTTCCCATCACCTAGTTGTTCACTGAGAAAATATTTATTAATGTTCATATATTTTAGGGTAATAATTGTCCTTAAGATAGTCAGGGTCCCTAGGCCTTATGGAGTTTAAGGTTTGATCAAGTATATGAGGGACGACAAAAACAAGAGTCACAAGAGCTCTTCATCTTTCGTGTTTACCATTTGCCAGTTACTGTTCTTGGTGAAATTGTATATTAAATCATTTAATCATTACATAACCCTTGAGATAGGTGCACTATTATCTCTATTGTGTGGAAAGGGAAAGAGACACAGGAATATTTTAAGTAGTTTTCCCAAGGCCACACTACTAGGAATCAACACTAACAATATAAAATCATGAGTGTTATAGTATAGAAAGTTCAGGATATTGAGAAAATATGAGTCAGAGGTTCCTGACCCAATGTTGTAGTTGTCTTGAGCTACCATAACAAAATACTATTGCCTGGGCTCTTAAACAACACGTTTTCTCACTATTGTGGAACCAAAAATGTCAGAGGTACATAAAGTTCAGTAAGGTTCAGTTTCTGGTGAAGGCTCTTCCTCTTCCTGCAGAGGCCCACTGGCTAACTGTATCCTCATATAAAAGAGAGACAGCAAGAACTCTTATGTGATTCAATCTCAGTAATAGGATATCCTCTGTACAATGTCACCCAAGCCTAATCGTCTCCTAAGGCTTGATCTTAAAATATCATCACATTGGTATGGTACTTCAGACTACATATTGGTATGGTATGAATAATACAATCCCAAACCCTTGACTTTAGAAATCTTCTAAGAGGAGATGAAAACTCTCCAGATCAAAAATGATACTTAACAGTTGTGAGTAAGATGTTTTAAAATTCTATCTGTACTAGGTCCTACCAGCATAATCATGAATTGCTATGTGACCATTAATTTTGTAAGAATTTAAGGCTCTCCCATCTCTCTGATAGAGAGATTTGTTGCTGTCATGCATAAAACATGATATACAATATCAACAACAACAAAAAGTACAGATATGGGTATGGTGTTTATTTCTATGTGTGAACACTTTATGCATGGTGAGGAGTGCACATGTGTTTGTGGGAGGGGGGGAGGGGAGGGGAGATAAGTAATCTCTTGGGTCTTTTTATTTATGTGGCACAATTTTAAGACCTTTAACAACATTTTGTAAAGACAATATAAATGACCTGATATTGGTATTACAGGTGAGATGTTATTTTTATTTATTTACTCACTCACTTATTTTTACAGGTGTAGATCCTGAGGCCAAGAGTCAAGTTTCCTTTCCAAGGCGATACAACTGATACACGACCAAGTGAAGTTAATGGCTAAACCACAGATTGCTGATTCCTGGGTCATTGTTTTTCTTGTGGCCCATAGCTGCCTGGGGCTAGTGAGCATGATGCCTGATGCTTAGACTCTTAAAAATATTCTCCACCATTGTATACTCAGCTGACATTTCATTTTGTTTCCACACACCTTTACAATTCTCCTTATTTCAACTCATCTCACACTGCAGCTTGAGAACTCCCACTTTGTTCTCACTCTGCTTAGGTGCCAACTTGCAGAATTTTTACTGCAACAACTAGGGCTTTAACATTAGGAGAGCAGCTGATATTCAGAACTGTGACAAAATTTGCTAGTTTTAAAATAAAAACAATGTTCTTTATACATGTAGAAGCACATGCATTTATATTATTGCATATAAATCCATATGGGCCATATCATAATCTCTTTTAAAATAGAATCATTATAAAAATGTATTTTCTCTCCTCGTTCCACATCCACATAAACCTCCACTATCTCTTAGGTACCTGACTAATATGAATCCTTCTAAATAATAATAAATATTAAAAAAAATTCATAGGTGAATATACAGGTTAATTTCATACTTAGTGTCATTAATAGTTTCTTGGAAACGTGACTTTGAACCAAGCAGAAAGAACATAACAAACCTGCTTTTACTCCAGCAGTAAAACCACATGTATATAGGCAACTAATTTTTGACAAAGGAATCCAGAGTTTACATGGGACAAGGAAAATCTCTTCAAGAAATGATGCTAAGGGTCATAGCAATAATACAGTAGGTTGAACATTTACCTTGCCGACCAAGGTTTGACTCCTGGCCTCCATAAAGTCCCCCAAGCACCTCCAGGAGTTATTCACAAGTGCAGAGCCAAGAGTAACCCCTGAGCACTGCTGGGTGTGGCCCAAGACCAAAAAATGATGTTGAGAAACTAGACAGTCTCAAATGAATTAAATCAGACCACTATCAAACACCATGTACTAAATTAATTCAAAACAGATTACAGACTTTAATGTGAAGCCTGAAACTGAAACACTATGTATTTCTCTGTGAAGAATACATTACAATTCATTTTTAGACACTATTCTTAGAGGTCTGTTGAGAGATTTCACTCCCATGGCAAGAGAAAACGAAGTAAGAATAAACAAATAAGACTAATCACGTTAAAAAGCTTCTGTACAGTGAAAGAAACTTGCATCAAAACAAAAGGACATCCTACTAAAGAAATGAAAATATTTGCACATTATTCTTTTTTAAAAAAAACTTTTTTATTGAACCACTGTGAGGTAGACCCTTACAAAGCTGTTCATGATTGGATTTAATTCATACAGTATTCCAACACCCATCCCTCCACCAGTGTACATTTCCCAGCAACAGTGTTCCCAGGTTCCCTCCCATCATCCCCCACACTCTCCATCCTCCAGCCTGTCTCTATGGTAGGCGAGCATCTCTCTCTGTCTCTCTGTCTCTGTCTCTGTCTCTCTCTCTCTCTCTCTCTCTCTCTCTCTCTCTGTCTCTCTCTCTGTCTCTCTCTCTGTCTCTCTATCCACCTTTTGGGGAATTGTGTTTTGCAATATTGATACTGAAAGGCTATCAAGAATATCCCTTTACTTACTTTTAACACTCAGTTCTTGTCTAGCATGATCATTCCCAGCTATTATTGTTTTAGCGGTTTCTTCTCTATCTTACTTACGCTCAGCCCCCCACATACCTGTGGTTAGATCCAACCTTGACCAGTCCTTCAAACCCTTGTTTTTCCTGACCCTGGATATTAGTCTTCTAATATATACATATATATTAGATATATATTTTATATTTTATATATAATATATAATGTATATATTATATTTTTTATATATCTAATATATGTATATATTAGATATATATTTGTTTTGTCTTTGGGGTCACATCTGGTGATGCTCAGAGGTTACTCCTGGCTCATGCACTCAGGAATTACTCCTGGCAGTGCTCAGGGGACCATATGGGATGCTGGGAATCGAACCTGAGTCAGCCACGTGCAAAGCAAATGCCCTACCCGCTGGACTATCGCTTCAGCCCCCGAGAACACATTATTCTTAACACAGATTCATATCAAAATAGACAAGCAATTATACAAAACACAAAATTCAATGGTAAAAATCCCACTATTTTGAAAACAGATAGAAGTATCTAAGTAAGCACTTCTCCAGAGTAGACATGCAGATGGCCGATAGGTCCAAAAAAGTGTTCACCCTCTCTCATTGTTAGGTGTTGGATCCCTCTGGTACTGCTCTGGGCGATGCTGCCTTGTTGACTATACATCCGGTGACTCTCCTTAAGGCCAGAGAGCTTTGGAGACATTGCCTCATAAGCAAAGGACAGTATCAGAAAGGGCGCAGATTCCCCCATAATTTGTGATCATTGCTCCTCTATTTGAGCAGTTCAGTTTGGCTTCTTTGCTAGGAGGTTATGTTAATTGAGTTACCAGACACCCTTTTATTTCACCCATTGCAGTAATCCTTGACTCATCGATTCTCATATACCCCAGGGATACTCACAGTTCCCTGTGCCTGTGTTACTCTTTTCCTTTATGCTACACTCCCCCTGCATTGTTTCCCAGTCTATCACTGTCCTTCTACTCTCCAGTGGCTGCTCTGGCCTATACCTAGTCTGTGGAATTGGGAATAAAGGTTATTGATTATTGTCTGGTGATCTCTCTGCCACCCATTCCTCATCTATCAGCTGAGGAACATCTATCAGTCCCGAATGCACCAGGGACCCCCCTGACCGCAAAACGGTGACTCTGATATAGACAGAAAAAGGAGACTCAACATAAGAATGAGACATCACCTGATGCCTGAGAGAATGATTAAAATTCGAACTTTGTTCACTGTCACTGTCATCCTATTGCTCATCGATTTGTTCTAGTGGGCACCAGTAACATCTCTCGATTGTGAGACTTATTTGTTACTGTTTTTGGCACTTCCAATATGCCATGGGTAGCTTGCCAGGCTCTGCAGTGTAGGTGCGATACTCTCAGTAGCTTTCTGGGCTCTCAAACAGGGGTGGGGGAATCAAACATGGGTCGACCTCGTGAAAGGCGAATGCCCTACCACTGTGCTATTACTCCAGCCCGCTAACTTTTTTATGTACATTAAATCACAATAAAATGAATTATTTTTAAAAGTATATTATTTAAAAAAGTAACTCTTACATTTAAAAAGAAAAATCAATTAAAAATGGAAAACTATTTACATAAATACTTCAATACAAGATATATATTTATGTATAGTGTAAACTAATGAAAAGATGTTCAACACCACTAGTTATCAGCATAGTGCAAATTTAAGCCATAATGAGATATCATTACATACCTCTTAAAATGCCTAAAATTGAGAAGCCTGACCCTATCAAAAGTTGCTAAGCCCCAACTATGTTTTAATTGTGTTTAAATCCCAATGGGGCCTCATTTGGAAAAATCAGATATTGTAGGCCTGACTCTTAGAGTTCTGTTTTGAATCAGGCTCTTGGGCATCTTCTTTTTCTAGATACATCTGGCACTGTTGTAACTTTAGAATGGACAATAAAAATTATAGTGTAAGATTTTCTGCATAGTATGAAAGTCTATATAGCAATTACATATGGCACAAAGTGCATAGAGAAACCTTAAAGCAATTATAGTGTAAGAT
The DNA here is from genome assembly GCF_027595985.1 of Sorex araneus. Lineage (NCBI taxonomy): Eukaryota > Metazoa > Chordata > Mammalia > Eulipotyphla > Soricidae > Sorex > Sorex araneus. The sequence goes on from NC_073302.1 coordinate 248,831,932, forward strand.
TTTCATACTACCAGCCAGTTCCATTTCTCCTTTAACACACACACAGTCTCGCTCTCTCTCTCTCTCTCTCTCTCTCTCACACACACACACACACACACGCACACGCACACACACACACATTTGAGCTAAAAGAAAATTAAAACAAGATCAGAAAATAAGTGTTGCAAATTTTTTTATTTAACATCTTGCAATGTTTTCCTACATCAGTAAGTGATGCTGTATACCAGTCTCATTTTAGAACTGCAGTGCTTTGTAGTCCATTTAAACTATCAATTACTGATGAATACATATTTAGTTTGTTTATAGATCTTGATATTGCAATTTTTATATCTAGTTTGTCATCGGCTAGAGCAATAGCACAGCGGTTAGGCTTTCGCCTTTCACACGGCCAACCCATGTTCGATTTCTCCGCCCCTCTCAGAGAGCCCGGCAAGCTACTGAGAGTATGAAGCCCACACAGCAGAGCCTGGCAAGCTACCCGTGAGTATTGGATATGCCAAAAATAGTAACAATAAGTCTCTCAATGAGAGACATTACTGGTGCCCGCTCGAACAAATCGATGAGCAACAGGATGACAGTTACAGTGACAGTTTGTCATTATATTTATCTTAGAAAGTCTTTCTGTGGTATGAATCCTTACTGTTAAGTTGCTGTTTTAAAGATATATGTGTATATATAATACATAATAAACATTAATATGTATATTTTTTGTTTATATGTTTATACCAACAATGTTTCTTTTTGCTTTTTGGGTCACACCCAGCAATGCTCAGGGGTTACTTTTGGCTCTGCATTCAGGAATCACTCCTAGTGGTGCTTGAGGGACCATATGGAATGCCAGGGATCAAACCCAGGTCTGCCTCATGCAAGACAAATGCCCTACCCGATGTACTATCACTCTGGCCCCTATGCCAATAATGTTTGTACCCATTTTCCCTAAGTCCTTGACATATTTTTAATTTTTATCCATATATTATGGGCAATATTTACATTTATAGATATACTTTAAATTACACGTCACAGATATTTTAATTTTTTTTTTTTAATATTGCAAGCATGCATGTGTTTACTTTGCAAATGACATGTGTGTGGGGGGGGGAAATCAGGTCTTCCAATGATATTGTTTAGTCGATGTGGGCTGAGAATTTTTTTTTCTCACCAACATTTTTAGGAAGGATGTTGAATGAAAGAAACACTATTTGAAGACATGCTATACTTGGATATTTCTATATGCGCATGTTTACGCACGTGTATATATGCATATATACGTGCCTGTTTTACAAAAACAGGTCATTGTTTTATAAAAATGTATTCACAGTGTTGTTGCTATGTAATCTTACTTTATTTGTTCAAAGTTACTTTTTTCACTCAACAAGAACTCATGGGAATTGCTCCACATCAGCTGGAAGGGCGCTATGTTATTTATTTATTTCATATTTTAAAACTAAATATGAAAACTTAAAGACATACACAAAGATGGAGAAAATAATGATGAACTCTATTACCAATAATCTCTCTTTAACATATATATAGAATCTTTGACATGGTTGTTTCTTTTCCTTCTCCTAAATTTTAAGAGCTCCTATTGATGGTTAGGAATAGAGCTTACTACTGACTGACTGCATGTTTCACTGAGTTTTCATTGAAATTTTGAGTTTTAGTGATGCTGAACATCTTTTCATTAGTTTCTATACTATACATACATGTATATCTTATATTGAAGTATGTATGTAAATATTTTCCCATTTTTAATTGATTTTTCTTTTGAAATGCAAGAGTTACTTTTTAAATAATTTACTTTTAAAAATAATTCATTTTATTGTGATTTAATGTACATAACAAAGTTAGCATTTTAATCATTCTCTCAGGCATTAGGTGTTTTCATGTGAAAACAGTTTTTATAGGTTTCCTTGACATTACAATATAATAAAATTTACTGTTTAATTTTTCTGCGGTACATTTAACCAAATCTAGAATTTTTCAGGGAGAGAGTTGGGGGCCGTGCTTGGAGTGCCTAGAAGATATTGCTAGCCCTGTATTAAGAAGTATCTCATGGCTGTGCTTGGGGAATCATATGTGGTGCTGGGGATTCAAACACAGGTTGGCCACATGCAAGACCAACCCCTATGTTATCTCTCTGACCTAGACTTTGTTACTTTTTATCCAGTGAACACTTAGACATGTGTCACTAACTAAAAACTTCAATTTTTAAAATGTCAGTGGTATGGTACCATAGGTTTGGAAGAAGTGTGAAATTATACCTCTAAAACCCATGGGGCTATATCAACTAATGATTTGGTTTGTGTGTTCGCTGGTTGGTTTTTGGGTCATGTCCAGCTGTGCTCAGGGTTTACTCTGGCTCTGTGCTCACTGATCAATGTTGTAAGGACTTAGGGGACCATATGTGATGACAGGGTTCAGACTCAGTTTGACCGCATGCAAGCAAGCACCTTACTTGTTACACCAGTTCATATCAACTAATGTTACTTTACCAAAAAAAAAATCCAGAAACATAATATAAAAAAAAGTGTGATGAATCTTAAAAACCATCAACTATCTAGTTCATGTTCAAGTCCCTCTAAATATTTTTATATCGTTGGCTCGTTTGAACAAAGATTCAAATGTCAAATATTGCATACTCCTGAATTATTGTGTTCTCTTAGAATTCTTAAAAAAAAAATTACACTTCTTTACTCACCCCTTGAAGACCTCTTCTTATTAAACAAACTAAGTTGTTTTCCTTATAGGATTTCCATTCTTATGTATTTGTCTTATTGTATGTTTTTGGTGCCATTTTACACACATGTTTACCCTAGCTCCTTGCCTTATATTATCCATTTAATGTGGAGGATTGATGAGATTCAGGTTTAATTTCTTTTAGCAACAACACTATGTAGTTGGCATTGCATTCTCCTGTTGTACCACATCAGAAAGCATAAATGTTGAATGTCTTTCCTCCACTCCTAGGTACTGATGGATGGGTGCAAGTGTGGTCTGTTCCTTTCCCAATATAAACTTTCCCATTACCCTTTTCCTAATGGTTTTAACATTTAGTGTTGAACGTTACCTATGTCCATAATTGTACTCATAGTTGAAAAATGACAATTTTATAAGTTTATTAATCTTTGTGCACTTACAGGTTGAAATTTTTCTATGAAGCATTTTTTCATCATTTTGTGATAAGCCTCAAAAGCATCTTGTATAAGAAAGTCAGAGTAAAGATATGATCTCTTTATGTTGTCTATTTTCTGAATAATGAATTGCTGCTTTGATAATATCAAATGGTTCATAATTATAATTTGTTATCTATAGATATTTATGTGTTTTTTTTAATTGAAGTTGTTATTCTATTTGATGCCCAAATGAAGGCCTTGTCCACTATTGTAGTACATTAAAAACTTCTTGGATTTTTCTCTTTTTCTTCTTCTGACAAAGGTGCTTTTAATTGAAAATTACATTTAAAAGCCATAATCTTTAATTTATTGGGTGTTTTGTGGTTGTCAGTTGGTTTTAGTTGCTTTGGCCAGACCCATCAGTGACCAAGGTTTACTTCTGACCTTATGCTCAAGTAACACCAATGTGTTACTGGGGTTTCAAATTAAGGTCACTTGCTTCAGGTCAAGTGCCTTGACCCCTATATTATCTACCTGGTCCCAATTAATTGTACTTATATTTTTAGTGGTAATCTATAACATACCTTGATATATTTAACCATTACTGACATTTACTTTTGCCCCAATTTAGCCAGATTCTGCTTTCAATTGAAATTTTGGAGATACACAAAAACTCATATTTTATAAGTTGGTTATGGTACTGGTGTTACTAGCAGAAATCAGAAGGTTAAAATCTGATAGTTGAACCGTTAGAATCTTTTTATTGATATAAAAATAATATTTCATTACTGACATACTGACATATTCTTTTTTTTAAAGATCCATGTGAAAGGTACGGCTCTTTATATTTTGTTATTTTAAAATAATATATGTATATAATGTCACTGTCACTGTCATCCTATTGCTCATCGATTCGCTCAATCAGGCACCAGTAACATCTCCAGGTGAAACTTGTTGTTACTGTTTTAGGCACATCGAATACGCCACGGGGAGCTTGCCAGGCTCTGCAATGCAGGCGAGATACTCTCAGTAGCTTGCCAGGTTCTCGGAGAGGGATGGAAGAATCGAACCCAGGTCGGCCGCCTGCAAGGCAAACACTCTACCCGTTGTGCTACCACTCCAGCCCATATGTATATACTATTTAGATATATTAAATATATGTATACATCCACATATATTTAATATATAAGATATAGTGTATTTTATATTAAATATCTATTATATATTATACAAAATAATATGTTATCTATATATAATATATATGTATATGTTGTGGACTTCAGTCAGTGGTCCCTACTGGTTCAGGGGAATAAATGTTAGGGTATTTAGTTTCACTTCTTCTCTTCTGATTTTGGGGCCTCACCAGTGGTGTTCAGGGACTGCATTTGGTGCAGAGCTTGGGGTTGCTCCTGGCTATGCAGTTTTAGGGTTCAAATTCTGACATCCTGCTAAGCATGTGTGTCAGCCCCTTTGCGCTATATCCCCCACCAAAACATACAGATTTTTTTTTAAAAGACTCCTCTTTACATATATCAATGTTTAAAAATTTTTGTGTAAAGGCTCCCTTTACACATATAAATATAAAGTGTTTTCATTAAAAGTATATGTGTAAGTGGGGGGGGGTGTTGGGCATGTGTGTGTAAGCCAGCATTAATTGAGAAATTAACAACAACCTGTTTTACTGGGCCGAATGGAACAGTCTTAAGTGCAGAGAGTAAAGTCAAATGACCTTTCAATTCAAAATGCTCTTGGCTTTTGTTTGACAGCCTCCTTTTTTTTGTGCATACAGAAGGCTTTCCTGAAATTTCTGAGGACTTGGTTGTTTATTTTATGTATAACCATCTGCAAAGTAAATTCGAAGTTTTAAAGTGTCCTAGAATACAAACTTGAAAGATTTTCCATCTTGTTTTAGAAACTACAGACATTCTTAGCCAAAGGGAACAAGAAAGTGCCTGCAGCTGAGGAGCTGGATGCCAAACCAAAGGCAGATGTAGCCCAGAGCATCAAGCCAGCTAACAAGCTTCGCAGGTGGCATCCAGAGAAATGCTCTGTAGTTATTTTCTCTGGGAAAGCAACAAACCCAGAAATGTGTGTGTTAATGTGTGTGTTTTTAAAATAAAACAAAACTACTAATGGCTAAATTTTGATAACTCTTAGGCATTTATAATAGCACTTAATGTTGTATATGCCACATTAATATTTTACTGAAGTAATTGGCCTGTTCTTCCACCACTGGCCGTGGTATGCAACTTTCCCCATGACTTCAAACTCTCTTAGTTTCCTGTAACCTTTTTCTTCAAAGACTAGCATACACACACCTTCAAAATCCTTAGACCTGTGCATGTTATTTATATGGAAAACAGGAAGGATATTTCTCAGAAAAGCAAGAATTAATGGCAGGAGAGATAGTACAGCAGTAGGGTCCTTGCCTTGCACACAGCTGACCTAAATTTAATCCCCGGAACTTCGTATGGTCTTCCCAACTCCACCAGGAGTGGTCCCTGAATGCAGAGCCAGGATTAAGCCCAGACCATAGTCAAGTGTCTTCACAAAAAATAAATAAATAATTTTTTTTAAAAAAAAGAGCTGGGAAAAGAAGAGAGGAGGGAAAAGGGGAGGGGAAGAGAGTGACCAGAGAGATATACACTTGGTAAGGTGCTTGTCTTGCACAAGGCTGACCTTGGTTTGATCCTCAGCATCCCATATGGTTCCTGGAACACTGCTATGAGTGATTTCTGAGTATAGAGCCAGGAGTAACCCTGAGCACTGCCAGGTGTGCCCCTACCCCCACAACAAAAAGAAAGAAAAAAAGAGAGAAAATTAAAAAAAGTAGAGCTGCCATGCAGCCCAGCAGTTCCTTATTTTCTTATGCAAGGTAAGTTTTAATTTCACCTTGTTATTATTTCATGATTTTTCTATTAACAGTTAATATTTATTGTTCCAGGAATTGAACCCAACCTCAGGTATGCAAAGTGTTTACTCCATCTCTGAGCCACATTTCATGGACCCCTTTGTCTAATCTGTTGACTCATAGGGAAGAGGCTCTAAGTCACCAGAATCTTCATCTTTCTGTAGTCTGTGTGTGCCTTCAGCCAGTTTCTCCTGGATATTTACCAACATTTAAGGAAATAATTTGCTACTAAACCAACTCACCAATGAAAAAATACCTGAACTTGTAGTTGGCATTTTCCCTCCTGCCTCTCACCCAACCATCTTCTTTTCTACTTCTGTGCTTAGAAATCAAATCTGGCACCAGTTTAGGACTTCTGCCCATGAAAAGCTCAGAACCAATGCAAGCTTTAAGCTCTAGCTGAGTAGATCTTGCTACCTTCCCACCCCTATCCCAAGTGTTGAACTTATTAATAAAAATTCTGTCAACCTGATAACACCGGGGGGGCCCAGATAGAGCAGGTGCAGTCTCTCTGCCTTCTCCAGGTGGAATCCCTGCAACCATGAACTTCTACAAACATGGCTCCGGTGTGTGGGGACCAGGACTATTTCTCCAAACCCCATGGCTACTTATGCGGCCCTTCCTGATATACAAAAAATTGCTCAGGAACAGCTCCTCTGCCCCTGAATGGCCATGATACCAGAGGCACACAAACTAATCTTGGAATGCAGCGGCTGCTGGCAGAAATGCTCCTGGACTGTAAACTAAGCTACAGCCCTATGCCACTCGGAGAGGGGAAGGGTTTTTGTCCCTCGGCCTTTTCCCCTTTGCGACAGCATGGCGACCACCACCTTTTGGAGCCAATTGGACAGAGAGGTAGGAGCTTGCAGTGATGGGGCGTGCAGAAAATCTTGTGATAAGGGGTGGGGGGTGGAACTGATCCTGCTCCCTGCCCAGACAAGACCCCAAGTGGCTACCCACAAATGGCTCCTCCGCTCCCAATGGCCACAATCCCAGAGGCACACAAACCAATCTCGGAACACAGCGGCTGCTGGCAGAAATACATCTGTACTTAACTACTAAAATACCAGAATTCCAAAACCATGCAGCCACTGTCGCAGCTGTGCAACATCATATGCTCTTCATTATCAGCAATAGAAAACAAATTATCTGCCTTTTGGGCAGGTCTGATTTTTCGGGGAAAATCCCAAATAATAATAGTGGGTTTTCTGTCGAAAACTGAATGTAATCAAAGTAAAGAGAGAGTAAAGTGAAAATCATCTGCCTCACAGGCAAGGTAGGGGGTGGGAGCGGGGGTGTACTGGGGTTCTTGGTGGTGGAACATGTGCACTGGTGAAGGGATGGGTGTTTGATCATTGTATGACTGAGACTTAAACCTGAAAGCTTTGTAACTGTTCTCACAGGGATTCAATTAAAAAAAAAATTGGCAACCTAAGAGTTTTTGGCCATTACTTGAAGCCAAAAGGAAAATAATAAGCCTTAAATGACTAGAAAATCTCTTCTCTACTTTTTGGAGAGAATTTTTAAAGAGACGAGAAACTGATATCTTTCTTCCTCTTTAGTTTGGAGAGAAGTTTTGCTTCCTGTCCCCAGGAATCTTAACCAAAATCTAGTTTCTGTTTGCTTTCTCTAACTGGACAAAGGATGCATATTAGCTCTCCAAGTCATATAGCAAGCTTGGACCTCTTGCTCATCAGCTCCACACAACTTTGGATGGAGGTACAGCTGTATGCCATATTGGCAATACATTTTATTTTCACAGAGGGTATTCTGGCCTTCCTGATTCTGTATTTTATTTCTTTGCCCATCATTAGACAGTACACAGTGGAGGAAACAAAGTATACTGAGAAATTTCGGCATTGTGGCTAGCAATAATCATACAAACCATATAAAGTTCCCTAGATGCACCAATATAACCCTGCTTTTCTAGTTCATTGTAAATTCACAGCACTGTACTAACTCTGCCAACTTGTGCCCTCTTTTCAGTAGCAACATAAAAATGAAAGCTCCTGGTAACTCTCCTAAAGCTTTTGATAATGTCTATTAATTTTGCCAAAAAACTCTTTTTATTGAAATATGATATAAGTTACAGGAAAGTATACTTAAATGTAGAGATTGCTGAATTTGTATATATTGAACACACTCATAAAATCAGCATTTGGATCAATAAAGAAGCACCCCATCTTTTCATTATCTTTCCCCCAAGGACAATATTATTCTTATCACTAAGAGAATAGATTAATTTTACCCAGCTTTGTATTTATATAAAAGGATTTTTTCAGTATATACTCTTTTGCACCTAGTTTATTTCTCTCAGATTATGTGAGATTAAATCATGTGAATATTTAATAGTAGATTTCTAAATTTAATTGCCATGCAACATTTTCTTATGCACCTATATCACAATTTATCTATTCTCTGTTGATAGCACTTGAGAGGCTTCCAGTTGGGGGTTATTACAAATAATGCTACTATTGATATTCTAGTATATGATTCTGCTGAATATACATATGCATTTCTATTGTCTATAAACCTAGAAGAGGGATGTATGATCATAGTATATGCAATATGTTCAACTTTATTAGAGAATGCCCAGTAGTTTTCCTCAAAAGTGGTTGCTTCAAATAAAGCACGTACCAACTCTATGTGAGACATCACCAACACTTGATATTTTCCATATTTTTCATTTATATGTATATGCTTCTGATTTGAAGGAAGATCCCTGGAGTAGAAAATGCTTCCTAACACCAGTTCCTAGATTTTGTTTGAAATATGGCAATATATGTGATGTAGATTGGTCTGGACATCTGACATTATAATTTCTTTCACTGATGCTAGGGAATGAGTCAGATGACACATAATAGCTTTTCAGGTCATCATTGAGAAACAGCCTATGGACTCAGTGAGTATGGAAACTTCAACTCGTTGTTCCTATTTATTATTACTGTATACGTTTTCTGATCCTCTGAGCACCACCAACAGCAATCCCCTAGCATAGAGCCAAAAGGAGCTTATCAGTGGTTAGGCATAGCCCAAACCCCCTAAGAAATAAATAAATTTTTATCACAGAAGTAAAGATAGAAAAATGAAATATTCATAAATACATACCTGTAAGAAATGAGTAATTTCTGATTTTTCTCATTCACAAACATCTGGATTTTATTTGCTATAGCATAATATAGACATAAGTTCTCTCTCTATTTTGCTGAATGTTGTAGCTGAATCCTTTTTATACTTTTATTTTGTGCAGATTGCTTCCAAAATGTTCTTATTCTAAAGAAGACTGTAGAAAATGTCATTAATTTACTGTCTTCTTTAAAAAAAGATTTTAGGCTAAACTTCTGAGAATAGGATTAGTAGTAGAAAATATCAGGTTTTGATTTTGGTTTTAACATTGAATCTCTCTTTTGAAGAGGCCTTCTAAAACTTATATCAGAGGGAGACAACTCTCCTGGAACTCACAAAAGTTTAGTGTTATTATATTACCAGCAATAAATACTTGTTATGTTTATAAAATATAAAATATATATAGCATTTTATGAAAGTGGATTTCTTTTATTTGAAAGATTTGAAGTCCTTTTCTAATTTTATTTGTAATAGTCAATTCTCAAATTGACTATTTGAGAATTGACAAATTGACAAGCCAAATTCCACCAGTAGGTCAAATGGTAAACAAATTGTGATGCATTCACCCAATGGGTTACTTAGAAAAAAGAGGAAGGGCTCATTAATACATATAACAATGTGGATGAATTACACTATGATTATGCTGAGTGAGTCAAGCAAGACAAAAATAAACTTATATATGGTATAATCCCATTATGTAAGTGGAAACATCTTTGGAATGCATACTAATCATAGTGACAGAAATAACTTCAGTGATTTTTTTTTTGAGAATATGATCTGGGGTTGAAGAACAAGAAAAATAGGAAAGGAATACATGGAAATTCTGAAGGATCTCTTGATTGTGGTGAGAGTTTGGTGGGTATATGTGTAATTTTTTTCTTTTTTTTTTTTGTTTTTGGGTCACACCCGGCGATGCTCAGAGGTTACTCCTGGCTCCTGGCTCGTGTACTCCGGAATTACTCTTGGCGGTGCTCGGGGGACTGCTAGGATTTGAACCCGCGTCGGCCGCGTGCAAGGCAAATGCCCTACCCGCTGTGCTATTGCTCCAGCCCCAATGTGTAATTTTAAATGTATCTAATTATACACTAAAATGTGATTAGTTATTATTACTGATTTTAGTTAAAATATTGCAAACAATAAAGGACTGAAGCGATAGCACAGTGGGTAGGGCATTTACCTTGCATGCAGCTGACCCGGTTCCATTCCTCCATCCCTCTCAGAGAACCCAGCAAGCTATCCTGCCTGCACGGCAGAGCCTGGCAAGTTCCCTGTGGTGTATTTGATATACCAAAAACAGTAACAACAAGTCTCACAATGGAGATGTTACTGGTGCCCACTCGAGCAAATCGATGAGCAATGGGATGACAGTGCTACAGTGCTACATTACAAACAATAATATTTCTGCTCAATATTTCTAGACCTTGGAAGATCATGATAAAACTGAGTTGACATTAATTCACTATTATTATTGCTCTACATACTAATTTATCAAATGATAATAAATAGTAACAGTAATGCATACCCTTTCACTTTTGTCCCCCAAAGATATATATTTAAGGAAATAAAATACTTAAAAGGTTCTTAAATCCTCAGTACCTCTGAACACAATCTTATTTGGAAATTTAGGACTTTACAAATGTATGAAAGTTGAGCTGAATCCATACTGGATTAGAATGGGCCCCAAACTAATGATTAGTATCCTTATTAGACAAGAGAATGTACAGACATGGAGAAGAGTGCCATGAGAAGGGATCACTAAGAAAATGATGGTTGGAGGAACCAGTTGGGATGGGAGATGCGTGCCTAAAGTAGATAATGGACCAAACATGATGACCTCTCAGTGTCTGTGTTGCAAGCCATAATGCCCAAAAGTAGAGAGAGAGTATGGGGAATATTGTCTGCCATAGAGGCAGAGGGAGAGTCGAAAAGGGGGGTATACCCGGGATATTGGTGGTGGGGAATGTGCACTGGTGGAAGGATGGGTGTTTGTTCATTGTGAGATTGTAACCCAAACATGAAAGCTTGTAACTATCTCACAGTGATTCAATAAAATTAAAAAATAATAATAATAAAAATAAAAATAAATAAAAAAGGAGAAGAGTTCTATGTATCGATGGAGACATATTGGAGTGAGGCATCTAGAAAGCTAAGCAATGTCTACAGTTGTTGGAAGCCCCCAAGAAGCAGAGAGGAAAGGAAGAATTCTGTCCTAAGAGTTTTTCAGATGGACCATAGCTCTCCTTTCTGAGACCTCAATTTACAACTTCCAATCATTTTTTTAATGATTTAAGCCACAAAATGGTGATTTGTCATACCCATCTTTGGGAACTAATACATGTAAATTATGCTTTTATTATCTAGTAAATATGTTACTTTTTTATGCTGATGAAAGCATACAAGTTGATTGTACTGTTTGATTTGTTCAAGCGGGCACCAGTAACGTCTCTCACTGAGACTTATTGTTACTGTTTTTGGCATATCCAATATTCATGGGTAGCTTGCCAGGCTCTGCCATGTGGGTGAGATACTCTCAGCAGCTTGCCAGGCTCCCCGAGGAGGGCGGAGGAATCGAACACGGGTCGGCTGCATGAAAGGCGAAAGCCCAACCTCTGTGCTATCGCTCCAAATATTTATTGATTCTCTGATGGAACTATTTTGGAATTTTTTGTTTGGCTTGGGTACCATACCCAGTGGTGCCACTGGAAATGGTACCCAGACTTACTCCTCATATTTTGCTCCACGGTTACTCTTGGTGGTATTCAGGAGATCATAATGATACTGGGGACCAAACTGGGGTCAGCTACATGCAAAAGAAAGCGCCTTAGGGAGCTAAAGCGATAGCACAGTGGGTAAGGTGTTTGCCTTGCATGCGGCTGACCCGGGTTTGATTCACAACATCCCATATGGTCCCCCAAGCACTGCCAGGAGTTGTTTCTGAGTGTATAAGCCAGGAGTAACCCCTGTGCATCGCAGGGTGTGACCCAAAAAGCAAATAAATAAATAAATAAATAATAAGTAAATAAGTAAATAAATAAAAGCACCTTAGCCCTCTATTATCTCTCCAGCCCCCTATGATAAAACTTTGTATTTAAAAATTGGATCCCCTATGTTCTCTCCTTGCTTCTGACATAAAACCAAATGGGTTGCCATTCCATATTTATATTAATACTTTAGCACACTAATTATCAAACTATTGTCCATGGATGCTTGGGATTCCTGCCACACTTGTAGGGGGTCTAAAGTCAAAACCATTATCTTTTTCTTTGGCATTTACCACTGTGTCGAGTGTTTCAGTGTTCACACAAAAACAAGAATGGGTTAAACTGCTGACACTGCAGCAAAGACAGCCACCTGCACCACAAGCTATGTTAGTCTTCATTTGCATGCACTGACAGAAAACAGAGTTTTACTTAAGGATGACCTTGATAGGGGGTGGGGAGATGGCTCAAGGCCTGGAGCACATGCTTTGCATGCAGATAGGTTGGGTCTGGTCTGCACTGCATGATTCCCTGAACACAGTGACCCCTGAGCACTATGCTAGAGAGGAGTGAAATTAAGGGTTATGCAAATAAACTCCTGTTTTAAATACAGAGGTACCCCCTAAAATCACTTGTGATTTGAACTCACAGCTTTTCCTGTGAAGACTGTTTTACTTTGATAAACTGGTCACTGATACAATTCAGTCCAGTATTTGTCAATCATGCCCTATGTCTACCCAGAAATTCTTCTTCAGAGACAACAATCTTAGAGATCCTGTTTTCTTTATTGAGAATGACACTGTGTAAAAGTTTAAACATGGGTAAAACCTGAAGAATCACAGAAATTTTCTTAAGGACTCATGTCTTAAGTAGAAGGGGTAGTTTAGACAGTCAACAGCCTTCTTTCCAGACCATTACTCTTACCTCTCTACTGAATAATACAGGTAGCTTTCCATATTTCATGTGTCTCCTCTTTGAGACTGTTAGAGTTAATGCTGCAAAAGAAAGAAATGCCAGGTGGAAAAACTGACAAGTCAGATATTACACAGCCACTTAATTTTTATTTTGTAATTTTCACAATCTGAGCAACCAAGTAGAATACATAAAGAAGACACTAAAACGTGGCATAATAAAATTCATTTAACCAGAAATATAGCTTCCATGTTTTTGTCTCCAATTCAACTCCCTGAGCCTCTACCTTCATTTTGATGTCAACTGTTTTCTGGGTCCAGGAAAACTACATTTAGTTGCAAATTGAGACATGGTGTATAGCTGCTTTGATTAAGGACTTCACAATCTTATCCTATATAAGACCTTGAGGGCAGGAAGAAATGCTCAGGGAAAAACATTTCAACCTTGCCTTGTACAGATGAATGCCTGGAATAAATATTAACTGTTATTTCTGCAAACGTTCCCACTGTTTTATATACTTCATTTCCCCCATTTGTGAGTCTACAGTATATTCTGGCAACATTACGGATTTCTACTTATGATGAGTCTTCTCAGCATGGGCTGGGTCAGTGTTTGTAGCTCAGCTGGTTGGTGCCAGAGTAGAGAGCTTGTCTGATTTGATTCCACTCCAGGCACTGGAGGATTTTCAAGATTTTCCTCTTAATATTTGGCTTTACTTGATAATCCTAGAGCATGCTGGGAAATCTCAGCAAGAGGAAAAATTTAGTAACCACAGGGAGGCCTGCTTGGGGCATTGTGGGTACGTATGAAAGCCTGTGAGTTTGACTACTAATGACTCTTGAATGTGCTACTTTTCACATGATTTTGCTTCAATAAAAAATCTGTGTAAACGTGGGAGGGCAGAGGGCTTTTTAGAAAATGCAACCAACCATTCCCCAAAAGACAAATGCATGATTGAGTCATTTCTCAAGAGAGAAGCCAGTAGTTGGTAAGGTGTGTGGTGCCATATGGTTCAACTTGCAATTTAGAATTTCAAAAGCAGGAGTTGGCAAAGGGGTGCCTGGAGTTAGCCTCACGTTTTTGTCATCATTTTTCTTTCTTATTTGTGCAGTGCTGACATCCCCCTTGGCATATGGAGGATTGAAGACATGCTGTCTGCCTCTGACCAATGTTGGGTAAAGTGCTCATTTCAGAAATAGGTTTGCTACTGAGAAGGTGACTAAATCCCAAAGGCTTGGAGGTTACATTGTGCGTGTCAGTTTTTATGGGTTTTCTTTCTGAGTCTTTCCTCTCAGCCTCCCCCAACATCATTTTTCTATCTTTAGTTTATTTGTATATTTAGCCACATATATTGTATATCAGAGTCATTGTCTTGGAAATATTTAACAATAGACTGATTTCTGGGTAAGTCTGGGTACTGAAAGAGTTAGTTGGCTCCCAAAGGTGGTGGTGGTGGGAATGGAAGCTTTCCATATGTGTTAGGGGAGGAGATATTTCACTCACTGGTGCAAGGCAAAAAGGGAATCTGCTAACGAAAATGCCTATATCTAGAGATTGTTACTGGTTTTGACATATGAATACACCATGGGGAGCTTGCCAGGCTCTCCCATGAGGGCAGGGAACTCTTGGTAGCTTGCCAGGTTCTCCAAAGGGGAGAATTAGACTACAAGATGTCTTGGTCTTATAGTCTCTGAATGTTCGCCGTTGGTGGGATCACACGGCGCTGGGGGCAGTTTCTGAGTGTGACCACCTAGCTACTGGAAAATAGGAGATCTGGGTGGAAGAAGCCCAGTCCAAATCTGAGCAGGCTTAGAGATCTAGGCCCCGGGTCCCACACACCTGGGTTCCTCTGCTGGTTCCTTCATGTGTGAAGCTCATCCTAACATGTGGAGAGCAGAGGCTCTGCTCAGGGCAGGGAGGGAGACTCAACCCAACCACTCCGAAGGGCCCTGGTGAAGACAGCCAGGTGCAGAGGCAAGAGACTGTGCTAGGACGAATGGAGATGGTACTGAGACCACTCAAGAAAATCGACGATCAACGGGATGATGATGATGATGATGATGATATCTAGAGATGCAGGCATCGATATTTCATGTTTTATTTTCCGTGTTTTATTTGTTTACATGTACCTATCATAAGTGATTGACTCACCTAACGGTTGAGAAGAGACTGGCAAGTCCATAATTCATGGATTGGTATGACAGTCTAGACTGGGTATTCAGGCAGGATTTTTATGTTAAAGCCATCCATTCTTTTTCAGAAAACCTTAAACTTCTTAAACTTCTCAGTCTAGAACCTGCTTTTATAGTCCTGCTAACAAATGTACAAGGAACAAGTCTTCTTTCTTTTGAAAATAATTAGAATGACTTCTGAGTTTGAAACTGACCTCATTTCTATTCCTGAAGAGTCTTGATATCAAACCTGATAAGGAGATCATGAGAAAAAAAGAAAAACTCTGTAGACTAATTACACTCATAAGCAAAGCATGGATTGAAAGTTGTAACTAAATTATTAGCAATCAAATTCAGAAATGAAAAAGGTTATGTCACATTTATAGGTTTCTACAAGAAAAGCAAGCTCTGCATTAGAATGAGGCAGGGTGGAGGAGAAGGAGAAAACCTTTGATCATCAGTGGAGGAACACTGACACAGGTGATGGGTTTGGAGTTGGAACATCGAATGCTTAAAACTCTGTTGTTAACAATTTTGTAAACCCTGGTGCATAAACATTCTTTTTTATTTTTGCTTTGCTATTTGGGTCACACCCTGTGATGCACAGGAGTTACTCCTGACTCTGCACTCAGGAATTACCCCTGGCGGTGCTCAGGGGACCATATGGGATGATGGGAATTGAACCTGGGTCAGCCACATGCAAGGCAAACGCCCTACCCACTGTGTTATCGCTCCAGCCCACATAAACATTTTTTAAAAGTCATTAAGTGTCTAAGAACAGATGACTGATTAAAGAAACTTTGGTACATCTACACAATGGAATATTATGGAGCTGTTAGGAGAGATGAAGTCATGAAATTTGCTTCTAAGTGGATAGACATGGACAGTATCAAGCTAAGTGAAGTGAGTCAGAAAGAGAAGGACAGATATACAAGGACCACACTCATTTGGGGAGTATAAAATAACATAACATGAGACTGACACACAAGGACAGTAGATACAAGGGCCAGGAGTATTGCTCCATAGTTGGAAGCCTGTCTCATGAGCAGAGGGGAGAAGGCAGCTGTAATAGAGAAGGGATCACTAAGAAAATGAGGGTTGGAGAAACTGATCAGGATGAGAGATGTGTGCTGAAAGTAGATAAAGGACCAAACATGATAATCTCTCAGTATCTGTATTGCAAACCATAATGCCCAAAAAGAGAGAGAGAGTATTTGGAATATTGTCTGCCATGGAGGCAGTAGGAGGGTGGGAAAGTGGGGGGGGTATACTGGGGCTATTGGTGGTGAGGACTATGCACTGGTAGAGGTGTAAAAAATTCAAAGGCACACCTGTGTGGAAGAGGTGAGGTGATGTGTGTGATGTTGTTCATGGGCTCTCGGGGCGGTGCTCTCTCTCTTTCGCCACTCACGTTTGGTACTCTTGAGCTGCTGTGTATGGACCGGATCGGGATGGCTCCTCCTTTGTGGTCTGCTTCTGTGTGTGCTGCTGTGCTCTCTTCTGTCTGTCTCTATATCTCTGTCTCTGTCTCTGTAGTCTCTCCTCTGGTCTCTTCCAACCTCTATTTCTGCTTATGTGTCTTCTCCCTGCTTCTGTATCTTCTCTCCAGCTTCTGTGTCTTCTTTCCTACTCCTGTGTCTTCTGCCTTTCACTGTGTCTTATTCTCTTATAGTCTTAGTTTATATAGCAATCACATAGGGTGGTGACACAAAGGTGGGTTGAACATTAACAAATCAACAAAAAGGGGTAAGACCACTCTTTCAGGAGATTTACAAAATCTCATCTAAGAGATTACTTCTGATTACTAGGAGATCCACTCAAGGGTGGGATCCCAATGAGGGTGTGTCACTTTCTTCTTTCCTCAGCTAGTAATCCACTAAAATAGTTGTAGTAAATCTACTTTTAATATTTCTAGCAATGTCATTCTGTATGAGCACAGAAAGAGATATATCAAGCTTAAAGTTTGGTTCTTCCTGAGGACTTTCACTATAGATTCCAGACCACAGTCCTCAGGTCAGTTTAGTCTTCCTAACCCCAGCAGGGTCCTAGTCTTGTTGTTACTTTTGTATTATGACAGTATTTGTCTATGACCATGCTCTCAACTTATAGTTGAGTATTGTGGCGCTTTGGCCTGGCCCATTTCACAGCTTGCTCTGGGTACATTCTATCCCTCACCGGGACCCTGCTTTTGGGGTGCTAGGAACTAAGGGCAAGTGAATTGAGAAAGCAGATGCCTGGGAGTAAATATTATTGGAGTCAATCAGCTCCTAAGTTACAAAGCATAATATTAACTGCCCTCCTGTGTCCATACAGAAAGGACATTGCTTTAAGGTAAACTAAGTTCCCTGCGGCAAGGCTGAAAGGACAAACCCAATGTTATCCTACAGTGGAGGGATGGGTGTTTGATCCTTGTGTGATTGTAACTCAAACATATCTCATGGTGATTCAATAAAGTTTTTTTAAAAAGTAATTAATTTACTATACTAACAAAGAATAGGAACATTTTTCTCAATAAATTTTTTTAAATGACAAAATTTGTTTTATTTTGGGGCCACATCAGGTTTACTCCTATCTCTGTGCTTGGGTGCGTTCAAGAACCATATACGGAGCTAGAGATCAAACATACTCATCCTTATGCATGGCAAGTGCCCTACCTGTGATACTACCACACAGGTCCTGATTTTTATTTTTCAAGAATTAGAAATATGACCTGATAAATGGATCGAATTTGTCTAGCTTTTCAAGTCGGTGGCATAGGAGGAATCTGAACTCAACTTCTCCAATGATCAAATCAAATCTACAACTAAACATGGAAGAGATTATAAGGAAAGAGACCTGAAAACTGGATGAGCAGAGATGTCACAACAAAAATAAGAGAAATTAACATAGCTAAAATAGTCATTTTTGTAAAGCATTATATAGATTCAAGGCAATCTCTATCAAATTTCTGCTAAAAACCAGCATGATTACAGAAATAGACTAACCCAAATTCATAAAATGTGTTTGGATCCACAAAAGAACTTGAGTTATCAAAGCAAGCCTGAAAACAAAGCAAAATGGAGGCATCATGTTTCCTGACTTGATAGTAAACTAGAAGCAGTAGAAATAAAAACAGCAAGCAGTACTCCTATATTCACACTATCACACTGTCATCCCGGTGCTCATTGATTTGCTCGAGCAGGTACCAGTAACGTCTCCATTGTGAGACCTGTTGTTACTGTTTTTGGCATATCGAATATGCCACGGGTAGCTTGCCAGGCTCTGCCGTGCAGGCGGGACACTCTTGGTAGCTTGCTGGGCTCTCTGAGAGGAGAGGAGGAATCGAACCTGAACCCGGGGTCGGCTGCCTGCAAAACAAATGCCTTACCTGCTGTGCTATTGCAAGTGTGTAAGTCATTATAATAGCAACAAAGGTGAGAGGGATCTAACTCCTACATTATTAAAAAAAAAAAAGAAGGAAAGAAAAACAACCATATTTGAATTAAAACAGATACTCATGACAAAGGAGCCAAAAATTCACAGTGAAAAAGGAAACTCTCTTTAGTAAATGTTGTTTGGCTGGAGCGATGGCACAGCGGGTAGGGCATTTGCCTTGCATGTGGCCAACCCGGGTTTGATTCCTCCACCCCCTCAGAGAGCCCAGGATACCGAGAGTATCTCGCCCACTATGGCCGAACCTGACAAGCTACCCGTGGCATATTCTATATGCCAAAAACAGTGACAAGAAGTCTCACAACTCTATTGTGAGATGTTACTGGTGCCTGCATGAGCAAATCGATGAACAATGGGACTGCTGTGCTGTGCTGTGTTTGTAAAACTGGACAAAATCTTGCCGAGAGAGAGAGAGACAGAGACAGAGAAGAGACAGAGACAGAGACAGAGAATATTGTATATGATACACAAAAATTAACTCAAAATAGTTTAAAAACTTGAATATATAACCTGAAATTATAAAGCACATAGAAGAAAATATATGATAAGTTCTTCAATATCAGATTCAGTATATCTTTGTATATTCATCTCCAAGAGCAAGGGAAAAACAAAAATAAACAAATAGGATTACTCAGACTAAAAAATCTTACTTCAGGCACCATTAAAGCAAAAAAAAGGCAATCTACAGAAAAGCATAAAACATTTACAAATCATGTATCAGACAATAGGATAAAATCCAGAATTTATACACAACTCGTACACTCAATAACAACAAAAACAACAAACAGCGAAACAACCCCATTTAAAATGGACAGATCTAAATAGACTATTTATTTATTTATTATTCACACAACAACTTTCAAGAACCAGTGCTGTGACCACTGATTCAAATGATAGTCTCTTGAGGCTAGAGCGATAGCACAGCGGGTGGGGTGTTTGCCTTGCATGCGGCTGATCCGGCTTCGATTCCCAGCATCCCATATGGTCCCCCGAGCACTGCCAGGAGTAATTCCTGAGTGCATGAGCCAGGAGTAACCCCTGTGCATCGCCGGGTGTGACCCCCAAAGCAAAAAAAAAATAAAATAAAATATAAAATAACAAATGATAGTCTCTTGATGGTGATGAGGAGTTTCTGATAAGATATCTAAAGAGAACCACCTTCAACTTCACTCCAGAATCCCTGTTTTGCATACAAGCTGACTTACATTTTTGATTGTGGAGGCTATAAAATACACTTTTAAATAAATATACTTTTTTGGAACATGCCACTCAGCTCCTGATCTTTATTGCTGCACACAGCTTTTTAAGAGAATAAAAGAAACTCAAAGCTTTTAAATGTCATTATTTTTATTAGCCTTAGTTTTCAGGTTTCCATTCTGGAATAATTTATTCAATGATAGCTTCTCTGAATCAGTGGGGGTAAAAGAAAAGCCCCTGCTTTTTGATTGATTGATTGATTGAACCACAGTGAGATACATGGTTACAAAGTTGTTCATGGTTGGGTTTCAATCATATAATGTTCCAACACCCATCCTTTCATCAGAGCATATTTTCCACCACCAATGTCCCTAGTTACTCTCCCCAAACTTCCCACCCCATACCCCGCCCCGTTCCTATGGCTGGCACTCTCTGTCTCTCTCTGTCTCTCTCTCTCTGTCTCTCTCTGTCTCTCTTTGTCTCTCTCCATCTCTGTCTCTGTCTCTGTCTCTCTCTCCCTCTCTCTCCTCTTTCTCTCTCCTTTTGGGCATTATGGTTTACAATACAGATACTTAAAGATTATCAGGTATATCCCTTTACCTACTTTCAACACTCAGTTCTTGTCCAGAGTGATCAATAAACTTATTTTAAAATAAATGATTAAATATTCCTAATTGGCAAATCGCATAATTCTGGGGATCTAGGGCTATCTGGGGCTAACTCAGTGACAGAATAGTCTGCAATCTTGCAGCTGTGAGTCTACAGATTTAATCCCTGAATCCATCTCACACCATCCAATGTGTTCGATGCAGCACTGATCCTTGTGATCCTTGGTGCTACAATTAAGTTGGTGATCTCCGGCACACAGCAACCCAGAATGTGAGCACCGCAACCAAAGAGGCAATCCCTAGTCCTCACAGCTATAATAAAGGGAAGAAAAGGGAAAAAATTCATTCTACCTGGAAATGAATTTTGTCTGTACACAAATGTTGCATTAGACTGTTATCAAAGCAGGATGCTGAGGGTTGATTTTCTATCTCTTCTTTTGTTGAGTCATCTCAACTTTGGGCTAATTTGGAAAGGAGGAGTTGTGCTAGAAGTTAAAAGGTTGTGTAATTAGCCCTTTAAATAATCTCCTATTTTTGCTCTCTATTGTCATTAGAATAATTTTTTGGGATCTCCCAGCAATGCCTGGGAGCTGACTCAGGTTACCTTGAAGCTACTCAGCTGGAGAGGGCAGACTTTATGCTTCCACACTCAGTTCAGAAGTGCTGGGGGTCCACACAGCCACTCTGGCAGTGACAGAGGCACATACCAGCATGCAATTAATCTTTTACATCTACCCCACCCAGAACTATCTCTCCCACCCAGAAATAGCTTTTTAAATAATCGTTTAAATTTTTACTCTTATGGATGGTTTGGGCTGGAGCAATAGCACAGTGGGTAGGGCGTTTGCCTTGCATGTAGCCGACCTGAGTTCAATTCCTCTGCCCCTCTCGGAGCGCCCAGCAAGCTACTGAGAGTATCTTGCCCCCACAGCAAAGCCTGGCAAACTACCCGTGGCTTATTCTATATGCTAAAAATAGTAACAAGTCTCACAGTGGAGACGTTACTGGTGCCCCCTCAAGCAAATTGATGAGCAATGGGATGACAGTGACACAGTGATACAGTGATGGATGGTTTACTCTAGAGCTTGAAATTAATGCAACTGCAACTCCATTATCTTTTCTGTTAGTCCTTCATCACTTCCTTCCTGTCTTATTCATTCATTATTTATTTATTTATTTATTCAAAGCTAGAAGGGGGAAATTCATGGAAAGATATGTGTTAATTATCAAGATCATGGTATCACTGTATCACTGTCATCCTGTTGTTGGTCAATTTACTTGAACGGGCACCAGTAACATCTCCATTCCTTCCAGCCCTGAGATTTTGGCAGCCTCTCCTTACTTGTATTTCTCAATGAATGGAGGCTCTTTCAGGGTCAGGGGAATGAGACCTATCATTACTGTTTTTGGCATATTGAGTATGCCACAGGTAGCTCTGCCCATGCTTGCTGGGCTCTCTGAGAGGTATATATATACATATATATACATATATATGTATATAACTTGTTGCCTATTGTCTGAACTCCATCAAATATGGTGTGGTAATTATGGAAAATAGGTAGGAAGTATCTTATAATGTGTCGCATGGCTGCTTTGTGGATGCGTGGTCCAGAAAGCAGCCTGGAGTGGTGGCGGTTGGGTAGTGGAGGTCGGCTTCCGGGGCTGGGTCCCTTACATGGGGAGGGTTCTCACCCTCCCCACTCTGGGGCACCCTGAGTGGAAACAGCCTGGCATGGAGTCCATCTAATTTTGTCATCAAGATCACTGTATCACTGTATCACTGTCATCTCGTTGCTCATAAATTTGCTAGAGTGGGCACCAGTAACTTTCCATTGTGAGACTTGTTGTTACTGTTTTTGGCGTATCGAATACATCACAGGTAGCTTGCTGGGCTCTCTGAGAAGGGCGGAGGAATCAAACCCGGGTCACCTACATGCAAAGCAAACGCCCTACCCACTGTGCTATAAAGATATCAAATATAATATGACCACAAATCAATTATCATCACAAAGATTGTGACAAGAATTAAACAGAGTACATATATGCACACATGTATATACAAAATTAAGCATTTCTATTAGATATGAAGAAAAGAACAAACTTATTATTTTAAGCTTCTATCCACTACATATCTTAGAACACACACAGATATTTAGATCACTCTTCCTGTACAGAATTTTAATCATGACATGGTCATTGTTTTTCTCTTTCCATATGTCTGGAATGCTGTTGATTTTCTCTTCTACTTTTATAATCTCAAGATGCATATTAATATAACTTTGATTTTGAACTCATAGGTTCTTTAGCTACTCCTTCCTCTATACTTTCAGAGATCATTTTACTTTTTTCATTTTATGGAATTTACCAATTGTGCCCCTAATAATCCATAAACTGCAAGACATCATGGTACAATGAAAATCCACAAAACATAGGCACATTAACATTTATTTCCCCTTTGCAGTTATTACCACTACTTTTTTTCATTTTTCATCTTACTCCTAATAGGTGTGGTGGTATAGAATTTCATGAAGTGGATTTTAGCTCCAAGTAGTGGTAAAGATAAGGAGGAATAGTTCTAAAGATGAACAGTAAGAAAAATGGAGGAATTTCTGTGACCCAAAGGAATCTCTCTCTGGGCCTGTTGTTTGGGAATGGTCATTGGCAGCTCAGGAGTTCTAGAAAATGTAAGCAACAAATCAAAGATAACCTGTAAATAGGACATTTTTCACTAATATTGAAGAAAAACTAGGGCTAGATTAAGCATGTGAAAAATATAATGAACTTCTACAAGTGTCAACATTTTCTATAAAACATAATAAAACTTCTCTGATAATAATATTAATAGATGCTATTTATTCAGGGCCTATTAAATACCAAGCAGTGAGAGAGTTGCCTCACAGATGTATTTTATTAGTATATATTTTATGTATTTCACATACAAAACCTGTAAACTAGGAACAATCTTTTCATTTTAGAGATGGTGCTCCAACAGCCAAAATAAGTAGCTCATATTTACCTAGTTTGTAAGTAGAGTCTGAACTAGCATTTCTGTCTTTACACCTCCAAAGTACATGTACTTGCTGTCATACTACATTGTTTCATAAAGAATCTTTGGTGGAAGAACACCTGGGAAGAAATAAAGAGCTACTTCTAAGCTGTACCTCAAATGAATATCCACAAAGTAAAAAGCAAATAATGCGACTAATTAGGAAACATGCATTTAAGACATGTATGGCTGGGGCAGGGCAGTGTACAGGAGGATGCTTGCCTTGCACACCCCAATTCTGTTTTGATCCCAGGCATTCCATATGATCCCCTAATCATTGCCAGGAGTAATTCCTGATTACATAACCAGGAATAACTCCTGAGCATCACCGGATGTGGCACCCAAACTAAAACAACAAAAATGAAAGAAGGAAAGAAAGAAAGAAAGAAAGAAAGAAAGAAAGAAAGAAAGAAGAAGAAAGAAAGAAAGAAAGAAAGAAAGAAAGAAAGAAAGAAAGAAAGAAAGAAAGAAAGGAAGGAAGGAAGGAAGGAAGGAAGGAAGGAAGGAAGGAAGGAAGGAAGGAAAGAAAGAAAGAAAGAAAGAAAGAAAGAAAGAAAGAAAGAAAGAAAGAAAGAAAGAAAGAAAGAAAGAAAGAAAGAAAGAAAGAAAGAAAGAAAGAAAGAAAGAAAGAAGGAAAGAAAGAAAGAAAGAAAGGAAGAACGGAAGGAAGAACGGAAGGAAGAAAGAAAGAGAGAGGGGGGAGGGAGGGAGGGAGGGAGAGAAAAGAAAGAAAGAAAGAAAGAAAGAAAGAAAGAAAGAAAGAAAGAAAGAAAGAAAGAAAGAAAGAAAGAAAGAAAGAAAGAAAGAAAGAAAGAAAGAAAGAAAGAAAGAAAGAGAAAAAGAAAAGAAACCTATGCCTTCCATACTTAAGGATAATAGAAACACTTGAAATAAAGGAACAGATGTAGCTGTGTCTTGTGGGGTTCCATAATGTCCATTCCAACATGGGGCCTGTGACAGCTGGTCCAGAGCATCATGTAAAAGTTGTACCCTGCAACCCTGCTTGTCTATGGCCTTTTCCTACCTCATTTTCCTCTCTGCTGCTTTTTGTCTTTGTCCTATCCTGTTCAGTATTTTATGCTTTCTTCCTCAATTTACTCTCTCTTTCTTCTCTCTCTTCCCTCTCTCCCCCCGCCCCCATGCATCTCTGGCTCATGGACTTCCTCTAGGTTCACAAAGCAGACCCCGATGGTTTTGACCTCTAGGATAGTTATTCAAGATTGGTTTGAAAGCCATATCTATTAAGATTATATTCAGAGGGAGTCTTGTCAAACACCCAGATTGACTGAATCAAGAGCAGAGACCAGCAACCTGCTCTTTGACACACTTTGTAACCTGCTCTTTGACACACTTTCCATTGAATCTTAGGCAACCCAAACTTCATAAGTGCTGCTCCATATTCGTTCTCTCATCCTCTTCAATGACCCGCACACATGTGAGGGAGTCACCTGTCTGACCTAGTGTACCATTCTATGTTCCATTAGTGTGCTTTAAGTGCAGGTTGTTTATATTGTGAGAACCTTTCAGAAAAATCACATTCTGAGAGTGACAGCCTGCCCTTTGCAATCACAAATATGATTTCCCTTTATATCACATATAACCTAAGTTTCCCCAAAGCCTCATCTGTTTGTGAATATAAATAAAGTCATTTAATGTTTATAATCCAAATTTCACTGACTCGTGCCCATACATACCTAATAAATGACCTCGATTCTCTGCATCATTCTCCGAGTACTTGGAGGTTTGGGGAGGTGACTTGCATATATTCTGAAACTGCTTCTGTAAGCCATGCCTCTGGTTGAAGGGGGGACTGTACCATGATATTAGGGGGCCAAATGGTAGGATAGGGAGTCAATGGGAAGAAAACAGGTTGGAAGGGGGTTGAATTCAGAAAAGGGTAGAGAAACACTGCATTAGACTGTTCCTCTCTCTGTCCCATAGACTGGTGTCCTGGCGGCACACGTGTCCCGATGAGCCAGACTAGGTGTTCTTTCCATGCTGCTCCCACCCTCTAGGATAGTTATTCAAGATTGGTTTGAAAGCCATATCTATTAAGATTATATTCAGAGGGAGTCTTGTCAAACACCCAGATTGACTGAATCAAGTCAAACCCTTAGAGAAGTAGGAAGTTCCCCAGCACCCTTGCTCAAATGGACCGATTCTGTGTTTGACATAGAGGTAGGAGGATACTGTTTGTCCTGACTTTGTGTTGTATTTTTTTCCACCCAAGCAACACTATTACACCCCATGGGTCTTCAAACTCTCATTCAATTTCTGCCTATATATTCTCTGTCCAACATCCCAAACACCAGTCTATATTTCTAAATCAACCTCTTCCCCGGATACCCACAAATAAACAGAAGCACTATGAAAAAAAAATCTACTTATAGATTCTTTCACCAGTTAATCACACATGTTCAGCCATGCCGAAATCCATGCAGCTCATTTTAAACTTACACTCTCCTTTTCCTCTACCCAATATACACATGGGTACTGAATTCCTATTCATGTGATCCTATTTTAAAGATAATTAAAAAGAATCCCTTGCAAAGAGGTATGAACCAACTTTAGAATGTAAGACAAGCTGTCAAAAATAACCCAAACAATACTGATCCTGAAATACTATTTATTTTTCCTTTTAAAAAGGACATCTGATATTTAATTGGACGATATGAAAGAAAAGACAGCAGAGAATTGAACCACAAGGGGGATTAGGCATTCTTAATGGAATACATTGTCCCCTACTTCCTCCTTCTTCTTCCTTCACCATACAATGCCAGCTGTCACTGAAAGCTGTTTCCAAACCAATTACCATTTCTTTATCAGAAGAGAGGATAAAATCTTAACAAAGAAACAGATGATTGGATGCCATTGGTTCTTCTGACGCAGAAGCTGCTTGAGAAAGGAAGTTGCATCTTTGCAGAATTATTATTATCAATCAGCCTTTATTGCTTCAACTTTCTTTATTGCATTCTAACACACAAAGTAATGAAAACATATAATAAAGAGAATAAAACACGTAATGCATCACTGTGCAGATATTGCAATCATAGCAAATCCAATATAAATGCCCTACAGGGAATACTTGAGCATTCCAATACATTGCTAACAGTTTGCATGATACTACATCACGTTATTTATCTACTAAACCTGTCATGCTCTGCTAAATATCTTGCCAGCATCAACCCCAAATAGCAATACCCTTTCCCATCCTCCAAGTGGAAGGCATATTTTTTTGCTGTTACTGGTTTTAATGTTTGCAAAGAGTAGCTTTAGCTCCTGAATAATTAATGCATAACGATTCCTAAGCTATGGGTAGTTTACTATTCTAGCCCCTCTGGTCTTTGCAGTGTTGCTTGCTTTAATATGCGTTTCGAATTGGAGCCAAGAAGTAGTAAAAGTCATTAAGATGGCATAGAGTTCAGTCAATAATGATTTAGAGAGTTTGGAAACGTCCTGGCTTTTTCATTCTTGACTCTCAAGCCCCATCTGCTGCTCATGTTTTCACTTGGTCTCCCTTTTGCAAATGTTTTTCTGAAGGCAGGCTTTACTTCTCTGTTTACATTTACTTAAAAGACCCAACCCTCAAAATTCCAGAACAAGTACATACTTCCTCTGCAGCATTTTTGACTCCGGAACAGCATTGTTCATGACAAGATACAATTGGAATATTTTTGCCAACGAAAACATATCAAATAAATGTCAACCTCACATTGCAAGGCAGAAGAGACAGTACAGAGGTTAAAGCATGTCTTGCATGTAGCCAAGCCTGACTTGCTCTTTGGCACCTTTTGATACCCTAGGTACCTTAGGAGTGATCCATAACCACAGAGCTGGGGTCAGAAGCCCTCTTCCCCAGGACCACCGTGTGTGGCCCAAGTCTTTCCTTTTTCCCCAATCCAAAGATAGCAACCTATCTTGCATGGTTTTAATACTAGTAAACATTAAATAATGCTAAAAATTACTAGGGTGATTCATCCTCAGGAGCACAGAGGGAGCCTACAGACTGGCTGGGAGGGCTTGAATGAGAAATGAGATCCTTCTCATAGGAAAGGCAGAGTAATAAAGCAAAGATTTAGTTTAGCCCACTCTGGGCTGCTTGTGGTTTCTGCTTAATGATGATCCTACAGATTAATACAGGCTTTAATCATTCCCTTGTGATTAAAGTGTGAGTCATTGTGAGTCATGTCATTCTAAAGAGCAGAATGGGGTCATTTTAAGGGTTTAACCTGTGAGTTAGTTGTTATAAAGCTTCAGGAATATTGAATGAGAAGAAATGAACTATGATAAGATGCAACAGACAGATAATTAGTTGCTTCTAGAAGATCAATGCCATCAAGTTTCTGTGTGGTGTGAGGCTAGGCATACAATGTGCAGTAGAAAAGGTGTGATGAGTTAGTAGTAACTGAAAGAAGATGTGATGAATTAGTAATAACTGAAAGAAAATACTTTAAATGGCATGGCATATCAATCAAATTGAGGACTTCCTAAAACTTGGTTGCTCAGTGGTTTTTCTTTCTGTAGATTATTATGCCATTTACCACTTATTATGCCATTTACCACTTTTTGGGAGCTGGAGCTATAGCATAGCAGGCATGGCATTTGGCTTGCACACGGTCAACCGGGTTCAATCCCTCTATCCCTTTTGGAGAGCCCAGCAAGCTACCGAGAGTATCCTTCCCACACAGCAGAGCCTGGCAAGCTACCATGGCATATTCAATATACCAAAAACAGTAACAACAAGTCTCACAATGGAGACGTTACTTGTGCCTGCTTGAGCAAATTGATGAACAATAGGACAACAGTGCTATAGTGCTACCAATTTTTGGAGTCCCTCCAATTCCTCTGGCTGAAATATTTTTAGCAATTTTAAATTAAACCTGTGAGTGCTGTGAGTCTGGTTCTGGGTTTACTAGTGATAGGAGAGATTGCTCATTCAGAGAAAGTTTGGAAAGGTCTTTGGCTAAGTAGACCCTGGTGACCTACAGGTTAGCATACATCTAAAAGGTCAAGTTTGCTATTTGCCCCTTCATTGGGAAGGCCAAATCTTACATTCTATAATGAGGTCTTTTACTTTCTAGCTCTGTGATTGCTGCTGGGTCTGGCTCATGGTTACAGGGAGAGTGTGTGGAAGGGAGGTTGAATGGATGCATTGCTCCACAACCACATCTGATTTGCCAGTGTATCTTCTTTAGGGAAGAATGAGACTGCAGAGAAATGGCTACATTAATCCAACAATCCAAGAAATAACCCAAGAAAACCTACAGCATTATGCATGACTAAGTAAGAGATGGAGTATAGAATTCTATGTGTATTTTGGAGAAGGAGTAAGCAATTCCTACAAACCAGCATCATTCTTGGGGCAGGCTCCAAACAAAATAACAAACTCCTCCATAGCACTAAGGGTCAATGTGTGCATATTCCCTCTAAGGGTTGGTTGCTGGTTGGTATAACCACAGGGATGGCACTGAGGAAAGTTAGGAATTTCAGAACAGACCCAAAACACTATGGTTCAGTCCCAGGGCCTCTCCCTTATTTATAGCCTATCTCTCCAAGTGTCAGGGCTTTCTCCTTCTTTGCAGGTGTTGAGGTGAGTAACACCAACTTGAGTAACCTCAAAGAAGGTGGGAGAAATTACTCTGAATGTCCATTCTCAATGTGGAACTGCACTGTAACACTGTCGTCCCATTGTTCATTGGTTTGCTTGAACGGGCACCAGTAACATCTCCATTTTGAGACTTGCTATTGTTTTTGGCATATCGAGTGTGCCACAGGGAGCTTGCCAGGCTCTGCCATGCAGGCAGGATACTCTTGGTAGCTTGCTGGGCTCTCTGAGAGGGACAGAGAAATAGAACCTGGGTCAGCTGCGTGCAAGGCAAATGCCCTACCCATTGTGCTATCACTCCAGGAAACAAACGAAAAAGGTGAAATGATTCTGCCAGTCAGTGGATAACACCCAGCATTGTGTCCTGAGTGTTGTTTCTTCTGAGATGAAATCCACAGGTGCCAATTCCCATGAGCCTCTACTCCTGTTTCTGAGAATCCTCTTCCCGCCTCCCCAACCACAAAATCATTTTCTGGAGGGACTGACACGAGTTGAGAGGTATGGACATCAAAGAAACTGTGTATTATTTTTCAAATTTGTGCCATTTTATGGCGTTGCTTCAGTTAATCAGATCTGAGTAAAATGTTTGATTGCATTGTTCTCACTCCCCTCTTATTTCCTTTCTCTTTTCTCTCTTTACTGATGTATAATTAACAGACAGCATTGCGTTTTTCAGCTATAAAAGGATTTTACATGTGCATATTGCAAACTGATAACCAAAATAAGTTTAATTGATATTTGTAACTCTAATTTTTGATAATTGGCTACAATTATTTTTTTGTAATAAGTTTTTGAAAAATACTAAGGCAGTTACTGACACATATGCATTATTTGACTCTGAGCGGAAAATTGGTACAAGACAGGGATTGAGAACTGTTACAGCCTTAAAAATGTTATCCTGACGGGGTTGTTGGGGTACTTGGGGGTAAGAGGTGGCTTTACATTGCTGATGGGTGTGGTGTTGAAATTATGAAATCTCCTTCTGCTTCTCTCTTAGAAGGACGCTTATAAGCACATTTAAGATGATATAGCCATCTCAGAATCACATAATCACACCTGAAATAAATTTTCCTTCTAAGGAGCAATAGCACAGCGAGTAGGGCCTTTGCCTTGCATGGCAAGCTCCCTGTGGCATGTTCAATATGCCAAAAAACAGTAGCAACAAGTCTCACAATGGAGAAGTTACTGGTGCCCACTCGAGCAAATTGATGAACAATGGTACGACAGTGCTACAGTGCTAACATTTATAAATACCAGGGGCTAGGACCTAATATCTTTAAACAACCATGTTGTGGAAACCTCTAATTTCATTTACTCTATTATTTCACCTTTAAAATTATAATAAGAGTAACTAACTCACAGTTTATTGTATTAATTCAATAATGTGAAAATATTTTGTTAATGTTGCTTAGTGTGATCTTGAAAAATTCACTGCTGGAATATGCATCCTACGAGGGCCTGAGTGACAGTCCAGCAGGCAGAGCACTTGCCTTGCACACAGCTCACCCAGGTTATACCCCCAGCACCCATATGGTCCCTGCAGCCCTGCCAGGAGTGATTCCTGAATACAGAGACAGGAGTCAGTCTTGAGTACCACCAGGTATAACCCCCAAACAAAAGACTATACATCCAGGCTGTAGAGTATCACCAAGTGTAGCTCAAACACCAAAAAATTAACATCCTATAATCTTTTGGCAAGATTAGCAAGTGGCCTTTGTTTCCACAATGGTGTGGATTTAAAAATCAACAGGAAGGTGGGGAGGCAATATAGGAACACTGGTGGAGGGAAGTTGGTTCTGGTGGAGGTATTAGTGATGCAATATTATATGCCTAAAATGCAGCTATCAATAATTTTGTAAATCACAATTCTTAAATAAAAAACTGAAAATTCTTTTAAATCATAAGGAGTCATGAATTTTTTGTTCAGT
This sequence comes from Sorex araneus, assembly GCF_027595985.1. Classification (NCBI taxonomy): domain Eukaryota; kingdom Metazoa; phylum Chordata; class Mammalia; order Eulipotyphla; family Soricidae; genus Sorex; species Sorex araneus. Next base: position 248,862,959 of record NC_073302.1, read on the forward strand.
TCAAAGATTATAGGACTGTTGAAGCAGCACACTACTGAAGACAAAAATAAAAGCCTTAGACTTCATTCATTTGTGGAATACTAAAAAACAAAACAAAACAAAAACAACCCAGTATGAAAATATCCAAGGCAGGGAAAATGGGCCAGGAGGACTGGTCAATGGTTGGTCAATGGTGTGGAAGATGGAGGGTAGTTAAGATAGAGAGGGTCTGTTATGATAATATTAGTTGGAAATGATCATTCTGGACAAGAACTGAATGTTGAAAGACAGTAAAGGGATATAGATGGTAACCTTCCAGCATCTGTATTGCAAGCTATAAAGCCTAAAATGAGAGAGAGACAGACACAGAGACAGAGAGAGGGAGGGAGTGAGGGAGAAGGAGAGGGAGAGAGAGTGGGAGGGAGGGAGGGAGGAAGGGAGGGAGGGAGAGAGAAGAGAGAAGAGAGGTGATTGTCATAGAGGCAGGCTGGGATTGGGGGTGTCTTGAAGAGGCTGGAGGAAAATTGGAGACACTGGTGCTCGGAAATTACACTGTTGGAAGGATGGGTGTTGGAATGAATGAAATGTAATCATGAACATTGTGTAATGCTCATGGTGATTCAATTAAAAATACTAACAAAAAGCCTTAGATTTGAGAAATTCTGTATCTGATCCATATCTAACACATAAAAATTGCATACACTGAGATGGGTAGCATGATAGGATGACTCAAGTGTGCTGTGGGTCAGATGGGTTGGGAGGAATTTGGGAAAATAGGCTTCCTCTTTGCCTGTGGAGTTGCTGGGGAGAACTGAGCTTCCATGTAGGACCAACCCCTCTTCTTGGCTTAATAGTAACAAGTTAAACAAATCATCTCTGTGCCCTTTGGCTCCTATAATTTGGGATAGAATGAATGACAGTGTTGTAGAATGTGATTAAAAGGAATCATGCATTTGTACTGCTGGACTTCTGCAAAGCTTGAAGGTCATAGAGTGTGTCAGAGCTATTTTTCTATGTAGCACAAAGAGCCCAGGGCAACTTGCAGTCCTTTCTTTCTACTTCCCAATTTAAATATGTCTGAATCTTTAATAATCAAAACCAAATAAATTATAAAGTACACAGTGACAGCTGGTGAATTTGATGAAGCTGGCCTTGGAAACAGATTTGTAATTCTGTCGTGGTGATGGAAAAGAAGATGTTGATCAGTATGTTTCTAATTCATTATCATGCTAGCAAGGGCTGCTGCCTCATGGTTCCCTGTCAGATTCCTTGTTCAATCTGCAGTGGAGGTAGACATGGGAAGGTGTCATTCATATCTACTGGGAATAAATATTGTTTCCTCTTCCAAATGCATTGTTTCAGCACTCTAAGTAATTATTATATAAGAGTTAACAATTGTAGCTCCAGGTTTCAGAGAACCTGATAAATTATAGAGTCCTACATGAAGAGACAAGGCATATTTATCAAAAGATAACATTTATCAGTAGCATATTCCAGAATAGAAAACAAGTGGCTCAGTCAAGAAGTTTTAAAGACATTTGGAAGAAGAGATTTTGTGGAAGACATCAGTAAAGAGGTAGGGCTTAAAGTTTGACATTTAGGGTAGAGTTAGGAAGGGTCACAGGATGAGTGCTATTAGTAAGGAGCAGATACACAACATGTACTGTTGTACTTCAAGGAACCAATTTATATCCATATGGATAAAGTAGCATGACTTAAGCCATTTGCTATACTTGCAAACATATTTAAAATTAAAGTAAACATATTTGAGTTTTGTAATGTCTAAATTGGGCTAGAGCGATAGCACAGTAGGTAGGGCATTAGCCTTGCACTCGGCCAACCCGGGTTCGATTCCTTCGTCCCTCTTGGAGAGCCTGGCAAGCTACCAAGAATATCCTGCCCACATGGCAGAGCCGGGCAAACTACCAGTGGCGTATTAGATTAGATATAAATAAATACTTCAAAAACAGTAACAACAGGTCTCACAATGGAGATGTGTACTGATGCCTGCTCGAGCAAATCAATGAGCAACGGGATGACAGAGATGGTACAGTGCATTGGAAAACTAGAAAGTTTTTTTTTATAGCATTAAAATGTTATTAACTAAAAGTCATTATTTGAGAAGGTTCATTTGGCTATCTCATATAAAGAGAACAGAATGAAAAGTGACTGAAAATGGAGAGGTGTTTTAGAGAGTAATTGCATTCTCAAGGGTTTAGATAAATGATAGAAGGGGAGATTGCAAGACACATTTTTGAGGAGGGAATGGGAAGTGCACAGGTTTCAAAGACTAGAAAGGAAGTCAGTGAGGTTGGAGTGGAATCAACAAGTGGATAGTGGTGAATGATAAAGTTAAAGAAGAACAGGGGGCCAGATTGCATAGAGGATACAGCTCTCTGATAAATAGTTTGGATTTAACCGTGAGTGAGATGGAAAATTACTGATAGATTTTGAAAAATGAAGCATCAAACCATTGAAGATAGACTAAAGGAGATAAGGAAAGAAATAGGGAGGTCAATGTTGATATATGAGAGTAATAGTAAGAATTTGGTAGGAAATTTTACAGAGAATACTGGAATTCATAGAACTTCATGTTGTATTATGAGTTTGGGAGTAGTTAACATACAGATGACATTGGACAACATTCCTAAAAAATCATTTAGAGAAGAAACAAAGACAGAGAAGAGGTAAGGGGCCATAACTAATTGCAGGTCATATCAGCATAAATAATGGTTCCAATGTTAGACATACTCTCTGTAATTATATGGAGTTACATCTTCAGAGAATTCTGTTGAAAGGCACATCTTTTCATTTTTTTCATTTCTTCACTTTAGATTCAGTAGTTGTTAATGTCCAATGCATATTGGATATGCCAAAAGCAGTAACAATAAGTCTCTCAATGAGAGACGTTATTGGTGCCCGCTAGAACAAATAGATGAGCAATGAGATAACAGTGATACAGTGATACAGTTGTTAATAAACTGACCTTTACATCAATCTGCATTTTCAGTTAGAAACAACAAAAGTCCAAACTGCCCTAAATAATAGTTTTTCAATATAATTTCTTCCACTAAGGAAGTGTTGGGGGTCAGTACTGACTGCAGGCTAGAGTGATCATACTTCAAAAAATTAATGAAAACCGTGTCACGTTTGAAGATACCTTTATCTTCAATATCGTGGAGGGTTTTGCCGACCTTGTCTTCAATGTACCTTACGGTTTGTGGTCTAATGTTGAGGTCTTTAATCCATTTTGATCTGACTTTTGTGCATGGTGTCAGGTCAAGGTCTAAACCCATTTTTTTGCATGTGGTTGTCCAGTTTTGCCAGCACCATTTGTTAAAGAGGCTTTCCTTGCTCCACTTCACATCTCTTGCTCCCTTATCAAAGATTAGATGATCATACATTTGGGGTTGTGTGTAGGGATATTCCACCCTGTTCCATTGGTCTACGGCTCTGCCTTTGTTCCAGTACCATGCTGTTTTAATTGTTACTGCTTTGTAGTAAAGATTGAGGCTGGGGAGGGTGATGCCTCCCATCATCTTTTTCCCAAGAATTGTTTTAGCTATCCTTGGACGTTTGTTATTCCATATAAATTTTAGGATTGCTTGATCCATTTCTTTGAAGAATGTCATGGGTATACATATTGGGATCGCATTGAATCTGTATAATGCTTTAGGGAGTATTGCCATTTTGACAACATTGATTCTCCCTATCCACGAGCAGGGTATACGGGTGGTGGAGAATGGGCACTGGTGAAGGGATGGGTTCCCGAACTTTGTATGAGGGAAGTATAAGCACAAAAGTGTATAAATCTGTAACTGTACCCTCACGGTGATTCTCTAATTAAAAATAAATAAATTATAAAAATTAAAAAAAAATAAAATTATATTTTTATGCACCCATAAAAAAAAAATTAATGAAAACCAAGGAGACTCCCTAGGCTGCAAAGCATAAAAGGATTCATCAAGACAGTACTATAGACTTTATCAGTTGGAATACTCATAGATTCTAGCGTGTGGTGGAGATTTTTTTAAAAATGTAGACTGCTTGTAGCTCTGGTCAGTTAGGTTATAGATCTCCATATGAAATCTATGCCCTAATGTTTTTTCTTATTTGTACATATATCCCAAGAAGGTACCACACAGACTTATAAGGTGCTATATGAAAGTTTTCAGCAAAAGTTTTTCATGAGATTCTGGAGGGACTTTTTTTTGGTCCTCATAGCAGAAATAATGAATACACCCCATGGGTTACAAAGAAACCAGTGGAAGCAATATAATGCATGATAAGTGCCTGGTAAAAAATGAAAAATGTATGGCAGAACAAGACAGGAAAATTTTAAAAATATATCAAAATATATAGTCTACACTAGAAGAAATAATAATGAAAGGGCATCGTTTGAATAAATATTGATCCTGAGAGAAGAAAGGCATGAAGAATAGGGATTGTGGGGCTGGAACAATATCGCAGCGGGTAGGGTGTTTGCCTTGCATGTGGCTGACCCAGGTTTGATTCCCAGCATCCCATATGGTCCCCGAGCACCGCCAAGAGTGATTCCTGAGTGCAGAGCCAGGAGTCAGCCCTGAGCATCGCTGGGTGTGACCCAAAAAGACAAAAAAAAAAAAGAGAAAGAATAGGGATTGAGCATACAATGAATAAACAAAGAAAATATGAAAATGTTGAACATAAAGATAAATACTCTCACCAAAAAGCTAACTGTTGCAGTGATTATTAACCAACATCTTACATAAAATGAGAATATAAGACTGAGCACTTGCAGATTTTAATTATCAAGGGTCTCTTCACTATAATTGTGCATCAAATCACTCCCAAAGTGATATCTACACTAGATGATCTGGTGAGACCACTTTGACCAATATATTCTACCTGTCACCATTTATTCTTGACAAATGGAAGCCAGGATGATTTTAAAAGATATTGAAAGAAAATTTTCTTAGCATCCCTTCTAGATTTGTTATATTGAAAGAGAGGAAAGACCTTTGTGTTGGATAGTCACAAAAAGAAAGCCAACTATTGCTTTTTAAAGTTTTGTACCCCATTAAGTCACCTGGATTATTTTTATTCATCATTTCTCGTAGATTCGTGCAAATGCAACACTGAAAGAAATGAACTCAACAGGGTACAATCAGAAAATAACTTTATGTTTCCTGCTGTGATTCTTTCAAATGAACCCAGTGTGCTTGTTTAAGTCCCATAGATTTTTCAGTAATTTTTGCATTACAAGTGTCCTTTGTCACCTCAAGTCACTGGATTAGTTTAAATCCTGAATTCATTTAAAGTTTGAGTTTCACCCCCTTTCCTAACTTTCCTATTACTAGTGCTTCAGTCTGGGAAACCAAGGAGAGAAAGGGAAGGCAGACCAAACGACTATATTTCCCATTTCCGTTCCCTCTTCCCAACTTAGCTAACCCTGGGAGAACAAAGCTGGGAAAGAAGGGATAAGAAAGTTGCTTTTCTTTTTGTGTTTTTTCTTTAAAAAAATAATATTTTACCCTTTATGGCAAGTATTCCCACACAATTATTATTTTTACAGGGCATAGAAAAATTATTATAATATTCAATAGTCAAGATGTGGAAACAACCAAGTGTCCAATGATGAGTGACTACAGAAATTGTGATACACACATATATGTATATATACAATGAAATACTATTCAGCTATAAGAAAAGATAAATTTTACCATTGAAACATGGATAGCACTGGAGAACTTCAACCTAAACTAAATAAATCAGAAGGAAAAGGACAAATAGATAATTTCAGTCATATTCGACATATAAAAGAGCAATCAAGGGAATAGGAAAAAGAAAAGTCATATGAAAATAAACACTACATGCTGAAAAAGAACTAAGATTGCCAGAAAAAAGGGAAGGAGGTTTCAGAGGGTAGTGGGACCTGTGAACTGTGGACGAGGAATATGAATGGAGGTCTGAGGAACTTTGGGGGTGGTTACTGTATGGTCATATGTATTTTGAAAAGATGTGAAATTACATATCTGAGGCATATAGAATTTGGTAAAGCAATGTTTCTTCCATGCACAACTAAAACTTTCAAATATATTTCTTAAAAGTGAGCATTGTCACCAAATACTGAAAAAGATTGCAAAAAAATAAATGATCAGTTAAGTAGTGGGATAGTTATCATAAATAAAATATTATGTAGGCACTCAGGAGATAGATTGAGTGTCAGAAGTGTTTGCCTTGCCTGAGCAAGAACCTAATTTAATTTATATCTTAAAAAAAATTGCATTTAGAATTAGACAGCTGGACTGTTTAGATGACCCCAGTTGTGTTGTCAGCATCCAAGGTGTCAAAGTTAGGAGCCAGCCTGACATATGCCTTCATCTCTCTATCATCTCTCTATCATCTCTCTATCATCTCTCTCTCAGTCCGGGTGTGGACCTTAGCCACATGAGTTTTATACAGCTTCTTCATGGCCTGTTAAACCTAGTGCTTGAACTAGCCTTGAACTCCACAATGAATGCAAGAATGTTGTTATGTTCTGTCTATTTTGTGGTCAGAGGGTACTCACTGATGTCACAGTGACCGAGTTTGTTTCTTCTGGAGTGCTCTTCCCTGGGTATCTGGACTGCCTTCTCAGCCTGAGCACTTTGGGTCTTTGGAAAGTGGGTGACGTGAGGGTCTTCTTTTTGTGGCTGTGGACACCTTTCAGGGCTGTTTTCTTGGCCTTAAATATTTTGACTTTGACTTTTGGGAGGTGCAAAAGCTTCCTTCTTGGCTTCCAGTGGCATCTTCATAAAAAAGGGTTGCAAAGACTTAACTTTAATACTTAGATATGTGTGACACCACAACCACCCCCAGATATAGTCCTGGTTGCCCCCAGCACTGCTGCACCCACCAACACTGTAATTACGGGCCCCAGCATTAAACCAGAGAGCCCTAGTCCCTCTAGGCACTGCATGAGAAGCACACACAATAAAAAAATTAATTAAAAAATAAGAAATAGATTGTGTACTAGCTGAAAGGAGATATGCCATGATTATGTAAAATGTATTTGAGTGATACATTAATAATTTGGTGCAAGCACATGCATCATAATGCATTTTATCCTAGTACAATGGGAAAATACTATGATAATGTTATAAATATGAACTTGATAAAACTTGACTTCTATTTTTGATTAAAATTCAATTAAGGGGCCATTTCTCCGCGCCCGCACCCCCAGAATGACTGACGAAGAGGATGGAGCTGCTTGGGACACCGGCAGCCCACCAGCAACCTGCAGTATGTGACTTGAGAGTTTCCGCCAGGTCCCCCGTGCGGAAATCTCTCTTTCTCTCCTTCAACTTTTTCCCTGGACTTTAGACAGAAACCCAGAACCGCACGGCCGCGGCAGCGGCCGCACGACCTAATGTCATCTTAGTATCAGCAATATGTAATGGTTCCTTCTTAATGGGTCGGACTTTTGTGGGTGATCCTAACAAGAATAGTAAATATTTTGTTGAAATATTGAAGGCAATCAAAATGGTAGCCATCTCTCTAGACTGAACTAAGCTATATCCCCACGCCGGCTGAGAAGAAATATCCTTCTTTCTCGGGAAGAAACGTGGCGTGGTGTCAAACATAGTGTGATGTCCATTAAGCAATCAGACCTGGTGGCGTGGGAATGGGAAATAAGGGGAAAAATTAGGTACATGGACCAGCGGGACGCTGGTGGTATCTTGAGCCGGAGCCGATATCAGCGCAAGAGCTTTGGTTCCAGAAACTGCTTCCAGACACTCAACTTCCAGACACTCAACTTCCAGACACTCAACTTCCAGACTATCAACTAAGCCAGAGCCCCACGCTGGCTGATGACGGGAAATAACCATCCTCTTCGGTTTTTTTCCCTTTGTCAGACAGCGTGGCGATTACTAAACAGGCGTGAACTCGGTGGCGCGGGGCAAGGGGGAAAAAGAAAAGTTATGTAACAAACAGCAGGACTTAATATCTCTATATGCTTAGTAATGGAGAATTATCAAATGCCTCATTGGCAATAGGACTGTCTTTTTCTTTTTGGGGGGAAACCCCAGCAACGGTAGTGAGTTGTGTGTTGAAACATGGAATGTAATCGAGATAAGCGCAAATGAAGTGAAACTTATCACGTACAAGGGTGGGGACTAGGGAGGTGGGAGGGGGCGGCAGATATACTGGGGGGGTTGGGGATGGAAGATGGGCACTGGTGAAGGGAGGGGTGCTTGAATATTGTATAACTGACATAATCCTGAGAACTTTGTAACCCTCCACTTGGTGATTCAATAAAAAAAATAAAAAAATAAAAAAAAAATAAAATAAAATTCAATTAAGGGGAAGGGATATGTGTACACTGGAATTGAAATTATGTGCATGACAAACTATTATTAATAGTACTATAATCACAGAATCTCAGAATATTCTTTTAAAATAAATTGCAAATTAAATATGTAACAAAAAATTTTCTATTAAGGGGATAGAGAGATAGCATAGGGGTTAAAGTGTTTACCTTGCATTCTGATGACCCTGGTTTGATCTCAATCCCTGCATATGTTTTCTGAGCATGACTAGGAGTGATTTTTTTGAGCTGGAGTTAGTAGTAAGCCCTGAGCATTGTTGGTTGTAATCTCAGAACAAACAAAACAAACAAACAAACAAAGTAGTCAGTAAAGAAGAAATATATAGATTCTCTTTTAACAGATAAAATGATAAGTCTACAAAACAACATCATAATTTGTACATTCTAGAAGAATTTCTATTAAAATCAGAAATAAGAAGATAATGCCATTATTATTATTATTATTATTATTTTGCTTTTTGGACCACACCCGGCGATGCACAGGGTTTACTCCTGGATCTGCACTCAGGATTTACCCCTGGCGGTGCTCAGGGGACCATATGGGGTGCTGGGAATCGAACCCGGGTTGGCTGTGTGTAAGGCAAATGCCCTACCTGCTGTGCTATTGCTCCAGCCTTGATAATGCACTATTAGCATTATTAGCACTATTCTTTAGCATCACTTAGATTGATCCAAATAGGCAAGAAATATATACTTGGAAAAGAGAAGGTAAAAATCTTTGTATATGATGTGAGTTTTAAACCTGTGAAACCCAAGATGAATTGAAAATCTATCATCAAAAATTATATAATCTCAGAAGATAGTCCCTGTTAAAATTAATACACATAAATAAAATTAATACACATAAATAATATGTGTATAAATATTTATACATGGACAGCAAATAATTAGATAACAAAAGATCCTATAATAGCATTAAGAAGATAAATTTCTAGGGAGAACTCAGAAGAAATATACAATTTCTATACAAACAAAACTTTATAAGACCCTGGAGGGAGATAAAAATGATAACTTGAACCATGGAAAAGTATGAAATTATCTTAGAGATGAAAATGCTGTCTCATAAAGAAGCTAGTGCTTGCTAAAGTAACCTACACAGTTCATATTTCCCAACAAGACAATAGTAGTGTAATAACAGGGTTAGATTTTTTACTTTTTTGTTATTGCTCTCTAATTTGTAATTTCAATCACTTGTGTGTCATTTTCTTATACCTTATACACTCTGAACATTTAATATTTAACCCTTATTTTAAAATTTTGTTTTAAAATAATTCCATTGCTTATTCTTAAAAAAATTTTAAAATTATAATTTACATAATATAGTTATGATATCGTTAAAGTTTAAGTTACTGATCTACAAAGTTACTGCCCTCACCATATCCAAAGTACCCAGGACTGTCCTATGTTCAAATCTGGTCAGACAAGTATTGAAAAATGTCATACTCTTTTCAATATAGCAGACTTTTAATTTAGTATTATCTTTCTTCTTAAATATGATCTTAAGGTTTCCCTGGGTGCTTATTGAATGTTCTCTTTCAGTTTGGTGGTGGAAGTCGGAGTGGGATACTAGCAATGGTCGATTTACTCTTGTTTTAATCTTTGCTAGATGCTATAGTAGCTGACAGACTTTCTTCTTTGTACTTTAATGATATCACCTCATTTTCCTCTGTTTTCTATTCTTTCTTTTGTGAAGTAAGCAGGTAGGTAGTTGCACCCTTATACACATGTGTGTACCATATAAAGACATTTTCATCCATGATAGGTGTCAACAATCCCCAAAGTAATAATGCCTAATGGGCTTGTAGTCTGCCTGACACTACAGTGTTTTACGTTGGCAGAAGTGTTGCATATCTTGTGTTTACTGTCTTTAGAAACCATCACTTCCCCCTTGTGTTTGACTAAATCTTGTATTGTTCATCACGGATCCATAACATATAAAATTCCCAGTGAGGACAAAGACACAGCACAGGGGTTAAGGTATTTGCCTTGTATGTGGCTAACCATAGTGTGATTCCCATCACTGCAATGGATACCTTAAGAACCGCCAGTACACCAGTAGGAATCCCTGAGTATAGAGCAGAGAGTAAGCCATCAGATGTAGTCCCCAATCAAAACTATCAGATGTAGTCCCAAATCAAAACTAAGGGAAAATAAGTAAATAAACAGAAGTTCCTACTAATGTTGCAGTAAGAGACCACATCAAATGACTGACCTGGATAGAAAATTAATTATTTAAAATTCATTGCTAGTTCTGAGTGCTTTAAATAATTCAAGAATGAAGTGAAAGTGAGGTGAATCTGCAAGTGTGGAAAACAATTGGAAACTCTAGATAAACTTATTATAAAGATAAATTACTTCTCAAAAAAAATCTTCATTAAGATGATTTTAATTATTATATTTTTTAATCTCTGGGATTTTTTCCAGGATACGATTCTATGCTGAAATTCTCAATCTTATTTTAACTTTCATTAGCATATTATAATTATTTAATACCTATATGTCTATTAGATATTTTCCTATCAATATGTTAATATGATATCTTCTTTTCCTTTATTTTTTGCTCACTCTAGCTTTTCTTTGTGTGTGCTTATCTTTTGTTAAATACAAATCTTTTCTCACAATACCTATATAAATTTTGCAAGGTCTATTAGAACTCCATCTTCTTCAGAGAGGCTCTACATCTGATTCTGTCAGGAGATCAAGAGCATAAGCCATTCCAGTTCACCTTGATTCAAATTCAGGATTTAGTTGAAACAATGGTGATGATAAAAAGGAACATGCAATTTTGATTATACAATACAGATACACGTGTTTGTAGTTAAGTTATATATAATAAAGTTTTTGGACTGGAGCAATAGCACAGCGGCTAGGGCATTTGCCTTGCATGAGGCCAACCCGGGTTCGATTCCTCTGTCCCTCTCAGAGAGCCTGGCAAGGTACCGAGAGTATCCCGTCCACATGGCAGAGCCTGGCAAGCTACCCATGGCGTATTCGATATGCCAAAAATAATAACAAGTCTCACAATGGAGACTACTCGTGCCTGCTCAAGCAAATTGATGAACAACGGGGGATGACAGTGCAATAAAGTTTTTTTATATATTTTAATAATATTCCCTCAACAGAGCATCATATGGTAAGCTTCATTATCATTACAAACAGTAGAAGCATGTGGAAGACAGCAGAGCTTCACTGAAGATATCTTTTGGATTAACAGAGAGGAAATTGGACAAAGCCATTAATCCTCTGCTAAAGTTGATAGAGAAACCTTACTACTAATTTGATGAGTCATAAAAATCAAGAACTACTTTTCCCGCCTATAAAATTCCTCTTTCTGTTTCATTGGAATTGAGGGATTGGAAGGTTATGAATCCATGCACAAATAGGTAGTGACTTCCCCAAGTGCTCTGACAGACTTCTGAGGTATCAGCTAAACTAACTCAGGGAGCCATGAAATTTCTCTCTAGGCCTCTAGACATGTTGTGTTGCATACTAGTTCGTTGTTCCAGACTTTCTGGGAGAATCTTGAGCTCCAGATGTGGATGTCAGATGGCACCCCTTCTGCCTGGCTTTCCTGGTCCTTCCAAAGGGGTTGTTCTCTTGTCCCTTTCTTCTCAAACTCTCTCCTTTCTGGTGTTCCAACTTTTATTTTTGATGAACTGTGAAGAATACTGAGTTGCATTCTTTTTCAAGAATATAATAATGACAGCAATAAAAATAGCAGGACTTTTTATTGAATGCTTATTAAATGGAAACAACACTGCCAGATGATTTATTTATGTATTTTTCTACTGCCTCATTTAAACCCAATGTTTTCTTCCTTGGCTGGCGCATGTATGGCATTTGTATTGCACACGGCTGACCATGGTTTGATCCTCAGCATCCCATATGGTCCCCCCTTAGCACCACCAGGAATAACTCCTAAGTGAAGAGATAGGAGTAACCCCTGAGCATTGCTAGGTGTGACCCAAAAAGCCAAAAAAAGGTATTTTCTTCCTATATGACTTGGTGCTTAGAATAATAAGTAACTTGCCTATGAATTGTGCAGTTAGTAAGCAGCAGAGCTAGGGCTTCAACCTGGAAAAAGTTTTTTTTTTTCTTTTTGGGTCATACCCAACAATGCACAGGGGTTACTCCTGGCTCTGCACCAGGAATTACTCCTGGCAGTGCTCAGGGGACCATATGCAATGCTGGGAATCGAACCCGGGTCGGCCTAGTGCAAGGCAAATGCTCTACCCACTATGCTATTTCTCCAGGCCCGCCTGGGAAAAGCTTTCACTTCTTCTTACTTGAAACATTTTTGAGATAAAAAGCATGTATTTATGCTCTGACAAAAGGTTATTGGCTTATATGATTATTCTATAATAGATTTTATGATGTACTAAAAATAAACATACTTATTACATGTTATTAACCAAAAGGAATAAAAGTGCAAAAATGTAAAGATCCTTCTGAAAATTTGGCTTTCATTATAGTAAGGCTATTAATCTGTTCTCTACTCATAATTAGCTGTTGAAGCTTGAGAAAGTTGCATAACTTTCCTAACATTTCGATAGGCCTTTTTTCAATTGTTTAATAAAGAGATTAGTTTATATTATAAGACTATTTGAGATTAAAGACTTATTAATCAAATTACTTTAATAATAAAAATTAAGAAAGTTGTAAAAACTTTACTCCAATGGGACTTCTGCTTTGTTTTTTGTTTTTAAAAATCAAATTGTGTTCTGTAACTGTACCCTCATGGTGATTCACTAATTAAAAAATAAATTAATTTTAAAAAATAAATTTAAAAAATCAAATTGTCACATTTTTTATATATGTGGTTTGCTTTAAAACATTGAAACTTTTTCTTATCTTTTTATATTTTTATATATTAAAAAAATCTTCTAAAGGTAGATTTTAGATTCTTGGAAAATGTGGGCAGATTATTACCTTTTTTTATCTAGCCATTCCTCTTTCTCTCACATGAATAGAAACATCTGAGATATAATTGACTTATAATATTGTGTAAGTTTAGAGTGGCCACCTGTTGATTTTGTATGTTTATATATAGCTATACCATTACTACTGTGGCTTTAGCTTTTTTTTCATAGTACGGTGCCCAGATATTGATTGCAGCATCATTATCACACATCAAAGAAATGAACATGTGAGTCAGCAGTGCTGACCAATGAAATCTAAAGTGATGTTTTCTGAGAAATCATTGTTGTCTTTTCTTTCTTCTTCTACCAAGAACATCAGCACAAGCCTTACAGAAGCAGTAGCCATCTTGCAAGCAAGTGCACAAGGCTACTTGCCAGGAGGTTGGGGGACACAGAAAAAAAAACTTTTCTGGTTTCTGATGGCACCATTGATTGTCTGGAAAGTCTACTTCCAGTTGTCTTACACATAAGTAAATAAGTCACCATATTTTAATTCATCAAAAGTTAGATTTTGTGGGCAAATAAGTTCATAACTTACAAATCAGATGTTAATGTTAGTCTACACCAGCAGAGTAAGCTATAGGAAACATTTGCTTTTAATTCTCAAACTTCATCTTCTCTGAGAGTTTGTCTGCCTGACTGGTGAAAATTTATACACAGTCAATTTTGTGATTCCTTTTCTGTTCTTTCAATAATTCCAGGTTATGAAGTACTGAAAAGCACAAAAACAGGCCCAGGAAAGCTTATGGCAGAAAGCACCTCCTTTGCAAGTTGTGAGGTCATGAGTTTGTTCCCTTATTCTGGTCACATGGGTAATTTGGCAACTCTGATGTCTGAGAACCCAAGTACCATGATGGTGTGTGAAGTCTGATACGTAGATGTGTGTGAACACTGAGATTCAAGTGTGTGGCTACGTCGACCTCCACACTAAAGATATGTAAATGTGACAGCCATAAATACAGCCTCCCTGGAGTACCTGTATGAGCCCTACAGTGACCCAAATAAGCACTACGCCCACAATATGAGCTAGTATCACAACCAAAGGAACCCAGCTTCGTGTCATCTCTGCAAAGACAGCATGCTATTCCGGAAGCACTGCAACTGAGCATGTGAGCACTGCAACCAGGTGTGCGAGCCCCAGTCATTGTAGCAACAAGAACAACAAAGGGATGGGAAGGAGAAAACTAAACCTCCCAAAAGCAGAGAAAATGTCAGATCATTGATCCATAGTGGCAACACTTTCTTAATAGCTACCTATTTCCTCAGCACTATATGGAGAAAGGAAACAAAAAATTAATTTTACCTACAAATATGTTGTTGTCATCATTAAGTCTATGCTGACTTGGAGACACCCATCATGTCACAGACTTTCCTCTGAAAGTCCTGGTGCCTAGTCTGGTGACCAGGGATGTGCAGAATCTCTCATTCAGGTATTGTTCATTCTCCCACCGGGGTTCTCTTAGTAGTAGAAACCTACATGTTTATTCCTGTTCTTGGTCTCAAGACTCTTACTTTTTTTCTGGGATCCAGAATCTTCTGCTTTGTTGAAATACTTCTTGTAACTTGTCCCCCTTAGGAAAGAAATCCAATTAACCCTAAAGATAATAGTATTGTTATGCTGTCCCTTTCATTCAGATGAGAAAATTGAGGCACAGAGTGCAACTGCTAAATTCAGCTAGTAGTTACCAAGGTTCAGGCAGCAACGCTTCAATCCCTGTTTTTCACCACTCTGCCTATGACTCTTGTGCTACTCCCTGTACGCAATGCAAAGGAACCTCACTTTGGCTCACCCTTGGGTACTGCCTCAACTCTTAAAAATGCTGTGATAATCTCATTTACCTGGATGCAATGAAGAAAGTATTATATCCTAGACAGCATTTTCCTTAATATACTCTGTTATATGTCTGATGAAAAATGGATACATTGCTTTAAAAAGTGCATTACCTTAAGCTCCTTGTGTCTTAGTTCTCTCATATTAAACTAGAGAGAGTCATTCCACTTATGACTTGACCTCTATATTTTACCTCCTCAATATTCAGTGATAGGATAAGAAAGGTATTGTCTAGGAAGGTGTTTGAAATCTTTAGGGAAAATGTGATGTTATAGCAAAAAAGAAATTGATACAACAGCAGATATTGTTACAGGTAAAACATATTTTAAATTTTGAATCCTAAATGCTTTCTATTCTGTTCTTAGTAAAATATATTTCAGTCTTAAAAAAATAAACAAGGACTCTGCCAACTGTTATTAATGTTCACTTGCCTTTTAATTGAAGTGCACTCTTGGAAAACATCATCAGTATCTGGGGAAATATAATGCATTCAGCATAAGAATAAATCCTTTCTTGAGAGAGTTAGACTCTATGATTTTTTTTCACGTTTCAGTCTTCCCACAATCTTTCTGGTTTATCGGCTCTTTTTTCTTTACTAAGCAGTGACGGTAATGCATACATTTGCCTTTTCCAGTAAATCATCCTTTTATAATTTGGCTTTATTTCAATCTCAGATTCCCATCAGAAGGGTTTTACCTCGAGGCATATTGCAACCAATTTCCCCATAATTAATGCCATATCTGCCTCAGAGTCCATTTCAACTCCCAAATGAAAATTGATGAGGCAGCCAACCACAAGTAAGGATCACATACCACTGATTAAACTATCAGTCTAGTTTCCGGGCTATCATGTTATAGTGCTGAATCATAACCAGGGGGTGAGTTTTCTGGTCTTTTGCAATGTATATTGCTCATAGTAAGTGTCCATAAATTGCCATTAGCAGAGTAGGAGAGGGATTTTATATGACCCCTATAAAATTCTACCAGAAAGACTAATGCTTAAAGAGGTTGTATTCCAGGGCCTGAGACGCCATAGCACACACAAAAAATATGTGTCTAGACCTGATAAAATGAGCCACAAACTGCAACAAAAATAGCCAGGAAATGAATAACTACATGTGTAAAAATTTTGGTTTGTTTTTTTGTATAAAGGTAATGTGGATGGTTGAATAATATATCTGTATCTCTTTATATATGTCTATATATGTATTTATATATATACACACTATATATAATATATGTAATAGGGAACATGGAAATCTTCTAACACCTGTACTCATGCTAGATAAAGGAAATGGGATTGGAAGTTAGTGTAGAAATAATTGGAAACTATTCACCAAATAATCTGGAGCCAGAATTCATTCATTTATTCATTCATTCATTCATTCACTCAATATTTATGTACCCATTTTCTGGGTACTATGTAAAGAATGGGATAAAGAAAACATACCATACAAAAAGATACCAAGTCCAACTGAAACTTAATAGGGTTTCAGTGGGAGTGGCGGCAGCAGCAGGTGAAAGTAGGGATACAGTTAAGTACACACTGTTCAATACAAGGTTATTAAATGTTATGGCAGAAGCAAGGCATGAAATATTGGTCATATAAGTGGGTGCAACTTTATGCATGAATTATTAGTCAAGTGTGCAAGTATGTATGCATATGAATGTGTGTATTCGTGTTTGTATGTGTGTAAAATTTCTAGAAGTGGTTATTGGCACTCTCAGCAGATTGGAAGTTACCTGGGTGAAGAATTGGGGCAGGACAGGGCAGTCAGTATGGAAGAAATTTGAGCAATGTGTACAATGGAGAGGAAGCATGACTTGTTTGAAAACTTTGAAAACCTAATCATAGCTGGAAACACAAATATAAAGAGGGATCTTGTTGTTGTTGTTTTAGGGCCATACTTAGCAGTGCTCAGGGGTTAACTCCTAACTCTCCACTCACTCCTGGTGGACTCAGGAAATCTTATGGGATGCCAGAGATCAAACCTGGTCAGCTGTGTGCAAGGCAAGCATCCTACTGATGTACTATCATTCCAGCTTCAAGAGGAGTTTTTCTGGAAAAAGATCTAAGGTACATTGCTAGAAATGTTCCAAGTATCTGTTCCAAGATACTTGACTTATAGAGGGTTAAAGGTAAATATGTGATTATCAAAACATGTATAAACCTATAAACATGCATATATAAATGCATTTTAATTTTGAACCATCGTATACACTGTTAATTGGAAATCGCTTTGACAGATCTTGAAGAAACAAATTAGAAAACTTAAATTCAGAACAACTATAGATGTGAACTCTCTCCACCACCCCAAGGGACTCTCTATGACATTTTTAAGCAGAGAATAATTTATGTCCAAATTCAAAAATAACCTAACCTTGGTTTATCTCACGAATATCTGTCACTAACCTCAGAATAGTGGTCGAGCTGGGGCAAGAAATTCTAAAGCTTCTCCCAATTGTGGAATAACCTATACTCAGTAGGGACTTAAATCACATTGAAGTTTTGAATTAAAAAGCTGACCTGCCCACCTTTCGAAGACTAAGCTACCCTGCCCAGTTTCTAGCTGCCCAAGACCACTGAGGAGCTGTGTGGGTAGAGCAGACTGTTGTATTAGTCCTGGGAGAGATCATGTGGCCTGTTTGTCAAGTAGCTCCTGCAAAATTGGTGAATACTTAAAAATTCACCCTGACTACACAAAATAAATTGAAGAAAAATGCATGTGGAAGAAATGGCTTAACACTATTGACCAAGCTTGCACTCTCTAAAAACCAATTTGTTTTCATGATTTATTTTACATAACAAAACTTCTAGTCTCAAACAGCAATAAGCTAATTTTTTTAGCTTTTATAATTCCTAAAACCAAAAGATGATGATGGCAGTGATAACGAACACAGCCATCATTTTGTGCAATAGAGTGCCCAGGACAGTTCCTTAAAGAGGAGCATTTAGAATCAAGTGGAGAGATTCCGTTCTGTCCAAGTTCATCTGAATAAGAAATTTCTAAAAGTGTTGTGTGTGGCATGCTGCACTGTGTGCAGTTTTCAGCTTTTGAACTTCAAGGACATCAGAGTGTTGGAAAAGATTCAAAGGAGGATAATAAAATTCTTATGTGTTCCGGAAGTGGGCTCACCGCCTGACAGAACAGCAGTGTTGAATCAGCCCTTGCTCAGGAAACCACCACACTGCTCTGTTGACACTCCTCTGTCCTGTCCAGAGGACAAGGACTTCAGCCATTATTCACCTGCTGACCTTGAGGCTGCTGGAGCAGCAGCAGGATATGTTCAGAACACGGAGCTATGTTATGTGATTGGTTCCAAGGAGGGTTAACTGGGGGTTTGCCTGGGTTCCTCTTACTCCTTCCTTCTAGTTTGTCCCTCAAGCAGTTGCCCTAGGTCTCTGATACAAAACCCCCAAAACCCTTATAATTTTCAAAGTGATCAAATTCTGGGAGTCTCTTTATTTTTAATATTTGATCTTCAGCCCTGGTTCCTGACATAGGGTTCCCAAAATCCTTATAATTTTTCAGACGATAAGAATATCTCTTGTTCTTCTCAGGTGGGATCCTAGATAGATCCTAAATGGGGGTTGGCCACCAAGAAGACCATATCATGATGTCTGAGATTTCCAAACTCACCACCCCTATCACAGTAAAAAGGGAAGAGAGCTGTAGTTAAAGGGGGGGCATTGGGGAGGCAGTCTTGTGGGACTGAGACACGTTTTCTGTAAATTCTGATTCTGTCTCTAGGTAGATAATGTCAGAAGTGAGTTAATTCATTTCTGGAATATAAATTAAGTTAAGGGCAGCAGCAAAGGGATGTGAGGGTGCTCTCGGGAAGGTGGGTAGCACCGGCCCCCTCTCTCGCAGATGAGATGTGATGCCGGGGGCCGCACGTGTGTGGCCTCACCGCAGCTACGTGAGCATAACTCCAGAGGCCAGATAAACTACTTTTGATACTGGCAGCTCCTTGCAGGATGTCTCCAGACTGAGAACTAAGCCTCGGCCCCATGCCTGCCCAGGAGGGGAAAGGTTTTTCTCTCTCTCGCCTTTTCCTTGCTGTGGGGGTGGTGAAGGGCGTGGTGACCGCCACACTATGAGGACCACTAATGAGAGATACAAGCTTGCAATGATCCAATTTCTGGAAGAAATTTACCTGGACTTAGTTGCTAAAATACAGAAATCCAAAACCTTGTATTTCTTCAACACAGGTCTGACTCTAATGGGGAACTTCTAACAATAATAGTAAGTTTTTTGTTGAAATGTTGAACAGAACCAAAGTAAAGAGAAAGTAAAGTGAAATTTATCAGTTACCCAGGCGGGGGGTGGGGGAGGGGGAGAAGGGTGATGGTGGGAGGGATGGGAGGTATACTGATTTTTTTTTTTTTTGGTGGTGGAATATGGGCACTGGTGAAGGGATGGTTGTTTCAGCATTGTATAACTGAGACTTAAGCTTGAAAGCATTGTAATTTTCCATATGGTGATTCAATAAAAATTTTAAAAAATAATAAAAAAAGAAAAATAAATAAATTAACTTAATATGAGACTAGTACCCAAGGACAGTAGAGACAAAGGCCAAGAATATTGCTTCATGATTGGAAGCCTGCCTCATAAGCTGGGGGAGAAGGCAGCTGGAGTAGAGAAGGGATCACTAAGTCAATAATGGTTGTAGGGATTGTTTGGGATGGGAGATGTGTGCTAAAAGTAGATTAAGGATCAAATGTGATAGCCTCTTAATATCTATATTGCAAACCATAATGCCCCAAACTAGAGAGAGTATGGGGGAAATTCTGTGCCATAGAGGCAGGGGGAGGGGTGGGATGGGGGAGGAATACTGGAGACATTTGTGATGGAAAATGTGCACTGGTGGAGGGATGGGTGTTTGATCATTGTATGACTGAAACTCAAACATAAAAGCTTTGTAAGTGTTGCTCATGATGATTCAATAGAAAGAAATAACTAACTAACTAACTAAATAAATAAATAAGAAGTGAGTTTTCAAATTGCCTGTATTTCTTTGAATGCGCTAACTGCCCTTGGTGTGTTTATTCCTTTGCATTCAAGGACTCAACAGACCCTTCTGTCTTGCTCCTGCTCTGAGAAGCCTGAGGCCAGGATTGAGGAAAGCTCCTCATTATACCCAAAACAGAGTGAAAGAAACTGCCCGACAGTCCAGCTGCAAATTCACTGTCTCATCGTTTCTGTGGCTGCCTCTATCACACCTCCCAAATCACTGTAACCGTCTGCCCCAAACCTGAATTGGTCCTTTCTTTATGTCCTTTAGGGATACGCTACCACCTTTCCTGATAGAATAGCTCATAATTCCCTCAAACATGCTAGCTCAACTTCTTCTGAAATACACAAGAAAGAGAAATGTCATGTGTCAGATGCACAGTAGGTGCTCAAGATGAACTAGTAACTTCTGCAATCATTCAGAACATGACAGCGTCATACAGACATTTAAAGGTCTTAGTGAAAAAGAGACTGGAAGAAGAATATGATTGAAAGGGTAGAGAAGGGCCAGAAGAGAAGGAATAAAAGCTAGGAAGGAGGCTTGGCCTACCAGTTTTGGTTCATCTGTCAGCCAGTGATGTCTTCTGCTGAAGCAGTAGGTTTAATAGAGAGGGATGACCTGGAATGATGGAAAGCAAGAGAGTTAATGAGTGTAGAAAGTACTTCCTGAAAGCTTGGCTCTGAAGGTAAGAAAAGATAAGCATGTTCCCACCTCAAAATAGGAGAAATTGGAGCATTACCAGGCAAGGGAATCCAGAGAAAACATCAGGCCTAAAAATAGTGATGATTTTTCATAAAATTTATACGATAGTTTAACATAAAAAGCCATTATTTCCACTTTGATCCTGAAACTTCAGAAAAATCCTTTGACATAAGTGAGACAGGCAAAACCCTGGTATTGAAATGTAGACTTGAGAAGTGATTTTAAAATTTAAATTAAATTAAAATTAAATTAAATTTTGAAAAATTAAATTTAAAAAATTTTTAAAAGTCTATGTGGAATGGTTGAGAGTCTCACTTCTCCCAACTGATGTGCTGAGTGGAGATAATAGACTGGGTTTCTAGAACGGTCATGTAAGGAACATTTTACATGAGTATAGAGGAGATGGTGAGCTTCACTCAAATCGCATGAGAGGAGAGAAGTGAGTGAGACAGAGGAAAATCTTTTAGCAATACCCCAATGATTAATAGAAGTCATAAGAGAAGTGTTTGAGAAGGATTGTGAAGTTTAACTTTGCATCAAGAGCATAAGATTAATATGCTTTCTTTAGACATTGGGAGATGATTGAATCATTTGCATAGTTTTTGTCTGTTCTGGAGTCTCAGGCACCTGGAGCATGGCAATCTTTGAGTTACATATGGCTGGAAGATGATGGTAACAGACTTGAGCCTGGCTCTTATGATGTAGAGTCAGTGTCCTAGTTGTTAATCCATGTCACTTTTATTTACAAGTAGAATTCTGCTTTTCCAGAGGCAGAGTGAATTTTCATTTGTTTCATTGTGAGAATCCTGATATCAACTCTACTATGGATCAGACAAAGAAAAAGCTTCTAAAAGATGAAAAGCTTAGAATAATTTGCACAATCTGAGTTAAATTAGGAAAATCTTAAATGTATTTACTTAAAAATCATTGAAGGCTAGATGTTGTATTTAGAAGAAATCTTATAGCAAAACTGAAAGTAGGTTAAGCTTAGCTTGTTCATTGAGGTGCCCCAAATCTGGCTATTTAATCTTGAATAGAATTCAATTCATCAACATGTACCTGACATGCCCTTTGGAAAGCATGTTAACCGTTTTATGTATGAAGTGGCATTTCATCCAGGTTCACTTATTTGCATACTTGTGATTTAATTTGCATATATTTTACTGTGCTGTACCCTGGAATATATTTACTTATTTCTGTTCCCTTCATTAAATTCCTTACACCCTCTACAGCTTTGCAGCTTTGCAGCAGACTGAATATTGAAGAAAGCATTTCATTTATAAAAGAAGACAATTATAGAGGCTCTTTCTTCAACGTGCCATTAAATATTACCATTTCTTCCTTGAAATATCTGGTGAATTTGCTTCACTATTTTCTGTTACCACTATGTCATACCAGTCTGAAGCTTCCTGACCTTCCAATGGACTCTCAGTTAAAAATCACCCAGCTCAATCTGTTCCTTACTTCCTGAAAACTTCTCCAAGACCCCACTTACACAATGCTCAGTGACCTTCATAGTGATATGAGTACTTTCACATAGTTAGATTTATTATATTCCATATGCTTAACTTCTGCTGTTGTGGTGCTGCCTGAAATGAGCAGTAGTAAGTACAGCCTTTCCCCACATTACCACTAAAGAGAGGGTTCTTTTCATCACGGTTCTTCCACCCACTAAGATGCATTGTATTCTCTCTGATTGTGTTCCTTTTAGAATCACAAAGCAAAGTAAAAACTGGGAAGCAAAGAATCCATTACACAGGCCTAAATTTTGTTTTGTGGAAAGAGAAATGTGTCTTCATTTTCCTTTGTGGGAAATGGAGAATGGAAATAGAAAGAAGAGAGAATGGAGTGGAAATATAAAAAAAAATAAGGGTGACATTTCAGAGATAGGCAGAATTTAGAAAAAGTGGTTGAAAGTAAGTAGAGCAGCGCTACCTGGAGAAGTCAGATTCTGGGAGATGAAATATGTACTAAGTATCACAGAAAAAGCAAGATATGGCGCAAAGTTGAGTAAGATAAGATAGTAGATTGATGGTTACCAAACTAATAGTGCTATAAAAAGAAGAGAGAGAGAGAGAGAAAAGTTTTATTTTGGTCACAGAAATTTCTACGTTGAAGATGATCCAGAAGGACAGGAATGATCTAGGAGGTTGAAAGGGAGTCCTGGTTCTTCTCTCTGTTCCCAGCATTTCCTTTTCTGTAGTTCAAAGCTGACTCCAATCCCATGGAGTGAGGAAATAAGTGGGAGTACAGAATTTTCCTTCAATAATAGAAACTCAGAATATCAGCCACCATTCTGTTCATACTTAGTTTGCCAGACATTGTCCGATGACCATATGGGAGGCTACAGTTGAGGGAGGGCAATATAGCCTCTAGGTGGGCAGCCCTATTCCCAGCCACACTTCAGAGAGAGAAAGAAAGAAGGAAGGAAAGAAAGAAGAGAAAGGTAAAATGAGGAATATCTAATCCTGCACTCATAATAATAGGAGCAATAGCACAGTGGGTAGGGCATTTGTCTTGCATGCATTTGTCTTGACCTGGGTTCACCTGGATTCCTTCATCCCTCTCGGGAGCCTGGCAAGCTACTGAGAGTATCCTGACCGCATGGCAGAGCCTGGCAAGCTACCCGTGGCATATTCGATATGCCAAAAACAGTAACAACAAGTCTCACAATGGAGACATTACTGGTGCCCACTCGAGCAAGTCGATGAACAATGGATGACAGTGCTACAGTGCACTCATAATAGGCACCATCACTAGATAAACAAAAGATAAACAGAAAACTTAAGTAGATGATGCAGGGTTTGCATGACAGACTGAGATCATATTTTAGAAGTAAGAGAAAAGGAAGACACAGAGGGCTAGTTTATATGTGGTTCTGATTGACATTTTACTGCAACAAGACACAGTTAAAAATCTATGATGCTGACACAGAAGTGTCTCTAGTTTAAGGTATAGCAAACCATTTCTATAAAGTAAATACTTTAGGTTTGGGGTGGGGGGGGGAGTATGTGGGGAGACATCCAACTAATCTCAAGGCTTATTTCTGGTTCTGTGTTCAGGAATCAGTCCTGGCAGTGTGCAAAGGACCATATGCAGTGACAGGGAATGAATCAGGGCTGACCACGTGCACAATCCTGCACTATTTCTCTGGCACCATAGTATTTTAGCTTGTCTGAGTCAAACAGCACTGTCAAATGTATTCCATTCTACTTTCATGTTGGACATAAGAGCTGCCTAAGCAATATGCATGCAAATGAGGGTGGATGTTTCCTAATAAAATGTTATTTGTGAAAACAGACTGTGGATGAGATTTGACCTGTGCCCATAGTTTGCTATCTCCGCTCTCGTCTAGTGGTTTTAAAAATACAGTTCTCTGAACTTAGCATCTAATCTTATCAAGCATGACAGTTCCATCTGCCATTAACTAATCAATTCATTTAACTGAATGTGTTCTGTAGTAGACTCTGGAATACGAAAAAAAGTGAGACATAGTGCCTGAAAATAAAAGATAGTATATCTGCTAAGGAGGAAAAATACAAGGAAATAATTTCAAACCACAACAGAATTTGTACAATAGATTCTTAGCAGGGTGGAGCAGTAGTACAGCAGGTAGGGCATTTGCCTGGCAGGCAGCGGTCCTGGGTTTGATCCCCAGCACCCTATGTAGTTCCCCAGCACTACCAGAAGTGATCCCTGAGGCCCTCAAAACCAATATGTATGTGTCAGATTATTTAGGAACAAAGGAGAGACAGAGTTTCTCCCCTCTTCAGGAACCAAGGCAGACTTCTTGTATTTACTTATATAAATTGTATACGTATTTACTTATATATGCATTTATATAATGTATTTACTTATATAAATTGTATATGTATTTACTTATATATGCATTTATATAATGTATTTACTTATATAAATTGTATATGAAGTGTAATGATGTACAATTGTTTAATTATATAATTAAATATGGTTATATATTCAATTATATCACAGATATGAAATATAGATGGGGCCTGAGGATAAATAGCAATGCCTTGCTGTATGCAACACCGCATCCTCAAGTCTTACATGAACTTCCTCCCCTGTTGGGTGGATTTTGCTGAGAGTTTCTTCTGGAGTCTCTTAAGCATCTCTCAAGAGCCCCCTAAAAAGTGCAATCAAAAATAAGAGAGATATGTTCAGAGCTCTACAAACTTTCAAGAAACAGAGAGGGGGAAGCTTAGGCATTTGTTCACATAGTAAAAAAGTCATTCCGAATTTATACTAAAGAGTTTTGTTTTATCTTGCAGGTACTATGAACCACTGAGAAAAAAATCAAGTCAGGCATGATACCATGAGACTTGAGTGTTAAACACCTTCCTCCTGCAAGAGCGCATGCCATTGATGGGAGGGAATGAGATGAAAGCTAGGAAGGCACTAGGGAAAAATCATATATTTAAACAAGAAAGAATAAAGGCCTGATATTAGCTACCAGTGGTAGAAAAAAGATTTTTTATGAATCAAGGCTATATTAATTTTGATTTATTGGTGCCAGTTATAAAAAAAAGAGAAGGAGAAAAGTGAAGGCAAGCAGGATTCTGATTTGGGTAACTAAGTACATGATGGAACTAGTCAATAAAGAGTAGATAATAGAGAAGGACTGCATTAAGCAATTTGGTATAATTTTGATATATACGTGACATATAAGAACTAGAACTATTGACCTAAGCAATTACAGTGCCTTGGTTTGGGGAATAGTTACTTATTCTCTGCTATATTTTGGACAACACAAGTTTTAAGATGAAATGAGCAAATACAAAAGGTAGGGGAAATTAAAAATATGGGTATGACATAATGCCAAAGCAACCTCTGTTTGTACTATCATTAAAAATAACATTTTGCATAGAAATTATTAGGACTATTGCAAAGAGTGAGGCAATTGCTTGAGGCATGGTGTCATTATGTATAAAGATAAGGGACCCAGAGTGATAGTACAGCGGGTAGGGCCTTTGCCTTGCTCGAGACCGACATGAGTTCGATCTCCAGCATCCCATATGGTCCCCAAGCACCAACAGGAGTAATTCCTGAGTGTAAAGCCAAGAGTAATCCCTGAGCATCTTGGGGTGTGACCATTCCCCCCCCCAAAAATAAAAAAGATAAATAATCATACAGGGAGTTCCTATCAGTGTTGGTATTGAAAATCTAGTCTGCCATGAAATGTGTTGTTAAGTTCTACAGCAGCATCTCTATTTCTTAAAACAACTGCTGTTCATTGCATTAGTTTTAATTTAGCTTCTAAAAAGGTCACACTAGAGCAACAGTCGATTCCAATATTCAGTTATTCTTTTGTGGGGAGGCAGGGCAGTTCATGAGAGGCTGGAGGCTCCACCCGTAATCCTCAGCCAACTGAGCAGGCAGTTCAAGGCAAGGGTCCTGAGTCCTTCATGCTGCTTGGGCCTGGTGTTGCCTGGGATACCCAGGACACTTTAGAAGTATTGGGGGCTTTCAGAGCCATACCCAGTGATGTTCAAAGACATGTGGTACTAGGAATGGAAACTGGGTTGAGAGCCATACCCAGTGATGTTCAAAGACAAGTGGTACTAGGAATGGAAACTGGGTTGGGTACATGGTAGGCACTGAATCTTTTTTTTTTTTTTTTAATATATCAAGTCTGTAACTATCTCATAGTGAATCAATAAAATTTTTTTAAAAATCAAGCTACTCACTGTTCCAACACTAATCCTATTACCAGAGTCAACTTTCTTCCACCAATGTCCCAGTTTCCCTCCCATCCACAGCCTGAATACTTGGGTTTGGTTGCTGTAGTTTGAATCTCATGCTTACAGTGTTGTGGGCTCTGTGGTTTAGATAGATACATATAACTTCCTTTTCTTCCCGCTTTTTGGGTCACACCCAGCGATGCACAGGGGTTGCTCCTGCCTCTGCACTCAGGAATTACCCCTGGCAGTGCTCAGGGAACCATATGGGATGCCGGGAATCGAACCCCGGTCGGCCGCATGCAAGGCAAATGCCCTACTCATTGCGCTATTGCTCCAGTCCTGGTATCCCCCTTTTGATACTTGAATTTTTCTCATCTGCTATTCTATACACCACAGATAAGTGAGATCATCTGGTATTTGTCCTTCTGACTTACTTCACCAGCTCCATCCATGTTGTAATAAATAGCATGATTTTGCAACTGTATGGCATTCCATTGTGTATATATTCCACACTTTTATTATCCAGTCGTCTGTTGTCGGACATCTAGGTTGATTCCATATCCTAACTATTGTACTAAGTACTACAACGAATAATGGGGTATAGAAATCCTTTTGAATGACTATTTTTGTGCCCTAGGATAGATGCCAAGAGGTAGAATTTTGGGATCATCTGGCAGCCCTATTCTTACTTTTCCTGACTCAGGCATTCCTAACTCATTTGCCATTTTTATTAGAAACCTGTTGAACCATTACACCAGAGATAATTCTGAACCAGGTGGGAGCTCTATCTTATTCTAATTCCTAAGTGGGCAACATAAATAAACATTGAACTTGCAGGTGGTACCCACACAGTATTTCACAGGTGATGCAGGTGAGCAAGTGGGATGGCACAAATAGCTGGAGTGCTTGCATTGTGTAGACAAACACCAGGCTCTGTCCATCACACTGTATGATCCCCTAAGCACTGCCAGAGACCATTTTCTTCTTTTGTTCTGTAGATTTTAACTATATTCTTTTATATGGATGCATTTAAGATTTCCTCCATGTAGGTCAAAGTTAAACTATAGGTATTATCATTGTCACTAGGTTTAGGAAGAAAATTCTAGCTCAAAAAGTTATAAATAGACCTGCAGAATATTGGGACGCTATCAGGACTTAGAAATGGAGACTTGTACTGAACAATTATTATTTGGAACTTTTATCCTATCTTTGAAAAAAATGTGGACTAACTAGAGTCTCAAATACAAGAGAAGAACTAAATTAGGAACTATGATAGTCAATCTCTTTTCAATATGTTTCATCTTCTTAACACTCCAGGTTTTGTTATTTACATCTAAGCAGAGTCAGATCTCTTTCTACACAGAGGGTAATATCCTTAGTGCACCTGCATTTATTTACAATACTCCTTCAACTTCTATGACTAAGAAGTGTGGGAATGGCTTCAGTGAAGAGAAAGAGTTGGAGGGAATGTGTGCAGAAAACGTATTTAAGGATGTAGTATCACTGTATCACTGTCATCCTGTTGCTCATCTATTCACTCAAGTGGGCACCAGTAAGGTCTCCATTGTGAGACTTGTTGTTACTGTTTTTGGCATATGGAATATGCCACGGGTGGTTTGCCAGGCTCTGCCGTGCAGGCGGGATACTCTTGGTAGCTTGCTGGGTTCTCCAGGAGGGACTGAGAAATCAAACTGGTGGTTCCAAATCACAGGACATGAGAATGGAGGAAATAAATGGCAAATGAGCTGATTTAATGAGCTTATCAGAGTAAATTATTGACCATATTGATGTCGGTGGGCCCCACGGGTGACTTTCGTGAAGCGGGGAGGAGAAAGACGGTCACTTTCTCTCCAGCCGCCTCTACCACCCGGGACCCAGGGTTACTGGGTTCTTGTCTCGCTCACGGAAAAGAATTTCAGGAGTAGACAAGCAGTGAAGTAAATAGATTTTATTCAGAGGTTTCTGAGGGAGGGAGGAAGGGATAAGTGGGACAGAGAATAGTAAGAATAACGCGCTCAAGAGAGAACGTGGGCTTCTCCAAGGGTGGAGAGAGCTCTACACACATCCTAGCACTGGACACGAAAGCATGAAAGTACACATCTTAAGGGGGAGATGCGGGCGACACATGTGCTCGGCCACATGGCACAAGCAGCACATGGGCTCAGGCAGCATATGCGCGCCCTTCCTTTGTTCAAGGTGGCCTTTATAGGGTTTCTTCAACCTGCCCCCACGTGGGGGCTTCTTCCCAGGTAAAAGTCCGTTGCTAAGGAGGTTACCAGGGAGGTTGGGAGTGGTGATGGCCTTCTTTGGGGAACCCCCTGGGGAGGGGTCTGTTGTCCTCAGGGTCTGCTGATGGTTTCTTCCGGGTCTTTTGTTTTCTTGAATCTGCACATCTTAAGAGTCCCCTTCCCAGAGACTCTGTTAAATCTCAATTTTCATTGCCAAGGGCCTTTTCCTATCTACCTGCCTACATCATATTCCCCCCTAGAGATTTCACCACCTTAAATCTTTAAGGGGAAAATGGTCGGTGATCCATCTTCTGAAGCTGCTTCATGCTGATAGATGGGCGCAGACTCTGCCTATGTAAGGGGTGAAACCTCATGCTACCTTAGTTTTAGTGGGCCCCAGGCAATGACTTTGTTGGGTTTCTGAAGTTATCTGAAAGAAAAGATCAGATCAATTAGACTGAGGGATGGCACTTTGAAATGATTAGACCCTGGAGATGTGGAAGGTCCTTTCTGACCTAGTAAGGACAAAATAGTTTGCTATCTTAGAAAACATAAGAGTTAAAGCAACAGAAACCAAGCAACGTAATGCCATACCCATTTCTATTATAAATACAATGAAAAAAGAATAACTGCTTCACCCATGGTTGATAGAAAATGACTTCTTATGTCCAGATTTTTCTAGTGGCATAGAAGCACCAAGCTACTTCTCAGACTGGAAAAGCTATGCATCCACTAAAGCTATCAATTGGAACCAGTAGATATTTGTATCTTGAATATGAGCGTTTGATCATTTGCATGTCAATCTGCCAATCCTTTCCTCAGCAAGTTCCTTGAAGTTACAAGTGTTAGGAAAGGAGGCCCACAATTCATTAATGAAACAGAAAGCACAGTTCTGAGTTCCTTCCCATGAAAGATGGCTTTCACTTGTGTTGGAAGCTTAGTGTAACCCTTTATCAATTTCCTTTTGAAAACCTTGTTCCAATGCCTATTGTTCCTCTTTTGCAGAGTATCTTAGATGAGTATTCTCTGGATGGGGTATTAATCCCATGATGGAACGAGAATTAAGAGCTGTTAAAATTCTAGTTCTCTCCAAATGACTGTGTTCATAGAACTAAAAGTGAATACTTAGAACCAGTTTAGATGTCCACACTTGGCGCTGTAGCCAATTGGCAGGTTGGGGGGAAGCAATTAATTCTGCACTTTGAGCTGAGGTTCCCCCCAATAAAGCTCTGGCTTCCAATACCCTGGTCAGACTAGTGACAGCATCTTCAACATTGAGTCCCAAAGACTAGGCTGCTTACTTTACAGTCTGCAAAACACATTTTACCTGAATTACCCAAAAGGGATACCTTTTAGATCAAGATTAGAATACATTTACTAGATTACTCTGTAGAATTTGAATCTGATTCTTTAAAAAGCAAGTTACAGAAACATGGTTTTCTCTCCACCTTCATTTTAAAATTTGCCTGATGGCTTAACAAATCTGACTTGTTCTTTTGCATAAATACAGCAAGATTAGAGAACTCTCCATTTGGGGTACCCCATTATTTACTGAGAAGTCCTGGGGGTTGGGCTAAAGACAGAAGGCATAGCAATAATGGCATTAATCTTATGTGGCACGTCAGAGTTACCCAGGCCTGGCCAAAAGTGTCCCACGATGAACTGGATGGTCTCGAGCCTTCAGGTTGAACTGGAGGTGGTCTTGGGCCTCATTTTCCATAGATGCATTCTGGCAGAAAGGAGTCCATCCCCTCCCTTCCTCAGGGCTGGGAGAGATCCTGGTTTCCAGGGTTTTTCTTGATGCTGAGTAGGCCCAGATTGTGTCAGTCACACAGATTCCCGGATTTCTCATTTTCCATAGCAGTGATGATTTCCATTCTTTCCTTAAGCCAACTGGCCTCTGGGGTCTCCCTGAGGTTTGTAGGGTACTTGAAACAGTACCTGTTAAATACCTGCTCCTGTCATTTAGACCAATCCCTTGACTCTTTCCCTGAAAGAGGGCCTTGGGGTCCCATAACTGATTTTCCTGTCTGCATGAGGGGTAGACCCTATTACAGAGAGGAAAGACTTTTATCTGGATTTATGCAAACCAACATAGTGCCATGAAGCATCAAAAACATACTGAAGGTACAAAGAAGAGAAAAACATTTCACTTTACTCACAGTGAGATGCAACACACCCATTTGTTGTGGGTCCTAGTCAAAGAAGCTAAAATCTGTGGAGAAAAAGTGTGCAATTTAACATCATATTTAACCCATTCAATCCCATGTTGAAAGCCTTGACTTCCCATTAATGAGAGCACTGTACTGGAAGTCCAGTGTACAGTTAGACATGTCTAATTCATTTAATCCCATTTGAAAAACACTTGATTTTCCACAACTTTAAGAATTCAATTATCTAAGAGCACTGTAACAGGAATCCAGACAATCCATCCAATATCTCTTCCATAGATCCTACCAAAAAACATACTAGAACAATTTCTGCATGTGATTTAAAGAGTTTCTTAAAACAGTGATCAGTTTCTTTCCTTCAAACACAACCTTAAACCTTCTACACATTCTTTTACATTCATTCTGTCCTGTAACTTTCCTTCAACCCATTTCAAAATCAACTTCACTTTAACAGGATTCCTTTCCTTTTTCCAACTGATGATATCTGCATCCATTATCTTTCTGACTTAAGACATACATCTATATTCTTTATAGTCGTCCCACAAACTTAAACTCTTATTTTACTGAACTCAGTACAACATGATTTCCCAAATTTGGACACAAATTACCAATCATTTCATTTAACATGACAAAACTAATTGCAGTGTTATTTCAAAAGCATCAGGTCAGTTCTATAGATATTCAACAACTTTAAAGATGCTCACAACTAAAGTTCTTACAACATATTCATTGGGCAAAGGTTCACTCCACATTAGAAATTAACCAGGAGACATCTTAGAATTCTGATTTCTAGGAAGACACAAATATAAAGATTAAAACACTTATAGATACCATAAAAACATTAAGGATCTCACACTTGCATACAAACTTCTCTGTGATGGTCAGAGCTAGATATGATACCTAGTGACAAAGCTTTGCAATGAATAAAGTTATCAGAATAATAACATTCATTTTCATGTACTGGACAGACTGATTTAACAATAGCAAAATTTCCCACATTTTCCATGAAATTCTCCATTCTTATCTCAAACTTCAACCAAGGCACAATGCCATGGCTTCAGACTATCAGGCAGACACCTGAGATTAATCTATTATAATTATTTGCTAAGTATCTCTAGAAATTTTAGTTACCAAAAGTCTCAGATCAAATAAAACACTTGTTGAATAAATTTTACAACCAATTTTATAACTCTAGAAACTCATATTTTGACTAAACTATTATTCTTTGAACCTGCTTTTCCACAATTATTTCAGCTCACATTCCAATAATCCAATGCAGATGCATATGTACACTGACACAACAGCATAAGACCTTTAAACCATCAATTTTTTATGAAACATGAGTAAACCTTCTTTGGCTTAAATCCAATAGTTCTTGTATCTTAGTTATTTCAAATCATGAGCTTTCTAACTTTAACAATCCCATAATACAAACATGCTTTCAGACACAGAAAGAGCCCTTTTTCCTTTTTTAACTAACTTTGATAATAGCATAGAAAAAAACACTTGGACTGTCAATGTTTATGGAAACATAAGAAAACTTTATTTTGATGGCTTCTGTACCTCTGTTTGTAAACTGGCTAAATTCCTCATTAAGATTGGCTGAGTCTTGTAAGATAAAGCCTTGAATTCTCTGAACTCTTTATTTCACTTTAGTTTTAGGCGTTACTTCTGCAGCTCTTCCTAGATAGTACAGATTCTAAAGTTCAGAAGAATTACAACAGTTAATAGCCATTAGTGTTCTTACAATAAGAAATCTAGATTGAGAATTTTGCATTCTCCGTAGGCTCAACATTCTGATAAGAAATCTTTGTTTAAACCCAGTCTAACAAGTTCCAAAAAACACCTCAACCCTTTAAATTGCTTGACTACATACACTTTGATCTCTTGTAGTGATCCTGCTTTCCCTGGTCTAATTTTTACTGCTGATTTTCACTCTGACTCCAACACTCAAGTTCAAGTGTTCCACATAGAGACAGACAAGACAGACAGACAGACAGACAGACAATGAACTTACTAACAAAAACACCACTACATGTGCACATGTATACATTTGATCGATCAATCTGACCCTTCAAAAAAATGGCAGGGAGAGAACTGACAGACTGAGAAAGGAAGGAGCAGTTCCCAGGGCAAAGTTAAGCCCTGTCGGCCGATTGGGAACATTGCTCCCCGTTTCTCTGCCTGACCAGCCAGTTTCCTGCTTGTTAAAAATGGGTCAAGAAAGCGCTTTTGTTGATACAAGCCGGCAAAACTATGACCAAGTTGTTGAAACTTAAGGTTGCCAGATGTTACCATTTTAAGATCAAGATTACTTCTGAGGCAGGGAGCTAGTATCTTCTTATCAAATGTGGGGATAAACCACCTTAGTGACACACTTCTTCATTCTTGATATTAAATCTTCTGCTTTGATAATCCTACTTCTTTCGTTACCTGCAAAAGATCTGACTGCAAAATGGTCTGGTAATGCAAACTGCCATTCACTGGCCATCTTTCCCCATGCTCTAGATTATATTCAAGCCATATGGTGTTACAGAGGTCAACAAGATATTCCTTATTTAAACTATCTAGCTGGAGGCTCTTCCAAATGTTTTAATTTAACAAGCAACCCAGAGGGGAATTTTTAGGTATTGAAGTTGAGTTGCCCATGTTTTTTGTTTTTTTGTTTTTAGTACCAGCAACAACCTAGGGAAGAAAAAAACCTAAGACAGGATGGTCCTTGAGCAAAAACTACTCTCCAGGGCTTCGCTTCGGCCTCTCCCGAGGGGACTCTAACCCCCCGAGTATTGGCCTACACTTTGGCCTCTCCCGAGGGGACTCTAACCCCCCGAGTATTGGCCTACGCTTTGGCCTCTCCCGAGGGGACTCTAACCCCTCGTAGTGGCCTTGGCCATTCCCGAGGGGACTCTAACCCCCCGAGCATTGGCCTTCACTCAGAGGCTCATTGGATTTGGACGTCTCCATCAATGGCCTCTGCTTCTGCCGCAGGCGTCCCTGGGCAGGCCTGGCACCGGGCAGACCCACAGCTGTGTGCCCGAGCCGAACCTAATGCTGTGGTCTTAAAGAAACCCTGCTCCTTGAAAGAAGTTCTGCCTTTCTTAGCTTGCTACATCTTCCCTGCTTTTACCTTTTTTCCTTCAGTCTCACTTTACCTAGAGCTAAACATGCTGGCTGCCTTCATTAGCATTACAATCGACCTCTAGCTAATCCTTTAATCGGACAGCGACTGGGTGGGGAAAGGATGTCCTTCCTGGATGTTGATTCACTTTAGTTTCCCAGAACCTTCCCACTAGTAGGCTTCCCTCCCATTCCTCCCACAGTGAACAGTGACGCGAGACAGACAAAGGAGGGGTGCCTCTTTGCAGAGACCACTCAGATGCTTGCCTGGCCGGTGGAGAACTTAGCCGTAGTGGTTCAGCATTGTGACTTGCGACCAGCAGCTATGCCAGTACCACCCTTGACCGTACGTTCTCCGTGGAATCGCAGGCAGCCCACTCGAGCTCCGTGACTTAGAGGGACTTTAAGAGTGCCAGGTCGTGGAGCCACAAAATCACGCCTGATAGGAGGACCTATCAGGGTGCTCATGCACACACACATTCACACAGAGGTTATCACATTCCTCCCTTATCCCCCCTAGAGATTTCCAAGGGAGCATACCTCCACAGAAGATTTTCCACAGATTACCTCCTTCTTCGTGGATTTCTTCACTGCTACTCCTGGCTGGCTCGCCAAAATGATGTCGGTGGGCCCCACGGGTGACTTTCGTGAAGCGGGGAGGAGAAAGACGGTCACTTTCTCTCCAGCCGCCTCTACCACCCGGGACCCAGGGTTACTGGGTTCTTGTCTCGCTCGCGGAAAAGAATTTCAGGAGTAGACAAGCAGTGAAGTAAATAGATTTTATTCAGAGGTTTCTGAGGGAGGGAGGAAGGGATAAGTGGGACAGAGAATAGTAAGAATAACGCGCTCAAGAGAGAACGCGGGCTTCTCCAAGGGTGGAGAGAGCTCTACACACATCCTAGCACTGGACACGAAAGCATGAAAGTACACATCTCAAGGGGGAGATGCGGGCGACACATGTGCTCGGCCACATGGCACAAGCAGCACATGGGCTCAGGCAGCATATGCGCGCCCTTCCTTTGTTCAAGGTGGCCTTTATAGGGTTTCTTCAACCTGCCCCCACGTGGGGGTTTCTTCCCAGGTAAAAGTCCGTTGCTAAGGAGGTTACCAGGGAGGTTGGGAGTGGTGATGGCCTTCTTTGGGGAACCCCCTGGGGAGGGGTCTGTTGTCCTCAGGGTCTGCTGATGGTTTCTTCCGGGTCTTTTGTTTTCTTGAATCTGCACATCTTAAGAGTCCCCTTCCCAGAGACTCTGTTAAATCTCAATTTTCATTGCCAAGGGCCTTTTCCTATCTACCTGCCTACATCAATATAACTGAAAAAAACATCTCACAATGTCATCATTCAATAAATGCTAAAACTACAGGGGGAAGACAAATTATCTTATGTAGTAAGTATGTAGTAACCTGGTTATGTCAAAGGCTTGACCTTTAGCATCTCGAAGCTTCTCCTTTCCCAAGGCTTCCACCCTTCTTTGGGTGGGAGCATCTGATTTTTTGCCTCAGGGTGGTACCTAAGCTTCTACAGCTCCAAAAAGCTCTGGATTTGCATTTCAAAGTGATGTGTTATCCATGCCTTTGTGTTATTGTAGACTGGGCTCTTTCTTAAGTTTACTGTTTCCCCAAAGTTTATTCATTATATGCCCACCCTCCCATGTAACTACCTGCAACAATTTTCACCCCCAACCCAGAGATCTCACTCCCTGATATCTTTAAGGGGTACATGTGTTTGTCTTCTATAATTTCCTCATGTTGACAAAAGGACAGAACCTGCCCACTAAGGGAGTGAAACCTGATAGTAACTTAGTATTATTGTGGCCCAGACAATAGTTTATTAGGTTTCAGAGTTCTTAGTTTGACAAATGAGATAAGTCAGACAACAATTTTAGAAAATATTAGGTCTTGGAGGAAAATAAGCTTTCCTTGGCCCAATGAGGGCAGAATGTTTTAGAGAACAAGAAAACAGTAGCCATAGCATAAGATTTCATTTCTTTATTTTGTATGCTAATGAGTCTGTTATAAAGAGACTTGTTTGTTTCTGCTTTTACCTGCCACCTATAGAGAAATGTTGAAAGTAACAGACATACACCTTTGCTTTTAGTGTTGGGAGCTCTTCAACAGAAGCTTCAATTCTAAACTTACAGCTGCTATTTCTAAGTTTTTCTTTCTGTGTAAACTTGAATACACAGAAAGACAAAAACAATTCAACATAAATGGAAAGAATTACAAATGGTCATGTGTTAAAACCAAAGCAACCACCACACATACCAGGATATAAGATATTGACAGATTCTAGAAATGTATCTACCATCCAGTTATCCTTTCTCCTCTGCAGCTTCTCCATTCTGTGGTAGTTAGGGACTGCATGTGTCAGACATTAAGTCTGATTTCTAAGGCATCCATCTCAAGGCACCCAATTTTCCAATAAGCCTGTGGTCAGCGATATGCCTAGATAAAGTGCCAGATGACCTCACCCTTTCAGAAAGCCCTGGGTAGCCTGGACAAATGACCACTGCTTGAGCATCTCTGCTTTTCCATTCCTCTGACCTAACTCCCTAAAAAGGTTTCTAAAAAGGTTTTAGAAAAAAATCCCTTTTTTCTTGAATTACTGTGAGATAGACCCTTACAAAGCTGTTTATGATTGGATTTCTGTCATACAGGATTCCAACACCATCCCTCCACCAGTGTACATTTCCCAGCATCAGTGTCCCCGGTTCCCTCACACCACCTCCTACCCCTCACCCCTCTGCCTGCCTCTCTGGCAGGCATTTTCCTTCTTTCTCTCCTCTGTGCTTCGCATTCCCAGCTAGTCAACCTGTGAAACCCGAGGTCCTCCACCCTTAAAGTCTCTTTTTCCTCACTTGAATGTCTTGTTCAGAAGAGTTCTCTTAATATGATTTATCACAATAAGCAGCATGGTTCCTGATTTAATTGATTTATCGTTTCTTCATATAAAATTTGCCTTGAGTCTCTGTTCTGCATCAGCTTACATTGATCTTACCCACTCACCCCCCACATCTTTGTTGACTTTGATAATTCCTACAGTGACTAGATTTTCACAGCCTGCACCTTAAATCAGTCATTTTCTCATTTTTAAAGTGCTGCCTATAATCATCCCTAACATTTTCTGAAATTAGCATGGGTTGTAAACCATTAGTCAGAAAAGAAGGAGCTTTTGCAAAAAAACAGCATCCTGCTGTTCTTTGTGGATTAAACAGTTGCCATTTTTTAAAGAGATTTTTTTTTATCTGACTTTAATTTTCTAGCTTTAATGTATTCTTAACAGTTAAAAGTGAATGGCTCATCTTAAATGGAAGTGTATCTACGGTAGCATAGTTATATCTAGTCTTTAAAATGGATCATTTCATTTCACACATGCTCTCAAATCTTAAATTTCACCTTTACTCCTCTCTACTTCTTTGCTTTAAATGATTCCATTGCTTCAAATTCTTACAACAATAGATTGGATATATACCCAATTGTAGTAGTAATTATTCATATGCTCATATTTTATAACATATACTAATAGAGTAATAAAATATATTGCAATAACAATATGCTCTGCCTGATAGAATTTCATCATGAGACTCCATTAACACGTTCAGCTAGTATCAGCCACGGCAAGTGTCTTCCATTGTCGCAGAAGGGACTCTGCATAAGTGAATGGAGAAAATGGGGATCAAAAAAGGAATTTCTAGGAAGGCTGAAATGAAAGCACGTAGAGACAGAAATGGGTGCTGGCTGGCATTTTTAACATTGCTGGAGACTCTGGATATATTGAGTGACACCCTGTGCTCTTCTAAGCCTCTCGCTTTTCATAGCTTATAGTCCAATTGCTGCCCTCAGCCTAAATGACTGCTTTTATAAGGTCACTGACATGCTTCTCTCTGACAACATTTTTTTTAAATTTTTTAAATTTTATTGAATCACTGTGAGATAGTTACAAGTTTTCATGTTTGGGTTACAATCTCACAATGATCAAACACCCATCCCTCCACCAGTGCACATCCCCCACCACCAATATCCCAGGTATACCACCCCTCTCCCACCCTCCCCCTGCCTCCATGGCAGACAATATTCCCCATACTCTCTACTTTTGGGCATTATAGCTTGCAACACAGACACTGAGAGGCCATAATGTTTGGTCCATTATCTACTTTCGGCATGCATCTCCCATCCCAACTGTTTCCTCCAGCCATCATTTTCTTAGTGATCCCTTCTCTATTCCATCTGCCTTCTCCCCTCTGCTCATGAAGCAGTCTTCCAGCTATGGGGCAATCCCCCTGGCCCTTGTATTTACTGTCTCTTACAACTTCTTAATTTTCATCTTCCTCAGGAAGGCATTAACTCTCCCTTCTTCCTTCTCTTAACTTCAGTGAGATCAATTCTCCTATTCCCCTGCACTTCAACCACACTCAGTTGCTTATAAACATAATTAATGAATATAGTAATGACGGGCTGGAGCGATAGCACAGTGGGTAGGACATTTGCCTTGCATGTGGCCAGCTTGGGTTCTATTCCTCCACCCCTCTTGGAGAGCCTGACAAGCTACCGAGGGTATCTCGTCCACACAGCAGAGCCTGGCAAGCTACCCATGGAGTATTTGATATGCCAAAAACAGTGACAAGTCTCATGATGGAGATGTTGCTGGTACCCACTCGTGCAAATTGATGAGCAATGGGATGACAGTGACAGTGATAGTAATGATAGTAATAACAATGATAGTCACTGCAAAAGTTGTGTTAGACACTGAGACCTCTGTGAAGAGAGCAGCCTGATTTTCTCACACTGTCCAGTGAAGGAAAGCTGGTATAGCAATACACTGCCACCTATCAACCCTTGGGTAGAGAGTAGCACTGTAGCACTGTCGTCCCATTGTTCATCTATTTCTCAAGCGGCCACCAGTAACATCTCATTGTGAGACTTGATGTTACTGTTTTTGGCATGTCAAAAATGCGACGGGCAGCTTGCGAGGCTCTGCCATATCGGCAGGATACTCTCAGTAGCTTGCCAGGCTCTTCGAGAGAGATGTAGGAATTGAACCTGGGTCGGCTGCATGCAAGGCAAATGCCCCACCCACAGTTCAAAAGGGGAAGGGGTGGGGGGAATAAAGAGTAACACCTTCAATCCAAGTAGGCTGCAAGGCTTTGGAAAATCCCTAGAACAGAAGGCAGATAGATAGGTTGTGAATAACAGAGTGTCTGTCTTTGCAGAAAACTTTTATCCACAGCTATGGATGAAAGCAAAGGTAGGTCAAGGATCTGGGAAATGGGGAGTCCCTCAGTTGAGATATGTGAAGTGGGGAGAAGAGAGGTGCAGCCTGGAGAAGGGAATCTGCCATTTTCTCTGTATACCATTCAGAGAATGGCTTGGGAAATCCAGGACTGTGAGCCTTGCTCCTTGCAGAAAAGAAAAGTCAGTCCTAGACCTTACCTAGCTAGGCCTTTCAGTTCTTGCCTTTCTCCGAGAAAAGAATTTCAACATGTTTTTTTCCAGAGTGGAGAGGGAGCCCCGGTACACATCCCAGCATTGGATATGAGAAGTATGAAAGTACACATCTCAAGAAGAGAGATGTGGTCTATACATATGCCAGACACCGTATGCTCTCGGCAGCACCACATGGGCACATGGGCTCGGGTGTCATATGTGTGAGCTTCCTTTGTTCAAGCTGGCTTTTATAGGGTCTCTCCCAAACTGCTCCAAGTGGAGCTGTTTACCTAAGTAAGAGTACATTAGGAGGATGGTTGCCAAGGGCGTAGAGTTGGGAGTAGTTGATGGTCTTTGAAATTCCTTTCCTGGCATTTGTTCCTGCTGGAGCTTCTCTCAGAGTAGGGTACAGCCTTCCCTGGATCTGTGTTGGCATCAGATAAGATCTTATCAGACCATATTGCTATGCCCATAAGGTGTGCTTTTGCAGCCTTTGGGCCTTATGGCTTCCCAAGAATTCATTGCTATGGGGGCGGGGCCTTCTCTATCTACCTGCCCGCTTCAAGGGCATCAAAATACCTTGCTAGTTAGTGTGCCATAAATACATTGGGTACTAGAAAATAGGAAAATTATAAACCCACCTAAAGACAAGAGGGAAAGATGTAACCAGGTATGTTTATCAAAAAATGAAAACAAACTCGCAATAAGCACATGAAAAATTAGTAGTGCTTATATCTAAGAAATGGAAATGAAAACAATGAGCATGTCTTTCTTATCAAAATGATCCTTGTGAAGAAAGTTAAAATTACATTATTTTTTTTCTGGAGGTCATTTGCCTTATGTATTAAAATAATACATGAAATGATAAATAGCACATAATATATAAATACATAATGATACATTTAATCTACTACCTTATGTCTTAAAATAAAATAGGGGTTGGAACGAGTAAGATGCTTGCCTTCCTGCACATGGCCAACTGGGGTTCTATCCTCAACATCCCATATGGTCTCCCTAGTCTACCACGCATGATTCCTGAGTGCAGAGCCAGGAATAAGCCTTGAGTAACATATATATATATATATATATATATATATATATATATATATGAGTATGTACGAGTCCTGAGCACCAAATGTATGAGTATGGCCAAACAACCCCCCAAAAAGAAAGAAATAGAAAACAACCACAAATTAATGAATTGTAGAGGTGATCTCTACTAATGCTAAGCTATGCAAATATATCAACATATAAATGACTACAATGATCAAAGAATAAAAAAAAACACTTAAAACCAATTTTTACTAGATATAAACAAAGTTAAGTTTCTTTGAAACTTTTCTGGTCCCAAAATCATCATTAAACTTGTAAATAAGGATACAAACACATAAATACTAAGCAATAATTTGTATCCTACCACTTATTTGCTCATTCACTCATTTTCCAGCCCATTTCCTCCAGTTCAGTCATGGGATAGCTAGTGTCTGTTCTACAGCTTCTGCAACTGTAGAACCAAACCCGGGCAGGATGTTGGTTTTTTGCACTCACCTTCACACTCATTCATACTGGGATGATGTAGAGAGCCCAAGGAGTGTGCGTATCTTTGAGATGTAGGGAAAAAAATTGAAGAACCCAGAGAAAATCTATGCAATTATTGGAGGAACATGCAAGCTTTCTCACAGATGATGGTCCCAAGTGGGAACTGGTATTTTTTGGCATTATAAGGAAATAATGGGGAATAACAAACTGTTGTTAATCTCTTTTAATAGATTAATAATTTTTAAAATGAATATATTTTCAATGATATGATTTTTTTCTTACACAAATCTGGACTTCATCAGTTTTTTGTTTTTGTTTGTTTTTGTATTTTGGAGAGGGGGGTTGCACACCCATCAGTGTTAAGGGCTTAATCCTAACTCTGTGCTCAGATATCATTCCTGACCAGCTCATCGGTCTCCAGAAGATACCAGGAATTGAACCCTGTTCATCTACATGCAGGGCAAATGCCCTACCCACTGTACTATCACTCTGGTCCAGTATCACTAGTTTCACACTATACTTTGTGAAATAATTTTGAGCATCCTTCTGGGTATAGTGCTTAATTTTTTTATTTATTGATTGTGGTGTCAGAAATTAAACCAAGGCAAATACATATAACACAGATGCTCTGCCACTGAGCTACCTCTCCAGGGCTTGGATATACTACATTATATTATACTATATATAATATAATATATAATATGTTATATATATTATATTATATATAATATATACTACATTATATTTTTTTTTCATCCGTTAGCTTATTTTATTTTTTTTTTATAATTTATTTATTTTTAATTAGAGAATCACCGTGAGGGTACAGTTACAGATTTATACACTTTTGTGCTTATACTTCCCTCATACAAAGTTCGGGAACCCATCCCTTCACCAGTGCCCATTCTCCACCACCCGTAAACCCGGCGTCCCTCCCACCCTCCCCACTCCCATCTCCCCCCCACCCCACCCTGCCACTGTGGCAGGGCATTCCCTTCTGTTCTCTCTCTCTAATTAGCTGTTGTGGTTTGCAATAAAGGTGTTGAGTGGCCGCTGTGCTCAGTCTCTAGCCCTCATTCAGCCCGCAACTCCTTTCCCCCACATTGCCTTCAACTACAATGTAGTTGGTGATCGCTTCTCTGAGTTGCCCTTTCCCCGGAACGTGAGGCCAGCCGAGAAGCCATGGGGTCAACCTCCTGGTACTTATTTCTATGGTTCTTGGGTATTAGTCTCCCACTCTGATATTCTATATACCATAGATGAGTGCAGTCTTTCTATGTCTGTCTCTCTCTTTCTGACTCATTTCACTCAGCATGAAACTTTTCATGCCCATCCACTTACCTACAAAATTCTTGACTTCCTTTTTTCTAACAGCTGCATAGTATTCCATTGTATAGATGTACCAAAGTTTCCTCAACCAGTCATCCGTTTTGGGGCATTCGGGTTTTTTCCAGATTCTGGCTATTGTAAACAGTGCTGCGATGAACATACATGTGCAGATGTTGTTTCGATTGTACTTTTTTGCCTCTCTGGGATATATTCCCAGCAGTGGTATTGCTGGGTCAAATGGGAGCTCAACCTCTAGTTTTCTGAGAGTCGTCCATACTGTTTTCCAAAAGGGCTGAACTAGCCGGCATTCCCACCAGCAGTGTAGAAGGGTCCCTTTCTCCCCACATCCTCTCCAACAGCGGTTGCTTTTGTTCTTTTGGATGTGTGCCAGTCTCTGTGGTGTGAGGTGGTATCTCATGGTTGTTTTGATCTGCATCTCTCTGATGATTAGTGATGCAGAGCATTTTTTCATGTGCCTTTTGGCCATTCGTATTTCTTCCTTGGTAAAGTTTCTGTTCATTTCTTCGCCCCATTTTTTGATGGGGTTGGATGTTTTCTTCTTGTAGAGTTCAACCAGTGCTTTATATACCATTGATATCAACCCCTTATCTGATGGGTATTGTGTAAATATCCTTTCCCATTCTGTGGATAGTCTTTGGATTCTGGTCACTGTATCTCTTGCGGTGCAAAAGCTTTTTAGTTTAATGTAGTCCCATTTGTTTATCTCTGTTTTTACTAGATTGCTTAGTTCCGTGTCACGTTTGAAGATACCTTTATCTTCAATATCGTGGAGGGTTTCGCCGACCTTGTCTTCAATGTACCTTATGGTTTGTGGTCTAATGTTGAGGTCTTTAATCCATTTTGATCTGACTTTTGTGCATGGTGTCAGGTCAAGGTCTAAACCCATTTTTTTGCATGTGGTTGTCCAGTTGTGCCAGCACCATTTGTTAAAGAGGCTTTCCTTGCTCCACTTCACATCTCTTGCTCCCTTATCAAAGATTAGATGATCATACATTTGGGGTTGTGTGTAGGGATATTCCACCCTGTTCCATTGGTCTACGGCTCTGCCTTTGTTCCAGTACCATGCTGTTTTAATTGTTACTGCTTTGTAGTAAAGATTGAGGTTGGGG
The DNA here is from genome assembly GCF_027595985.1 of Sorex araneus. Classification (NCBI taxonomy): domain Eukaryota; kingdom Metazoa; phylum Chordata; class Mammalia; order Eulipotyphla; family Soricidae; genus Sorex; species Sorex araneus. The sequence goes on from NC_073302.1 coordinate 248,906,389, forward strand.
AGGGTGATGCCTCCCATCATCTTTTTCCCAAGAATTGTTTTAGCTATCCTTGGACGTTGTTATTCCATATGAATTTTAGGATTGCTTGATCCATTTCTTTGAAGAATGTCATGGGTATACTTATAGGGATCGCATTGAATCTGTATAATGCTTTAGGGAGTATTGCCATTTTGACAACATTGATTCTCCCTATCCACGAGCAGGGTATATGTTTCCATTTCCTCATGTCCTCTTTGATTTCATGGAGTAGAGTTTTGTAGTTTTCTTTGTAAAGGTCTTTTACTTCCTTGGTTAAGCTGATTCCAAGGTACTTGATTTTCTGGGGCACGATTGTGAATGGGATTGCTTTTTTCATGTCCCTTTCCTCTGCCTCATTGTTTGCATATATGAAGGCCATGGATTTTTGGGTATTGATTTTGTAGCCTGCAACTTTACTGTATAAATCTATTGTTTCTAAGAGTTTCTTAGTAGAGGTTTTAGGCTTCTCTAGATATAGTATCATGTCGTCTGCAAATAGTGAGAGTTTGATTTCTTCCCTTCCTATCTGGATGCCCTTAATCTCTTTTTCTTGTCTAATAGCTATCGCAAGTACTTCCAGTACTATATTGAAGAGGAGTGGTGAGAGTGGGCATCCTTGTCTTGTGCCCGATCTCAGAGGAAAGGCCCTTAGTTTTTCCCCGTTGAGGATTATGCTTGCCGTAGGCTTGTGATAGATGGCTTCGACTATCTTGAGGAAAGTTCCTCCAAACCCCATTTTGGCGAGGGTTTTCATCATGAAAGGATGTTGGATCTTGTCAAATGCTTTCTCTGCATCTATTGATATGATCATATGGTTTTTGTCTTTACTTTTGTTGATATGCTGGATTATGTTGATTGATTTCCGAATGTTAAACCATCCTTGCATCCCTGGGATGAATCCCACTTGGTCGTGATGTATGATCTTTTTGATGAGTTGTTGGATCCGATTTGCTAGTATTTTGTTGAGGATCTTCGCATCGGTGTTCATCAGGGAAATTGGTCTGTAATTTTCTTTCTTAGTGGTGTCTTTGTTTGCTTTTGGTATTAGGGAGATATGTGCTTCATAGAAACTGTTTGGGAGAGTTCGTGTTTTTTCAATTTCCTGGAAAAGTTTGAGGAAAACAGGCAATAGGTCTTCTTTAAATGTTTGGAAGAATTCGCCAGTGAAACCATCTGGGCCTGGGCTTTTGTTTTTGGGGAGGTTTTTGATTACCGTTTCAATTTCCTTAACATTGATGGGTCTATTCAGGTATTCCAGGTCTTCTTTCTTCAGTGTTGGGAGATTGTAGGAATCAAGGAATCCATCCATTTCTTTTAGGTTCTCCTTTTTTATGGCGTAAAGACCTTCAAAGTAGTCTCTAATGATCTTTTGAATCTCACTGGTTTCTGTTATGATGTCCCCCTTTTCATTTCTGATTCGATTTATTAGAGTTTTCTCTCTTTCTTTCTTTGTGAGTCTTGCTAGCGGTTTATCAATCTTATTTATTTTCTCAAAGAACCAACTCTTTGTTTCATTGATCTTTCGGATTGTTTTTTTGGTTTCGATGTCATTAATTTCTGCTCTAATTTTTATTATTTCTTTCCTTCGGTCTGGTTTGGAGTCCTTTTTCTGGTCCTTTTCTAAGGTCTTGAGTCGTGAAGTCAAGCTATCTATGTGGGTCCTTTCTTCCTTCCTGAGGAATGCTTGGAGAGCTATAAATTTTCCCCTTAACACGGCTTTAGCTGCGTCCCATAGGTTTTGGTAGCTCGTGTCTTCATTCTCGTTAGTTTCTAAGTATCTTTTGATTTCTTCCTGGATTTCCTTCCTGACCCACTCATTGGCCAACATTGAATTGTTTAGTTTCCAGGTGTTTGATTTGATTTTCCGTGTTTGTGAGTGGTTAGCTTCTATCTTCAGCGCATCGTGGTCTGAAAAAATGGTTGATACAATTTCTATTTTTCCGATTCTATTGAGGTATGTTCTGGGGCCCAGTACATGGTCTATTTTAGAAAATGTTCCGTGTGCACTGGAAAAGAATGTGTATTCTTTCTTTTTGGGGTGTAAGGCCCTGTATAGGTCTATTAGGCCTCTCTCTTCTATTTCTTCTTTCAGAGTCAGTGTTTCCTTGTTGAGTTTTGTTCTTGTGGATCTATCTAGAGGCGATAAGGCCGTATTGAAGTCTCCGACTACAATTGTGCTGTTAGTGATGTCCTCTTTGAAGTCTGTTAGGAGTTGTTTTAAATATTCAGCCGGTCGTTCGTTAGGAGCATATACGTTTAAGAGTGTGATTTCTTCCTGTTGTACATATCCCTTGATAAACAGAAAATGACCTTTGCTGTCCCTTTTGATCTTTTTCATCCTAAAATCTATGTTGTCGGATACCAGGATGGCCACTCCAGCTTTTTTAAGGGGGTTGTTTGCTTGGAGGATTGTTTTCCATCCTTTGACTTTGAGTCTATGTTTACTCTGTTTGTTCAGGTGTGTTTCTTGCAGGCAACAGAATGTTGGGTTTAATTTCCGGATCCATTTAGCCACTCTGTGTCTCTTGATAGGTGCATTTAGGCCATTGACATTGAGAGAGATTATTGTGATGTGGTTTTGTGTCATCTTTCTGTGGGATTTGTTATTCTTATGGGGCTCCTCCTTGTCTTACAGTAGCCCCTTTAGACCTTCTTTCAAGATTGGTTTTGAGTCTATGAAGGACCTGAGCTGTTGTTTATCCGAGAAGTAGTGTATGGTTCCTTCGAGTTTGAGTGAGAGTTTAGCCGGATAAAGTATTCTTGGTGAGGCATTCATTTCGTTGAGTTTTTTCACTATGTCCCACCATTGTCTTCGGGCTCGGAGGGTTTCTTCTGACAGATCGGCCGTAAATCTGAGGGGTGCTCCTTTGTATGTGATTTCCTTCTTTGACCTTGCTGCTTGCAGAATTGTGTCTCTATCCATGGTATCCGCCATTCTGACTATGATATGCCTTGGGGTCTTTTTATTCGGGTCTCTTTTTGCTGGTACTCTTCGGACTCCTTGTATCTGGATGCCTGCCTTCTCCAGCTCTGGGAATTTCTTAGCAATGATATCTTTGACTGTGTTTTTTTCATTGGGGTTGCTTCCCTGCGGTTCTGGTACTCCAATGATTCTTATGTTGTTCCTCTTGAAGTCATCCCCCAGGGCTCTGATTCGCTCGATAGCCATTTTGAGGTCTTTGGCCATGATTTGTTGTTGTCTATAAGCTTTCTGCAGCTCATCTTCCAGATCACTGATTCTGTCTTCGGCTGTAGTCATTCTACTGTTGAGGGCTTCTAGTGAGATTTTTATTTCATCTACCGATTCTTTTATTTGTGAGACTTCCGTTCGAAGGTTTGAAATTTCTGCTCTCATTTCTGCTCTCATTTCTTCCTGTATTTTCTTGGTAGACCGTTCCAGCGCTTGATTCATCTCCTCCCTTAATTTATTGGATGTCTGTTCCATATTTGCTTGGAGTAGGTCGACTCTCCTCCATATTTCCTCTCTGAATTGTTTATCTGAGAGGTCGTAGATGTTGGGAGCCTCTTTTGAGGTTTCTAGTATCTTTTCTTCTCCCTCTCTTCCTGGAGGGGATTTTCGCTGCTTCTTCATATTGTTATGGAAGTATAGGATTGGAACTTTGTAGGTGTTTATTCCTCCTACCTCTTGCTGAGAGAAGGAGGGGCTCTGTTTGTGCTATTTCTGATGGCAGCTTTATTCCTATTCTAGAAGTCTTCCTTACACTCAGCCTTTTCTTTGTGATTGATGTTGGGGCCTTAATGAAGACTTAAAGCTAAGTTGTCTTTACAAAAGCTTTGCTAAGCTTCTCTTATTCACTGATAATTTTTCTAAACTTAGAGCTAATAGGCTAGGTCGCATAAGTGTATGAGATGTGTTAAACCGATTTTCAAAGCAAGAAGACCATACCTAATGTGCTAAGGTAGGAGATATCTCTGGCAGGAGGCCACGCCCCTTTTAGACCACGCCCCTTTCAGGCCACGCCCCCGTTTCTTCCTAGCAGGGGCTCCTGGGACAATGGTCCCAGGAAAGTCGGGGCGGTGGGGCGCGGGAAGTGGCGGCGGCAAGGGTCCCAAGTCCCGGCGGCTGCGTGGGAACCAGGGGCGCACTCGGGAGGCGTGGCTGGGAGTCTCCTGATTACCTGGGAAAAGGCCGGGTTGGAGGGAGCTGGGCGGGCGGGAAAGCCGGGGCGGTGGGGCGCGGGAAGTGGCGGCGGCAAGGGTCCCAAGTCCCGGCGGCCGCGTGGGAACCAGGGGCGCACTCGGGAGGCGTGGCTGGGAGTCTCCTGATTACCTGGGAAAAGGCCGGGTTGGAGGGAGCTGGGCGGACGGGAAAGCCGGGGCGGTGGGGCGCGGGAAGTGGTACATTATATTTTTAAAGTAGAAAATATATTTCTCTAGAACCCTGTTTATAAACAGGTACTCATTTTTTATTAACCCACTGAGCTACCTCTCCAGGGCTTGGATATACTACATTATATTATATTATATTATATATAATATATTGCATATATTATATATAATGCATACTACATTATATTTTTAAAGTAAAAAATATATTTATCTAGAACCCTGTTTATAAACAGGTACTCATTTTTTTTATTAAGTCTTCCATTCCTAATGAGCCAAAAGAATGCTTGGAAATACACACCATGTAGTGTCTAAGTATTTGGCTCAGTTGTAATTGGGAAGTTGCCACTAACCCTGCACCTAAGCTATAATTTCCAATAGTTGCAGGGATTTCCTCTGCTTCTGACTGAATTCATTGTGTAACTGGCTCAGTATGATAGCCCTAATGTGGAGAAAAATAAATGAAAATTCTCTGGAGGCAGACAAAGGATTGATTCCAGTGCAGGGATTGATTACATTTCAGGCAGTGGACTATAATTTAGAGGGGAAAGTAGAGTAAATGAGGCCCATATAATGGTTTCCTCTACAAGTGCTGATGCGATTAACAATTCATTTTAATTGAAAAGGTGCAGGAACTCTTGGACATGTTCCAATGGTCTTCATCATAAAATTGGAAATGGGATGCAAGTCAGGATTCATTTTTGTGTATTTGTCATGCATATTTAATATCAGGGCTGGGGAAAAACATTTTAGTGATTCAAATACTATCAGAGCATGTCGTTTGTTTGACCTGGCTTTGACTAAGAATTATTAGTCATTTATTTACTTGACTTATTAAAGTTTATAAAGGAGATAGTTAATTCATTCCCCAAACTTCTCTCATTATGAAATTCTTGACCCCACATTTTTTTTCCTGATAGATTATTAGGGTTAAAGCATTATGGCTTTTGAAGCCACTCCTTAAATGCAAAGAGCTAACATTCTTCAGTGAACATCAGTATCACTAGAAATGTTATCTCTTGGATTCTGAGTCATTGCTTATATAGGTTAGAGGCCAAAAAATTACATTTTACTTAAGCATATTCAATAATTCTGATTGCATACTTTATTTTCATAAGTACTTCTTTATTTGTATAGATTAATATAAAGTTAGCTGATCTGAAATAAGGTTTTTTCCACCAAGAAGTATGCTACTAGCTTTGAATATACAACTGGTAAAATTCAAGAAAGGGTCATTGCATGAACAGCTGGCTGAAAATACAGTCTTACACTGGGTGTCTCAGCAGGGCCAAGAGTGAAGTGCAGTAATGTAGTCTCTAGATAGGGACTACATAGAATTCACCCTTTTGTGATTTTGGTTAACATTTATGAGTTTGGCGGTAGGGTGAGGGGTTGCCATGCCTAGCAGTGCTTCCAGTTTATAATTGGGTCTGCACCAGGGATTACTCCTGGTGGGTCTCAGGATGCTGCGATTGAACCTCAGTCATGTGCAAGACTGCACCTTACCCATTGTACTATCACTCCAGCTCCAAGTTTCATGAATTTTAAAGATACATATTAAATGTTAGTTGTTATTGTTGTTGCTATTAGTTGTGGGGACCACAGTGTATTTCTGGGGCTGGGGCTAGAACAATCCAGGCAGTACTGAGGGAGCAACACAAGACATCTCCCAGAAGTGCTCAGGGCATCGAAGACTAAACCCAGAGCTTTACACATGTGGGTTTGAGCTCTATCACTTTGAGCCACATTCTCATCACTGTTGGGTTCACTCTGAAGGTTGTGCAAAAATGAGTGTTTCCTTCCGTTTTGTACCCCAAATGCCTCACCCAACTCTCCCAAGTTCTGGCTTTGGTAGATAGGTTCAAACAGGTATATGGTTAGATAGACAGGAAATGGTTGCCAGTGATTCTTTCCTTCTATTTTTTTATGGTTGTGCATAGCCTTCCACTCCTGTTTGTAGATTGAACCTAGTGAGTGAAACATAGCAAATATGTAGCAGAATTTTTCATATGAGACTACAAGATTGATGCAGTCTGTGAGAGACCTGAGTAGAAATCCCAGCTAAGTCATGCTTACATTCATGACCACAGAAGCTGAGAGATAGCAGATACTGTGTTCTAAGTCATTAAGTTGTGGAGCATTTTTGTTTTTGTTATATTTTTTCACTTTTTTATTGAATCACCGTGAGATAGACCCTTATAAAGCTGTTCATAATTAGATTTCAGTCATACAGTTTTCCAAGACCCATACCTCCACCACTGTACATTTCCCAGCACCAGTGTCTTCAGTTTGTAGAGTATTTTAAAATGCAACAATAAGTATTAAAGTTCATGACATTTTTTATGGCAGTGTGTCATAAGGGTTAGGGAGGAGGAGGCTGAACTTAAGGAAAAATATAAATAAGGAAAAGGAATCTGCTGCTGAGAACAAAAGGGTGATGCTGTTGAGCCACAATCCTTATAGAAGTTGCTTAATTTGCTTCTTTCTCATCTCCACAAATCCTTCCTCTAAAAATCAGCTGCAGAGTAGCTTTATTAAGGTTGACTGCTAAACTCTGAACTGATTTGTCATGATTCCCAGTAAGAAAGTAATTATAATTAATAGTGTCAATCTTCCACCCATTTAAATCCTCTTCTTTCCAGCAGCCACAATCACTAGAATGTATATATTAAAATGCTTGAGATTACAAGGATGTGCAGCAACTCTATTCACTACCAGAGAAAATACCAAGTGATGTATCACTGTATCACTGTCACTTTCATCCTGTTGTTTATCGATTTACTTGAGTGGGCAAAGTAGCATCTCCATTCCTCCTTGCCGTGAGATTTTAGCAGCCTCTCTTCACTCATTCTTCCCAATGGTGTTGCACTGGAGGCTCTGTCAGGGCCAGGGAATGAGACCCATCATTTTTACTGTTTTTGGCATATTGAATACGCCACAGGAGCTTGCCAGGCTCTGCTGCGTGGGCAGGATACTCTCAGTAGCTTGCCAAGTTCTCCGAGAGATAGAACTAGAATACAAGAGGAGTCCAGAAGCTTTGTTTTATAGTCTCTGGATCTTGGCCATTGATGGGACGGCGCCGGTGGCAGTTTGTGGGTGTGACTGCCTAGCTACTGGAAAAAAGGAGGATCTGGGTCGAGGAGGCCCAGTCCTGAGCTGAGCAGGCTTGGAGATCTCAGTCCCATGTCTCACACACCTGGGTTACTCAGTCGGTTCTTTCATGCTTGAGGGTCCGTGCGTGTGGAGAGTAGCCTTGAGCATGGCTGTGGCTGGGTTTCGGAGATCTTTGACTACTGGGGCTCTGCTAGGGGTGGGGAGGGAAACTCAACCCACCCCCCTCTGAGGGGCCCTGCTGAAGACAGCCAGGTGAGAGGGCAAGAGACTCTACAAGGATGTGCAGCAACTCTATTTGCTACCAGAGAAAATACCAAGTGATGTAGGTGCATTAAAAAACACCCTGGCAATATCTTATATAGTTTAACCTAAATCTACCATATGACCCAGTGATTGTATTTGTGGTTTTTTGTACAAGAGAAATTATCACATAAAGGCAAATGAAGAAATATTCACATTTTCCATAGTCTCAAAGTTGGAAACAGTTCAAATGTCCATCTAATAGTGACTGGAGAAGCAAATTGTGGTGCATTCATACAATGGAATAGTTTGTGGGATGACAGGGAACAAGCAACTAATATAAACAATAAAATAAACTTTAATAGCAACATGCTAAGGACCCAGACACAAAAGACTATATACTCTGATTTTAGTTATGAAAAACTTGAGAAAAAGCAATACTATAGTGACAGAAGGCAGATCAGTGATTACTGTGGGTCTAAGTCTGTGGAAGGAAGGATGTAGGGAAACTGCAGATACTGGAGATGTTGCATATAATGATTATGTTGGTGTCTATGCAACATACAGTTATTACATGCATTTATCACAACTCACTGAGCATTGAGTATACTGATACATATAAAATGTAGTTCAATAGTGTCTAAAAAGATAGACATTAAGTGGGCACATAGAATAAAGGATTAAACTGATTCTGTTTCTGTTTCTTGCTTAAACAACTGTGTAATTCTTGGTCATTTCAAACTGTTTGCTTAAATGCAAGACTATGTAGTACACAGTGACTGACAGTACTGAGAGTTGATATTCTATGGGTTAGAGTTCTCTGAACTATTTTACTTGCAGAATCAAACAAAAACAGTACACTATTTTGAAGCTTTTATATGTTATTAATATTATTAGAATTACTCCATTATCCCAGCAATTATTTAGAACTGAAATCAACAAAAGATTTTGGGATAAGAATATTTTATCATCAATGTTCCTTATAATTGCTATCTCATGGTCATAATAAAAAAAACAAAATGACAGCTTTGTTATTGTTTTTTAAAATTCTTTGCAAAAACTGCACTCTTATTGCCTGCACCCAGAATGGATTGAGCATCTTACATGCTCTTGACAAGTAAAAAGAGCTCAAGTAATCTCTGCTTCTCCTCATCAGTAGTGACTTCTTGGAATTTAGAATAGCATCACACGGTCAGTGGCCAGTCTGATCTGTAGAATTTTTGATTATTTCATTTTCAACATGTATTATGGATTATTTACCACAGACCAGGCACTATTCTAGGCTATAGTAATTTCGGGTGTAATGGTCACTGATCTTGTAAGGGCGTCCCATAGAACCAATAAGTCAGAGTTTTTGTTTTTGGCTTTTGTTTTTGTTTTGTTTGGGGAGCTATACTAGCCAGTGCTCTGCAGCCATTATGGTGGCCATTACTATTGCTCAGGGGTCACTCCCAGTAATACTCAGGGCATGTGGGATCTCCTACTGCAAAGAATTGGTATTAATACTTCGAGCTATCTCCCTGGCCCTGCATATACATTGTTAGATGTTACAGGTTTTCCTTTCTTTCTCGTTAATCATCTTTCTCAGGGTCCTCCCAGGTGAGCCTTTTGCTTCCAGCACCATCATCAGTTGTAATCCTAGTAAGCTTCAGGTTGGGGCTCTAGGGTATTATCTTTTCAGAAGGGAAAGACAGCAGCAGAACTTCTGTTCTACTACTTTAGATTTATTAGTCCCTCTCCACCCCCACCCCGTCCGCTTATCCCTCTCTCTCTTCCTATTTGTCTATCTTCTATGTCTGTCGCAGTAACCTTCCAGTAGGTTCTCAAAAGCCTCTATGAGATACAAGGTGCTTCTGAGATATTTTTTTTAATGTTTGAATGCAGCTCAGAATAATAAGTGGCCTCATTGGTATTCTGCATCATAAGCTAAGACCTACAGCAAATGTTTATACCTACCAAAAAATTCAAGATAAAAGTCATGCAAGATCAAAGAGATAAAATCTCCATCATGAAAATAGTGGTAAAGTTTGTGTAGACCAAGTTAGGGCTAATACAAACCTCAGTCCCATAAGACTGCTCCCCTTAGAGCTCAACCCAGTTTCATTCAATGTTTTTCTTCTGTTTAGTTCACCTTCCAATTTTTCTAAGCTTAGAGTATAAGGGTCATGGCCAGGATTTGCAGAGGAAAAGATGCTTCTTCATGATGAACTGAACACATTCAAGGTCAGCATTCATAAGTCGTCCTGTCAGACCCACAGATTAACATGTCCCACTCAAAGAAATGCCATAGAAAATATTAGAACAATTAGCAGAAATTTTTATAATCTTATGGAAACATGTTTTTATTTCTGTTGATGGTTTCAGAGAGAACCATCATCATCATAATTATCAACAACAACAACAATGAGCTTTTAACAATTTTCCAGGTAAAAGCACATCTTCCTTTTATATGAATGCTAGCATGTCCTTATTGGAAAACTTTATATTTCATCTTAATGGATTTTTTATGGGCATGGCAAAGTAATTGGCTGACTTAAATGATGCATGGGGGCTGAACAATTAGAAAGAAGATGAATAAAAGACTTTTTTGATTTTGACTTTATGTGAGCACAGGTGACTAATTTTTAGCATACAGTCACTAGTGATGACAAGAAATTTAAATATAATAACAACAACATGATACATTTATATGGTTATCTGATTATAGTTATCTCAATTTTTCTTTATTTGTATAACCCTTTGCACTTAAGACCATTTAAGGCTGTGGAAAGATTAGAGTTGAGGTCAGTTCTTTGGAGCTACCCTTCTGTTCTACTTAAAGGTGTATGTTCAGCTGCCAGGGGATGTGTGCAAGATTTTATGACCTGGGTCAAGGTCTTTTATAGCTGTGTGTAAAGAACTCATTTGTGGCCTATTGATAAGACCAAGTTTCAAAATAACGCAAAGGGATCAAATTAGGCAAGAACCAGAAGAGTTTGGGCCAATTTAAAACTTATTGCTTAGTGGGGAGGATGTGAAGGACATAAAATGTACAATCTGTTTGCTGTTGAGATGATATGGTTGTGGAAGCCATGTGTGCTCAGTGTTAGCCCCCAGATGGTTTGCATACTTTCAACATGCATGATGGAGGACTTCTAGGAAATGATTAGCCCATAACAGAGGATCTGGTACCCTCTGAATGATCTATTCCCTTTCACTGTTCTTGGGAATTCTCTGGGACATTCTAATTAGAAGGAAATATATTTCAAAATCTTCAAAAGTCATTCTACTCCAAAAGTCATATGTGGAGTAATAGAATTTCTCTTGGATGTTAAATCTTTCCATTTGTTTTAGTTGGTAAAATTTATGTGAACAGGGAAAGACAACTTTTAGGTGTGGGTTTTATATTATTCATTCTCATTTAGCAAATATGCACTAGGTGTTCTCACTAGATGCTTTGAGGGGATGTGTAAGCAAACTAGGTTGTTCAGCGCTTATGCAAATTCCAGAGATATTAGAGCCTGGCACTTTGAGCCTTGCATCGAACCAGAGATGCAGATTCTGTTGATGGACAAATTCTTGTCATGGCTGAAGCCTTTCGTGGGAATATTCTTTGAGGCACTACCTTGGCTGATGCTCTCTCAGTTGAATCTCTCAGCACAGCTGCGCAAGCCAAGGCTTCCCGTTGAGTAATATAACCTAGGAAAAGAAATGAGAGAAACTCTAAAGTGAACAATCTTTCAAAACAAGTAAGCAGTGACATAGCAACTATTCACATATCTTCTACTTGGCAGGATAGAAACAATTATGTTCAGCACAACCTCCATTGTCTATTTTTCATTGTCATCAAAGAAGATTATGTTTCTTCTTTTGTTTTTCTTATTCAATAAATTAATAGACACATTGTCATTGGATAACATGAGAAATCAACTGGCAAGTTCTTGAACCATGGGAAGTCTGTGAAGAATTTGAAATCTCAAGATCAACATTTTCTTCAAGCCAGAAGCAAATTTTCCCATTTTTTGCTTGGTTTTGAAAGTGTGTCACATAGATTCTCTACCAAGAATCATTCACCTGAGGTCACAATAACCAATGTTTCTCTAACATGCATATGTCTGCCCTACTCCAAATATCATTTGAATCAGAAATTTAAAGTTAAAGACCTGAAGATCTGCACTTATATGACCTACACAGATTTTATGTGCACCAGACATTGGATATCTCTGTTTCTACTTTCATTGGCCTATATAAGATTTTACTCTAAGAACAAAGTTACTAGACTATGTTTCTGCAATACTTCACACAATGATAATGAAGGCCAGTGTGAGGCCTGGCTTTGATATGCCAATTGTAAACCCTAATCAAGTCATTAACTTCACCAATCTCAATTTTTTCTTTCATAAAATATTAGCTATAAAAACACCTATCATGTAGTACATGATAATTGCTTAACATAGTTTCTGGCAATAGGAAGCCCTAATAAAAGATACTTATTTCTCTTTTGGTTAAATAATTTGCAATAAGACCTTCTTTTTGCAAAACTATGGTCACAACAATGTAAGGTATATGTACCAATGCGGTCTCCTGCCCCCCACCTGGAAAACAACCTCACCCTCAAACAAAAACAAAACTTGTATCAGTTAGGAGAAATAAGTAGCACAAGGAATTGAAAAAAAGTCCGTAGAAGAAAAATGATTTTAAAACAATTATAACAATGATACTTTTACAAAGGCTGTTACTGGTAATCTATGAAGGCTTTTGCAACCATTATTTCATCAGTGGCTTGCAATATCTTACAAAGCTGGCAGAAAAGAAAAACAGCTGAGCAATGGGGTGAAAATGTATGATCTTCGGAGGTAATGGCCCTGACATTTACTCTCTGTATGGTCTCAATCAAGTTATATCACCTGTAGTCTCCCACAACTGTTCAGTAGGGAGAAAATGAGATTATAGATGTAGGGCTCCTAGCAAGATGTCTGAACTGTGATAAATGCTCAAAAAATATACCTATTATTGCTCCGAGTAAACCAAGACTCTGAGTTTGCACAACCAGCATGGGGATGAGCTTTGACTTGGGTCTCAATCATCTGCCTAAACCCACTGCTATTTCAACTAGGTCAGGTTCCTGTAAATCTCAGGGTGCTGCTAACATTTTATAATAAACCATATTCTGACGCCTTTATTTCCGTTTTTATTTATTTCTCTGTCCATTACTCTTGTGCTTTTCTGGGATGAGCAGCAGCAGCAGCTTTTACCAGATTCTTAAAGTGAAAGTGTGGGCCCAGGGGCCTCGTCTAGGAAGCGGGAGCGCATGCTTTGAAGGATGAGACGGGGAGACCTACAGGGTGTGGCCTTGGTGGCCTTGGTGGATCCTGGGCCCCTCCAAATCCCAGCAATGTTATATTCCCAGGTTTTAGCATTGAACTGGTTGGCAGCTTGTTATTTCGGGTGGCCCCTGAATTCTCTGAGAACTGTGTGGGAGTTCTCACAACAACAAAAAGTGGACATGTGACCCTAATGTGTGACCCCAATATTAAATTGCTAGAGACATATTTACCTGTACAAGCGTGTGTGTGCGCACACACACACACACACACACACACACACACACACACACAGAGCATTACACCCATGACCAGATCTTCCACCTTCCTTGAACCACCAAGCTAGTTAGCATTGTCATGACTAGACATCGGCTTGCTCTCATGTTTCTTTTTATTTTCCTTCTCCAGATACTTTGTTCATACCCTGATTTCTCCAAACTCTCTTTATTTGCAGACAACATTTTGCTTCTATTGTTAGAGATAATACCTATTTTTAAACCAGTTATGCAGGGACTATTCTTCGTTCTACAGTGACCCCATGTGGTGGTTGAGAGATCATGTGCAATGTTGGGGAGTGAACTGGGACGAGCTATATTCAAGGCGAGTACCCTAACCCCTCTCTGAAGGATGGTCATTTCTAAACTTGACCTGCTAACCACGTTGATAAAATAGCATAGTGGTAGTGGCCATTCTGCTCAAATCATTTATCTGGCACTTGATTTCCAGTCTTACAAGTCTCACAATGGAGATGTTACTGGTGCCCGCTCGAGCAAATCGATGAACAATGAGACAACAGTGCTATAGTGCTACAGTGCTTGATTTCCAGTGGCAGAACTGGAGTCCCTTACAAAATGATTGGTTCAGGTCAGGGAATTATACTCACCCAGCTGCTGCTGGTGCTGAAGTGTGTGAATATAGCGAGTCTGCAGCGCCTCCCACTGGGGCCAGGAGTTGTAAATCCTCATGATGCTGTATAAGTAGCGCCTCTGCCCTTGATTTAGGTCCTGTCAGAGCAGAGCAGGTGATTTTAATGAGTTGGTAGAATTCTGTGGGACTAAATGTGATCTATTCAAAGTTGACTTATGTGGAAGTAAGATGCTTCTCTCCCCTCTTTCTCCTCACCCTCACTGACTTATAGGGTGAGTAAAAGTCTCTGCATGAGAAGGTCAAAGTATTGGGCTGAAGGAGATCCCGGAGATATCAGCGTCACATAGGAATTTGTTTAAGACAAAAACCACCAGGTCTTTGCAAACCTACAGAAACTCTGACAGTCTGGGTTTTACAAGTCTCTCAGGTGGTTCTGATACAAGCACACTAAAATTTAAGGACCACTTCAGAGGGGAGGAAATTTGATTAGTGAGGGAAAGTGGTACAAATATTCTTTTATGGCACCTGACGTCTGGACTTATTTGGAATGATATGTACATAGTTTAACTTCTGTGAGGACTTAAGAGTCTGATCTAAAAAAAGCTATAGAATTAAGTTTGGTAAAATGATGGCAATCTTTTTTTTAATTTTTTAAAAAAATTATTGAATCACTGTGAGACAGTTACAAGCTTTCATGTTAGGGTACAATCACACAGTGATCAAACACCCATCCGTCCACCAGTGCATATTCCCCACCACCAATATCCCCGGTATGCCCCCCTTTTCCCACCCTCCCTCTGCCTTCATGACAGACAATATTCCCCATATTCTCTCTCTACTTTTGGGCATTATGGCTTGCAACACAGACACTGAGAGGTCATCATGTTTGGTCCATTATCTACTTTCGGCACACATCTCCCATCCCGACTGATTCCTCCAGAATGATGCCAGTCTTTAGGGTTAAAAATAACTTTAAAATGAGTGATAGCTCAATTGTGGAATATAAAGCAGCATAATATGAGACTAACACCTATCGACAGTAGAGATAAGGACCAGGAAGATCATGCCCTGGTTTGGAAGCTGGCCCCACATGCTCAGGGAAAAGGCAGTTGGGATGGAGAAGGAACCACTAAGTAAATGATGATTGGAGGGGTCACCTGGGATGGGAGATGTGTGCTAAAAGTAGATCAAGGACCAAACATGATGGCCTTTTAGTATCTGTATTGCAAATCATAATGCCCAAAATTAGAGAGAGAGTAAGAAGGAATGTATTTGCCACAGAGACAGGGAGTGAGATCAGGTGGGGGTGGCAGTTGGGACACTGGGAACAATGGTGGTGGAAAATGTGCATTGGTAGAGGGATACCCATCAAGCATTGTATGACTGAAATGTAATTGTACAAGATTGTAACTGTATTCATGGTGATCAAATAAAACTTATTAAATAAAAAAAGAAAAAAGAAAAGAAAATGAGTGATCGGCGCTGGAGTGATAGTACGGCAGGTAAGGTCTTTGCCTTGCATGCAGTCAACCCAGGTTCGATTCCCAGCACCACATATTGTCCCCCGAGCCTGACAGGATTCATTTCTGATGCAGGGTCAGGAGTCAGCCCTGAGCACAATCAGGTGTGGCCCCCAAATAAAAACAAACAAAACCAAAATGAGGGATACTGAGGATCTTGATTTCAGGTATTAGTTATCAAAAGTAATAATTTTAATTCTCAAGGGACATTTGGCAATGTCTGGAGAAAGTACTGATTTTCATAAGTGGTGGAGTAAATCAGTGGTTACAGGCTAAGGGTGCAAAAGATCATCCTTCAGTGCCCTAAACAGCCCCTAGTCCCTCAGAGCAAAGAATTATCTAACCCAAAGAATCAGAGTTTAAGATGACCATATTTGCAGCTGAGAAAGCTCACTCTAGTCCACTGTGGTGAATGGGTTTACAGAAGACAGAACATTGGCAGGGAGACATTTAGAAGCTTAACACCTTTCACAAGGGAGTAATGAAGAACCAGATGTCAACTATTGTACATCTAATACATGCTAAGTGCTTGTTATATACTGATGTAGACATGGGGAGCTTGGCATTGATATTCAAAAAAAATCAAGAAAAAATAAGTTCAATCCTGGATAAATCACTCAAAACTGAATTATCAGAACTAGTTGATAATTATGCAACAAAATCTTAATATCATTGTATCTAAAAAGTAAAGTGACCTTTATCTGTTAGAAAACTTGTATAGAACTGAAGATTTTAAGCTTTTATGTTTTACTTTAAATTTAATATCAGAGCATATTCAGAGTAAAACTTGCAAAGTCAGATACTTTACAATTCAAGACAGCATTTCAGCTTTAAAGTTTCCAAATAAGTATTGAAAGATATATTTGAGAAGGAACTGGATTTCTAATTAGGCATTTTCAAATGATTGAGTACAATTGAATATGAAAATTGCAAGCCAATTTTGAGAGCAAAGCTCCAAAGTACAATTGAAGTTTCCATTATAAAAGATAAAATATGAAAAATTGTGGGTTTATCTCACAAGAAAAAAACATCATATTTTCCTTAGTCAAATCTCAACTTTTTAAATGAGAAGCAATAAGTACACTTTCTGAGATTCTTAATGTTTCCTCTTCCTTGAGGATTAGAAAGAAAACATATATATATGTGTATATATATATATATGAGCTGAGTGATAGCACAGCAGGTAGGGGGTTCACCTTGCATGCAGCCGACCTGGTTTCAATTCCTCCGCCCCTCTTGGAGTGCCTGGCAAGCTAGCAAGAGTATCTCGCCCCCATGGCAGAGCCTGGAAAGCTACCCATGGCGTATTTGATATGCCAAAAACAGTAACAAGTCTCACAATGGGGATTTTACTGGTGTCTGCTAGAGCAAATTGATGAGAAATGGGATGACAGTGATACAGTGATATATACATACATATATATACATGTGTGTATATATACGTGTGTGTATGTGTGTTTGGAGCCACACCTGGCAGTGCTCAGAGCACTCAGGGATCATTCTTGGTAAGCTCAGGGGACTATATGGGGTGCTGGCCCAGGTTGGCCACATATGAGGCAAATGCTACCTGCTGCATTATCACTTTGGCCTGAGAACTGATGCTTTTATAAAGTGTAACTTACAGTAATGGTATTAACTGATTTTGATCAAAAGGGATGAAGTTAACTTTCTAGCAAGAAGTCATGGTGTGGTCAATAAAGGAATTTTTCTATTACTCCTTAGTGGCTGGGCTAGAGACAGGTGTAACTCATCCTAAAGCCTACTCACCCATGCACCAAAGGTCTCTGTTGGACCTATTGTTTCCCTTAATGTTGGATAAACAGAATTGAACAAAGAAGTTTGACCTTATAGAAAGACAAATTCCCTCTGTCTACAAATAACAAGCAGTACCTTAAGTAATAAAGTGTTAGAAGCAGAGGGAGGGACTCTAATGCAAGGAATCTGTGGAGAATTCCGAGGCTTCCATTGTCTTTTCTGTTTCTCTCCCATTCTTGGTCCTGTGTCTCCAAGGATACAAAACAGCATAAGATTTCATTGTGTTCAACCAGCTTTGGAGATTATCTAGGTAAATAAATATGTGAGCAAGTGACTGGATAAATAAATAGAGGGATGTTTTCCTTATTTCAAAAGATAAGCAATTTCCCCACATGTTCTCATCATTGATGCTCACCAGACTGCTTAGCCCCACACTGTTTTCCATTATGATTTAGATCCTTTGTTTTTCTGCTTCACTCTGTGTTCGGGAAAGGTGGGGTGTAAAATCACAACTTGTCAAGGTAGTTATTTCCTGGTAATTTTAAAGAGAATTTTTTTTATCCTATTTGATTCTAAAAGTAATGTTGGTTTTGTTTTGAAAAATTATAAAAGTCTGAAAGTTGGCAAAGGAAACAAGATCAACTATAACCTAGTTCACACCTGTTGTTAGTTTATTTTATGTTATTCTCTTTGTTCATTGTGTGAAATTTTTGAAAAGGGAGATAAGATCTTATGCACTTTCCCAGAGCATTAACTATTTCTCAAAGTGTGACTGTTTTTAGTAGCTGTATATTGTATCTTTATACTATTCCTCCTTTCTTATACATGTAAACCCTTAAATTTATAAAGCATTGCATTATAAAAGAGACTATTAAGTCTAATATATATATTTTATATATATATATTTTGCTTTTGGGGTCACACCCAGTGATGCACAGGGATTACTCCTGGCTCATGCACTCAGGAATTACTCCTGGCGATGCTTGGGGGATCATATGGGATGCTGGGAATTGAACCCGGGTCAGCCACGTGCAAGGCAAATGCCCTACCCGCCTTGCTATCACTTCAGCCCCAAGTCTAATATTTTTTTTATGACAAAAATAGGTCATCTGAAACTCAGACATGCTAAAAGTAGGTCTATTACCATGGTATTTAGGGCAAATAAATGTGGGTGGGATCAGAGGGAAGGTCAAGTGGTAGAGAACATGCCCAGCACTGGTGATTCCTGAGCACTGAACACTGACCTTTGTTGGGAGTGGACCTCTCCAGCCCTCAGCACTGCCAGGTGTGACCTCACCCATAAAAATTGAATCTGAGATATATTTAGTAATTAAAAACTGAATAGTCAAGGAAAAATGGCATTTTGGAGAATAAATCTATAGGGTTGTTACTGTACAAAGCAAAACCACCAAGCATTTTTTTTTCCTGTTTACCCATTTGCTCTTACCATCAATGCCAACCTCCTTAGGCTATTTGGCAAAGACCATGAATATCAAGAATATAAGATGTTCTTGTTTGGGCTGGAGTGATAGCATAGTGGGTAGGGCGTTTGCCTTGCACGCGGCCGACCTGGGTTCAAATCCCAGCATCCCATATGGTCCCCTGAGCACCGCCAGGAGTAATTCCTGAGTGCAGAGCCAGGAGTAACCCCTGTGCATTGCCGAGTGTGACCCAAAAACCAAAAAAAATATAAGATGTTCTTGTTTTATATCAGCTCCTTCTCTCTCTCTTATATCCATTGAATACTGTTACATACACACAAACAGGGGCACACACATTTACATACACTTCAGAGGCACTGTAACCTGTGAAAAGATTCTGGTTCTGAGTTCACGGATCTAAGACTCATATATTCCGGAAGAGAAATTTCTTAGAAAAACATCTATGCATCCTATTTCCATGATATATTCTTGGAGATTAAACTGTAAATATTTTATTTAATATTACCTTCCCTCAGCATGCACTTCACAAACCATTCCAACCAAGATATACTCCTTTAATATTCTCTGTGATAGAAGTCTATACTTTTTGCTGTACTCAAATCAACTCTTATCAGTCCTCCTATTTCTGAATCCATAATGCTAAGAATAAATATTTTTCAAAACTGGAAATCTTCCTTTCACTCCTCAATAATATAAAGAAATGACTGAAAATCTTTATGTGTGTGTGTCTGTGTGTGAGTGTAGCAAAAATCTATGTGTGCTTTTCTTGGGCTATTCAAATGCCCTATATTATTATGAAGTTTGATTAAATGCTTGGGGAGGTGTCAGGGAGATAGTATAATATGTAAGGTGCTTGTATTGCATGTGTCCAACACAGATTTAAGTCCCCGCATCACATATGGACCCCTGAGCATTGTCAGGAGTGATCTCTGAACAGAGTGAAAGGAGAAAGCCCTGAGCACCAGCAGATACGGTCCCAAAGTAAAACTAAAAATAAAACAAAAATACTTGGGGAATTCAGGAAGGTAAAGTAATGCTACAGAAGAACTTGTATTTGGAGAAAAAAAGTTAAATTTGATTAAGATATTTACTTACCCTGCCTATGGTAGTCTCTCTGCTTTCTAAAGTTCATACTCATACTCAATGTAGTTTTCTTGCAAACTCTTGTTCTTCAGGCTGTGGTGGTGGTTGAAATTCAATCTGTTGATATGCTGGTATCCAAGCAACATGTTGTGAGAAGATACAGGGCAGGGGAAATCTGGCTGCATGCCTTTACCTGCTTCTGTTCAGTATTCTACTGCAATTTAATCTTTTTTTTTAATTTCAAATTATATGTCTAATGAAATGAAAGCTTCTAAATCTACCATGTATGCATTCTATGGAGACATGGTGAAGAAAATGCAGAAAGTCTGTGTCTAACACCCAGGAGATATGGTATGCCCTAGAAAGCATTTCATTATGTCTTGGATAAACATTTAAAAGAGATTCAGTTGACATTGTCAACTCTGCACAACTTTTATTTATCTCTCGGTGGAGAATCACCAAACTCTCATATTTGGTGAAAGTTTTTGTGATAGTCACTGGCATTTATAGACTTGTGTTTGAGTTACATTATTTCACTAGAAGGCTTGTAATTATTTTTTAAAAACTTTTATGTCTTGTAGGTGCTTTCTTCTTTAAATCATACAATCCATTACTCTCATCTCCCTGTTTTTATCACCCCCTTTGCCTTCTAAGAATTTGTGGTTTTCTTTTGCAATTTCTTCTTTCATTTTCTCTAGAAACAATCTATCTTTATAGATAAAATGACATTCAGAATTAGGATTCCTAAGGAAAAAATGGAAGACTGCAGCAATGGTGCTACTACAGAGGAAAGGATAAGATTATTCTCATGAATCAAGTTAAAATGTGAGATTTATGCTGATGAAGTCAATATGGATAAGAATCCTGCACCGTAGCTTCATTCCACATGACCTTTATTCCAAATCATATATGGAGAATATTTCACTTCTCCAAAAATTCAAAAAGGAAATTTTATCTTGGATTATAAGGCAATTCTATAGCTTACCTCAGTCAAATTCATCCCCATACCTTTACATTTAAGAATTTTTCCTTCTTCATTAGGAATAATGGCATTTCAACTTCAGGAAATGTTCATGTGATAGATAATCTGTTACTATGGTTGCCTCTGATTTGATGGTGTTTAATTTTCAGCTGCCCTATTTCCATGTACTTTCATTACCCATTCTGCTTACAATTCAGATACAGTAGACTTTGAAATTCACACTTAGACACAAAACTTGGAAGAAAAGGATTAAACTGTGCAGTGGAGTATTGTCCAGGAAAAAGAAGGGCATGCAGCCAAATTTCCCCTGCTTTCTATCTCATCACATGATGTTGCTTGGATATTAATTTATCAACGGATTGAAATTCTCTACCACCACTCATAAAGAAAAGACCTTTTAAGAAAAACACATAGGACTTTTTCAGAAACGATGAAAGTCTCTATATATAATAGTAGGCATTAGTTCATATATAGTCAGGAAACCAGAGAGAGATTTAGATGTTTACAGGGGAGAAAATGTAATAAAGTGTAATTTAATGTAATGAATCTGTTGCAAAGGCATTGAGGTGGTCTGGAGGAGCAAAACAAGAGGAGTTAGCTTATCTAAATATCAGTAGTCATACTAACCGATCATCACACCCAAAGGTACAGGACACAGGGAAAATGGTTTTACTCAGAGACAATGAACATAGTGCCACTGACGTGCTTCTATTAGAAATCCTGCTTTAGCCATACCTCAAGACCCAACATTCATCAACCACCCTTGCTTCTATGTAATTTCCTAAACTACTAATATTAGGGCCATAATTACCAATATTGCTGTGCATTCTGCCGTTATTGCTGATGTGGTTGCCAATGCTGCTACTGCCACAAATGCAAGCAGAACTCATGAAAATAGCTCTCCCTTTCTTACACTCTTTTCCCACCTCCCATTGTATGTGAGCCGGTGAGGGTTCCTGCAAAATATATTTCCAGCCACCCCAATATTGTAGTAAAGACTTGGTAAAGAAGGGTAAGAATGAAGCACAGGGGCTGGAGCGATAGCACAGCGGGTAGGGCATTTGCCTTGCACGCGGCCGCCCCGGGTTCAATCCCCAGCATCCCATATGGTCCCCTGAGCACTGCCAGGAGTAATTCCTGAGTGCAGAGCCAGGAGTAATCCCTGTGCATTGCCAGGTGTGACCCAAAAAAGCAAAAAAAAAAAAAAGAATGAAGCACAGAGATCATCAGCACTATTAAATACATGGTAAAACCAACACAATTCTATGTAGTACTTCTGGAATCTATAATCATGCAGAAGACTAAATGACTTAGACACATTTGTCTAATATCACTAAAGTTCAGAGTTTAATTAGAATTGCACACAGTCAACTCCAGTTGTACTGCTGGCACCACATATCATCTCCTAAGCACTGCCAGAAGCAATTCCTGAGCACAGACCCAGGAGTAAGTCCCGAGCACACAGCAGGATGTGGTCCCAAACTCCAACCCCCTCAAAAAAAAAGCCAGAAGTTAAAAATCTCAGATATTCAAATCAGAAAATCTTTAAGTTTTTACAAAAATACCGCTATGTGCATTGTGGGGTTAGTACACCCATGATAGATTTACTAAAACCAAGTCATGCGGTGCTAACCTCATTTCCTTTCTAGTAGGTTATTACTCCAAGAAATGTAATACACAAATTAATTGTCATTGTCACAAAATATTTGACCAAAATTATTGATTACATATAAGAAGGTGAGCTTTGATCTGTATGACTGCACAAGGTAGAATAGGTTGTAGTACAATAATGTTCTGTATCCCCCCCTTAAAATATATTCATCAGTGACTCTTGGGAAAAAGTAGATAATATTTCTATGGAGCATATAGCAACTCAATAGTGGACTATGTATTAGTATGTATTAGTAAACCCTTATGTCAAGTTTGTATATCATCTCTAGGTATGATATGCAGGCCATTTTACTCTGTTTTGAAAATTAGAATTTATTTTCATCTCCCACATTTTCTGTTGTCAATGCATACCTACAGTTGCCTAAAAAAACCTTTTCCCATTGACTTGTTATTGATTTATAATATTTTGGAATGAAAGAGACCTAACACACACTTCTGTAATATGTGTAACTGTAATCACGTCCACTAAGAAATTTCCTGTGCCATCCCATCATCAAAAAGACACCTCTTTCTTCTGGTAACCACCATGATTTCCATGAAGTCTCGCCCTAAGGTTTGTTGTTTTCATGCCAATTCATTGTCTTCTGTATTTCATATGTAAATGAAACTATCTCATAAGTGTCCTTCACTTAATTATTTTACTTAGTGTATCACCACAACTTCCATCCATTTTTACCACAATTTAAATTTCCGTTTAGTAATATTACATTGAGTAAATATACCATTACTTCTTTATCTGACTATCTCTTTGTGGGCTAACAGTTATGCTTAATTGTCGGAATTTCATGTGAGGGTTACAGAGCAACTTCGCCTCTATTACACAGGCCCCTGCTTCTCCCACTTCTTATTTAGGTCCTATCATTTCTTACCACAGAAGATAACTGTGAGGTTTTATGGGAATATAAGATTTGATCTAAAATTAACTTTATTTTGCAGGATGGGCTGGAGCAATAGCACAGTGTGTAGGGCATTTGCCTTGCACGCGCCGACCCAAGTTCGATTCCTCAGCCCCTCTCGGAGAGCCGGCAAGCTACCGAGAGTATCCTGCCCATACAGCAGAGCTTGGCAATATGCCACAAATGGTAACAACTATCACAATGGAGATGTTACTGGAGCCCGCTTGAGCAAATCAATGACAATGGAATGACAGTGCTACAGTGACAGTGACAGTGATTTTGCAGGATATTATCGGGGACAGCCAGTCTACTCCACAAACTATGAGATCACTATGAGTCCTACTTATGTTCCTGGTGAGGGGTGAGGAAGGGAAGTATCATGGGACTGCACTTCTGGGAAACCCAAGAGATAATCCTGCTATTCTGCTTGGACAGAGTAGAAGAAGAAGTGGGACAAGATAAAGCAGAGTCGGAGGGCAGTGCGGCTCACTCAGCAGGGTAAAATGAATTTCTAGATTCTTATTGTCCTGCGAGTCTGGGCCCAGGGAGAGGTAAGATGAGGTGAACTCCTTTCAACATTTTTATATAGCAGGTCTGGTGGTGATAAACCTTGTCCATTTTTGCTTGTTCTAAAAAAAAAGTCTTTTTTTCTCTATCATATATAAGTAATAATTTTGACATGCAGCCTTCTTGGCTGGCAGTTTTTAATATTGTGGTAGTGCGACTAGGTCCTTCCATTCTCTTCTAGGTTGTAGAAATTCTGTGAAGAAGTCTGATAAAACCCCACTGTGAACACCTTTTTGTTACTTTTTTCTTTAATTTTTTTAAATTTAATTTTTAAAATTTAATTTAATGTAGAAAAAAGCCACTTTTGGTACAATTCTAGAATTAAAATTGATTAGGCAACAGAGCTCCAGTACTAACATCAGTAAGAATATTTATTACTGTCATCCCATTGCTCATCGATTTGTTTGAGTGGGCACCAGTAACGTCTCTCATTGTGATACTTGTTGTTACTGTTTTAGGCATATCGAATACACCCCAGGTAGCTTGCCAGGCTCTACCATGTGGGTGCGATACTCTCGGTAGCTTGCCAGGTTCTCTCGGAGAGGGGCGGAGGAATCGAACACAGGTCGGCTGCATGAAAGGCGAACTACTGCTGTGCTATCACTCCAGCCCAGTAAGAAAATAAAGAATTCAATTTATGTGAAAATTGTAATATCTGATCACGGGGTTGTTAAGTCCTTGTCTAAGAATTTATTAGGCTGTTTGTTGCTACTTGAGTCTTCTATGTTATAATTTTTGGTTGTTGGGTTTAGTCGGCTACTATGTTGCTTCTCATCTCTGTTTGATGAGCTCTTACTGGAATTTCAGTCGTGAGAAATTAGGAGGTGTTCAGAGACTTCAGGATCTATGATCTGGGCCAATGAGTTGACACGTCAGTCAGTGGCTATGGGAGGTGGGCGTGGCTCCTGGGGTTTCTGGAAGGAAGTGTGGGGAGGGTTGGGGGGAGGCTGTCCACCCCAACTCCAAAGAACACCAGGGTTCTCAGGTTAGACACTGTGACTTGAAATAATTTGCACTTTGGCTTCTCTGCAGAGAATATTCATGAAGCTGTGGTGTTGAGCCCTTGGTGTGATTGCAGTGGTGGGGTGTGAGTACAGCTGTTGGGGCTTCAGATGGGCAGGTATTCAACTCGAACAACTCCTAAGGACACCCCAGTTTTCAGCTGCAGAGAATGGTGTTTCATGAATTTTAGCTGCTTGGTCTGCAACTCCTGAGATTAGGAATTGGTCTATTACTTTGTGTCTTTTTCCAAGAAGTCATCTGGTTTCCTTTCTTGTTTAACAATGATATTTCTTATTGTAGATTGTCTTGATTTTTTTTTTTAAATTGCATTCTCTCTGATTCCTGGACATCTATGGCTTAGGTTTTGGAAGTTCTCAGCTATTAGTTTTGTTTTTTTTTTTTTAACATAGTGTTTGCCCCCTGCTATCTCTTACCTTCTGGCATTCCCCAAACTCTGATGTTTACCCTGTCAATGGAGTATGATATTTTTCACAAAATTTCTTCATTTTTCCCAATTCTTATTTTAAACCTCTGTTTTCCCATTTTTATCTACCATTAATGACACTCTTCCCTCTGTGAGACTGTCCACTTAATTAGCTTTCATGTTAGATGGAATTTTATTTAATGTGCTTTTCATACCCATCATCTCCATCTGGAATTGTTATAAATATCTCAATCTCCATGATGAAATACCTATTGTTCTCATATAGGCTTATGTTTGTTGTTTTGTTTTATTTATTTGATTTGTTTTGGTTTGGGCCATACCTGACTGTGCTCAGGGATCACATCTGGCAGTGCTCAGGAGAACATAGATAGTGCCAGGGGTCAAACCAGGGTCAGCCACATGCAAGGACATGCCTTAATCTCTGCACTATCTCTCCAGCTCTATTTATTTTAATGTATTTTGGATGTGCTTCTTTGCACTTAGTTGAGATTATTTAATATCATTAAATTTTCATTACAATGAACATTCCTTTATCTGCTACTTCTTCTAATTCTGTGCCTTTAAATTTGCCCTTTGAAGCTGAGCCACAGTCTTTGTGGAATCCCATCTTATTTTTACAGCTGTTGCTTCCAGAGCTTTTCTGTTTATGCATCTGGATTAGCTTCTTCTTTTCCTGCAAGTGGCGCTGTGGTCTTAGTGTTGGAACTCTTTTTTTTGTGTGTGTCTATGACCTTGATGGAGAGTGAGGGCAAAGAGGAGAAGAGGAGATGAAATACTCCAGCAGACTCATAGGATCACAGTCTTGCTAGGGCAGGAAGGAAAGAGCCCCGAGGGAGGGCTCCACAGTGCTCCTTGACCTCTGGTCCACTCTGTTCTATCTCTGCTTAGTCAGCCTCAATGTCGCTGAATCTGAACCATGACTATTGGCCAATGGGAGGAGGAGGAGGTCCTCCTTCAGTTAGCCAAAATAACCAGAATTCAGGGTTATTTTTTTCTTTCTATTTCTTCTTATCTAGATGTTAAATTACCAGCAATGCAACCTACGTCTCTGTTTGCAAGTTAGACTATTATTCCCACAATCTTCTCTGTTCTTCCCGTCACATCTGTCTACAGTAAGGGTGGCTGGTGTGCACCTTGCTTCATAGAGAACTTTTCACCTCTACTCTTCTCAATCCCAGCCTCCAATTCTCTTTGGCACAAGGTTCATGAGTGGGTGTTGCTGTTTTCTCTGCAAAGTGTAGTTGATTTCTGGTTGTAAGCTAGAGTGGAGCTTTGCTAGTCAACATCTAGCCACCATTTTACCAGAAGCTCTTACCTACAGTGGTTATGACATGGATCAAAGTTCCTTTTGTATTTGTATTTGGAAAGTCAGTTAGCTGGGTCTATACATGTGAGTACATACAAAGTTCATGCTCTTGATCACAGTTTTCTTTTTATGTTCCTGACCTTTCCTCTTTCAGATCACTCCACCTCTTTTTCTACTGAGGAAGACAAAAGCAAAATAAGACTTGAGTAATATTTTTAGTCATATGTTAAAGTGTATCCAACTTTTGCGACCTTTCATATGTTTCTCTTGTTCTTAATCTTGCCTCTCACAGTTCAAATATCTCTTTTTGCTGTTCTGACATTGTTTTCACATTTCAACTCATTCTGGTATTTTGCTTGTTTTGTATAATGACTTATGCAAGAGTATTGTATAATGTACTTATCTGGCATGGCTGATAATTTTGGGCCATTAAGTTTTAAAAATTATGAATTTTTTAATAAATTAAGCTTACAATGAGTAAGAAAAAATAGACACAATAAATAGCTGAATTATAATGTGCATTAAAAGGGAAACACAGTGATAGTACAGTGGGTAAGCTGCTTGCCTTACATGCAGCCAACCTGGGATGAATCCCAGGCAATACTTAATGTCTCCCAAGTCCCACCAGAAGTGATTCCTGAGCACAGAGTCAGGAAAGATAAATTTTGTACACAGATAGATGTAGTCCCAAAACCAAAATAAAAAAGAAAAAATAGTAAACACTATATCAAAAAAAGAGGACAGATATTTGGATTTAGGGGTGGCTGAGTTACCTCTATAAACCAACATCCTTAGTGCAGTGCACTAATTTTATATGACTGAAATTAATTACAGGCCACCTTTTTTGTCTCTGTCTAAAAAAATAATAGGCATTTGAACTCTAAACTTAATGCATAAAGGAGATAATATACTTATTATCTCTTCGATTTTCAAGTAATGCTTTTACATGGTTTTATTTTACCTTCTTTCAATCTAGTAGTAATATGTACAGACTAAAGCTATGTAAAATTCATCTCAGATGTCAGATAATCCTTTCTTGGAACGTCCTAGATACTGAGGAAATATTTACTAAATGAGTCAATATATAATACTAGGTAACAATATAAGGTGATAAGAGATTACTTTGAATATATAATCTATTCAGGAATATATTTCCACTGAATGGAATCCTTCAAAGTACTAAAATGCAAGACCTGAAGACAGAACAATAGGACTAGAGCAATAGCAGGTGGCATAATATTCCTTTTAAGCTTTTAAAAACAGTGCTCTAAGCATTCCATGTTCCACGTGGTGGAGTTTTAATGGGAGACCCTCCCCCCCCCACATATATATAGAGTGCCTTGAGGAATATCTTTTTAAGTAGGTGGATCTCAGAGCTTCCTCTAGAAGCTTCTCTGGAACTTGGGAACTACAGGCACAGACATTGATTCTATGAGAAAATAGGAAGTGGGGAAATCACCCATGAGGTATGTTTCCATTTAGGTTTTAATTTTCCAAGTGAGCTTTACTTTTAGTCACCACAAAATAAATAACAAGATCTTTTCCCAAGGTCCACATCTTGGGAGGGCTGAACACAGAAAGTCCTTGCCAAAAGTCCCTGAACTGAGTATGCTATTTGTAAGGAAAGAAAACAGAAATTCACAGACCCAGGAGTTCTGATGTTCTGTACAGGAAAACTTTCTGGGTCATACTTTACCCCTTGGCTCAAAACATGCAAACTAGGGAAATTTAATGCATTCTTTTTCTGTGAATATAGATAATGAGCAAAAGAAACTTGGAAGATGAGTGACAATAGAATTTATTATCCTGCAGGAACAGTATTGATAATGAAAGGGTCTCCATTATTCATTACACTTGGAAAATAGGCATAAAGCAAGACTTTCTTAGATAAATATAAATCCATTGGCCTCATGTAAAAGAAAAGTATAGTGAAAATTAAAGCATATAAGACATATAGGTACAATTAAATAAATTTCTCCTATTGCCCACCATGGAAAATGCCACCAATAATCATCAAATCAGAATATTAAGAGCAAAATTGGGCTTGTAGTTCTTCTATGTCCCTCTACTCTAAAGACAATCCAGGGACAAGCCAAATATATGTGTATTTAGAAAGGCACAACCCAGACAAAACCTGTGTTTTAATAAGATCTTAAAATTATAAGTGTATATTAAAGTTTGAGAAATACTCACTTGACCCATTTAGGAAACAAAGAAACTTATAATTAGGAAAGTTAAAAAATCTTGTTCAAGGGGCTAGTGAAATAGCTCAATAGGCTGGAGCACAAGTCATGCATTCTCAAGGTCTAGTGCTCAATCCTTGGCACTATATGGCTTTCTAAGCATTACAAGGTGTGGGCTTGGTGACCTCTGGCTCAAGCAACACTACATCACTAGGCTCTAGCTCTGACTTGTCAAGTCCACAATGCCAGGTGAATATCAAGGAAGATGGCCTCCTGGACCCCAGGTTCCATTGGGAATACCCATCACCCTACCACCAACGAATTCTTGAACAAAATCCACTAGCTGTCTTCAGCGTAGTCATCTCCTGACTCTTGCCAGTATAATTTTTCTTTCAATACCCAGTGTTCCTTTACATCTGCCATGATTAGACGCTCATAGGCTAACAAAATAGAGCTTAATTATAGACCTAGTCTTACGTCAGGTCTGAGGGGATCATTGAATCCACTTTTCTCATTAGTTAAATAAGGAAATGTTACTTTATTGGCATTGGATTTCCCTGAAAATTCAAAGATTTCCTCATTCTTTTGAAGCCTGAAACTAAGAGAGGTTGAGAATATGGTATAGAACAAATGTATTGATTACTGTTTTTTGTGAGGAAAGTATGTTCTTTATTATGAAGCAGAAAGCTATTCTGGGAGGTAGAATGCAGAAACAAGCATTACATCAGAAGAATTTTCAAAGAGATTGTTGGGATGTTTAAGATTAGGTAAATATATACAACATAGTTTTAAGCAAATTTTGGCCATGGCATGCAAAATTGCCTCTTTAAGTTAAAATTTTTCTTCAGTAGAAGGAAGCTTCACACACACACACACACACACACACACACACACACACAGCCTTTATGGTAATGGACAGTGCAATGGCTAATTTTGTGTGTCAACAGGCTGAGCTCTGGTGCTCAGAGCATCAGAATGGTTGGTTATCCACTAGTGTAGATATTATATAAAGAACCTTTGAAAGAAGGCATTGCATAAACATTTACAGAAAACAGACTTTATGTTAAGTGTATTTTCTTAATGCGGGTGGGCCTCATCCAATCAGCTGAGAGCCTTATGAGCTAAGACTGAGGTTTCCCACAGAAAAAATTCTGTCTCAGAGATTGCAGTATAGAAACCCTGCTGGAGTTTCCAGACTATTGGCCTGCCCTGTGGATTTTAGACTCAAGAATGCTACACCAACCCTTAGCTAAATTGCCAGCCTAACATCCTACCCTACCAATTTAAGACATGCATGTTCCCACAATAGTGTGGATTCCCCTCCCCCTCATCCACTGAGGAACATACAGTTCTATTTCCTGGTAGAACCCTGCCTCAAATAATCAGCATCCATGGATTTTCCTCAACTCTTGTTTGACTAAAAGTTAATTAACAGACTTTGCCTGATCAATTAATAAATGTGGAAAGCAAAAAACAAAAACAAAAACAAAAACAAAAACATCTATGTTCCCAAGTTCTGTCTGAAGGAGGTAGGGTTCATTTCTGACTTATCAGTCCAGTCTTATTGTATGAGTCTGTTGTGTTGTCCCAAGTAAAAGAGGTGCTTAATATTCTGAGTTGATTCCCAAGAGGGAATACTGGGTAAAGAAGTCTAATTTAAGTTGGAGTTCATTGACATACTTTGGCAAATAAAAAATACATTATTTACAATGACCTTGAAGAAAGTCATTTTCTGTAGACTAAATTGAGAGAATCTCTTGTATTTTCTTAATAATATTGGGGATTTTAAGGGTTTGCATAAAAAAACTGGAATAACCAATTGTCCTCAATATCAATAGTCTATAACGGAAGACTAAGTGATAGCTTAAAGGCCTGGGGTATATGCTTTACAGCAGTAAGACTTGAGTTTTTTTCCTATATCACATGCCCTTATATATTATACACACACACACACACACACACATATACACTCGGGATGGGGAGGAGGGAGGGAAACTCAATTCGCCCCTCTCCGAGGGGCCCTAGTGAAGACATCCAGATGTGGGGGCAGGAGACTCTGAGGGTTGAGTTTCTCTCCCCGCCCCGAGCAGAGCCCCAGCAGCCGAAGACCTCCAGAACCCAGCTACAGCCATGCTCAAGGCCGCTCTCCACATGCTTGAACGAGCCTCACGCATGAAGGAACTGGCAGAAGAACCCAGGTGTGTGGGACCTGAGGCTAAAATCTCCAAGACTGCTCAGATCAGGACTGGGTTTCCTCCACACAAATCCCCCATTTTCCAGTAGCTAGGCAGTCACACCCACAAACTGCCCCCAGTGCCATGTAATCCCATCAATGGCCAAGATCCATAGACTATAAAGCAAAGCTCTTATAGTCTAGTTCTTCCTCTTGGAGAACCTAGTATGTACCGAGAGCACCCTGCCCACACGGCAGAGCCTGGCAAGCTCCCCATGTCATACTCGATATACCAAAAACAGTAACAACGATGAGTCTCATTCCCATGACCCTGAAAGAGCCTTCAGTGCAGCACCATTGGGAAAGATGAGTAAAGAGAGGCTGCTAAAATCTCAGGGCTAGGACAAATGGAGATGTTACTGGAGTCCACTTCAGCAAATCGGTGAACAATGGATAATAATGATACAGTGATATATATACACACACAAGTACATACACACAAAGCACACACACCAAAATGGTTAAGAATATATATTTCTTTTTTGTCAGAATATCTTATTTTAATCCCAGCTCTGCCATTAGGCATCTGTGAGGATTGGGGAAATTAATTTGGGAAATTACTTCCCAAAAAGACTAATTTTGGGAAATTAGTTCCTCAAAAGACTGATTTTGGGAAATTAGGCTCTGTGCTCAGGAATTACTCCTGGCGGTACTTGGGGGAACATATGGGATGCTGGGAATCAAACCCGGGTCAGCCGTGTGTAAGGCAAACGCCCTACCTGCTGTGCTATCACTCCAGCCCCAGTTTGAACTCTTAATCTCTGTTTATCCATGTGAAAAACGGGCATGGTAATGCTCATGCCTCAGATGATTCATGTAGTCATTAAGTGAGTTAATATAAATAAAACATTCAAAACAGAGTCTGGTGTTGTGTAAGCACAGTAACGGTGTTGGCTATTGTGACTGTCCTCTTATTTCATTTTCACCAATAACATTTACTCTCTGAAACTGAACTAACTGCTGCATACCAACAAAAGTAAGGTAAAATGGCAGACCTGAGAAAATGAATCAAAATGAAGAGATAAATAGACTGTGCTAAGTATAACAAAGAAGCAACTGTAAAGTGTTTGGACACATAGAAGTCAGCTAACTATGTGGCTACACCAAGTAGATTTCATTATATAAATCTTTGAGGGAATTATAGAGAAAATAAAATACAAGCAGAATTTTGATCAATTAAGAGGTCACATAATAGAGAGGTACAAAGACATTTCTAATGCAGAGGCAGCGTATATTATAAAAGCACAAAGAGTGAATGATTTGGGGAATGAACCTAAGGAAACTCCAGGAAGAAATGGTTGATAGGTAAATGACAAAAGGATTTAGGAGGTGCTCAGGAGATTCATGTGAAAGCCAAGGTGTCAGAAATTTCTCAAAGCAGTTCTTAGTTGTGGGAAAGAATAAGCATGTGTGTGGGAGAAAAGAAGTCATTGGGGCCATAGCATTTAAGGAGGAGATGGTAGATCATGACATAGTTGAAACAAAGTTAGTTGGAAAGGTAGTAAGGGGACCCAAGAGGACAGTACTGTGGACACTAAGAAAGAAAACAATTTCAAGAAGGTAGGAGTACTGATCTTTCTGCTAGAAAGTAATGTTATGGATTTTCTTTCCTATAAATGTGATCATTAAACTGTGGTATTTTTAAAAAATGTGGTATTTTGGGTCAGACTTTTGTTTTTTTTCAGACTTGTTTTTGCAGTTTCTTATTTTTTTCTAAACTGTTTCTGTATTATTTACTTATTTATTTATTTTAAAAAGCGTCTGACCCAGATTCAATTCCTCCATCCCTCTTGGGGAGGCCAGCAAGTTACCGAGAGTATCACGCCCACACAGCAGGGCCTGGCAAGCTACCCATGGCATATTCGATATTCCAAAAACAGTAACAACAAGTCTCGCAATGGAGACATTACTGGTGCCTGCTCGAGCAAATCGATGAACGAGATGACAGTGCTATTGTTATTATTATTATTATTATTATTATTATTATTATTATTATTAAATGAATCACCTTGAGATACAGTTACAGACTTATGAACTTTTGTGATCAATCAGTACCCATCCCTCCATCAGTGCCCATTCTCCACCACCAATGTTCCCAGTATCCTGCCCACTGTCCCTGTCACCTCCCCCCCCCCTCCCCGCATACTGCCTCTGTAGCAGGCACATTCCCTTTTACTCTCTTTCTCCTTTTAGGTGTTATGGTTTGCAATACAGGTAGTAAGTAGCCATCATGTTTGGTCCATAGTCTACTTTCAGCATGCATCACCCATCCTGAACGAACCCCCAAGCAACATTTACTTAGTGGTTTCTTCTCTATTCCAGCTGCCTTTTGCCCCAGCATGTGAGGCCAGCTTCCAAGCCGTGGAGCAATCCTCCTGGTCCTTATCTCTATTATCCTTGGGTGTTGTTAGTCTCCCTTTCTATTACTATTAATGTTCTGCATAAATTTTCATGTGAATGTATTATTGGATAGAAGTAAAATAAGAATGAAATACTAGGGAGGAAATTATTATTCCCAGTCTTTCATTCTTTCCAAATACAAATCTAATATGCAGATTCCTTTAATATATTCAGAGATATATGTAGCAACATGCTTGTGTTAGGAAGAAAAGAACAACAACGATGACATCTGACCCATTTATGTACCTTAAAATTAATCTTATCTCACCTGTTTTTTTTCTCACCTGTTTTTGTTAACTTTAAACTATATAATTATGGCAATTGTCAGTAACTTAAGTTTGGTCAAAGAGGGAAATGTGGTGTTCTAGAATTTGTGTGGGCACAAGTTAAAATATTTTTTAAAAGGTGTCTGAAGAGATAGTACACTGATGAGGCTCTTGCCTTGCATGAAGCCAATGTAGGTTTGATTCTACTGGGTATCATATATGTTTCCTGAGCACCACCAGAAGTGATCCCTGGGCACAAAGACAGAAGGAAGACCTGAGCCCAGCTAGGCCTGGACCTAAAATCAAAACAAACCAAAACACCAAACAAACCAAAAAGATGCAATAGAACAAGAAGTGCATCACCATGGAGATCAAAGATATTTACAATAATTCCAAGCAGAGATGATGGTTATGGAGAATACATGGAATATCATTCAATCTAACATGAAAGTGATCCCTATGCACAGAGACAGGAGTGATCCCTGAGCACAGAGCCAGGAGTAAACCCTGAGCATAGCTAGATATGCCCCAAACTACCAATAAACAAATGTAATGAATAATATTAACAGGGAAACATTTACTAAAGCACTACAAGAATTTCCAGTGTTGTTAGTACAAATATCACTTTCAAAAAAAGGCCATCATTTTAGTTTTGTTCCTTCAAAGCCATCTATTTCCATGGGGAGTGCTCCCACTTAACTTTTCCCCCCTTTTTGATGGGGTGGCTAGGCATATGTCGCTATGCTCAGGGCTTAGTCCTGGCTCTGTGCTCAGGAGTAACTTGAACAGGGCTTGGGTACCATACATGCTACTGGGGATTAAACCTGGGTTAGCCATGTGCCAGGCAAGCTAAACAGACCTGCTGTATTGTCTCTCCAACCCTCTCTTCTCCTTTTAGTTTTGCATAAGTTGCCCCCAAAAAATGCTTGTCTATTAAAAAAATCTTTTCTATTATGCTTGCTTTCTTGTGTTCAGATCTTGGGAATGAGGTTTGGCTGGGGTGACCCTTTACTGACCATGGATTGATTAATTTGTGATTCAGATAACCAATAAATATGGGCAACATATAGGTGCCCATGTAACACCACCTATGTCGTTCTCTCTTCCTTAACAAGGCACCTGGCAGCATCTGTCTTTGTGGTCCTGGGAGGTCTATGCCATAAAGGAATATAACTACCCTGCAAGAAAGACCATGTGAAGAGATCACAGAGAAAGGATGAGAGAAGAGAGAAGGTCCTGAGTTCCCAGCTGTTCCAGCTTCTCCTTTGACCCAAGAGCTAAATACAGTCCAAAAAGTGACCACCAAAAGAACCAGCATGGGGATTACACACCGGAAACCAGCCCAGTTACTAAATCTGAAGGGGAAAAAATTGCTTTTGTATCTTAAGTCACAACATTTTGACATATATTTTAGATAGCCATAGATAACCCAAACAAATAACTTTATTTGTTCTTGAGAGATAAATTTCTAAGAAATTTAAATAATCTTATCTTAAATGGTTAAGAGCTAACTCCTTATTTCTAGTTGACAGAGGGACTAAGTTTTTGAGAAACCAAAAATAGGTTTTGATTTTCATTTAACTTACATGTGTCAAAAAATATTGTTAACTTAAATGTTTTCAATCCACTAAAAACATGAAAATTAACCGAAAGTTTTCACAAAAGTAGACAGTGAGGTGAGTATTGGCCCTTGAATCTTTGTTATCCTCTGTGCCTAAGTATCTCTGGTTTGCTTCTCCTGAGACATTTCACTGAAGCATCTATCTGTAGTTCAGTAATGTTTTCTTTCTGAGCTTCCTGTTTGGTTTTATATACTCCCCAAGTCAATGATCTACCGAGATTAGCCATGACTATAAGAAATGGTTTGATTTGGAGCATTGGGTCTAATCAAAAAGAGATTCTTGGTCAAGATCATACTTTCCCATCCAGAGAACATCATGACCACTTGACACCAGTCTTAATGGAAATGGATTCGACCTAGTTGCTGAACTGGGCCCCAATCTGTCCCCAAATAAACTAGAAATGAAGATCCCAGATAACTCTCCCAGAGTAATCCGAGGTAAGGATTATTTTAGTCCAGAGCACATCCTCACAGCCACCTCCCCATCACTCTTTCGAGGCTCAGTGCTGCCTAGAAACAGGGATGTCTAGTGCCATTCAATATCATACATTTTGAGTGGTCCAAGGAATGAGAAATTCATGATGTGGCAGAAAAATGGAGACAAGTCTAGCGGTGATGGAACAGGAAGGTAGGACATATTAGAGTTTTCTTGTTTTAAAAAGAAAAATCTTCTCTGACTGCTGCTTTCTAGATTGCCAACATTATCTCTCTCTCTTCTCCACCCAGAGGAACACACAAACACCTTAATAGTGCTGGTGTTTATTTTGCATGTTGTACACAGCCTAGATCTTTGTAGCCAATAAACACCTTCCTCTGTCTCTGCCATTGCTCTGGGAATTGCAACACTTCCAGGCTTTGGAGGTAAATGACAAGCAGATGGAACTTGTTTTTTTTACTATTAAAAGAAGCAAAACATTTTGCTGCTGCTTCTCTTCTTGTTTCTAGCAAAGCTAAAGATTTTATTTTGTTGTTGTTATTATACAAGTAAAGCAAAAAGGTATTGAACTAGTGAACGTATTTTTCTGCTTCTGAATCAGAACAAACCTTTTCTTTCTGCAAAAATTCAGGGGTACAGCACATGTGTGACTATATTTAAGCTTCCCTACAGGCATTTAGCAGTAAATCTTCTATTGGGTCCAAGGATGTCGCATAGCTTGACCAAAAGAACAGCTTTCTCACCAGTGACTACACTACATTGTCATGAAAAATACAGGTATAGTTTGCAGAATAGCAAAGAAACTTACCATGGGCAAGACATTTGACACAAGAGATAAATAAATAGAGTCACAGAGAGGCCAGTGACTTACTAAGGGTCACCCAGTTAAATGATCAAAACTTAATCCACTTCTTAATGTATTTGGCTCTGTATTCATTCAACCATTCTATAAAACCTCCTAGCTCCAAACAGTGGGCGCTTCACTGCTAATGCTAGCACTTCAGAGTGCTACAAGCCATGTATTGTTCTAAACACCTTATGTAATTAACTCGTTTAATCCCCACCATTATACAGTAGACACAATTATAATCCAAATTTGCATGAGAGGCAATCGAGGTACAAAAAGGAAATAATTCATCCACAGCTAGTAAGTAGTTTTAGCTAGAATGTGAACTTAAATTTATTACCCAGAGAGTACCAAATTGCCACTAACCATTGAGCCCATCTTTGCAACTCTGGTCCTGCACCAGCAGAATAAATTGCGCAGCTATTGTTTCAGAGCTTCCTGACAGTAAGACATCAAGCCTATTGGCTATAGATTTTTAGTCTCAACAACTGCATTGCAATTTCAGGAATAAGACAAAGTTTGATTCCTTTCTCTACCACTTGTTAGCTATGCGTCAAGTGGTCTATATATATATATATATATTTTTTTTTTTTTTTTTTTTTTTTTGCTTTTTGGGTCACACCTGGCGATGCACAGGGGTTAGTTACTCCTGGCTCTGCACTCAGGAATTACTCCTGGCGGTGCTCAGGGGACCATATGGGATTCTGGGATTTGAACCCGGGTCTGCAGCGTGCAAGGCAAACGCCCTACCTGCTGCCGTGTTATCGCTCCAGTCCCCAAATGGTATAATTTTTTATTTTTATTTTTATTTTGTTTTGTTTTTTTTGTTTTGGTGGGTCATACCCGGCAATGCACAGGGGTTACTCCTGGCTCGTGCACTCAGGAATTACTCCTGGTGGTGCTCGGGGGACCATATGGGATGCTGGGAATTGAACCCGGATCGACCACGTGCAAGGCAAACGCCCTACCCGCTGCTGTGTTATCGCTCTAGCCCCCAAATGGTATAATTTTTTAAAACTTCACTTTTTTGTTTTTGTTTTGGGCCATTCTCCACACTGTTCAGGACTGACTCCTGACTCTGCACTCAAGAATTACTTCTGGTGGTACTCAGGAGAACATGTGTGATGCTGGCATTGAAACTGTGCTGACTGCATGCAAGAGAGCACCATACACACTGTGCTACCTCTTGAATTAGCCCTTACTCTAGATCTAGAGTCTGTGTAGATCAAAGGGGAAAATCAAGGAATTTAAGTATGTCTAGTGTTTTTTCCTTACTAAAAATATTCACATACAATATAGAAAATACGGATGAAGAGAAAAAGACTAAATTAAAAATCTAAACAGATTAACACTGTTAAAATATAATAGATAAATTTATTATCTTTGTATGTTTAGTGTTTTTTCCTTACTAAAAATATTCACATACAATATAGAAAATGCAGATGAAGAAAAAAAGATTAAATAAAAATTTGAACAGATTAACAGTGTTAACTTCTAATAGATAAACTTTTGATCTTTATTCTATATACATATGTAGTACTATTCTAAATCAATATTATATGGTGTATTATGATATGCACTGTTATGTATACAAACATATTTCTATGTCAAACATTCTCTATAGTATCATTTGAAAAATTGATACATTTTTACAGTATTGTATAGTTTTTAAACTAATTCTCTGATTTTTTTTTTCTCTTTGTGTCACACCTGGAGATGCACAGGGGTTCCTCCTGGCTCTGCACTCAAGAATTACTCCTAGCAGTGCTCGGGGGACCATATGGGATTCTGGGATTTGAACCTGGGTCTGTGGCGTGCAAGGCAAATGCCTACCTGCTGTGCTATCTCTCCAGCCCCACTAATTCTCTGATTTTGGATATTCAGATTGATTTAAATTATTCCCTATTATTTTGGCGTGCCACACCCAGCAGTGTTCAGGGATTACTCCTAGCTCTGTACTCCGGGATCACTCCTAGAAGAAGTCAAGTGATCACATGGGCTGCTGGGGATCAAACCTGGGTAGGCAGCATGCAAAGCAAAGACCTTTCCCACTGTACTATCTCTGCAGCCCTCAAATTACTTCCTATCATATAAGCAAAGTTGGATGAAAATTCTTTCAGTTAGTATCAGAATATAGTCTTTTGTATCATTTGATAATCCTATTTGTGATCTGCAGTTGGGAATTCTGTCACATATTAACTGGGTAATCTTGAACGAGTTACTCGGGTTTTTTTTTTTAATTTTGACATTCTCATTGGTAAATGAGGATATGGTAATAAGAAATAGCTCACAAAATGACAGAGAATTAAATTGCGAGACTTAGCAAAGCCCTCCATGTGTCACTGCCAGGTCAAATGATCTGCATATTTTCAACACATAGAATAAAATTACTCTATTACCTTCCAGAAAGGTTCAGCTATTTATATCCTTGCCAGCAATATAAGACTAAATACATTTCCTTGGAAGCTTGACAACATCAACTATTAACATTTAAAATAAAACATTTTTTTAAACATTTGATTGGCAAAAAATCTTCACTGTTGTTTAAATTTGCATTTTGATGATGTACATTTTAAAATAAATGTGCACCTATGTGAGTCATGTGGTCCTTCTGCTGACTGAGGAAACAGAAAATTGATGAGTGAACAAAAAATACTCATAATGAAAGATAGCAAAGAATTGTAAAATGTGTAGTGATGGGAATAGAAAAGACTTGGAGAAATAAGATTTCACAGGTATATCCATTATGCCTGCCAAGCTCTGAGATTACATTTGTAGGCAACAGTTGAGTCAGCTATGGACTATTGGTCAATTCTAAGTCCAGTGCTCAAAAACAGTCTCAAATAGAGGGCAGATGGGGGACATGAACACTCTTCCCAGGCATATTTGCAGCAGGTCTCCAAAAGCTTTGAACCTGGCACTGTTCCATGTGGGTGGATCAGTTCCAAGAGTCCTTCACTCTGCTACACTCTGTCTCCCACTAACGAGATCAGGAGTGAAGGAATGGCAGGACAAGACTGGCAGCTGCTGGATGGTGCAACTTCTCAAGAAGTCACCAACGACAACACCAAAAAAAGAGCTGTGGAAGAACTGATCAGTCCTGGGTGTCTTAATCCAGGATTGGGGCAACCTAAACAGACAAAGAGATCTGACATGCTTCATTCCAGTCACACACTCAGTCCTGAACACTCCCTTAGAGAAAGAGGAACAAAGCAGCAAGATGCACAGGGTTCCTTCCCTGGACCTCTCAGTGCAGGATTCATCATGGAGTCACTTCAAGTGAAAGCCAACTGTGCTGGTACCAGGGGAATCCTTAGTGCTACCATATTCCCTGCAAAAGGCAAACTAACACTCTGCCAATGAAGGAGTGGCATCACTCTGAAATAATTCTGACTTCTCTTCCTGGCCTTCTTCCAGCTTAGAAGGAAATGAGCAAGATGAAGAAATAAGCTGAATTCAGCCTTCATGATCCAATTTTACTGGAGTTGAAGATGTCAGCCACACCTACACACAAACCATAATGAAAGGTATTTTCAATTTTGCCAAGCTCATCCATTGGTTCATTTATTGCTTGAGGTCATTTGCAGTGTGCTTGTTACTCTGACCTAGAACCAGGACTGTATTATTCCTCCAGTCTGGTTTGGCAGATGCAAAGACATAAAATAATATGAATTTATTCTGAAGCTGCTTTTTTAAATGACCTGGGGGATTTTGCATCTACCTGAAAATATTTCCAACTCAGTGCTTTAGAAAATTTGTAAGTATAACTTTTTAAAATAGATTTTTGCTGGCAAATAAGAATTTTCTTCAACTCATACCATTTTCAGGATAATAGACTAGGTCTGGCCTAGTCCCTAAGATGTTCTATTGAACAGGAGAAAATATTCTCACACCACATATCTGACAAGAGGTGAATATCCAAGATATTCAGAGAGTTAACAACCCACCTCAACTCAACTATCTCACAGTCCAACAAGAAAAACCAGAAATTCCCATTAAAGACTGAGGAGAAGAGCTCAATAGGGATTTCTCTAAAGAAGACATGCAAATCGCCACAACGTATATTTAAAATAGTCACTATCTCTTACCATCATGGAAATGCAAATAAAAGTGATAGTGAGATAAATCTTACACCAGTTGAAATAGTCTATGTCAAAAAGGCCACAAAAAATACTGGAAAAGATATGAAGAAAAAGGAATGCTGTTCATTTCTGTTGCAAATAAAAATTGGTCTAGCCTCTGTAGAAGAGAGTATAGAGATTCTAATATATGTATATACATATATGTATATATACATATTACTGTATCGGCAGAGAGTCTCTTGCCCGCATGCCTGGCTGTCTTCCCCGGGGCCCCTCGGAGGGGATGGACTCCAACTTCCCTCCCCACCTCGAGCAGAGCTCCCGGCGACCGAAGACCACCGGAACGTAGCTACAGTCATGCTCAGAACGTAGCAACAGTCATGCTCGAGGCCCCTCTCCGCATGTTCGGACAGGCCTCATGCATGAAGGTACTGGCAGAGGAACCCAGGTGTGTGTAATCCCATCAACGGCCAACATCCAGAGAGAGACTTAAAAGCAAGCTCCCAGAAGCGATATCTTGTAGCCTATTTCTCCCTCTGGGAGAAACTGGCAATCTTCTGAGAGTTTCCT
This sequence comes from Sorex araneus, assembly GCF_027595985.1. Taxonomy (NCBI): domain Eukaryota; kingdom Metazoa; phylum Chordata; class Mammalia; order Eulipotyphla; family Soricidae; genus Sorex; species Sorex araneus. Next base: position 248,947,585 of record NC_073302.1, read on the forward strand.
GCCCACATGGGCCAGCCTTGCAAGCTTCCCATGGTGTATTCATATGCTAAATCCAGTAACAAGCAGGATCTCATTACCCTGACCCTGAAAGATCCCCCAGTGCGGCATCGTTGGGAGGGCCAAGTCAAGATAGACTTCTAAGATCTCAGGGAAAGGATTAAATGAGAGGTTACTGAGCCTGCCCGAGAAATCGGTGATTAACGGGATTTCGTGATTCGTGATCACTGTATCACTGTCATCCCATTGTTCATCAATTTGCTCGATTTGCTCGAGCAGGCACCAGTAATGTCTCCATTAGTCCCTGTCACATGCTAGTGTAGCCCGATTGTGTATTGGGGGCTTTTTTAGGGCCAGGGGAATGAGGACCGTCATTGTTACTGTTTTTGGCATATTAAGTACACCACGGGTAGCTTGCCAGGCTCTGCTGCACAGGCGGGATACTCTCAGTAGCTTGCTGGGCTCTCTGAGAGGGATGGAGGCTTTTGGGGCAGCCTCAAATTGCCTTAACAGGTGTTCCCAGTCAGACATATATATATATATTTCCCTCTATGATTTGTTGCCTACTGTCTGAACCCCATCACATGTGGTGTGGTAATTATGGAGAATGGGTAGGGAGTGTCTTATGATGTGGTGCAGTCCAGAAATATATTACTCATATGTGAGGCTCAGCCTGAGTGTGTGGAAAGCGGTCTGGAGCGTGGCAGTGATTGGGTAGAGGAGGTTGGCTTTCGGGACTGGGTCAGGACACCACTGTGAAAACACCACAGGCTGTTTTCACTCGGGGTGCCCCAGAGGGGGGTGGGTAAGAGCCCTCTCCACCCCAAGGGACACAGATCCAACAGCCAACCTCTACAACCCAACCACTGCCACACTCCAGGCCGCTTTTCTCACACATGAGTGAAGTCCCACGGAACCCAGGTAATGCAGAACCTTGTGATCTTAGACTCTGGGCTCAATGGGACCCAGGAGCAGAGATCCTCTGCCTGCTTCCCCCAGTCTTGGTGACCCAGGCGTCATGCCCATAAGCCACCTCCTTCTGGCACCAGATAATCTCCTCATCGGCTACCGTCCAGAACTCATGGCTTCTTCTACTGAAGGGACCATAAAATGAGGCCTCCCATATATATATATATGTGTGTATATATATACACACACATATATCTTATATATACATATATATTATATACATATATATACATATATATCCTCCTTGATGGTTCATCGCCTCATTATGGCAAGTGGGTGGCAGCGGTGCCAACCAGCAAAGAGCAAACAAACATGCCACCCGCACAGCAGAGCCTGACAAGCTACCCTTGGCATATTCGATATGCCAAAAACAATAACTAAAATGGGCTTCATTCCCCTGACCTGGAAGACCCCCCAATACGGCAGTATTGAGAAGGATGAGCAAGGAGAGTCTGCTAAAATCTCAGGGCCGAAATAGGCTGCTAAAATGAAGGACTAAGATGACTATCTGCACTTAAAACGCACATATGGGGGCATCGGAAGCATCCATCAATGACCTGATGGTGCATTCGCAGAAGATCAAGTATGACGTCATTGGATTGACGAGAAGGCATTGATCACATCACGTTGTTTTCGACATTGGAGAAGAACAGTTCCTTGGAACATGTGACAGTAGAGGTATCGGTGGTGTTGGTGTCCTCGTCAACACATTTTTGGCCATGAGCATTGATTCATTCAAATGCCTAACAACCTGAATCGGATGCTTACATTTGAATAGATGTGGCTCATATCCAGCAGTTTCTATCTTCGTCATCTACGCACCTACATCCAACTATGACAAAGAAATTGAAAAGTTCTACATTGAGCTGGAGAAGTCCTATAAAGAAGACCACACCTTCTACAAGGTCATTGTCAGTGATTTTAATGCCAATATAGGACCGAGAAGGTCACCCAAAGAATACACATCGAGACCCATGGCCTAGAATGGAACAAAAAGGGTGAGAGACTGTCTGAGTTCGTCATGCCCACCAAGGTCATCCTTGGTAACTTCAGAAGGCTGAATCTAAATATTGGACATGGGAGTCTCCCGGTGGATAGTTCCACAATGAAATTGACCGCATCATATTCAATCAATGGTTTTGCCTGACCAATGCTGCTGTTGTCCCAAAATTACAAACAGGATCAGATCACCATCTCCTTTGTGCAAAATTCTACTTGACAGAGCGGGGAGAAAGGTCTGCAAAGTTTAAGAAGAGACTTCCCAGAACGACCACCAACTGGGAGTTCTTTGGCACTATTGCAGCAATATGGAAACATGCTGTTGTTGACAACATCAACGAGAATGTGATCGACTGGTTCAGCACCTCCTTGATTGTGCGAGGAACGCCAAGAGAGAGAAAGCCATAAAAAGACACCTGTCTTCGAAAACTCTCGAGTATATTTGCCAACGTGGTTTAGCTCAAGCCTCAGGCAATCAGAAGCTAACATCTGAGATCACAAAGCTATGCAGAGAAGTGATAAAGGAAGACCTCAAAGAGAGAAGAGCAGCAGTGTTGGCCAATGCTGCAGAAGCCGGGAAAAGTATTCACAATGCCTGCCTGTCCTTTGCCAACTTTAAGACCAAAATGACTGCCCTCTGATGTCCTGATATATCTATCACATCTTCCAGAAGGGCAATGGAAAATATTATCCACACTTTTACTCGGATTTCTTCAATAGCCATGTCCATCTGCCCACATACCAAATTTCTCAGGATGGCTATGTCATTCTGAGAGTTCTCCCATGCTAAATATGACACACCATTTCATCGGTAAAGAATGAAGAATTGGTCCAGGCAAGGTCAGACCCAAAACCTGAAGAATCTGCCACCAGTACTCATCAACACACTGGTTCGGCTCTTCACACGTTATCTGTCTGAACGCAAGTTTACATCCCAATGGAAAACCAGCAGTAACATTCTGTTGTACAAGAAGAGAGACTCCACGACATTGGCAACTATTGTCCGTTGTCTACAAGTTATTCACTCAAATCATCCTGAGTAGGATTGGCACTAAACTAAGAACAACCATGAGAGCAAGCCAGGTTCCAAAAAGGATTCAGCATGAACAACTATCCACACAGTGACTAAGCTCATTGAGGTTTTGCGAGACTTCAAGATGCCAATATATATATATATATGTATATATATATGTGTATATATATACCATATTACCCATAATTTCCTCTCCTTGGTATCATATCTCAAGAACACAAAACACTAATCTAAAAATACATATGCATACAGATGTCTTTATTGCAGTACTATTTCCAGTAGCCAAGATGTGTAGACAACCCAAGTGCCCAAAATAAATGAATGCATAATGACAACACATACACATTGGACTACAACTTAGCTATAAGAAAAGATGAAATCATGCTATTTGCAATAGGATGTATGGAACTGTAGAAAGTCATGCTAAGTGAAATAACTCAGGAGAAAAATAAATACTAGGCAATCTGAATAAAAATATGGGCTATACAGAATAAAAGCATTAGACATAAACAAACGCTTGGACTTCGATCAAAGAATTGAGGTGACCCGAAATGGTGGGAGATCAGGGTGGAGGAAATCAATGGACAATGAGATCCTGTATTCTGGTGGTAGTCATGGTGAGGTAGCAAATTTTGTAATACACAAATGTACTCCTAAAACATATTTTTGGATGGGATACTGATACTTTGGGGGTGGGCATGGTGAAATAAAAAATACCCCTAAGACATATATAGACTTGCAAGCCAATACTGTAGCACTGTCTGTCATCCCGTCGTTCATCAATTTTTTCGAGCAGGCACCAGTAACGTCTCCATTGTGAGACTGGTTGTTAGTGTTTTTGTCACTGTTATCACTGTCACTGTCATACCATTGCTAGTTGATTTACTTAAGAAGGCACCAGTAACATCTCTATTCCTCCCAGCCCTGAGATTTTAGCAGCCTCTTCTTACTCGTCTTTCCCAAAGATTGGAGGCTCTTTCAGGTTATTACTGTTCTTGGCATATCAAATACGCCATGGGGAGCTTGCCAGGCTCTGCCATGCTGGTGGGATACTCTTGGTAGCTTGCCCGGCTCTCTGAAAGGGACAGAGTAATTGAATATGGGTCGGCCATGTGCAAGTCAAACACCTTACCTGCTGTGCTATCGCTCCAGTCCTTCAGCCAACACTAGTTTAGTTAATTTTTTAAGTCCCATTCTGAAAATCACAGACAAACCTGTGACTATCTTCTTCCCTTTGTTGTCTACAGCACAGTGAGCGCTTCTGGTGGTCGCACTGAGATGCCTGGAGAGCTTCTACACTTGTGTCCCCCACTTCCAGATCACTGCCATGGCCATTCTCTGCTCTACACTTAATGTACACTTTTTTCCTAAGTCTCTCAGGGCATTCCAGCATTGTCTAAGCACCTACTTCTTGTCAGAGGAAGACAATAGATTCCCTTTTGTCACCAGGTTTCCATCATCCTTGCTTTTCTACACTTTCCCCAAGTTAAAATCTTGAGTTTTTTTCCCCGCAGTGTTTCTTCTGACTAACTGGCCTCTCCATTCATTGCCCTTCCTTGTCAGTCACATTTCTGTTTGACACCTTCCTATTTACTTCCAAAAGCCCAATGCCTTTCTGATTTTACCTCCTGCATGTTCCTCCGCTCAACTCACCTCTAGTCATGTCCCTCATACTTCTACCCTCTTTCAAGTTACCATCATTTCTCTCCAGAGCTCTTAAAATTTGGTCTCCACATTAAGAGTCTTGTTCCTTTTTCATTTATTCTCCCTACTCAGTAGAGGAGAACCTAATATCTTTGTATGACTTCCCACTGTTTTTGTAAAAGTCACCATTATATAAAAGTGGCCTCCAATGATTGTTGGGGGATATTCCAAACAATAATAGTGAGTTCTCTATTAAAATATTGAATGTATTCAAAGTATAGAGAGAATAAAGTGAAGATCATTAGCTACTTATGTGAAGGCTGGGTGGGAGGGGGCTATTTTGGGGTTTCTGGTGGTGGGACATGTGCACTGGTGAAGGGATGGGGGTTCAATCATTATATGACTGAGACTTAAACCTGAAAGCTTTGTATTTTTTCACAGTTATTCAATAAAATAAAAACTTAAAATAAAATAAAATAAAATAAAATAACAAAAAAAGTGGCCTCCAAGACCCTGGTTCCTGTGCTCATCATTAGCTTCAGCACACCTCCTTTGGCCCTGGTGCTTCTGCCCCTCTGGCTATGATCATCTTTCAATCTCTCACATAACTTATTTCTTTCTGCCTCGAGACCTCTCCATCTGCATCTCCCACTGTCTGGAACAATTTCCCCAGCTGGATTTCTCTAAATCCTTTTGAGATCCACCCCATGTCCTTCCTCACAATGTTCCCTCACGCCTCTCTGACCTCACTCCACATCTGATCTCATGCATGTTCTGAGATCTTCAGGCAAATCATCCTTATGGGATTTTCATGCTTTCTGAATTTATATTTGCATCATTATTTATACCTGTAGCCAATTAGACTCTATCCAAAAGAGAAGCCATCATGTTTTTACTGTTGTATTTCTTGCATACATTTGACATATAGTTATCAGTAAATTACTCATTAAAAATTATGGAAAAAATGATTTAACAAGACCAGTTATCTTTCTCAAAAAAAAAACCCCACTAAATTGATCTTCAGGAATAATAGCCTTTCTTTCTTGTTTTGATACTTTAGTAGAATTTGGAAACCGGACCAAAAAGACCATTTATCTTTGGGGTTCTGCAAATAGAGAGAACCAGCACACAGTTTTTTATCCCCTCTGAAAATTTTTATGGATGACTGTGGTGATTTAGGATGGGTGCAGTGGAAGCTAACAGAGTAAATGTGTTTTAGTAACTTGGACTGGAGCTATAGCACAGCTGGTAGGGCATTTACTTTGCACATGGCCGACCTAGGTTCGATTCCTCCATCCCTCTTAAAGAGCCTGGCAAGCTACCAAGAGTATCCTGCCTGCATGGCAGAGTCCGGCAAGCTACCCATGGTGTATTTGATATGTCAAAAACAGCAACAACAAATCTCACAATGGAGACATTACTGGTGCCTGCTCGAGCAGATCAATGAACAACAGGATGACAGTGCTGCAGTGCAGTGCTACTTCCCCCCAATAGCTCCTACCTTTGACTTACCTACCTGTCTTTGTTACAAGTTTATTCAAGGATCCCTTTAGTATTACACAAACATATCCTTCTTCTTGTTGTCTCCAATCATCATGTCATTTTAAAAGCTGTTTCTTGAGCACAAGCACAAACAAGAACTGAATATATGTAGGTATAAATACTTAGCACTCTTATTCCCACTGCTTTAAATATGATTTTTTCCCTCCCAACAATATATATTAATCTTAAAAAAATTTTAGCTCCATCTAAAACTCCATAATTGTCCTATGTATTGAGTAATTGCTGTGAGTCAAATGCTATACTGAGCTCATCATATCTGTTAAGTTCATCCTTTGTTTATGGTAATATGGGTATCATTTTCCCTACTTTAAAATAAATATAGTTTTAAGTATCATACTTAGAGATGCTGAGCATCCCACTCAATCTCTACTGTCTTGCCTCAGACTTGCAACTGAGGGATTCTCAAAGTGACAAACTTAATCTTACTGAGTTCTGCTGCTTTCTTTCTGGAAGTAGTTCTCATTTTTTCCATTGTAACTGACCCTCAGGCACTTTCTATGGTTGCTCAATAACCCAGAGGCATAGAACAGTGGGTTGGAAGGGAAAAGAGCAATCAACATGAAAAGGGCAAGTGAGGGAACACCCTACAACTAAGGGGGAACCCAGTGTGTTACTTAAGCCTTTGAATATTACGGTAGTTTTTCTTTTTCACATTTGCATATGGCCGTGCAGCTAAGTAATTATGAAATTAAGTGTTGTGTCCATAGAAAAGATGAGCTCAGACCCCTTACATTGTAAACTAACAATGTATATCACTGAGATTCTTCTGCAAAAAATGCAAAAGCTTTTACTATTGTGCTAATGAGATTAAAATAACAAACCATATAGTCTCCATGCTGCTTCTTAGGGAGCCTGGTTTTTCTTAATTATGCCTTGCCTCCCTTGATTGTGAGCCTCTGTCCTAATTGTGTGGAATAGATACTTATTCGGCTGTCTTTGCATCATTACCAGTACACCGTCATGTTGCCTGGCTAACTGGTTTTCCTTACACATGCTTATTTGGTTCATTTTATATTTTCAGCTGAATGTTTCACTGTTTAACAACATTTCTTCACATTTGATCCAAACACCTACGTCAGCTTCTGGCCATGAAATTTCCATCTGCTAAGTCCTTTGGGTGGCAATAATCAGGTGAGTTGTCTCTCTTCCAGGCAATTTTGAATGAGACTCATTCCTCTGAGGCCACTTTCAGAAAAGCAGGCCAAAGTCATAAAGAATAGACTTCCTAAGAGGTGACTTTCTGGTTCATCATTAATCACTTCTATGTGAACAATTGGGGAAATAAATTTCATGTGACTCCAGGCAGGTATCCAGCAAGATCATCTGCTGAGTCCTGGGAGGATATAAGTAATTTTGTGAACCGGAAAAAATTTTTTTTACATTTTTCAAACCTGGGATTTCTCTGTTCATTTTTAAATCTCAATAGCTCTAACTTTATCATCTCAATAAATCATGAGAAATGCTTCTGCAAAGTTTATTTGTATAGTTATGTGAAAAGCAACATAACTGGAACCATTTAAAAATGGGGCTGTGAAGTGGTCACTGCAGAAAAACTACTTTTTAAACTAGGTCAGACCTCTGAACTGGTCCAAACTATCAACACATTCCAAGAGATCAATAAAAATGAGCACATTCTGTTTGAAATGATAGGGAAAAAATGTAAAGTCTTCTTGATTTTGCTTTGCGGCTCCTCTATTTGACTGCTTTGCCTGACCATTCACCCACTCCTCACCCTTTGTTTCCTTACCCTTTTCCTCACTATAAAAACATCCCAATTTTCATTTTTCCTTTAGTATGTGTTTCCAGTTTTAACTTAAATTTGTGTGCCCTGAATCACAGTTCTCTATCACTCCTAGTAAAAGGCATTTTGACTTGCCATTTATCTATGCTGTTCTCTTAATGGAGGTTAGCTGTTATAAGGAGGGAGGTAAGATGACTCGAGTGAGGAACGTGAGAGGAACACAAGAAGTGTCCCCAGACCAGCAGGGAGCACAGTCTTAGACATAATTCTGATCCTTCAGATATAATGTACTAACCCCAAAACTTACTTAAATACTCAACAGTACATTTTAAAGATTTTTTTAACAAGCTGCGAACCGGGTAAGATCCAATCTAGCAAATAAAAGATCTAAGAACTGCAAAAAATAAGTTTTATGAAAGAAAACAGGAATAAGAAAAAAACCCTGCAGTTCAGTTCCTGCAAGTTATTTCTCTTCAGGGGATTCAGAGTTTGATCGGGCTGATTATCTAATCACTGCTTCTTTAGGAGATTCTGATTGGCTAGTTTCAGACTCTATATTTGGAGGATCTGACACTGCAATGAAGTCTCAGTTTTGTGACATGGGGTTGCAGGAAGGTGACTACATCTGGGTTCTGATGTTTTTAAAAACAACTACAACCAAAACCAAAACCAAAATAGGCCTATGGCATAGAGAAAGGTAATAAATTACAAGGACCCTTCAGTTCTAAATTGCTTTTATTTAATTGAGACCCAATTCCACATGACAAAAAAAGTCATTTGGCAACAGTTCATAATGGTGCCAAAAAAGAAAAAAAAGTCTATAAGTTAACCTTAGACTTGACATGTAATTATCACCAGAATATGTTTGAAAGCTCAGAGAGAGATTTTGACTTGTAATCAGTTGAGAATCTTTTCTTGACAGAGTGGGCAATTGTCTTCTATCTTTTAAAAATCGTGAAGTCAGAAACAAGACAGAGTGCCCGCCCTTGATTTGACACGTGGGAGTTCAAACAAAACTGAGATGGACATGCTGAAGTACATCAGATCTTATATCAAAGTCTTTAATCCATTTTCATTTGATTTTTGTATATGGTGTTAGAAAGAGGTCTGAATTCTTATTTTTTTGCATGTGGCTAACCATTTTTCTCAGCACCATTTGTTTCCTATTCCAATTCATTTGTTTTTGATCTTCTATCAAAGATTTAATATCCATATGCCTGAGGATCTGTCTGTACTTTTAATTTTTATTCCATTGATCTTGTTTTAGTAGACTTTTGTTTTAATTACTACAAATTTATAGTTGAGAAGAGTAATGCCTCCATTCTTCTTTTTCCCTAGGATTGCTTTGGCTATTAGGGATGGCTTATTCTTCCACATGAATTTCAAAAGTGTGTGATTTATTTCTTTAAAACTGCTATGGATATTTTTATATGGATTGCTTTGAATCTGTATAATACATTGGGGAGTATTGCCATTTTGAACATTTTAATTCTCTCTATCCATGAAAAGGTAATGTGCTTCCATTTCCTTCTATCCTCTTTTATTTCTTTTACTAGTGTTTTGTAGTTTTCTTTGTATAAGTACTTCACCTCTTTTGTTAGACTGATTCCTAGGTACTTGATTTTCTAAGGCACAGCTGTTAAAGAGGTTACCTTTTAATCTCTTTTTTCTCTTCTGTTTTAAAATTTACATATGGAAAAACTATTTACTTTTGCATGTTGATTTTGTAACCTGCCACTTTACTACACAAATCTATTGTTTCTAGGAGGTTTTTTTGTAGAGTCTTTGGAGCTTTCTGAATGTAGTGTCATGTCATCCGAAAAAAAAAAGAGAGCTTGACTACTCTTTTCCTTTCTGGATGCCCTTAATTCCATTTTCTCACCTAATTACTATGACAAAGACTTCAATACCATATCAAGTAGTAGTGATGAGAGTGGACATCCTTATCTTGTGCCTGATATGAATGGAAAGGCTTTTAGTCTTTCACCATCAAGTATGTTTGCTATCGGCTTGTGGTAAATGGTTTTAGCTATGTTGAAGAAAGTTCCTTCAACTCCCATACAACAGGAGGATGGATCAGAAAACTGAATCCAACTTCCTGCTGTTTACAAGAAATACATTTGAATAATCAGGGAAAACACAGGCTCAGAATCAAAACAGTATGTCAAGAAAAACAATTCTGGGGCCGGAGTGATATCACAGCAGGTAGGGCGTTTGCCTTGCACGCGGCCGACCCGGGTTCGATCTCTGGCATCCCATATGGTCCCCCAAGCACCGCCAGGAGTAATTCCTGAGTGCAAAGCCAGGAGTAACCCCTGAGCATCGCTGGGTGTGACCCAAAAAGCTAAATAAATAAATAAATAAATAAATAAATAAATAAATAAATAAATAAATAAGAAAAACAATTCTCTTCTAAAAGGTTGGAGTAGCTGTGGAAACTCCTACCTCTGAAAGCCCCTCTAGCGTGGGCTGTGTATTCTCCTTCACTCGGGGATTACATGTTAACAGATGTTCTTGGGCTCTCTAGGCAGCTCAGGATTCACCTCTCATCCTTTCTGAAGACTGTTCCAAGGAGCTGAATGACATCGAGCAGATCTGCAGCAGGGCCTCTTGACCCTCACCACAACACACGTGCACCTCAGAGTTGAGAGAAGCGTGTGCCAGCATCCCTGACCATGTGCTTGCTGTGTTTCTGTGGATATACGTGTTCTGCATGGGAGTGGGATGTCCGTATGAAAGCATGCAGTCATGTACATGGTCTTTATTTTCAGTTGGTTGAAATTTGAAAAAATGTTTTTTTAAACTGTTATTGAACTTCTGGAGAATTAATGATCCAGGCAAGTTTAAATTTCAGATGTAAAGAAAGATGTTTCTTACTAATGCCCATGCATTGCAGGTCACATATTTAAGTGAACAGAAAAGTATCTCCTCTCTGGGTCCTTTGTTTCTGCTTTTGCTTAAATTTATAAGATTTGTGGGGCCAGAGCGATAGTATAGTGGGTAGGGCATTTGCCTTGCATGCGGCCGACCCAAGTTCAATCCTCGGCATCCCATATGATCCTCAAGCACTGCCGGGAGTAATTCCTGAGTGCAGAGCCAAGAGGGACCCCTGAACATTGCTGGTTGTGACCCAATAAGCAAGAGAAAATAAAAAAATATAAGATTTGTGTGATGCAGGATGGAGAGATAGTACTGCAGGGAGGGCACTTAGCTGTTCCCCCATCTCCAGTACTACATATGGTCACCACTGCCAGGCGTGGTGCCCAAGCAGAGTCAGGGATGCCCCCTCAGCACCACAGGCTGTGGCTCAAGTTTTTCTCACAAAAGAGAGATTTTGTTATGAGAAAACCTCTTAACAATTTTTAAGTCACTTGCCTTGCATGTGACTGACCAAGGTTTAATCCCCCACACACCATATATTGTCCTTTGGCACTGCCAAGAATGACCCTGAATACATAGCCAGAAGTGATCTCTGAAAACTGCCGGCTATGCCTCAAAACCCCCACTACCCCCCGACCAAAACATAAAAGAGTTCATATGTTCACGTCTTTTTTTACTTTTTTACTTTTTTTTTTTAATAATGTTTTGGGGACTGGAGCGATAGCACAGCGGATACGGCATTTGCTTTGCATGCGGCCAACCCAGGTTCAATTCCTCCGCCCCTCTCAGAGAGCCCAGCAAGCTACCGAGAGTATCTCAACCGCACAGCAGAGCCTGGCAAGCTACCCATGGCATATTCGATAAGCCAAAAACAGTAACAACAAGTCTCGCAATGGAGACGTTACTGGTGCCTGCTCGAGAAAATCAATGAGCAACGGGATGATAGTAATAGTAATAGTGATATATATATATATATATATATATATACACACACATATACATTATATATATATATATCAGAGCCTGGCAAGCTCCCCATAGCGTATTTGATATGCCAAAACAGTAACAATGATGGGTGTCATTCCCCTGACCCTAAAAGAGCCTCCAATGTGGCACCATTGGGAAAGACGAGTAAAGAGAGGCTGCTAAAATCTCAGAGCTAGGACGAATGGAGACATTACTGGCGCCCGCTCAAGCAAATCAATCAACAGCGGGATAACAGTGGTACGGTGACAGTGGTATATATATAGAGAGAGAGAGATATATAGATATACATAGATATATATATGTACATATATAAATAGTGAAAGATATCACAGCCAGGGAAAATAGGGTCTAGGAGGATTGGTCAATGGTTTAAATCAACCACAAGTGTGTGTGGGGCAGAGGATTGGCAAGATAGCAAAGGACCAGGATGACAATAATAGCTGGAAATGAGAAAATGATCGTGCTGGACAAGTACTGAGTGTTAAAAGTAGGTAAAGGGGTATACCAGATAACCTTTCAGTATCTTTACTGCAAACCACAATTCCCAAAAAGGGAAAGAGAGAGAGAGAGAGAGAGAGAGAGAGAGAGAGAGAGAGAGAGAGAGATGGGTGTTGGACCACTGTATGATTGAAACCAAATTATGAACAGCTTTATAAAGAACAGCTTTTATAAAACTATCTCTATCTCACAGTGATTCAAAAGTAAAATGTTTTTAAAAAGTTATAAGGGACAGAGATGATCATTTCCAAATGATCAAAGCATATGTACATGAGGAAGAACTTACAGTCCTAAACATTTATGCAGCTAACAATGAATCATCAAAATACCTAAACCAACTACTAACAGATTTCAGGGAAGATATTGATAGTACCACAATAGTAGAAGGAGACTTCAGTACAGCTGCTTTACAACCTCTGGGTAGATCAAGAAAAGTAAAATTCAACAGGGAAACACTGGCTTTAAAGGAAAAACTCGAAGAAATGGGCTTAGCATATACAGAGCACTGCTTCCTGCTTCCCAAAAATGTTGAATACACATTTTCTCCAGTGCACATGGGATATGCTCCAATATAAACCATTTGTTGAACCAAATATGCCTCAATAAATCAAGAAAACAGAAAGTGTATCAACACTTTTCTCAGATCATAATGTGCTGAGAATGGAATTTAATTGCAGATAGAAGCAAGAAAAATCAGACACTAGGAAATAAAACTTTAGTTTTAATCTTGAAACAATCCAATACTTGACAAGCAGGGGATAACAGAGGAAATCAAAAGGTTCCTAGAAACTAATGAGAGTAAAGATACATATGGGTTACAACAAAATTGGTATTAAGAGGAAAGTTCATAGCAATTCAGTTGCACATTAGAAGGAAGAAAGGGCCCACATGAACTACCTAATGTCACAGCTTAAGTCACTAGAAAAGAGCCAATGAAGGGAGCCCAAAAGAAGCAGGACAAGGGAAATAATAAAACTTAAAGCAGAAATGAATAAATTGGAATAAGAAATTCAGAAGAGTGATGAAATCAAGAGCTCGTTCTTTAAAAAAGTACTGGATACATTTTAGTGGCACACTATCACAGCTCTTCAAAACATACCATGCCCATCATCCAAGTACCAATATCCCTCTGCCATAATTCATTGGAATCTCTCCATCTTTTGGCCCATTTCTCCCTTCCTTTTTGGTAACCACAGTTCTGTGGTCAGAGTCCAAAGATTTGTTTTGATTTGGCTTTGTCTATTCTCTTGATTTGTTTCCCTATATCCCACACATGAATGAGATCATCTGGTATTTATGTTTTTCCTCCTGACTTATTTCCCATAACATGGCCCCTCCTGGTGCATCCATGTGGTTACAAAGGACAAGATTTTATATTTTCATGTAACTGAGTAGTATTGCATTGTATATACTTGCCATTGTGTATACTTGCCAGATCTTCTAGCTACTTACTCATTATTTGGATTGTTTTCAGTTATTGTAAATAGCATTGCAATATATAAGTGTACATATATTTATTTAGATTATTTTTGTGTTCTTTGGATTTATACACAGGAATAGAATTTCTAGATAATATGGAAAATTATTTTTTTATATTTTTAGAAATATCTGAAATTATCTCAAAGACATTATCTCAAAACTTATAAGAATCCTAGAACTAAATAGAGACATCTAGTGCCTTGACATCATTGTTGGCAATGAGCTTTTGGATCTGACACCAAAACAAAAGCTAAAATAAACAAGTGGTACTAACCACATACATTTAAAATATTCCACACAGCAGAATTAAAAATAAAGAAGAAGACAAAATACTGAATGGGAGAACATATTTATATAATATACATCTGATAAATACTTAATGTCTAAAAATACAAATTTAACTTTATATAACTCAATAGCAACAAGACAGCTCAATTAAAAAGTTTAGAGTTTTTAAATTAAATTAAAATTAAGTTAAATTTAAATTAAATTAAAATGATAGGAAGTTTTTCAAAGATACAGATGGCCAACATGTACATGAAAAGATGTTCAAATTCAAAATTCATTAGATAAATACAAATTAAGGTTGCATTGGGATATTAACTCATACCTGATAAAATGGCTTAGCTCAATAAAGAATATTCATTGGTGAGAATGTGAAAATAGTGTCCTGTGAATTGTTAGTGAGAATGTAAATTAGTGTAGCCACTATAAAATCAACATGGCAATTTCTCAAAAAAAAATTAGAAACAGGAAGTTGAGAGAGTACAGGGGTAAAGGTATATGCCTTGCATAAGGCCAGTTCCACTTTGATCTCTGGCACCACGTGGATCCCTGAACATCACCAGGTACAGACCTGGCAGAACCTGAATACAGCTGGAGGTGGCTCTAGAGCTCTCAGGCACTGCTTAAGTGGCCTAGGTATCTCCAGCTCTTCAAGGTCCAAGCAACACTGCATTCTTGGACTTTTGCATTGAACTAAAGACTGAGAACCACCTGAAGGGCACCTCTGAGACTCAGAAGGCCATTCCCTCGCTTAAAGGAAATTTTAAATAGAACTACCACTTGGTCCAGCAATTCCATACTGTCTACCAAAGAAAATAAAACACTAAATCAAAAACATATATGCACCCCCACATTCATTGCAGTATTATTTAAAATAGCATATGGCAATAATTTAAGTGTTAGTTGATGGATGAATGAATACATATCTTCTTTACATACACACACACACACACACACACACACATACACCCCACCCCCAATATTACTCCAGTTTAAAAATGGAATAAAATTCTTCCAAGTGAAACATGTATAGGAATCTGAGGACATTAAACTAAGTAAAATATGTCAAATATAGAGCTAGATAAAAACTGTATCATCTCACCAACATGGAGGATTGAACAAAGCAAATGGAGCTCATAGATAGTGAGATCAGATAAGTGCTTTTCAGAGGCAGCGGGTTGGAGGTAAAAGATGTAAAAAGGGTCAAGTGTATACAACTTCTATCTATTAAAGTAAATGTTATGTGGCTGTCATGTGTAGTATGGGACTTTAGATACTTATTTGAGTCTTGCCAGGAGAGTAGATCTTACAAGTCATCATCAGAAAAAAAATTGTGTGTAACTGTATATGACCATGAATACTACCTAGACTCACTATGGTAATCCCGTGGCAATATATAAAAACATCAAATAACTATATCATACACCTGAAGCTAATCCAGTCTTACATATCAATTATACTTCAAAGATTAGATCTGTCAGACAAGTAATAAAGAAGGAATAAAATAGAGCAAATAATGGTCCTGCAGCAAGTCCCCAAAATGCCACCCTGTTTTGATAAAGTCCTCACCCAAACACATAGTTAAAGATAAAACTCCCATCAGAAAAGAAATTGCCTCTCAAGAAAGAGAATGTGCACTTGTAAAAGTCTAAACAAAAATATATTTTCTCAAATGCATTTCTCAGTTAAAATATTAGTTTAAACCTCAATAGCACCACTGTTGGTTTTAGTGTGGCTGAGAAAGATGGAAAACC